>NC_087580.1:23341221-24050494 GCF_036250125.1 Pseudopipra pipra
TCATGCGATGTCACAGAAAGGGATGTGATGTCACAGAGGAGGATGTGATGTCACAGAGGAAGATGTGATGTCATAGTAGACATGCGATGTCACAGAGGGGGATGTGATGTCACAGAAGAGGATATGATGTCATAGAGAAGGATGCGATGTAACAGAGGAGGATGTGATGTCACAAAGAGGATGTGATGTCATAGGAGACATGCGATGTCACAGAAGAGGATATGATGTCAGAGAGGAGGATGTGATGTCATAGGAGACATGCGATGCCACAGAGGAGGACATGATGTCACCGAGGAGGATGCCATGTCACATGGAGCTGTGATGTCACAGAGAACGATGTGATGTCACAGGAGAGCTGTAATGTCACAGAGGAGGATGGATGTCACAAGGAGGATGTGATGTCATAAGAGACATGCGATGTCACAGAAGGGGATATGATGTCACAGAGGAGGATGTGATGTCACAGAGGAGGATGTGACATCATAGGAGACATGTGATGTCTGAGACAAGGATGTGATGTCACAGAGGAGAGCTGTGATGCCACAGAGGAGGATGTGATGTCATAGGAGATATGCGACATCGCAGAGAGGGGGGGTGATGTCACAGAGGAGGATGTGATTTCATAGGAGACATGCGATGTCACAGAGGGGGACGCGATGTCACAGGGGATCTGTGATGTCACAGAGGAGGATGTGATTTCATAGGAGACATGCGATGTCACAGAGGGGGGTTATGATGTCACAAAAGAGGTTTGGATGCCCAGAGTTGGATGTGATGTCACAGGGATGATGTGATGTCATAGGAGACGTGCGATGTCACAGAGGAGGATGTGATGTCACAGAGGAGGATGCGAAGTCATAGGCAGGCAGGATGTGATGTCACAGAAGGGGGATGTGATGTGACAGAGGAGGATATGATGTCACAGGAGAGGATGTGATGTCACAGCGGAGGATGTAATGTCACAGAGGAGGATGTGACGTCACAGAGGAAGATGTGATGTCAAAGAAAGGATGTGATGTCACAGTAGAGCTGTGATGTCACAGAGGAGGAGGATATGATGTCATAGGAGACATGCGATGTCACGGAGGGGATAAGATGTCACAGAAGAGGGATATGATATCACAGAGAAGGATGTGATGTAACAGAAGAGGATGTGATGTCATAGGAGACATGCGATGTCACTGAAGAGGATATGATGTCAGACAGGAGGATGTGATGTCATAGGAGACATGCGATGCCACAGAGGAGGATGTGATGTCACCGAGGAGGATGCCATGTCACATGGAGCTGCGATGTCACAGAGAAGGATGTGATGTCACAGGAGAGCTGTAATGTCACAGAGGAGGAAGTGATGTCACAAGGAGGATGTGATGTCATAGGAGACAAGCGATGTCACAGAAGGGGATATGATGTCACAGAGGAGGATGTGATGTCACAGAGGAGGATGTGATGTCATAGGAGACATGCGATGTCACAGAGGGGGATGTGATGTCACAGAGGAGAATGTGATGTCACAGAGGAAGACGTGATGTCACAGAAGGATGTGATGTCACAGAGGGGGATGTGATGTCACGGAGGAAGATGTGATGTCATAGAAAGGATGTGATGTCACAGTAGAACTGTGATGTCATAGGAGAGCTGTGATGTCACAGAGAGGATGTGATGTAACAGGGAGCTGCGATGTCACAGAGTTGGATGTGATGTCACAGAGGAGGATGTGATGTCATAGGAGACATGCGATGTCACAGAGGAGGATGTTATGTCACAGAGAGCTGCGATGTCACAGAGGAGGATGTGATGTCACCAAGGAAAATGTGATGTCACAGAAAGGATGTGATGTCACAGAGAGCTGTGATGTCATAGAGGTGAATGTGATGTCATAGGAGACATGTGATGTCATAGGAGACATGCGATGTCACAGATGGGGACGTGATTTCACAGGGGATCTGTGATGTCACAGAGGAGGATGTGATTTCATAGGAGACATGCGATGTCACAGAGGGGGTTATGATGTCACAAAAGAGGTTGGGATGCCCAGAGTTGGATGTGATGTCACAGGGATGATGTGATGTCATAGGAGACGTGCGATGTCACAGAGGAGGATGTGATGTCACAGAGGAGGATGTGATGTCATAGGCAGGCAGGATGTGATGTCACAGAAGGGGGATGTGATGTGACAGAGGAGGATATGATGTCACAGGAGAGGATGTGATGTCACAGCGAGGATGTAATGTCACAGAGGAGGATGTGACGTCACAGAGGAGGATGTGACGTCATAGGAGACATGTGATGTCTGAGAGAAGGATGTGATGTCACAGGAAAGCTGTGATGTCACAGAGGAGGATGTGATGTCATAGGAGACATGCGAAGTCACAGAGAAGGATGTGAAGTCACAGAGGAAGATGTGATGTCACAGAAAGGATGTGTTGTCACACTAGAGCTGTGATGTCACAGGAGAGCTGTGATGTCACAGAGGAGGATGTGATGTCACAGGGAGGATGTGATGTCATAGGAGACATGTGATGACACAGAAGGGGATATGATGTCAGAGAAAAGGATGTGATGTCATAGAGAGCTCTGATTTTGCAGGGAGGATGTGATGTCTCAGAGAGAGATGTGATATCACAGTAGAGATGTGATGTCGTAGGAGAGCTGTGATGTCACAGAGGAGGATGTGATGTCACAGGAGAGTTGTGGTGTCACAGGAGGATGTGATGTCACAGAGGAGGATGTGATGTCATAGGAGAGCTGTGATGTCACAGAGGAGAATGTGATGTCACAGGAGAGGATGTGATGTCATAGGAGACATGTGATGTCACAAGGAGGATGTGATTTCATAGGAGAGCTGTGATGTCACAGAGGAGAATGTGATGTCACAGAGGAAGATGTGATGTCACAGAAAGGATGTGATGTCACAGTAAAGCTGTGATGTCACAGGAGAGCTGTGATACCACAGAGGGAGCATGTGACGTCATAAGAGAGCTGTCTTGTCACAGAGGAGGATATGATGTCACAGAAGGATGTGATGTCATAGGTGACATGCGATGTCACAGAGGGGGATGTGATGTCACAGAGGAGGTTGTGATGTCACAGAGGGGATGTGAAGTCACAGGGGATATGATGTCACAAGAAAGCTGTGATGTCATAGGAGAGCTGTGATGTCACAGAGAAGGATGCGATGTCACTGGGAGCTGTGATGTCACTGAGGAAGATTTGATGTCACTGATGAAGATGTGATGTCACAGAAGGGGATGTGATGTCACCGGAGAGCTGTGATGTCACAGAGGAGGGGTGTGATTTCACAGGGGGGGATGTGATGTCCAGAGGTGGATGTGAAGTCACAGAGGAGGGTGTGATGTCACAGTAAGCATGTGATGTCATTGAGGAGGATGTGATGTCACAGAGGAGGAGGCGATGTCACAGAGGAGGATGTTATGCCACAGAGAGCTGCGATGTCACAGAGGAGGATGTGATGTCACCAAGGAAGATGTGATGTCACAGAAAGCCGTGATGTCACAGAGGTGAATGTGATGTCATAGTAGACATGCGATGTCACAGAGGGGGATGTGATGTCACAGGGGATCTGTGATGTCACAGAGGAGGATGTGATGTCATAGGAGACATGCGAAACCACAGAGTAGGATGTGATGTCACAGAGAACTGCGATGTCACAGAGAGGATGTGATGTCACACTAGAGCTATGATGTCACAGGAGAGCTGTGATGTCACAGAGGTGGATGTGATGTCATAGGAGACATGCAATGTCACAGAGGAGGATGTGAAGTCACAGGGAGGATGTGATGTCATAGGAGACATGCTATGTCACAGAGGGGGTTATGATGTCACAGAGAGGTTGGGATGCCCAGAGTGGGATGTGATGTCACAGGGGAGGATGTGATGTCATAGGAGACGTGCGATGTCACAGAGGAAGATGTGATGTCACAGAAGGATGTGATGTCACAGAGGGGAATGTGATGTCACAGAGAAGGATGTGATGTCACAGGGGAAGATGTGATGTCACAGAGGATGATGTGATGTCACAGAGGAGGATGTGATGTCACAGCGGGGATGTGATGTCATAGGAGACATGCGATGTCACAGAGGAGAAGGTGATGTCACAGAGGAGGATGTGATGTAACAGGGAGCTGCAATGTCACAGAGTTGGATGTGATGTCACAGAGGAGGTTGTGATGTCATAGGAGACATGTGATGTCACAGAGGAGGATGTGATGTCACCAAGGAAGATGTGATGTCATAGAAAGGATGTGATGTCACAGAGTGCTGTGATGTCACAGAGGTGGATGTGATGTCATAGGAGACATGCAATGACGCAGAGGGGGACGTGATGTCACAGGGGATCTGTGATGTCACAGAGGAGGATGTGATGTCACCAAGGAAGATGTGATGTCATAGAAAGGATGTGATGTCACAGAGTGCTGTGATGTCACAGAGGAGGATGTGATTTCATAGGAGACATGCGATGTCATAGAGGGGGTTATGATGTCACAAAAGAGGTGGGATGCCCAGAGTTGGATGTGATGTCACAGGGAAGATGTGATGTCATAGGAGACGTGCGATGTCACAGAGGAGATGTGATGTCACAGAGGAGGATGTGATGTCAGAATGGAGTTGTGATATCACAGAGGAGGATGTGATGTCATAGGCAGGCAGGATGTGATGCCACAGAGGGGGATGTGATGTGACAGAGGAGGATATGATGTCACAGGAGAGGATGTGATGTCACAGCGTAGGATGTAATGTCACAGAGGAGGATGTGATGTCATAGGAGACATGTGATGTCACAGAGGGGGATGTGATGTCACAGAGGAGGTTGTGATGTAACCGAGGAGGATGTGATGTCACAAAGAGGATGTGATGTCATAGGAGACATGCGATGTCACAGAAGAGGATATGATGTCAGACAGGAGGATGTGATGTCATAGGAGACATGCGATGCCACAGAGGAGGATGTGATGTCACCGAGGAGGATGCCATGTCACATGGAGCTGCGATGTCACAGAGAAGGATGTGATGTCACAGGAGAGCTGTAATGTCACAAGGAGGATGTGATGTCATAGGAGACAAGCGATGTCACAGAAGGGGATATGATGTCACAGAGGAGGATGTGACATCATAGGAGACATGTGATGTCTGAGACAAGGATGTGATGTCACAGGAGAGCTGTGATGTCACAGAGGAGGATGTAATGTCATAGGAGACATGCAAAGTCACAGAGAAGGATGTGATGTCATAGAGGAAGATGTGATGTCACAGAAAGGATGTGTTGTCACACTAGAGCTATGATGTCACAGGAGACCTGTGATGTCACAGAGGGTGGATGTGATGTCACAGGAGACATGCAATGTCTCAGAGGAGGTTGTAAAGTCACAGGGAGGATGTGATGTCATAGGAGACATGTGATGACACAGAAGGGGATATGATGTCAGAGAAAAGGATGGTGATCTCATAGAGAGCTGTGATTTTGCAGGGAGGATGTGATGTCTCAGAGGAAGATGTGATGTCACAGTAGAGATTGATGTCGTAGGAGAGCTGTGATGTCACAGAGGAGGATGTGATGTCACAGGAGAGCTGTGGTGTCACAGAAAAGGATGTGACGCCATAGAGAGCTGTCATGTCACAGAGGAGGATGTGATGTCACAGGAGAGAATGTGATGTCATAGGAGACATGAAATTTCACAGGGCAGGATGTGATGTCTACAGGGAGCTGTGATGTCACTGAGGAATATTTGATGTCACTGATGAAGATGTGATGTCACAAGAAAGCTGTGATGTCATAGGAGAGCTGTGATGTCACAGAGAAGGATGTGATGTCTCAGAGAGCTGTGATGTCACTGAGGAAGATTTGATGTCACTGATGAAGATGTGATGTCACAGAAGGGGATGTGATGTCACCGGAGAGCTGTGATGTCACAGAGGAGGGTGGATTTCACAGGGGGGGATGTGATGTCCAGAGGTGGATGTGAAGTCACAGAGGAGGGTGTGATGTCACAGTAAGCATGTGATGTCATTGAGGAGGATGTATGTCACAGAGGAGGAGGCGATGTCACAGAGGAGGATGTTATGTCACAGAGAGCTGCGATGTCACAGAGGAGGATGTGATGTCACCAAGGAAGATGTGATGTCACAGAAAGGATATGATGTCACAGAGAGCTGTGATGTCACAGGGAGGATGTGATATCATAGGAGACATGCGATGTCACAGAGGAGGATGTGATGTCACAGAGGAGGATGTGATGTCACAGAGGAGATAGTGATGTCACAGGAGAGGATGTGATGTCACAGCAGATGATGTAATGTCACAGAGGAGGATGTGACGTCATAGGAGACATGTGATTCTGAGACAAGGATGTGATGTCATAGGTGACATGCGATGTCACAGAGGGGGATGCGAAGTCACAGAGAAGGATGAGATGTAACAGAGGAAGATGTGATGTCACAGAAAGGATGTGTTGTCACACTAGTGCTATGATGTCACAGGAGAGCTGTGATGTCACAGAGGGTGAATGTGATGTCATAAGAGACATGCGATGTCACAGAGGGGATGTGATGTCACAGGGGATCTGTGATGTCACAGAGGAGGAGGTATGTCAGAGAGGTTGGATGTCACAGAGGAGGATGTGATGTCATAGACAGGCAGGATGTGATGGCCCAGAGGGGGATGTGATGTCAGAGGAGAGACGTGCTGTTACAGATGGGATGTTATGTCACGAGGGGGGATGTGAAGTCACAGCGGATGCGATGTCACAGAGGAAGATGTGATGTCTAGAGACATGTGATGTCAGTACTGTGTTGGTGATGTGCACAGGTGGATGGATGTCTGAGGGGTGGATGTCACAGGAGGAAGACTGTGATGTCACAGAGGGATGGTGATGTCACAGAGAGGGATGTGTTGTCTAGGTGGGATGTGATGTCAGTGGAGATGTTCACAGGAGATGCGGATGTGAGGTGATGTCACAGAGGAGGGATGTGATGTCACAGAGAGGATGTGATGTCATAGTAGGAGGATGCGATGTCAGAGGATGATTCACAGATGGATGTCATAGGAGACATGCGATGTACAGAGGGATGTGATTCAAGAGGTGTGATGGTTAGGATGTGATGTCACAGAGGAAGGATATGTCAGTAGGAGGATGCTGATGTCACAGTAGGGGAGATGTGATGGTCACAGAGGATGGATGTCAGGTGGATGTCGTCAGAGGAGATGTGATGTCAGAGGATGATTAGGACATGAGGATGTCACATGAGGGATGTATGTCACAAAGGAGGATTGATGTCATAGGAGAGCATGCGATGTCAGAGGATATTGATGTCCAGGAGGAGGATGTTGATTGTCACAGAGGAGGATGTGATGCACAGGAGGATGTCATTGAGTTGAGACATCGTCAGGAGAGGGGTGATGTCACAGAGGAGGATGTGATGCCTGGAGGATGTGATTGAGGTCAGAGAGGGTGTGAGGGTCAGTAGCATGTGATGTCACTGGAGGAGGATGTGATGTCACAGAGGAGGGATGTGATTTCACAGAGAGAGATGTGATGTCAGAGAGCTGCGATGTCACAGAGGAGATGTGATGTCACAGAGGAGATGTGATTCACAGAGGATGTGATGTCACAGAGGCTGTGATGTCTCAGAGGAGGATGTGATGTCGAGGGAATTGATTCAGAGGGATGGATTCATGTGAATGGATGTCAGAGGGATGTGATGTCAGGTAGGATGTGATGTCACAGAGGGAGATGTGATGTCACTATGATGTGATCACGAGTAGCTGTGATGTCACTGAGTGTAGTGATTCAGAGGACATGATGTCAGTATGTGGAAGTCATAGGGAGACTTGATGTCACAGAGGAGGAGTGTGATGCACAGGAGGATTGATGTCATGTAGGAGATTGATGTCACAGAAGGGATGTGATGTAGGAGTGATTGATGTCACAGGGAGGAGGATGTGATGTCACAGAGGAGGATGTGATGTCACTGAGGGGGATGTGATGTCACAGAGGAGATGTGATGGCATGAGGGGATGTGTATGTCACTGGATGATGTCAAGAGTTGAGTCAGGAGTATGTGGATGTCATAGGAGAGCTGTGATGTCACAGAGGTGGATGATGTTGTCAGAGGAGAGTGAGTGATGTCATAGAGGACTGTGATGTTGGCAGTGTGAGGATGTGATGTCAGGACTGGGATGTTGGTCTAGGAGATGTGATGTCACTAGAGCATGTGATGTCACAGGAGGGATTTGATGTCACAGGAGATCTGTGATGTCACAGTTGAGGACGGATGTGATGTCACAGAGGACGATGTGATGTCACAGAGGATGTGTTAGGAGGATGTGATGTCATAGGAGACATGTGATGTCTGAGACAAGGATGTGATGTCATAGACATAGGAGACATGGGATGTCACAGAGAGGGATGTGATGTCACAGAGGAGAGATGTACTTCATAGGAGACGTGATGTCTGAGATAAGGATGTGATGTCATAGGAGACATGCGATGTCACAGAGGAGTATGTGAAGTCACATGGAGGATGTGATGTCATAGGAGACATGTGATGTCACAGAAAAGCATTTGATGTCATGGAGGAGGATATGATGTCACAGAAAGGATGTGTTGTCACACTAGAGCTATGATGTCACTGAGACCTGTGATGTCACAGAGGTGATGTGATGTCACAGGAGACATGCAATGTCACAGAGGAGGTTGTAAAGTCACAGGGAGGATGTGATGTCATAGGAGACATGTGATGACACAGAAGGGGATATGATGTCAGAGAAAAGGATGTGATGTCATAGAGAGCTGTGATTTTGCAGGAGGATGTGATGTCTCAGAGGAAGATGTGATGTCACAGTAGAGATGTGATGTCGTAGAGACTGTGATGTCACAGAGGAGGATGTGATGTCACAGGAGAGCTGTGGTGTCACAGAAAAGGATGTGACGCCATAGGAGAGCTGTCTGTCACAGAGGAGGATGTGATGTCACAGGAGAGAATGTGATGTCATAGGAGACATGAAATTTCACAGGGCAGGATGTGATGTCTACAGGGAGCTGTGATGTCACTGAGGAATATTTGATGTCACTGATGAAGATGTGATGTCACAAGAAAGCTGTGATGTCATAGGAGAGCTGTGATGTCACAGAGAAGGATGTGATGTCTCAGAGAGCTGTGATGTCACTGAGGAAGATTTGATGTCACTGATGAAGATGTGATGTCACAGAAGGGGATGTGATGTCACCGGAGAGCTGTGATGTCACAGAGGAGGGTGTGATTTCACAGGGGGGGGATGTGATGTCAGAGGTGGATGTGAAGTCACAGAGGAGGGTGTGATGTCACAGTAAGCATGTGATGTCATTGAGGAGGATGTGATGTCACAGAGGAGGAGGGCGATGTCACAGAGGAGGATGTTATGCCACAGAGAGCTGCGATGTCACAGAGGAGGATGTGATGTCACCAAGGAGATGTGATGTCACAGAAAGGATGTGATGTCACAGAAAGCCGTGATGTCACAGAGGTGAATGTGATGTCATAGTAGACATGCGATGTCACAGAGGGGGATGTGATGTCACAGGGATCTGTGATGTCACAGAGGAGGATGTGATGTCATAGGAGACATGCGAAGCCACAGAGTAGGATGTGATGTCACAGAGAACTGCGATGTCACAGAGGAGGATGTGATGTCACACTAGAGCTATGATGTCACAGGAGAGCTGTGATGTCACAGAGGTGGATGTGATGTCATAGGAGACATGCAATGTCACAGAGGAGGATGTGAAGTCACAGGGAGGATGTGATGTCATAGGAGACATGCGATGTCACAGAGGGGGGTTATGATGTCACAGAGGAGGTTGGGATGCCCAGAGTGGATGTGATGTCACAGGGAGATGTGATGTCATAGGAGACGTGCGATGTCACAGAGGAAGACGTGATGTCACAGAAGGGATGTGATGTCACAGAGGGGAATGTGATGTCACAGAGAAGGATGTGATGTCACAGGGAAGATGTGATGTCACAGAGGATGATGTGATGTCACAGAGGAGGATGTGATGTCACAGGCGGGGATGTGATGTCATAGGAGACATGCGATGTCACAGAGGAGAAGGGGTGATGTCACAGAGGAGGATGTGATGTAACAGGGAGCTGCAATGTCACAGAGTTGGATGTGATGTCACAGAGGAGGTTGTGATGTCATAGGAGACATGTGATGTCACAGAGGAGGATGTTATTTAACAGAGAGCTGCGATGTCACAGAGGAGGATGTGATGTCACCAAGGAAGATGTGATGTCATAGAAAGGATGTGATGTCACAGAGTGCTGTGATGTCACAGAGGTGGATGTGATGTCATAGGAGACATGCAATGACGCAGAGGGGGACGTGATGTCACAAAAGAGGTTGGGATGCCCAGAGTTGGATGTGATGTCACAGGAGGATGTGATGTCATAGGAGACGTGCGATGTCACAGAGGAGGATGTGATGTCACAGCGGAGGATGTGATGTCAGGATGGAGTTGTGATATCACAGAGGAGGATGTGATGTCATAGGCAGGCAGGATGTGATGCCACAGAGGGGATGTGATGTGACAGAGGAGGATATGATGTCACAGAGAGGATGTGATGTCACAGCGTAGGATGTAATGTCACAGAGGAGGATGTGATGTCATAGGAGACATGTGATGTCACAGAGGGGGATGTGATGTCACAGAGGAGGTTGTGATGTAACCGAGGAGGGATGTGATGTCACAAAGAGGATGTGATGTCATAGGAGACATGCGATGTCACAGAAGAGGATATGATGTCAGACAGGAGGATGTGATGTCATAGGAGACATGCGATGCCACAGAGGAGGATGTGATGTCACCGAGGAGGATGCCATGTCACATGGAGCTGCGATGTCACAGAGAAGGATGTGATGTCACAGGAGAGCTGTAATGTCACAAGGAGGATGTGATGTCATAGGAGACAAGCGATGTCACAGAAGGGGATATGATGTCACAGAGGAGGATGTGACATCATAGGAGACATGTGATGTCTGAGACAAGGATGTGATGTCACAGGAGAGCTGTGATGTCACAGAGGAGGATGTGATGTCATAGGAGACATGCAAAGTCACAGAGAAGGATGTGATGTCACAGAGGAAGATGTGATGTCACAGAAAGGATGTGTTGTCACACTAGAGCTATGATGTCACAGGAGACCTGTGATGTCACAGAGGTGGATGTGATGTCACAGGAGACATGCAATGTCTCAGAGAGGTTGTAAAGTCACAGGAGGATGTGATGTCATAGGAGACATGTGATGACACAGAAGGGGATATGATGTCAGAGAAAAGGATGTGATCTCATAGAGAGCTGTGATTTTGCAGGGAGGATGTGATGTCTCAGAGGAAGATGTGATGTCACAGTAGAGATGTGATGTCGTAGGAGAGCTGTGATGTCACAGAGGAGGATGTGATGTCACAGGAGAGCTGTGGTGTCACAGAAAAGGATGTGACGCCATAGGAGAGCTGTCATGTCACAGAGGAGGATGTGATGTCACAGGAGAGAATGTGATGTCATAGGAGACATGAAATTTCACAGGCAGGATGTGATGTCTACAGGGAGCTGTGATGTCACTGAGGAATATTTGATGTCACTGATGAAGATGTGATGTCACAAGAAAGCTGTGATGTCATAGGAGAGCTGTGATGTCACAGAGAAGGATGTGATGTCTCAGAGAGCTGTGATGTCACTGAGGAAGATTTGATGTCACTGATGAAGATGTGATGTCACAGAAGGGGATGTGATGTCACCGGAGAGCTGTGATGTCACAGAGGAGGGTGTGATTTCACAGGGGGGGATGTGATGTCCAGAGGTGGATGTGAAGTCACAGAGGAGGTGTGATGTCACAGTAAGCATGTGATGTCATTGAGGAGGATGTGATGTCACAGAGGAGGAGGCGATGTCACAGAGGAGGATGTTATGTCACAGAGAGCTGCGATGTCACAGAGGAGATGTGATGTCACCAAGGAAGATGTGATGTCACAGAAAGGATATGATGTCACAGAGAGCTGTGATGTCACAGGGAGGATGTGATATCATAGAGACATGCGATGTCACAGAGGAGGATGTGATGTCACAGAGGAGGATGTGATGTCACAGAGGAGGATATGATGTCACAGGAGAGGATGTGATGTCACAGCAGATGATGTAATGTCACAGAGAGGATGTGACGTCATAGGAGACATGTGATGTCTGAGACAAGGATGTGATGTCATAGGTGACATGCGATGTCACAGAGGGGGATGCGAAGTCACAGAGAAGGATGAGATTAACAGAGGAAGATGTGATGTCACAGAAAGGATGTGTGTCACACTAGTGCTATGATGTCACAGGAGAGCTGTGATGTCACAGAGGTGAATGTGATGTCATAAGAGACATGCGATGTCACAGAGGGGGAAGTGATGTCACAGGGGATCTGTGATGTCACAGAGGAGGATGTGATTTCATAGGAGACATGCGATGTCACAGAGGGCTTATGATGTCACAACGGAGGGTTGGGATGCCCAGAGTTGATGTGATGTCACAGGGAGGATGTGATGTCATAGGAGACATGCGATGTCACAGAAAAGCATTTGATGTCATGGAGGAGGATATGATGTCACAGAGAAGGATGTGATGTCACAGAGAAGGATGTGATGTCACAGGAGAGCTGTAATGTCACGAAGGAGGATGTGAAGTCAGAAGGAGGATGTGATGTCATAGGAGACATGCGATGACACAGAGGGAATATGATGTCAGAGAAAAGGATGTGATGTCATAGAGAGCTGTGATTTTGCAGGAGGATGTGATGTCACAGAGGAGGGATGTGATGTCACAGGAGAGCTGTGGTGTCACAGAGGAGGATGTGATGTCACAGAGAGATGTGATGTCACAGGAGAGCTGTGATGTCACAGAGGAGGATTGCTGTCATAGGAGACATGCGAAGTCACAGAGGGGGTTATGATGTCACAAAGGAGGTTGGGATGCCAGAGTTGGATGTGATGTCACAGGAGATGTGATGTCACAGAGGAGGATATGATGTCACAGGAGAGGAAGTGATGTCACAGCAGAGGATGTAATGTCACAGAATAGGATGTGATGTCAGCAGAGGAGATGTGATGTCACAGAGGAGGATGTGAAGTCACAGGGAGGATGTGATGTCATAGGAGACATGTGATGTCACAGAAAAGCATTCGATGTCATGGAGGAGAATATGATGTCACAGGAGAGGTATGATGTCACAGAGGAGCATGTGATGTCACAGAGACATGCGATGTCACAGAGGGGATGTGATGTAACAGAGGGGATGTGATGTCACAGAGGAAGATGTGATGTCACAGAGGACATGTGATGTCACAGTAGAGCTGTGATGTCATAGAGAGCTGTGATGCCACAGAGGAGGATGTGATGTCACAGTAGAGCTGTGATGTCACAGAGGAGACCTGCGATGTCACAGAGATGATGTGATGTCACAGAAGGGATGTGGATGTCACAGAGGGGGATGTGATGTCACAGAGGAGGATGTGATGTTCATAGGAGACATGCCATGTCACAGGGGGATGTGATGTCACAGAGGAGGATGTGATTGCACAGGGGAGGATGTTATGTCACAGAGAGCTGCGATGTCACAGAGGAGGATGTGATGTCACCAAGGAAGATGTGATGTCACAGAAGGGAGTGATGTCACAGAGAGCTGTGATTGTCGCAGAGGTGAATGTGATGTCATAGGAGACATGCGATGTCACAGGGGGATGTGATTGTGTCACAGGGGATCTGTGATGTCACAGAGGAGGATGTGAAGTCACTGGAGGATGTGATGTCATAGGAGACAGTGGATGTCACAGAAAAGCATTTGATGTCATGGAGGAGGATATGATGTCACAGAAGGGATGTGATGTCACAGAGGGGGAGTGATGTATTCGAGAGAGGATATGATGTCACAGGAGAGCTGTGATGTCACAGAAGGGATGTGATGTCACAGAGGGGGATGTGTGATGTCACAGAGAGCTGCGATGTCAGAGAGGAGGGATGTGATGTCACAGAGGAGGATGTGAAGTCACAGGGAGGATGTGATGTCATTAAGAGACATGTGATGTCACAGAAAAGCATTCGATGTATCGAGGAGAATATGATGTCACAGGAGAGGGGTATGATTGTCACAGAGGAGGATGTGATGTACAGAGGGACATGCGATGTACAGAGGGGTTTGTATGTCACAGGAGACATGCGATGTCACAGAGGAGACCTGCGATGTCACAGAGGAAGATGTGATGTCACAGAAGGGATGTGATGTCACAGAGGGGGATGTGATGTCACAGAGAGCTGCGATGTCAGAGAGGAGGATGTGATGTCACAGAGGAGGATGTAAGTCACAGGAGGATGTGATGTCATAAGAGACATGTGATGTCACAGAAAAGCATTCGATGTCATCGAGGAGAATATGATGTCACAGGAGAGGGTATGATGTCACAGAGGAGGATGTGATGTCACAGGAGACATGCGATGTCACAGGAGGGGATGTGATGTCACAGGAGACATGCGATGTCACAGAGGAGACCTGCGATGTCACTGAGGAAGAGTATGTCACAGAAGGGATGTGATGTCACAGAGAGCTGTGATGTCACAGAGGTGAATGTGATGTCATAGGAGACATGCGATGTCACAGAGGGGGATGTGATGTCACAGGGGATCTGTGATGTCACAGAGAGGATGTGATGTCACAGAGGAGTTGATGTCACAGAGGAGGATTGATGTCATAGGCAGCAGGATGTGATGGCCCAGAGGGGGATGTGATGTCACAGAGGAAGACGTGCTGTTACAGAAGGGATGTTATGTCACCGAGGGGATGTGAAGTCACAGCGAGATGCGATGTCACAGAGGAAGATGTATTGTCACAGAGGACATGTGATGTCACAGTAGAGCTGTGATGTCATAGGAGAGCTGTGATGCCACAGAGGGGGATGTGATGTCACAGTAGAGCTGTGATGTCACAGAGGAACCTGCGATGTCACAGAGGAAGCTGTGATGTCACAGAAGGGATGTGTTGTCAGAGAGGGGATGTGATGTCGCAGAGGAGGATGTGATTTCACAGGAGACATGCGAGTCACAGAAAGGGATGTGATGTCACAGAGGAGGATGTGATGTCACAGAGGAAGATGTGATGTCATAGTACACATGCGATGTCACAGAGGGGGATGTGATGTCACAGAAGAGGATATGATGTCATAGAGAAGGATGCGATGTAACAGAGGAGGATGTATGTCACAAAGAGGATGTGATGTCATAGGAGACATGCGATGTCACAGAAGAGGATATGATGTCAGAGAGGAGGATGTGATGTCATAGGAGACTTGCGATGCACAGAGGAGGATATGATGTCACCGAGGAGGATGCCATGTCACATGGAGCTGTGATGTCACAGAGAAGGATGTGATGTCACAGGAGAGCTGTAATGTCACAGAGGAGGATGTGATGTCACAAGGAGGATGTGATGTCATAAGAGACATGCGATGTCACAGAAGGGGATATGATGTCACAGAGGGAGGATGTGATGTCACAGAGGAGATGTGACATCATAGGAGACTTGTGAGTCTGAGACAAGGATGTGATGTCACAGGAGAGCTGTGATGCCACAGAGGAGGATGTGATGTCATAGGAGATATGCGACTTCGCAGAGAGGGGGGGTGATGTCACAGAGGAGGATGTGATGTCAAGGTGATGTGAAGTCACAGAGGAGGGTGTGATGTCACAGTAAGCATGTGATGTCATTGAGGAGGATGTGATGTCACAGAGGAGATGTGATTTCACAGAGGAGGATGTTATGTCACAGAGAGCTGCGATGTCACAGAGGAGGATGTGATGCACCAAGGAAGATGTGATGTCACAGAAGGGATGTGATGTCACAGAGAGCTGTGATGTCGCAGAGGTGAATGTGATGTCATAGGAGACATGCGATGTCACAGGGGGGATGTGATGTCACGGGATCTGTGATGTCACAGAGAAGGATGTGATGTCACAAGGAAGATGTGATGTCACAGAAAGGATTGTGTTGTCACACTAGAGCTATGATGTCACAGGAGAGCTGTGATGTCACAGAGGTGGATGTGATGTCATAGGAGACATGCAATGTCACAGAGGAGGATGTGAAGTCACAGGGAGGATGTGATGTCATAGGAGACGTGATGTCACAGAAAAGCATTTGATGTCATGGAGGAGGATATGATGTCACAGAAGGATGTGATGTCACAGAGGAGAATGTGATGTCACAGGGGAAGACGTGATGTCACAGAAGGGATGTGATGTCACAGAGGGATGTGGTGTCACAGAGGAGGATGTGATGTCACAGAGGAAGATGTGATGTCATAGAAAGGATGTAATGTCACAGTAGAGCTGTGATGTCAAAGGAGAGCTGTGATGTCACAGAGGAGGATGTGATGTCACAGTGAGCTGTGATGTCACAGAGGAGGAGGATGTGATGTCATAGGAGACATGCGATGTCACAGAGGGGGATCAGATGTCAGAGAGGAGTATGTGATGTCATAGAGAACTGTGATGTTGCAGGGAGGATGTGATGTCACAGAGGAGGATGTGATGTCATAGGAGACATGTGATGTCACAGAGGGGCATGTGATGTCACAGAGGAGGATATGATGTCACAGGAGAGCTGTGATGTCACAGAGGACGATGTGATGTCACAGAGGAGGATGTGATGTCACAAAGGAGGATGTGATGTCATAGGAGACATGTGATGTCTGAGAAAAGGATGTGATGTCATAGGAGACATGTGATGTCACAGAGGGGATGTGATGTCACAGAGGAGGATGTGACTTCATAGGAGACGTGATGTCTGAGATAAGGATGTGATGTCATAGGAGACATGCGATGTCACAGAGGAGTATGTGAAGTCACATGGAGGATGTGATGTCATAGGAGACATGTGATGTCACAGAAAAGCTTTGATGTCATGGAGGAGGATATGATGTCACAGGAGAGGATATGATGTCAGCAGAGGAGGATGTGATGTCACAGGGAGCTGCAAAGTCTCAGAGAAGGATGTGATGTCACAGGAGAGCTGTAATGTCACGAAGGAGGATGTGAAGTCACAAGGAGGATGTGATGTCATAGTAGAAATGCGTATGACACATAAGGGGATATGATGTCAGAGAAAAGGATGTGAGTCATAGAGAGCTCTGATTTTGCAGGGATGATGTGACATCACATCTTCTCTGAGACAGTCACATCATCCCTGCAAAATCAGAGCTCTCTATGACATCACATCCTTTTCTCTGACATCATATCCCCTTATGTGTCATCGCATTTCTACTATGACATCACATCCTCCTTGTGACTTCACATCCTCCTTCGTGACATTACAGCTCTCCTGTGACATCACATCCTTCTCTGAGACTTTGCAGCTCCCTGTGACATCACATCCTCCTCTGTGACATCATATCCTCTCCTGTGACATCATATCCTCCTCCATGACATCAAATGCTTTTCTGTGACATCACATGTCTCCTATGACATCACATCCTCCATGTGACTTCACATACTCCTCTGTGACATCGCATGTCTCCTATGACATCACATCCTTATCTCAGACATCACGTCTCCTATGAAGTCACATCCTCCTCTGTGACATCACATCCCCCTCTGTGACATCACATGTCTCCTATGACATCACATCCTTTTCTCAGACATCACATGTCTCCTATGACATCACATCCTCCTTTGTGACATCACATCCTCCTCTGTGACATCACATCGTCCTCTGTGACATCACAGCTCTCCTGTGACATCATATCCTCCTCTGTGACATCACATGCCCCTCTGTGACATCACATGTCTCCTATGACATCACATCCTCCTCTGTGACATCACATCCTCCCTGCAACATCACAGTTCTCTATGACATCACATACTCCTCTCTGACATCTGATCCCCCTCTGTGACATCGCATGTCTCCTATGACATCACATCCTCCTCCTCTGTGACATCACAGCTCCACTGTGACATCACATCCTCCTCTGTGACATCACAGCTCTCCTTTGACATCACAGCTCTACTGTGACATTACATCCTTTCTATGACATCACATCTTCCTCTGTGACATCACATCCTCCTCTGTGACACCACATCCCCCTCTGTGACATCACATCCCTTCTGTGACATCACGTCTTCCCCTGTGACATCACATTCTCCTCTGTGACATCACATCCCTTCTGTGACATCATATCCTCCTCCATGACATCAAATGCTTTTCTGTGACATCACGTCTCCTATGACATCACATCCTCCCTGTGACTTCACATCCTCCTCTGTGACATTGCATGTCTCCTATGACATCACATCCACCTCTGTGACATCACAGCTCTCCTGTGACATCATAGCTCTAGTGTGACAACACATCCTTTCTGTGACATCACATCTTCCTTTGTGACATCACATCCTTCTCTGTGACATCACAGATCCCGTGACATCACATCCCCCCTGTGACATCGCATGTCTCCTATGACATCACATTCACCTCTGCGACATCACAGCTCTCTGTGACATCACATCCCTTCTGTGACATCACATCTTCCTTGGTGACATCACATCCTCCTCTGTGACATCGCAGCTCTCTGTGACATAACATCCTCCTCTGTGAAATCACATCCTCCTCTGTGACATCACATCCTCCTCAATGACATCACATGCTTACTGTGACATCACACCCTCCTCTGTGACTTCACATCCACCTCTGGACATCACATCCTCCTCTGTGACATCACCCCCCCTCTCTGCGATGTCGCATATCTCCTATGACATCACATCCTCCTCTGTGGCATCACAGCTCTCCTGGACATCACATCCTTGTCTCAGACATCACATGTCTCCTATGATGTCACATCCTCCTCTGTGACATCACATCCTCCTCTGTGACATCATATCCCCTTCTGTGACATCGCATGTCTCTTATGACATCACATCCTCCTTGTGACATCACATCCTCCTCTGTGACATTACAGCTCTCCTGTGACATCACATCCTTCTCTGTGACATCACAGCTCCATGTGACATGGCATCCTCCTCGGTGACATCATATCCTCCTCTGTGGCATCGCATGTCTCCTATGACATCACATCCTCCTCTCTGACATCATATCCTCTTCTGTGACATCGCATGTCTCCTATGACATCACATCCTCTTGTGACATCACATCCTCCTCTGTTACATCGCATCCTTCTCTATGACATCATATCTCTTCTGTGACATCACATCCCCCTCTGTGACATCGCATGTGTACTATGACATCACATCTTCCTCTGTGACATCACATCCTCCTCTGTGACATCACATCCCTTTCTGTGACATCGCATGTCTCCTGTGAAATCACATCCTCCTCTGCGACATCACATCCCCCTCTCTGACAACACATCCCTTCTGTGACATCACAGCTTCCTCTGTGACATCGCAGGTCTCCTCTGTGACATCACAGCTCTACTGTGACATCACATCCCCCTCTGTGGCATCACAGCTCTCCTATGACATCACAGCTCTACTGTGACATCACATGTCCTCTGTGACATCACATCTTCCTCTGTGACATCGCATCCTCCGCTGTGACTTCACATCCCCCTCGGTGACATAACATCCCTTCTGTAACAGCACGTCTTCCTCTGTGACATCACATCCCCCTCTGGGCCATCACATCCTGCCTGCCTATGACATCACATCCTCCTCTGTGACATCACATCCTCCTCTGTGACATCACATCCTCCTCTGTGACATCACAGATCCCCTGTGACATCACATCCCCCTCTGTGACATCGCATGTCTCCTATGACATCACATTCACCTCTGTGACATCACAGCTCTCTGTGACATCACATCCCTTCTGTGACATCACATCTTCCTCTGTGACATCGCAGGTCTCCTCTGTGACATCGCATGTCTCCTGTGACATCACATCCCCCTCTGTGACATCGCATGTCTCCTGTGACATCACATCCTCCTCTGTGACATCATACCCTCTCCTGTGACATCATATTCTCCTCGATGACATCGAATGCTTTTCTGTGACATCACATGTCTCTTATGACATCACATCCTCCCTGTGACTTCACATCCTCCTCTGTGACATCACATCCTCCTCTCTGACATCGCAGCTCTCTGTGACATCACATCCCCCTCTGTGACATCACATCCCTTCTGTGACATCACATCTTCCTCTGTGACATCGCAGGTCTCCTCTGTGACATCGCATGTCTCCTGTGACATCACATCCCCCTCTGTGACATCGCATGTCTCCTGTGACATCACATCCTCCTCTGTGACATCATACCCTCTCCTGTGACATCATATTCTCCTCGATGACATCGAATGCTTTTCTGTGACATCACATGTCTCTTATGACATCACATCCTCCCTGTGACTTCACATCCTCCTCTGTGACATCACATCCTCCTCTCTGACATCGCAGCTCTCTGTGACATCACATCCCCTCTGTGACATCACATCCCTTCTGTGACATCACAGCTCTCCTGTGACATCATATCCTCCTCTGTGACATCACATCCCCCTCTGTGACATCACATCCCTTCTGTGACATCATATCCTCCTCCATGACATCAAATGCTTTTCTGTGACATCACATGTCTCCTATGACATCACATCCTCCTGTGACTTCACATCCTCCTCTGTGACATCACAGATCCCCTGTGACATCACATCCCCCTGTGACATCGCATGTCTCCTATGACATCACATTCACCTCTGCGACATCACAGCTCTCTGTGACATCACATCCCTTCTGTGACATCACATCTTCTTGGTGACATCACATCCTCCTCTGTGACATCGCAGCTCTCTGTGACATAACATCCTCCCCTGTGCAATCACATCCTCCTCTGTGACATCACATCCCCCCTGTGACATGGCATGTCTCCTATGACATCACATCCTCCTCTGTGACATCACATCCCCCTCTGTGACATCACATCCCTTCTGTGACATCACATCTTCCTCTGTGACATCGCAGGTCTCCTCTGTGACATCACAGCTCTACTGTGACATCACATCCTCCTCTGTGGCATCACAGCTCTCCTATGACATCACAGCTCTACTGTGACATCACATGTCCTCTGTGACATCACATCTTCCTCTGTGACATCACATCCCCCTCTGTTACATCACATCCCCCTCTGTGACATCGCATGTCTCCTGTGACATCACATGCTCCTCTGTGACATCATACCCTCTCCTGTGACATCATATTCTCCTCCATGACATCGAATGCTTTTCTGTGACATCACATGTCTCCTATGACATCACATCCTCCCTGTGACTTCACATCCTCCTCTGTGACATCACATCCTCCTCTGTGACATCACATCCTATTCTGTGACATTACATCCTCTGCTGTGACATCACTTCCTCTCCTGTGACATCATATCCTCCTCTGTGACATCACATCCTCCCTGTGACATCACATCCAACTCTGGGCATCCCAACCTCCTTTGTGACATCATAACCCCCTCTGTGACTTCGCATGTCTCCTATGACAGCACATCCTCCTCTGTGACATCACAGCTCTCCTGTGACATCACATCCTCCTCTGTGACATCACATCCTCCTCTGTGACACCACAGCTCTCCTGTGACATCACATCCTCCTCTGTGACATCACATCCTCCCTGCAAAATCACAGCTCTCTATGACATCACATCCTTTTCTCTGACATCATATTCCCTTCTGTGTCATCGCATGTCTCCTATGACATCACATCCTCCTTCTGACTTCACATCCTCCTTCGTGACATTACAGCTCTCCTGTGACATCACATCCTTCTCTGTGACATCACATCCTTCTCTGTGACATCATATCCTCCTCCATGACATCAAATGCTTTTCTGTGACATCGCATGTCTCCTATGACATCACATCCTCCCTGTGACATCACATCCAACTCTGGGCATCCCAACCTCCGTTGTGACATCATAAGCCCCTCTGTGACATCGCATGTCTCCTATGAAATCACATCCTCCTCTGTGACATCACAGATCCCCTGTGACATCACTTCCCCTCTGTGACATCGCATGTCTCTTATGACATCACATTCACCTCTGTGACATCACAGCTCTCCTGTGACATCATAGCACTAGTGTGACAACACATCCTTTCTGTGACATCACATCTTCCTCTGTTACATCTCATCCTTCTCTGTGACTTCGCATCCCCCTCTGTGACATCGCATGTCACCTATGACATCACATCCTTGTCTCAGACATCACATGTCTCCTATGACGTCACATCCTCCTCTGTGACATTACATCATCTGCTGTGACATCACATCCTCTCCTGTGACATCATATCCTCCTCTGTGACATCACATCCTCCTCTGTGACATCACATCCTCCTCTGTGACATCGCATGTCTCCTATGATATCACATCCTCCCTGTGACATCACAGCTCTCTGTGACATCATATCCTTTCTGTGACATCACATCTTCCTTGGTGACATCACATCCTCCTCTGTGACATCGCAGCTCTCTGTGACATAACATCCTCCTCTGTGACATCGCCTCCTCCTCTGTGACATCACATCCTCCTCAATGACATCACATGCTTACTGTGACATCACACCCTCCTCTGTGACTTCACATCCACCTCTGGACATCACATCCCCCCTGTGAAATCACACCCTCCTCTGTGACATCACAGCTCTCGGTGACATCACATCCCCTTCTGTGACATCACATCTTCATCAGTGACATCAAATCTTCCTCAGTGACATCACAGCTCTCTGAGACATCACATCCTTCTCTGTGACATCACAGCTCTCCTATGACATCACAGCTTTCTTGTGACATCACATCTTCATCAGTGACATCAAATATTCCTCAGTGACATCACAGCTCCCTGTAGACATCACATCCTGCCCTGTGAAATTTCATGTCTCCTATGACATCACATTCTCTCCTGTGACATCACATCCTCCTCTGTGACATGACAGCTCTCCTATGGCGTCACATCCTTTTCTGTGACACCACAGCTCTCCTGTGACATCACATCCTCCTCTGTGACATCACAGCTCTCCTACGACATCACATCTCTACTGTGACATCACATCTTCCTCTGAGACATCACATCCTCCCTGCAAAATCACAGCTCTCTATGAGATCACATCCTTTTCTCTGACATCATATCCCCTTCTGTGTCATCACATGTCTCCTATGACATCACATCCTCCCTGTGACTTTACAACCTCCTCTGAGACATTGCATGTCTCCTGTGACATCACATCCACCTCTGTGACATCACAGGTCTCCTGTGACATCATAGCTCTAGTGTGACAACACATCCTTTCTGTGACATCACATCTTCCTCTGTGACATCACATCCTTCTCTGTGACTTTGCATGTCTCCTATGACATCACATCCTCCTCTGTGACATCACAGCTCTCCTGTGACATCACATCCTTGTCTCAGACATCACATGTCTCCTATGATGTCACATCCTCCTCTGTGACATCATATCCCCTTCTGTGACATCGCTTGTCTCCTATGACATCACATCCTCCTTGTGACATTACAGCTCTCCTGTGACATCACATCCTTCTCTGTGACATCGCAGCTCCATGTGACATGGCATCCTCCTCGTGACATCACATCCTCCTCTGTGGCATCGCATGTCTCCTATGACATCACATCCTCCTGTCTGACATCATATCCTCTTCTGTGACATCGCATGTCTCCTATGACATCACATCCTCTTTGTGACATCACATCCTCCTCGTTACATCACAACCTCCTCTGTGACATCACATCCCCCTCTGTGACATCACATGTCTCCTATGACATCACATCCTCCTCTGTGACATTACATCCTACGCTGTGACATCACATCCTCTCCTGTGACATCATATCCTCCTCTGTCACATCACATCCCCTCTGTGGCATCACATCCTGCCTGCCTATGACATCACATCCTCCTCTGTGATATCACAACTCCATCCTGACATCACATCCTCCGCTGTGACATCACATCCTCCTCTGTGACATCGCACGTCTCCTATGACATCACATCCTCCCTGTGACATCACATCCAACTCTGGGCATCCCAACCTCTTTTGTGACATCACGTCCCCCTCTGCGTCATTGCATGTCTCCTATGACATCACATCCACCTCTGTGACATCACAGCACTCTGTGACATCACATCCTTTCTATGACATCACATCTTCCTTGGTGACATCACATCCTCCTCTGTGACATCGCAGCTCTCTGTTAAATAACATCCTCCTCTGTGACATCACATGTCTCCTATGACATCACAACCTCCTCTGTGACATCACATCCAACTCTGTGACATTGCAGCTCCCTGTTACATCACATCCTCCTCTGTGAAAAAAAAAGAAACAAAATCACCTTCTCCTCTGTGACATCGCATGTCTCCTATGACATCACATCCCCGCCTGTGACATCACATCCTCCTCTGTGACATCACATCATCCTCTGTGACATCACATCTTCCCCTGTGACATCACATCCTTCTCTGTGACATCACATTCCCCTCTGTGACATCACATCCCTTCTGTGACATCACGTCTTCCTCTGTGACATCGCACGTCTCCTATGACATCACATCCTCCCTGTGACATCACATCCCACTCTGGGCATCCCAACCTCCTCTGTGACATCATAACCCCCTCTGTGACATCGCATGTCTCCTATGACATCACATCCTCCCTGTGACTTCACATCCTCCTCTGTGACATTGCATGTCTCCTATGACATCACATCCACCTCTGTGACATCACAGCTCTCCTGTGACATCATAGCTCTAGTGTGACATCACATCCTCCTCTGTGACATCGCAGTTCTCTGTGACATCACATCCTACTCTGTGGCTTCGCATGTCTCCTATGACATCACATCCTCCTCTGTGACATCACAGATCCCCTGTGACATCACATCCCCCTCTGTGACATCGCATGTCTACTATGACATCACATTCACCTCTGTGACATCACGGCTTTCTGTGACATCACATCCTTTCTGTGACATCACATCTTCCTTGGTGACATCACATCCTCCTCTGTGACATCGCAGCTCTCTGTGGCATAACATCCTCCTCTGTGACATCGCCTCCTCCTCTGTGACATCACATCCTCCTCAATGACATCACATGCTTACTGTGACATCACACCCTCCTCTGTGACTTCACATCCACCTCTGGACATCACATCCCCCCCTGTGAAATCACACCCTCCTCTGTGACATCACAGCTCTCCGGTGACATCACATCCCCTTCTGTGACATCACATCTTCATCAGTGACATCAAATCTTCCTCAGTGACATCACAGCTCTCTGAGACATCACATCCTTCTCTGTGACATCACAGCTCTCCTATGACATCACAGCTTTCTTGTGACATCACATCTTCATCAGTGACATCAAATATTCCTCAGTGACATCACAGCTCCCTGTAGACATCACATCCTGCCCTGTGAAATTTCATGTCTCCTATGACATCACATTCTCTCCTGTGACATCACATCCTCCTCTGTGACATGACAGCTCTCCTATGGCGTCACATCCTGTTTCTGTGACACCACAGCTCTCCTGTGACATCACATCCTCCTCTGTGACATCACAGCTCTCCTACGACATCACATCTCTACTGTGACATCACATCTTCCTCTGAGACATCACATCCTCCCTGCAAAATCACAGCTCTCTATGACATCACATCCTTTTCTCTGACATCATATCCCCTTCTGTGTCATCACATGTCTCCTATGACATCACATCCTCCCTGTGACTTTACAACCTCCTCTGTGACATTGCATGTCTCCTGTGACATCACATCCACCTCTGTGACATCACAGGGTCTCCAGTGACATCATAGCTCTAGTGTGACAACACATCCTTTCTGTGACATCATATCCTCCTCCATGACATCAAATGCTTTTCTGTGACATCACATGTCTCCTATGACATCACATCCTCCATGTGACTTCACATACTCCTCTGTGACATCGCATGTCTCCTATGACATCACATCCTTATCTCAGACATCACGTCTCCTATGAAGTCACATCCTCCTCTGTGACATCACATCCCTCTCTGTGACATCACATGTCTCCTATGACATCACATCCTTGTCTCAGACATCACATGTCTCCTATGACATCACATCCTCCTTTGTGACATCACATCCTCCTCTGTGACATCACATCGTCCTCTGTGACATCACAGCTCTCCTGTGACATCATATCCTCCTCTGTGACATCACATGCCCCTCTGTGACATCACATGTCTCCTATGACATCACATCCTCGTCTGTGACATCACATCCTCCCTGCAACATCACAGTTCTCTATGACATCACATACTCCTCTCTGACATCTGATCCCCCTCTGTGACATCGCATGTCTCCTATGACATCACATCATCCTCCTCTGTGACATCACAGCTCTCCTTTGACATCACAGCTCTACTGTGACATTACATCCTTTCTATGACATCACATCTTCCTCTGTGACATCACATCCCCCTCTGTGACATCACATCCCTTCTGTGACATCACGTCTTCCCCTGTGACATCACATTCTCCTCTGTGACATCACATCCCTTCTGTGACATCATATCCTCCTCCATGACATCAAATGCTTTTCTGTGGCATCACGTCTCCTATGACATCACATCCTCCCTGTGACTTCACATCCTCCTCTGTGACATTGCATGTCTCCTATGACATCACATACACCTCTGTGACATCACAGCTCTCCTGTGACATCATAGCTCTAGTGTGACAACACATCCTTTCTGTGACATCACATCTTCCTTTGTGACATCACATCCTCCCTGTGACATCACAGATCCCGTGACATCACATCCCCCCTGTGACATCGCATGTCTCCTATGACATCACATTCACCTCTGCGACATCACAGCTCTCTGTGACATCACATCCCTTCTGTGACATCACATCTTCCTTGGTGACATCACATCCTCCTCTGTGACATCGCAGCTCTCTGTGACATAACATCCTCCTCTGTGAAATCACATCCTCCTCTGTGACATCACATCCTCCTCAATGACATCACATGCTTACTGTGACATCACACCCTCCTCTGTGACTTCACATCCACCTCTGGACATCACATCCTCCTCTGTGACATCACCCCCCCTCTCTGCGATGTCGCATATCTCCTATGACATCACATCCTCCTCTGTGGCATCACAGCTCTCCTCTGTGACATCACATCCTTGTCTCAGACATCACATGTCTCCTATGATGTCACATCCTCCTCTGTGACATCACATCCTCCTCTGTGACATCATATCCCCTTCTGTGACATCGCATGTCTCTTATGACATCACATCCTCCTTGTGACATCACATCCTCCTCTGTGACATTACAGCTCTCCTGTGACATCACATCCTTCTCTGTGACATCACAGCTCCATGTGACATGGCATCCTCCTCGGTGACATCATGTCCTCCTCTGTGGCATCGCATGTCTCCTATGACATCACATCCTCCTCTCTGACATCATATCCTCTTCTGTGACATCGCATGTCTCCTATGACATCACATCCTCTTTGTGACATCACATCCTCCTCTGTTACATCGCATCCTTCTCTATGACATCATATCCTCTTCTGTGACATCACATCCCCCTCTGTGACATCGCATGTCTACTATGACATCACATCTTCCTCTGTGACATCACATCCTCCTCTGTGACATCACATCCCTTTCTGTGACATCGCATGTCTCCTGTGAAATCACATCCTCCTCTGTGACATCACATCCCCCTCTCTGACAACACATCCCTTCTGTGACATCACAGCTTCCTCTGTGACATCGCAGGTCTCCTCTGTGACATCACAGCTCTACTGTGACATCACATCCCCCTCTGTGGCATCACAGCTCTCCTATGACATCACAGCTCTACTGTGACATCACATGTCCTCTGTGACATCACATCTTCCTCTGTGACATCGCATCCTCCGCTGTGACTTCACATCCCCCTCGGTGACATAACATCCCATCTGTAACAGCACGTCTTCCTCTGTGACATCACATCCCCCTCTGGGCCATCACATCCTGCCTGTCTATGACATCACATCCTCCTCTGTGACATCACATCCTCCTCTGTGACATCACATCCTCCTCTGTGACATCACAGATCCCCTGTGACATCACATCCCCCTCTGTGACATCGCATGTCTCTTATGACATCACATTCACCTCTGTGACATCACAGCTCTCCTGTGACATCATAGCACTAGTGTGACAACACATCCTTTCTGTGACATCACATCTTCCTCTGTTACATCTCATCCTTCTCTGTGACTTCGCATCCCCCTCTGTGACATCGCATGTCACCTATGACATCACATCCTTGTCTCAGACATCACATGTCTCCTATGACGTCACATCCTCCTCTGTGACATTACATCATCTGCTGTGACATCACATCCTCTCCTGTGACATCATATCCTCCTCTGTGACATCACATCCTCCTCTGTGACATCACATCCTCCTCTGTGACATCGCATGTCTCCTATGATATCACATCCTCCCTGTGACATCACAGCTCTCTGTGACATCATATCCTTTCTGTGACATCACATCTTCCTTGGTGACATCACATCCTCCTCTGTGACATCGCAGCTCTCTGTGACATAACATCCTCCTCTGTGACATCGCCTCCTCCTCTGTGACATCACATCCTCCTCAATGACATCACATGCTTACTGTGACATCACACCCTCCTCTGTGACTTCACATCCACCTCTGGACATCACATCCCCCCCTGTGAAATCACACCCTCCTCTGTGACATCACAGCTCTCCGGTGACATCACATCCCCTTCTGTGACATCACATCTTCATCAGTGACATCAAATCTTCCTCAGTGACATCACAGCTCTCTGAGACATCACATCCTTCTCTGTGACATCACAGCTCTCCTATGACATCACAGCTTTCTTGTGACATCACATCTTCATCAGTGACATCAAATATTCCTCAGTGACATCACAGCTCCCTGTAGACATCACATCCTGCCCTGTGAAATTTCATGTCTCCTATGACATCACATTCTCTCCTGTGACATCACATCCTCCTCTGTGACATGACAGCTCTCCTATGGCGTCACATCCTTTTCTGTGACACCACAGCTCTCCTGTGACATCACATCCTCCTCTGTGACATCACAGCTCTCCTACGACATCACATCTCTACTGTGACATCACATCTTCCTCTGAGACATCACATCCTCCCTGCAAAATCACAGCTCTCTATGAGATCACATCCTTTTCTCTGACATCATATCCCCTTCTGTGTCATCACATGTCTCCTATGACATCACATCCTCCCTGTGACTTTACAACCTCCTCTGAGACATTGCATGTCTCCTGTGACATCACATCCACCTCTGTGACATCACAGGTCTCCTGTGACATCATAGCTCTAGTGTGACAACACATCCTTTCTGTGACATCACATCTTCCTCTATGACATCACATCCTTCTCTGTGACTTTGCATGTCTCCTATGACATTACATCCTCCTCTGTGACATCACAGCTCTCCTGTGACATCACATCCTTGTCTCAGACATCACATGTCTCCTATGATGTCACATCCTCCTCTGTGACATCATATCCCCTTCTGTGACATCGCTTGTCTCCTATGACATCACATCCTCCTTGTGACATTACAGCTCTCCTGTGACATCACATCCTTCTCTGTGACATCGCAGCTCCATGTGACATGGCATCCTCCTCGGTGACATCACATCCTCCTCTGTGGCATCGCATGTCTCCTATGACATCACATCCTCCTGTCTGACATCATATCCTCTTCTGTGACATCGCATGTCTCCTATGACATCACATCCTCTTTGTGACATCACATCCTCCTCGGTTACATCACAACCTCCTCTGTGACATCACATCCCCCTCTGTGACATCACATGTCTCCTATGACATCACATCCTCCTCTGTGACATTACATCCTACGCTGTGACATCACATCCTCTCCTGTGACATCATATCCTCCTCTGTCACATCACATCCCCCTCTGTGGCATCACATCCTGCCTGCCTATGACATCACATCCTCCTCTGTGATATCACAACTCCATTCTGACATCACATCCTCCTCTGTGACATCACATCCTCCTCTGTGACATCGCACGTCTCCTATGACATCACATCTTCCCTGTGACATCACATCCAACTCTGGGCATCCCAACCTCTTTTGTGACATCATAACCCCCTCTATGACATCGCATGTCTCCTATGAAATCACATCCTCCTCTGTGACATCACAGCACTCTGTGACATCACATCCTTTCTATGACATCACATCTTCCTTGGTGACATCACATCCTCCTCTGTGACATCACAGATCCCCTGTGACATCACGTCCCCCTCTGCGTCATTGCATGTCTCCTATGACATCACATCCACCTCTGTGACATCACAGCACTCTGTGACATCACATCCTTTCTATGACATCACATCTTCCTTGGTGACATCACATCCTCCTCTGTGACATCACATGTCTCCTATGACATCACAACCTCCTCTGTGACATCACATCCAACTCTGTGACATTGCAGCTCCCTGTTACATCACATCCTCCTCTGTGACATCACCTTCTCCTCTGTGACATCGCATGTCTCCTATGACATCACATCCCCGCCTGTGACATCACATCCTCCTCTGTGACATCACATCATCCTCTGTGACATCACATCTTCCCCTGTGACATCACATCCTTCTCTGTGACATCACATTCCCCTCTGTGACATCACATCCCTTCTGTGACATCACATCTTCCTCTGTGACATCGCACGTCTCCTATGACATCACATCCTCCCTGTGACATCACATCCCACTCTGGGCATCCCAACCTCCTCTGTGACATCATAACCCCCTCTGTGACATAGCATGTCTCCTATGACATCACATCCTCCCTGTGACTTCACATCCTCCTCTGTGACATTGCATGTCTCCTATGACATCACATCCACCTCTGTGACATCACAGCTCTCCTGTGACATCATAGCTCTAGTGTGACATCACATCCTCCTCTGTGACATCGCAGTTCTCTGTGACATCACATCCTACTCTGTGGTTTCGCATGTCTCCTATGACATCACATCCTCCTCTGTGACATCACAGATCCCCTGTGACATCACATCCCCCTCTGTGACATCGCATGTCTACTATGACATCACATTCACCTCTGTGACATCACGGCTTTCTGTGACATCACATCTTCCTTGGTGACATCACATCCTCCTCTGTGACATCGCAGCTCTCTGTGGCATAACATCCTCCTCTGTGACATCGCCTCCTCCTCTGTGACATCACATCCTCCTCAATGACATCACATGCTTACTGTGACATCACACCCTCCTCTGTGACTTCACATCCACCTCTGGACATCACATCCCCCCCTGTGAAATCACACCCTCCTCTGTGACATCACAGCTCTCCGGTGACATCACATCCCCTTCTGTGACATCACATCTTCATCAGTGACATCAAATCTTCCTCAGTGACATCACAGCTCCCAGTGACATCGCATCCTTCTCTGTGACATCACAGCTCTCCTATGACATCACAGCTTTCTTGTGACATCATATCCCCTGTGACTTCACATCCCCCTCTGTGACATCACAACCTCCTCTGTGACATCACATCCCCCTCTGTGACATCGCATGTCACCTATGACATCACATCCTTCTGTGACATCATATCCTCCTCTGTGACAAGACAGCTCTCTTATGACGTCACATGCTCCTCTGTGGTATCACAGCTCTCCTGTGACATCACAGCTTTACTGTGACATCACATCCTTTCTGTGACATCACATCTTCCTCTGTGACATCACATTCTCCTCTGTGACATCACAGCTCTCCTATGAAATCACATCCTCCTTGTGACATCACATGTCTCCTATGACATCACATCCTCTCCTGTGACATCACATTCTCCTCTGTGACATCACAGCTCTCCTATGACATCACATCCTCCTCTGTGACATCACATCCTCCTCTGTGACACCACAACTCTCCTGTGACATCACATCCTCCTCTGTGACATCACAGCTCTCCTACGACATCACATCTCTACTGTGATATCACATCTCTCTCTGAGACATCACATCCTCCCTGCAAAATCAGAGCTCTCTATGACATCACATCCTTTTCTCTGACATCATATCCCCTTCTGTGTCATCACATGTCTCCTATGACATCACATCCTCCCTGTGACATCACATCCTCCTCTGTGACATCACAGCTCTCCTGTGACATCACAGCTCTAGTGTGACAACACATCCTTTCTGTGACATCACATCTTCCTCTGTGACTTCACATCCTTCTCTGTGACTTCGCATGTCTCCTATGACATCACATCCTCCTCTGTGACATCACAGCTTTCCTGTGACATCACATCCTTCTCTCAGACATCACATGTCTCCTATGACGTCACATCCTCCTCTGTGACGTCACATCCTCCTCTGTGACATTACATCCTCCGCTGTGACATCACATCCTCTCCTGTGACATCATATCCTCCTCTGTCACATCACATCCCCCTTCTGTGACATCACATCCTGCCTGCCTATGACATCACATCCTCCTCTGTGACATCACATCCTCCTCTGTGACATCGCACGTCTCCTATGACATCACATCATCCCTGTGACATCACATCCAACTCTGGGCATCCCAACCTCTTTTGTGACATCATAACCCCCTCTGTGACATCGCATGTCTCCTATGAAATCACATCCTCCTCTGTGACATCACAGATCCCCTGTGAAATCACGTCCCCATCTGTGACATCGCATGTCTCCTATGACATCACATGTCTCCTATGACATCACATTCACCTCTATGACATCACAGCTCTCTGTGACATCACATCCTTTCTGTGACATCACATTTTCCTTGGTGACATCACATCCTCCTCTGTGACATCGCAGCTCTCTGTGACATAACATCCTCCTCTGTGACATCGCATGTCTCCTATGACATCACATCCTCCTCTGTGACATCACATCCAACTCTGTGACATCGCAGCTCCCTGTTACATCACATCCTCTCTGTGACATCACAGCTCTCCTATGACATCACAGTTCTACTGTGACATCACATCCTTTCTATGACATCACATCTTCCTCCGTGACATCACATCCCCCTCTGTGACATCACATCCCTTCTGTGACATCACGTCTTCCTCTGTGACATCACATTCTCCTCTGTGACATCACATCCCCCTCTGTGACATCGCATGTCTCCTATGACATCACATCCTCCTCTGTGACATCACATCCTCCTCTGTGACATCATATCCCCTTCTGTGACATCGCTTGTCTCCTATGACATCACATCCTCCTTGTGACATCACTTCCTCCTCTGTGACATTACAGCTCTCCTGTGACATCACATCCTTCTCTGTGACATCGCAGCTCCATGTGACATGGCATCCTCCTCGGTGACATCACATCCTCCTCTGTGGCATCGCATGTCTCCTATGACATCACATCCTCCTGTCTGACATCATATCCTCTTCAGTGACATCGCATGTCTCCTATGACATCACATCCTCTTCTGTTACATCACATCCTTCTCTGTGATATCATATCCTCTTCTGTGACATCTTATCCCCCTCCGTGACATCGCATGTCTCCTATGACATCATATCCTCCTCCTCTGTGACATCACAGCTCTACTGTGACATCACATCCTTTCTTTGACATCACATCTTCCTCTGTGACGTCACATCCTCCTCTGTGACATTACATCCTCCGCTGTGACATCACATCCTCTCCTGTGACATCATATCCTCCTCTGTCACATCACATCCCCCTTCTGTGACATCACATCCTGCCTGCCTATGACTTCGCATCCTCCTCTGTGACATCACATCCTCCTCTGTGACATCGCACGTCTCCTATGACATCACATCATCCCTGTGACATCACATCCAACTCTGGGCATCCAAACCTCTTTTGTGACATCATAACCCCCTCTGTGACATCGCATGTCTCCTATGAAATCACATCCTCCTCTGTGACATCACAGATCCCCTGTGACATCGCGTCCCCCTCTGTGACATCGCATGTCTCCTATGAAATCACATCCTCCTCTGTGACATCACCCCCCCTCTCTGCGATGTCGCATATCTCCTATGACATCACATCCTCCTCTGTGGCATCACAGCTCTCCTCTGTGACATCACATCCTTGTCTCAGACATCACATGTCTCCTATGATGTCACATCCTCCTCTGTGACATCACATCCTCCTCTGTGACATCATATCCCCTTCTGTGACATCGCATGTCTCTTATGACATCACATCCTCCTTGTGACATCACATCCTCCTCTGTGACATTACAGCTCTCCTGTGACATCACATCGTTCTCTGTGACATCACAGCTCCATGTGACATGGCATCCTCCTCGGTGACATCATGTCCTCCTCTGTGGCATCGCATGTCTCCTATGACATCACATCCTCCTCTCTGACATCATATCCTCTTCTGTGACATCGCATGTCTCCTATGACATCACATCCTCTTTGTGACATCACATCCTCCTCTGTTACATCGCATCCTTCTCTATGACATCATATCCTCTTCTGTGACATCACATCCCCCTCTGTGACATCGCATGTCTACTATGACATCACATCTTCCTCTGTGACATCACATCCTCCTCTGTGACATCACATCCCTTTCTGTGACATCGCATGTCTCCTGTGAAATCACATCCTCCTCTGTGACATCACATCCCCCTCTCTGACAACACATCCCTTCTGTGACATCACAGCTTCCTCTGTGACATCGCAGGTCTCCTCTGTGACATCACAGCTCTACTGTGACATCACATCCCCCTCTGTGGCATCACAGCTCTCCTATGACATCACAGCTCTACTGTGACATCACATGTCCTCTGTGACATCACATCTTCCTCTGTGACATCGCATCCTCCGCTGTGACTTCACATCCCCCTCGGTGACATAACATCCCATCTGTAACAGCAAGTCTTCCTCTGTGACATCACATCCCCCTCTGGGCCATCACATCCTGCCTGTCTATGACATCACATCCTCCTCTGTGACATCACATCCTCCTCTGTGACATCACATCCTCCTCTGTGACATCACAGATCCCCTGTGACATCACATCCCCCTCTGTGACATCGCATGTCTCTTATGACATCACATTCACCTCTGTGACATCACAGCTCTCCTGTGACATCATAGCACTAGTGTGACAACACATCCTTTCTGTGACATCACATCTTCCTCTGTTACATCTCATCCTTCTCTGTGACTTCGCATCCCCCTCTGTGACATCGCATGTCACCTATGACATCACATCCTTGTCTCAGACATCACATGTCTCCTATGACGTCACATCCTCCTCTGTGACATTACATCATCTGCTGTGACATCACATCCTCTCCTGTGACATCATATCCTCCTCTGTGACATCACATCCTCCTCTGTGACATCACATCCTCCTCTGTGACATCGCATGTCTCCTATGATATCACATCCTCCCTGTGACATCACAGCTCTCTGTGACATCATATCCTTTCTGTGACATCACATCTTCCTTGGTGACATCACATCCTCCTCTGTGACATCGCAGCTCTCTGTGACATAACATCCTCCTCTGTGACATCGCCTCCTCCTCTGTGACATCACATCCTCCTCAATGACATCACATGCTTACTGTGACATCACACCCTCCTCTGTGACTTCACATCCACCTCTGGACATCACATCCCCCCTGTGAAATCACACCCTCCTCTGTGACATCACAGCTCTCCGGTGACATCACATCCCCTTCTGTGACATCACATCTTCATCAGTGACATCAAATCTTCCTCAGTGACATCACAGCTCTCTGAGACATCACATCCTTCTCTGTGACATCACAGCTCTCCTATGACATCACAGCTTTCTTGTGACATCACATCTTCATCAGTGACATCAAATATTCCTCAGTGACATCACAGCTCCCTGTAGACATCACATCCTGCCCTGTGAAATTTCATGTCTCCTATGACATCACATTCTCTCCTGTGACATCACATCCTCCTCTGTGACATGACAGCTCTCCTATGGCGTCACATCCTTTTCTGTGACACCACAGCTCTCCTGTGACATCACATCCTCCTCTGTGACATCACAGCTCTCCTACGACATCACATCTCTACTGTGACATCACATCTTCCTCTGAGACATCACATCCTCCCTGCAAAATCACAGCTCTCTATGAGATCACATCCTTTTCTCTGACATCATATCCCCTTCTGTGTCATCACATGTCTCCTATGACATCACATCCTCCCTGTGACTTTACAACCTCCTCTGAGACATTGCATGTCTCCTGTGACATCACATCCACCTCTGTGACATCACAGGTCTCCTGTGACATCATAGCTCTAGTGTGACAACACATCCTTTCTGTGACATCACATCTTCCTCTGTGACATCACATCCTTCTCTGTGACTTTGCATGTCTCCTATGACATCACATCCTCCTCTGTGACATCACAGCTCTCCTGTGACATCACATCCTTGTCTCAGACATCACATGTCTCCTATGATGTCACATCCTCCTCTGTGACATCATATCCCCTTCTGTGACATCGCTTGTCTCCTATGACATCACATCCTCCTTGTGACATTACAGCTCTCCTGTGACATCACATCCTTCTCTGTGACATCGCAGCTCCATGTGACATGGCATCCTCCTCGGTGACATCACATCCTCCTCTGTGGCATCGCATGTCTCCTATGACATCACATCCTCCTGTCTGACATCATATCCTCTTCTGTGACATCGCATGTCTCCTATGACATCACATCCTCTTTGTGACATCACATCCTCCTCGGTTACATCACAACCTCCTCTGTGACATCACATCCCCCTCTGTGTCATCACATGTCTCCTATGACATCACATCCTCCTCTGTGACATTACATCCTACGCTGTGACATCACATCCTCTCCTGTGACATCATATCCTCCTCTGTCACATCACATCCCCCTCTGTGGCATCACATCCTGCCTGCCTATGACATCACATCCTCCTCTGTGATATCACAACTCCATTCTGACATCACATCCTCCTCTGTGACATCACATCCTCCTCTGTGACATCGCACGTCTCCTATGACATCACATCTTCCCTGTGACATCACATCCAACTCTGGGCATCCCAACCTCTTTTGTGACATCATAACCCCCTCTATGACATCGCATGTCTCCTATGAAATCACATCCTCCTCTGTGACATCACAGCACTCTGTGACATCACATCCTTTTTATGACATCACATCTTCCTTGGTGACATCACATCCTCCTCTGTGACATCACAGATCCCCTGTGACATCACGTCCCCCTCTGCGTCATTGCATGTCTCCTATGACATCACATCCACCTCTGTGACATCACAGCACTCTGTGACATCACATCCTTTCTATGACATCACATCTTCCTTGGTGACATCACATCCTCCTCTGTGACATCACATGTCTCCTATGACATCACAACCTCCTCTGTGACATCACATCCAACTCTGTGACATTGCAGCTCCCTGTGACATCACATCCTCCTCTGTGACATCACCTTCTCCTCTGTGACATCGCATGTCTCCTATGACATCACATCCCCGCCTGTGACATCACATCCTCCTCTGTGACATCACATCATCCTCTGTGACATCACATCTTCCCCTGTGACATCACATCCTTCTCTGTGACATCACATTCCCCTCTGTGACATCACATCCCTTCTGTGACATCACATCTTCCTCTGTGACATCGCACGTCTCCTATGACATCACATCCTCCCTGTGACATCACATCCCACTCTGGGCATCCCAACCTCCTCTGTGACATCATAACCCCCTCTGTGACATAGCATGTCTCCTATGACATCACATCCTCCCTGTGACTTCACATCCTCCTCTGTGACATTGCATGTCTCCTATGACATCACATCCACCTCTGTGACATCACAGCTCTCCTGTGACATCATAGCTCTAGTGTGACATCACATCCTCCTCTGTGACATCGCAGTTCTCTGTGACATCACATCCTACTCTGTGGTTTCGCATGTCTCCTATGACATCACATCCTCCTCTGTGACATCACAGATCCCCTGTGACATCACATCCCCCTCTGTGACATCGCATGTCTACTATGACATCACATTCACCTCTGTGACATCACGGCTTTCTGTGACATCACATCCTTTCTGTGACATCACATCTTCCTTGGTGACATCACATCCTCCTCTGTGACATCGCAGCTCTCTGTGGCATAACATCCTCCTCTGTGACATCGCCTCCTCCTCTGTGACATCACATCCTCCTCAATGACATCACATGCTTACTGTGACATCACACCCTCCTCTGTGACTTCACATCCACCTCTGGACATCACATCCCCCCCTGTGAAATAACACCCTCCTCTGTGACATCACAGCTCTCCGGTGACATCACATCCCCTTCTGTGACATCACATCTTCATCAGTGACATCAAATCATCCTCAGTGACATCACAGCTCCCAGTGACATCGCATCCTTCTCTGTGACATCACAGCTCTCCTATGACATCACAGCTTTCTTGTGACATCATATCCCCTGTGACTTCACATCCCCCTCTGTGACATCACAACCTCCTCTGTGACATCACATCCCCCTCTGTGACATCGCATGTCACCTATGACATCACATCCTTCTGTGACATCATATCCTCCTCTGTGACAAGACAGCTCTCTTATGACGTCACATGCTCCTCTGTGGTATCACAGCTCTCCTGTGACATCACAGCTTTACTGTGACATCACATCCTTTCTGTGACATCACATCTTCCTCTGTGACATCACATTCTCCTCTGTGACATCACAGCTCTCCTATGAAATCACATCCTCCTTGTGACATCACATGTCTCCTATGACATCACATCCTCTCCTGTGACATCACATTCTCCTCTGTGACATCACAGCTCTCCTATGACATCACATCCTCCTCTGTGACATCACATCCTCCTCTGTGACACCACAACTCTCCTGTGACATCACATCCTCCTCTGTGACATCACAGCTCTCCTACGACATCACATCTCTACTGTGATATCACATCTCTCTCTGAGACATCACATCCTCCCTGCAAAATCAGAGCTCTCTATGACATCACATCCTTTTCTCTGACATCATATCCCCTTCTGTGTCATCACATGTCTCCTATGACATCACATCCTCCCTGTGACATCACATCCTCCTCTGTGACATCACAGCTCTCCTGTGACATCACAGCTCTAGTGTGACAACACATCCTTTCTGTGACATCACATCTTCCTCTGTGACTTCACATCCTTCTCTGTGACTTCGCATGTCTCCTATGACATCACATCCTCCTCTGTGACATCACAGCTTTCCTGTGACATCACATCCTTCTCTCAGACATCACATGTCTCCTATGACGTCACATCCTCCTCTGTGACGTCACATCCTCCTCTGTGACATTACATCCTCCGCTGTGACATCACATCCTCTCCTGTGACATCATATCCTCCTCTGTCACATCACATCCCCCTTCTGTGACATCACATCCTGCCTGCCTATGACATCACATCCTCCTCTGTGACATCACATCCTCCTCTGTGACATCGCACGTCTCCTATGACATCACATCATCCCTGTGACATCACATCCAACTCTGGGCATCCCAACCTCTTTTGTGACATCATAACCCCCTCTGTGACATCGCATGTCTCCTATGAAATCACATCCTCCTCTGTGACATCACAGATCCCCTGTGAAATCACGTCCCCATCTGTGACATCGCATGTCTCCTATGACATCACATGTCTCCTATGACATCACATTCACCTCTATGACATCACAGCTCTCTGTGACATCACATCCTTTCTGTGACATCACATTTTCCTTGGTGACATCACATCCTCCTCTGTGACATCGCAGCTCTCTGTGACATAACATCCTCCTCTGTGACATCGCATGTCTCCTATGACATCACATCCTCCTCTGTGACATCACATCCAACTCTGTGACATCGCAGCTCCCTGTTACATCACATCCTCTCTGTGACATCACAGCTCTCCTATGACATCACAGTTCTACTGTGACATCACATCCTTTCTATGACATCACATCTTCCTCCGTGACATCACATCCCCCTCTGTGACATCACATCCCTTCTGTGACATCACGTCTTCCTCTGTGACATCACATTCTCCTCTGTGACATCACATCCCCCTCTGTGACATCGCATGTCTCCTATGACATCACATCCTCCTCTGTGACATCACATCCTCCTCTGTGACATCATATCCCCTTCTGTGACATCGCTTGTCTCCTATGACATCACATCCTCCTTGTGACATCACTTCCTCCTCTGTGACATTACAGCTCTCCTGTGACATCACATCCTTCTCTGTGACATCGCAGCTCCATGTGACATGGCATCCTCCTCGGTGACATCACATCCTCCTCTGTGGCATCGCATGTCTCCTATGACATCACATCCTCCTGTCTGACATCATATCCTCTTCAGTGACATCGCATGTCTCCTATGACATCACATCCTCTTCTGTTACATCACATCCTTCTCTGTGATATCATATCCTCTTCTGTGACATCTTATCCCCCTCCGTGACATCGCATGTCTCCTATGACATCATATCCTCCTCCTCTGTGACATCACAGCTCTACTGTGACATCACATCCTTTCTTTGACATCACATCTTCCTCTGTGACGTCACATCCTCCTCTGTGACATCACAGCTCTCTGTGACATAATATCCTATGACATCACATCCTCCTCTGTGACATCGCATGTCTCCTATGACATCACATCCTTGTCTCAGACATCACATGTCTCCTATGAAGTCACATCCTCCTCTGTGGCATCACAGATCCCCTGTGACATCACATCCCCCTCTGTGACATCGCATGTCTCCTATGACATCACATTCACCTCTGTGACATCACAGCTCTCTGTGACATCACATCCTTTCTGTGACATCACATCTTCCTTGGTGACATCACATCCTCATCTGTGACATCGCAGCTCTCTGTGACATCACATCCTCCTCTGTGACATCACATCCTCCCTGTGACTTCACATCCAACTCTGTGACATTGCAGCTCCCTGTTACATCACATCATCCTCTGTGACATCACCTACTCCTCTGTGACATCGCATGTCTCCTATGACATCACATCCTTCTCTCAGACATCACATGTCTCCTATGACATCACATCCTCGTCTGTGACATCACATCCTCCTCTGTGACATCACATCGTCCTCTGTGGCATCACATCTTCCCCTGTGACATCACATCCTCCTCTGTGACATCACAGCTCTCTGTGACATCACATTCCTTCTGTGACATCACATCTTCCTCTGTGACATCACATTCTCCTCTTTGACATCACAGCTCTCTGTGACATAACATCCTCCTCTGTGACATCACATACTCCTCTGTGACATCGCATGTCTCCTATGACATCACATCCTTGTCTCAGACACCACATGTCTCCTATGAAGTCACATCCTCCTCTGTGACATCACAACCTCATCTGTGACATCTCATCCCCCTCTGTGACATCGCAAGTCACCTATGACATCACATCCTTGTCTCAGACATCACATGTCTCCTATGACATCACATCCTCCTCTGTGACATCACATCCTCTCCTGTGACATCATATCCTCCTCTGTCACATCACATCCCCCTCTGTGACATCACATCCTCCTTGTGACATCACATCCTCCTCTGTGACATTACAGTTCTCCTGTGACATCACATCCTCCTCTGTGACATCGCATGTCTCCTATGACATCACATCCTCCCTGTGACATCACATCCAACTCTGGGCATCCCAACCTCCTTTGTGACATCATAACCCCCTCTGTGACATCTCATGTCTCCTATGAAATCTCATCCTCCTCTGTGACATCACAGATCCCCTGTGACATCACATCCCCCTCTGTGACATCGCATGTCTCCTATGACATCACATTCACCTCTGTGACATCACAGCTCTCCTATGTAATCACATCCTCCTTGTGACATCACATGTCTCCTATGACATCACATCCTCTCCTGTGACATCACATTCTCCTCTGTGACATCACAGCTCTCCTATGACATCACATCCTCCTCTGTGACATCACATCCTCCTCTGTGACACCACAGCTCTCCTGTGACATCACATCCTCCTCTGTGACATCACAGCTCTCCTACGACATCACATCTCTACTGTGACATCACATCTTCCTCTGAGACGTCACATCCTCCCTGCAAAATCAGAGCTCTCTATGACATCACATCATTTTCTCTGACATCATATCCCCTTCTGTGTCATCACATGTCTCCTATGACATCACATCCTCCCTGTGACTTCACAACCTCCTCTGAGACATTGCATGTCTCCAGTGACATCACATCCTCCTCTGTGACATCACAGCTCTCCTGTGACATCATAGCTCTAGTGTGACAACACATCCTTTCTGTGACATCACATCTTCCTCTGTGACTTCACATCCTTCTCTGTGACTTCGCATGTCTCCTATGACATCACATCCTCCTCTGTGACATCACAGCTCTCTGTGACATAATATCCTCCTCTATGACATCACATACTCCTCTGTGACATCGCATGTCTCCTATGACATCACATCCTTGTCTCAGACATCACATGTCTCCTATGAAGTCACATCCTCCTCTGTGACATCACAACCTCCTCTGTGACATCTCATCCCCCTCTGTGACATCGCAAGTCACCTATGACATCACATCCTTGTCTCAGACATCACATGTCTCCTATGACATCACATCCTCCTCTGTGACATCACATCCTCTCCTGTGACATCATATCCTCCTCTGTGACATCACATCCCCCTCTGTGACATCACAACTCCACTCTGACATCACATCCTCCTCTGTGACATCACATCCTCCTCTGTGACATCACAGATCCCCTGTGAAATCACGTCCCCATCTGTGACATCGCATGTCTCCTATGACATCACATGTCTCCTATGACATCACATTCACCTCTATGACATCACAGCTCTCTGTGACATCACATCCTTTCTGTGACATCACATTTTCCTTGGTGACATCACATCCTCCTCTGTGACATCGCAGCTCTCTGTGACATAACATCCTCCTCTGTGACATCGCATGTCTCCTATGACATCACATCCTCCTCTGTGACATCACACCAACTCTGTGACATCGCAGCTCCCTGTTACATCACATCCTCTCTGTGACATCACAGCTCTCCTATGACATCACAGTTCTACTGTGACATCACATCTTTTCTATGACATCACATCTTCCTCCGTGACATCACATCCCCCGCTGTGACATCACATCCCTTCTGTGACATCACGTCTTCCTCTGTGACATCACATTCTCCTCTGTGACATCACATCCCCCTCTGTGACATCGCATGTCTCCTATGACATCACATCCTCCTCTGTGACATCACATCCTCCTCTGTGACATCATATCCCCTTCTGTGACATCGCTTGTCTCCTATGACATCACATCCTCCTTGTGACATCACATCCTCCTCTGTGACATTACAGTTCTCCTGTGACATCACATCCTTCTCTGTGACATCGCAGCTCCATGTGACATGGCATCCTCCTCGGTGACATCACATCCTCCTCTGTGGCATCGCATGTCTCCTATGACATCACATCCTCCTGTCTGACATCATATCCTCTTCAGTGACATCGCATGTCTCCTATGACATCACATCCTCTTCTGTTACATCACATCCTTCTCTGTGATATCATATCCTCTTCTGTGACATCTTATCCCCCTCCGTGACATCGCATGTCTCCTATGACATCATATCCTCCTCCTCTGTGACATCACAGCTCTACTGTGACATCACATCCTTTCTTTGACATCACATCTTCCTCTGTGACGTCACATCCTCCTCTGTGACATTACATCCTCCGCTGTGACATCACATCCTCTCCTGTGACATCATATCCTCCTCTGTCACATCACATCCCCCTTCTGTGACATCACATCCTGCCTGCCTATGACTTCGCATCCTCCTCTGTGACATCACATCCTCCTCTGTGACATCGCACGTCTCCTATGACATCACATCATCCCTGTGACATCACATCCAACTCTGGGCATCCAAACCTCTTTTGTGACATCATAACCCCCTCTGTGACATCGCATGTCTCCTATGAAATCACATCCTCCTCTGTGACATCACAGATCCCCTGTGACATCGCGTCCCCCTCTGTGACATCGCATGTCTCCTATGACATCACGTTCACCTCTATGACATCACAGCTCTCTGTGACATCACATCATTTCTGTGACATCACATCTTCCTTGGTGACATCACATCCTCCTCTGTGACATCGCAGCTCTCTGTGACATAACATCCTCCTCTGTGAAATCACATCCTCCTCTGTGACATCACATCCTCCTCAATGACATCACATGCTTACAGTGACATCACACCCTCCTCTGTGACTTCACATCCACCTCTGGACATCACATCCTCCTCTGTGACATCACCCCCCCTCTCTGTGATGTCGCATATCTCCTATGACATCACATCCTTGTCTGTGACATCACGTCTCCTATGACGTCACATCCTCCTCTGGGACATCACAGATCCTCTGTGACATCACACCCTTCTCTGTGACATCACAGCTCTCCGGTGGCATCACATCCCCTTCTGTGACATCACATCTTCATCAGTGACATCAAATCTTCCTCAGTGACATCACAGCTCCCTTTGACATCACATCCTTCTCTGTGACATCACAGCTCTCCTATGACATCACAGCTTTCTTGTGACACCAAACCCTCTTCTGTGACATCACATCCTCCTCTGTGACATCACATCCTCCTCTGTGACATCACATCCTGCCCTGTGAAATTTCATGTCTCCTATGACATCACATCCTTCTGTGACATCATATCCTCCTCTGTGACATGACAGCTCTCCTATGACGTCACATCCTCCTCTGTGGCATCACAGCTCTCCTGTGACATCACAGCTTTACTGTGACATCACATCCTTTCTGTGACATCACATCTTCCTCTGTGACATCACATTCTCCTCTGTGACATCACAGCTCTCCTATGTAATCACATCCTCCTTGTGACATCACATGTCTCCTATGACATCACATCCTCTCCTGTGACAGCACATCCTCCTCTGTGACATCACAGCTCTCCTGTGACATCACATCCTCCTCTGTGACATCACACCCTCCTCTGTGACACCACAGCTCTCCTGTGACATCACATCCTCCTCTGTGACATCACAGCTCTCCTACGACATCACATCTCTACTGTGACATCACATCTTCCTCTGAGACGTCACATCCTCCCTGCAAAATCAGAGCTCTCTATGACATCACATCATTTTCTCTGACATCATATCCCCTTCTGTGTCATCACATGTCTCCTATGACATCACATCCTCCCTGTGACTTCACAACCTCCTCTGAGACATTGCATGTCTCCAGTGACATCACATCCTCCTCTGTGACATCACAGCTCTCCTGTGACATCATAGCTCTAGTGTGACAACACATCCTTTCTGTGACATCACATCTTCCTCTGTGACTTCACATCCTTCTCTGTGACTTCGCATGTCTCCTATGACATCACATCCTCCTCTGTGACATCACAGCTCTCTGTGACATAATATCCTCCTCTATGACATCACATACTCCTCTGTGACATCGCATGTCTCCTATGACATCACATCCTTGTCTCAGACATCACATGTCTCCTATGAAGTCACATCCTCCTCTGTGACATCACAACCTCCTCTGTGACATCTCATCCCCCTCTGTGACATCGCAAGTCACCTATGACATCACATCCTTGTCTCAGACATCACATGTCTCCTATGACATCACATCCTCCTCTGTGACATCACATCCTCTCCTGTGACATCATATCCTCCTCTGTGACATCACATCCCCCTCTGTGACATCACAACTCCACTCTGACATCACATCCTCCTCTGTGACATCACATCCTCCTCTGTGACATCACAGATCCCCTGTGAAATCACGTCCCCATCTGTGACATCGCATGTCTCCTATGACATCACATGTCTCCTATGACATCACATTCACCTCTATGACATCACAGCTCTCTGTGACATCACATCCTTTCTGTGACATCACATTTTCCTTGGTGACATCACATCCTCCTCTGTGACATCGCAGCTCTCTGTGACATAACATCCTCCTCTGTGACATCGCATGTCTCCTATGACATCACATCCTCCTCTGTGACATCACACCAACTCTGTGACATCGCAGCTCCCTGTTACATCACATCCTCTCTGTGACATCACAGCTCTCCTATGACATCACAGTTCTACTGTGACATCACATCTTTTCTATGACATCACATCTTCCTCCGTGACATCACATCCCCCGCTGTGACATCACATCCCTTCTGTGACATCACGTCTTCCTCTGTGACATCACATTCTCCTCTGTGACATCACATCCCCCTCTGTGACATCGCATGTCTCCTATGACATCACATCCTCCTCTGTGACATCACATCCTCCTCTGTGACATCATATCCCCTTCTGTGACATCGCTTGTCTCCTATGACATCACATCCTCCTTGTGACATCACATCCTCCTCTGTGACATTACAGTTCTCCTGTGACATCACATCCTTCTCTGTGACATCGCAGCTCCATGTGACATGGCATCCTCCTCGGTGACATCACATCCTCCTCTGTGGCATCGCATGTCTCCTATGACATCACATCCTCCTGTCTGACATCATATCCTCTTCAGTGACATCGCATGTCTCCTATGACATCACATCCTCTTCTGTTACATCACATCCTTCTCTGTGATATCATATCCTCTTCTGTGACATCTTATCCCCCTCCGTGACATCGCATGTCTCCTATGACATCATATCCTCCTCCTCTGTGACATCACAGCTCTACTGTGACATCACATCCTTTCTTTGACATCACATCTTCCTCTGTGACGTCACATCCTCCTCTGTGACATTACATCCTCCGCTGTGACATCACATCCTCTCCTGTGACATCATATCCTCCTCTGTCACATCACATCCCCCTTCTGTGACATCACATCCTGCCTGCCTATGACTTCGCATCCTCCTCTGTGACATCACATCCTCCTCTGTGACATCGCACGTCTCCTATGACATCACATCATCCCTGTGACATCACATCCAACTCTGGGCATCCAAACCTCTTTTGTGACATCATAACCCCCTCTGTGACATCGCATGTCTCCTATGAAATCACATCCTCCTCTGTGACATCACAGATCCCCTGTGACATCGCGTCCCCCTCTGTGACATCGCATGTCTCCTATGACATCACGTTCACCTCTATGACATCACAGCTCTCTGTGACATCACATCATTTCTGTGACATCACATCTTCCTTGGTGACATCACATCCTCCTCTGTGACATCGCAGCTCTCTGTGACATAACATCCTCCTCTGTGAAATCACATCCTCCTCTGTGACATCACATCCTCCTCAATGACATCACATGCTTACAGTGACATCACACCCTCCTCTGTGACTTCACATCCACCTCTGGACATCACATCCTCCTCTGTGACATCACCCCCCCTCTCTGTGATGTCGCATATCTCCTATGACATCACATCCTTGTCTGTGACATCACGTCTCCTATGACGTCACATCCTCCTCTGGGACATCACAGATCCTCTGTGACATCACACCCTTCTCTGTGACATCACAGCTCTCCGGTGGCATCACATCCCCTTCTGTGACATCACATCTTCATCAGTGACATCAAATCTTCCTCAGTGACATCACAGCTCCCTTTGACATCACATCCTTCTCTGTGACATCACAGCTCTCCTATGACATCACAGCTTTCTTGTGACACCAAACCCTCTTCTGTGACATCACATCCTCCTCTGTGACATCACATCCTCCTCTGTGACATCACATCCTGCCCTGTGAAATTTCATGTCTCCTATGACATCACATCCTTCTGTGACATCATATCCTCCTCTGTGACATGACAGCTCTCCTATGACGTCACATCCTCCTCTGTGGCATCACAGCTCTCCTGTGACATCACAGCTTTACTGTGACATCACATCCTTTCTGTGACATCACATCTTCCTCTGTGACATCACATTCTCCTCTGTGACATCACAGCTCTCCTATGTAATCACATCCTCCTTGTGACATCACATGTCTCCTATGACATCACATCCTCTCCTGTGACAGCACATCCTCCTCTGTGACATCACAGCTCTCCTGTGACATCACATCCTCCTCTGTGACATCACACCCTCCTCTGTGACACCACAGCTCTCCTGTGACATCACATCCTCCTCTGTGACATCACAGCTCTCCTACGACATCACATCTCTACTGTGACATCACATCTTCCTCTGAGACGTCACATCCTCCCTGCAAAATCAGAGCTCTCTATGACATCACATCATTTTCTCTGACATCATATCCCCTTCTGTGTCATCACATGTCTCCTATGACATCACATCCTCCCTGTGACTTCACAACCTCCTCTGAGACTTTACAGCTCTCCTGTGACATCACATCCTTCTCTGCGACACTGCAGCTCCCTGTGACATCACATCCTCCTCTGTGACATCACATCCTTCTCTGTGACATCATATGCTCCTCCATGACATCAAATGCTTTTCTGTGACATCACATGTCTCCTACGACATCACATCCTCCCTGTGACTTCACATCCTCCTCTGTGACATCGCATGTCTCCCATGACATCACATCCCCTCTGTGACATCACTGATCTCCTGTGACATCACATCCTCCTCTGTGACATCACAGCTCTCCTGTGACATCACATCCTCCTCTGTGACATCGCACGTCTCCTATGACATCACATCCTCCCTGTGACATCACATCCAACTCTGGGCATCCCAACCTCCTTTGTGACATCATAACCCCCTCTGTGACATCTCATGTCTCCTATGAAATCACATCCTCCTCTGTGACATCACAGATCCCCTGTGACATCACATCCCCCTCTGTGACATCGCATGTCTCCTATGACATCACATTCACCTCTGTGACATCACAGCTCTCCTATGTAATCACATCCTCCTTGTGACATCACATGTCTCCTATGACATCACATCCTCTCCTGTGACATCACATTCTCCTCTGTGACATCACAGCTCTCCTATGACATCACATCCTCCTCTGTGACATCACATCCTCCTCTGTGACACCACAGCTCTCCTGTGACATCACATCCTCCTCTGTGACATCACAGCTCTCCTACGACATCACATCTCTACTGTGACATCACATCTTCCTCTGAGACATCACATCCTCCCTGCAAAATCAGAGCTCTCTATGACATCACATCATTTTCTCTGACATCATATCCCCTTCTGTGTCATCACATGTCTCCTATGACATCACATCCTCCCTGTGACTTCACAACCTCCTCTGAGACATTGCATGTCTCCAGTGACATCACATCCTCCTCTGTGACATCACAGCTCTCCTGTGACATCATAGCTCTAGTGTGACAACACATCCTTTCTGTGACATCACATCTTCCTCTGTGACTTCACATCCTTCTCTGTGACTTCGCATGTCTCCTATGACATCACATCCTCCTCTGTAACATCACAGCTCTCTGTGACATAATATCCTCCTCTATGACATCACATACTCCTCTGTGACATCGCATGTCTCCTATGACATCACATCCTTGTCTCAGACATCACATGTCTCCTATGAAGTCACATCCTCCTCTGTGACATCACAACCTCCTCTGTGACATCTCATCCCCCTCTGTGACATCGCAAGTCACCTATGACATCACATCCTTGTCTCAGACATCACATGTCTCCTATGACATCACATCCTCCTCTGTGACATCACATCCTCTCCTGTGACATCATATCCTCCTCTGTGACATCACATCCCCCTCTGTGACATCACAACTCCACTCTGACATCACATCCTCCTCTGTGACATCACATCCTCCTCTGTGACATCACAGATCCCCTGTGAAATCACGTCCCCATCTGTGACATCGCATGTCTCCTATGACATCACATGTCTCCTATGACATCACATTCACCTCTATGACATCACAGCTCTCTGTGACATCACATCCTTTCTGTGACATCACATTTTCCTTGGTGACATCACATCCTCCTCTGTGACATCGCAGCTCTCTGTGACATAACATCCTCCTCTGTGACATCGCATGTCTCCTATGACATCACATCCTCCTCTGTGACATCACACCAACTCTGTGACATCGCAGCTCCCTGTTACATCACATCCTCTCTGTGACATCACAGCTCTCCTATGACATCACAGTTCTACTGTGACATCACATCTTTTCTATGACATCACATCTTCCTCCGTGACATCACATCCCCCGCTGTGACATCACATCCCTTCTGTGACATCACGTCTTCCTCTGTGACATCACATTCTCCTCTGTGACATCACATCCCCCTCTGTGACATCGCATGTCTCCTATGATATCACATCCTCCTCTGTGACATCACATCCTCCTCTGTGACATCATATCCCCTTCTGTGACATCGCTTGTCTCCTATGACATCACATCCTCCTTGTGACATCACATCCTCCTCTGTGACATTACAGTTCTCCTGTGACATCACATCCTTCTCTGTGACATCGCAGCTCCATGTGACATGGCATCCTCCTCGGTGACATCACATCCTCCTCTGTGGCATCGCATGTCTCCTATGACATCACATCCTCCTGTCTGACATCATATCCTCTTCAGTGACATCGCATGTCTCCTATGACATCACATCCTCTTCTGTTACATCACATCCTTCTCTGTGATATCATATCCTCTTCTGTGACATCTTATCCCCCTCCGTGACATCGCATGTCTCCTATGACATCATATCCTCCTCCTCTGTGACATCACAGCTCTACTGTGACATCACATCCTTTCTTTGACATCACATCTTCCTCTGTGACGTCACATCCTCCTCTGTGACATTACATCCTCCGCTGTGACATCACATCCTCTCCTGTGACATCATATCCTCCTCTGTCACATCACATCCCCCTTCTGTGACATCACATCCTGCCTGCCTATGACTTCGCATCCTCCTCTGTGACATCACATCCTCCTCTGTGACATCGCACGTCTCCTATGACATCACATCATCCCTGTGACATCACATCCAACTCTGGGCATCCAAACCTCTTTTGTGACATCATAACCCCCTCTGTGACATCGCATGTCTCCTATGAAATCACATCCTCCTCTGTGACATCACAGATCCCCTGTGACATCGCGTCCCCCTCTGTGACATCGCATGTCTCCTATGACATCACGTTCACCTCTATGACATCACAGCTCTCTGTGACATCACATCATTTCTGTGACATCACATCTTCCTTGGTGACATCACATCCTCCTCTGTGACATCGCAGCTCTCTGTGACATAACATCCTCCTCTGTGAAATCACATCCTCCTCTGTGACATCACATCCTCCTCAATGACATCACATGCTTACAGTGACATCACACCCTCCTCTGTGACTTCACATCCACCTCTGGACATCACATCCTCCTCTGTGACATCACCCCCCCTCTCTGTGATGTCGCATATCTCCTATGACATCACATCCTTGTCTGTGACATCACGTCTCCTATGACGTCACATCCTCCTCTGGGACATCACAGATCCTCTGTGACATCACACCCTTCTCTGTGACATCACAGCTCTCCGGTGGCATCACATCCCCTTCTGTGACATCACATCTTCATCAGTGACATCACATCCTCCTCTGTGACATCACATCCTCCTCTGTGACATCACAGATCCCCTGTGACATCACATCCCCCTCTGTGACATCGCATGTCTCTTATGACATCACATTCACCTCTGTGACATCACAGCTCTCCTGTGACATCATAGCACTAGTGTGACAACACATCCTTTCTGTGACATCACATCTTCCTCTGTTACATCTCATCCTTCTCTGTGACTTCGCATCCCCCTCTGTGACATCGCATGTCACCTATGACATCACATCCTTGTCTCAGACATCACATGTCTCCTATGACGTCACATCCTCCTCTGTGACATTACATCATCTGCTGTGACATCACATCCTCTCCTGTGACATCATATCCTCCTCTGTGACATCACATCCTCCTCTGTGACATCACATCCTCCTCTGTGACATCGCATGTCTCCTATGATATCACATCCTCCCTGTGACATCACAGCTCTCTGTGACATCATATCCTTTCTGTGACATCACATCTTCCTTGGTGACATCACATCCTCCTCTGTGACATCGCAGCTCTCTGTGACATAACATCCTCCTCTGTGACATCGCCTCCTCCTCTGTGACATCACATCCTCCTCAATGACATCACATGCTTACTGTGACATCACACCCTCCTCTGTGACTTCACATCCACCTCTGGACATCACATCCCCCCCTGTGAAATCACACCCTCCTCTGTGACATCACAGCTCTCCGGTGACATCACATCCCCTTCTGTGACATCACATCTTCATCAGTGACATCAAATCTTCCTCAGTGACATCACAGCTCTCTGAGACATCACATCCTTCTCTGTGACATCACAGCTCTCCTATGACATCACAGCTTTCTTGTGACATCACATCTTCATCAGTGACATCAAATATTCCTCAGTGACATCACAGCTCCCTGTAGACATCACATCCTGCCCTGTGAAATTTCATGTCTCCTATGACATCACATTCTCTCCTGTGACATCACATCCTCCTCTGTGACATGACAGCTCTCCTATGGCGTCACATCCTTTTCTGTGACACCACAGCTCTCCTGTGACATCACATCCTCCTCTGTGACATCACAGCTCTCCTACGACATCACATCTCTACTGTGACATCACATCTTCCTCTGAGACATCACATCCTCCCTGCAAAATCACAGCTCTCTATGAGATCACATCCTTTTCTCTGACATCATATCCCCTTCTGTGTCATCACATGTCTCCTATGACATCACATCCTCCCTGTGACTTTACAACCTCCTCTGAGACATTGCATGTCTCCTGTGACATCACATCCACCTCTGTGACATCACAGGTCTCCTGTGACATCATAGCTCTAGTGTGACAACACATCCTTTCTGTGACATCACATCTTCCTCTGTGACATCACATCCTTCTCTGTGACTTTGCATGTCTCCTATGACATCACATCCTCCTCTGTGACATCACAGCTCTCCTGTGACATCACATCCTTGTCTCAGACATCACATGTCTCCTATGATGTCACATCCTCCTCTGTGACATCATATCCCCTTCTGTGACATCGCTTGTCTCCTATGACATCACATCCTCCTTGTGACATTACAGCTCTCCTGTGACATCACATCCTTCTCTGTGACATCGCAGCTCCATGTGACATGGCATCCTCCTCGGTGACATCACATCCTCCTCTGTGGCATCGCATGTCTCCTATGACATCACATCCTCCTGTCTGACATCATATCCTCTTCTGTGACATCGCATGTCTCCTATGACATCACATCCTCTTTGTGACATCACATCCTCCTCGGTTACATCACAACCTCCTCTGTGACATCACATCCCCCTCTGTGTCATCACATGTCTCCTATGACATCACATCCTCCTCTGTGACATTACATCCTACGCTGTGACATCACATCCTCTCCTGTGACATCATATCCTCCTCTGTCACATCACATCCCCCTCTGTGGCATCACATCCTGCCTGCCTATGACATCACATCCTCCTCTGTGATATCACAACTCCATTCTGACATCACATCCTCCTCTGTGACATCACATCCTCCTCTGTGACATCGCACGTCTCCTATGACATCACATCTTCCCTGTGACATCACATCCAACTCTGGGCATCCCAACCTCTTTTGTGACATCATAACCCCCTCTATGACATCGCATGTCTCCTATGAAATCACATCCTCCTCTGTGACATCACAGCACTCTGTGACATCACATCCTTTTTATGACATCACATCTTCCTTGGTGACATCACATCCTCCTCTGTGACATCACAGATCCCCTGTGACATCACGTCCCCCTCTGCGTCATTGCATGTCTCCTATGACATCACATCCACCTCTGTGACATCACAGCACTCTGTGACATCACATCCTTTCTATGACATCACATCTTCCTTGGTGACATCACATCCTCCTCTGTGACATCACATGTCTCCTATGACATCACAACCTCCTCTGTGACATCACATCCAACTCTGTGACATTGCAGCTCCCTGTGACATCACATCCTCCTCTGTGACATCACCTTCTCCTCTGTGACATCGCATGTCTCCTATGACATCACATCCCCGCCTGTGACATCACATCCTCCTCTGTGACATCACATCATCCTCTGTGACATCACATCTTCCCCTGTGACATCACATCCTTCTCTGTGACATCACATTCCCCTCTGTGACATCACATCCCTTCTGTGACATCACATCTTCCTCTGTGACATCGCACGTCTCCTATGACATCACATCCTCCCTGTGACATCACATCCCACTCTGGGCATCCCAACCTCCTCTGTGACATCATAACCCCCTCTGTGACATAGCATGTCTCCTATGACATCACATCCTCCCTGTGACTTCACATCCTCCTCTGTGACATTGCATGTCTCCTATGACATCACATCCACCTCTGTGACATCACAGCTCTCCTGTGACATCATAGCTCTAGTGTGACATCACATCCTCCTCTGTGACATCGCAGTTCTCTGTGACATCACATCCTACTCTGTGGTTTCGCATGTCTCCTATGACATCACATCCTCCTCTGTGACATCACAGATCCCCTGTGACATCACATCCCCCTCTGTGACATCGCATGTCTACTATGACATCACATTCACCTCTGTGACATCACGGCTTTCTGTGACATCACATCCTTTCTGTGACATCACATCTTCCTTGGTGACATCACATCCTCCTCTGTGACATCGCAGCTCTCTGTGGCATAACATCCTCCTCTGTGACATCGCCTCCTCCTCTGTGACATCACATCCTCCTCAATGACATCACATGCTTACTGTGACATCACACCCTCCTCTGTGACTTCACATCCACCTCTGGACATCACATCCCCCCCTGTGAAATAACACCCTCCTCTGTGACATCACAGCTCTCCGGTGACATCACATCCCCTTCTGTGACATCACATCTTCATCAGTGACATCAAATCATCCTCAGTGACATCACAGCTCCCAGTGACATCGCATCCTTCTCTGTGACATCACAGCTCTCCTATGACATCACAGCTTTCTTGTGACATCATATCCCCTGTGACTTCACATCCCCCTCTGTGACATCACAACCTCCTCTGTGACATCACATCCCCCTCTGTGACATCGCATGTCACCTATGACATCACATCCTTCTGTGACATCATATCCTCCTCTGTGACAAGACAGCTCTCTTATGACGTCACATGCTCCTCTGTGGTATCACAGCTCTCCTGTGACATCACAGCTTTACTGTGACATCACATCCTTTCTGTGACATCACATCTTCCTCTGTGACATCACATTCTCCTCTGTGACATCACAGCTCTCCTATGAAATCACATCCTCCTTGTGACATCACATGTCTCCTATGACATCACATCCTCTCCTGTGACATCACATTCTCCTCTGTGACATCACAGCTCTCCTATGACATCACATCCTCCTCTGTGACATCACATCCTCCTCTGTGACACCACAACTCTCCTGTGACATCACATCCTCCTCTGTGACATCACAGCTCTCCTACGACATCACATCTCTACTGTGATATCACATCTCTCTCTGAGACATCACATCCTCCCTGCAAAATCAGAGCTCTCTATGACATCACATCCTTTTCTCTGACATCATATCCCCTTCTGTGTCATCACATGTCTCCTATGACATCACATCCTCCCTGTGACATCACATCCTCCTCTGTGACATCACAGCTCTCCTGTGACATCACAGCTCTAGTGTGACAACACATCCTTTCTGTGACATCACATCTTCCTCTGTGACTTCACATCCTTCTCTGTGACTTCGCATGTCTCCTATGACATCACATCCTCCTCTGTGACATCACAGCTTTCCTGTGACATCACATCCTTCTCTCAGACATCACATGTCTCCTATGACGTCACATCCTCCTCTGTGACGTCACATCCTCCTCTGTGACATTACATCCTCCGCTGTGACATCACATCCTCTCCTGTGACATCATATCCTCCTCTGTCACATCACATCCCCCTTCTGTGACATCACATCCTGCCTGCCTATGACATCACATCCTCCTCTGTGACATCACATCCTCCTCTGTGACATCGCACGTCTCCTATGACATCACATCATCCCTGTGACATCACATCCAACTCTGGGCATCCCAACCTCTTTTGTGACATCATAACCCCCTCTGTGACATCGCATGTCTCCTATGAAATCACATCCTCCTCTGTGACATCACAGATCCCCTGTGAAATCACGTCCCCATCTGTGACATCGCATGTCTCCTATGACATCACATGTCTCCTATGACATCACATTCACCTCTATGACATCACAGCTCTCTGTGACATCACATCCTTTCTGTGACATCACATTTTCCTTGGTGACATCACATCCTCCTCTGTGACATCGCAGCTCTCTGTGACATAACATCCTCCTCTGTGACATCGCATGTCTCCTATGACATCACATCCTCCTCTGTGACATCACATCCAACTCTGTGACATCGCAGCTCCCTGTTACATCACATCCTCTCTGTGACATCACAGCTCTCCTATGACATCACAGTTCTACTGTGACATCACATCCTTTCTATGACATCACATCTTCCTCCGTGACATCACATCCCCCTCTGTGACATCACATCCCTTCTGTGACATCACGTCTTCCTCTGTGACATCACATTCTCCTCTGTGACATCACATCCCCCTCTGTGACATCGCATGTCTCCTATGACATCACATCCTCCTCTGTGACATCACATCCTCCTCTGTGACATCATATCCCCTTCTGTGACATCGCTTGTCTCCTATGACATCACATCCTCCTTGTGACATCACTTCCTCCTCTGTGACATTACAGCTCTCCTGTGACATCACATCCTTCTCTGTGACATCGCAGCTCCATGTGACATGGCATCCTCCTCGGTGACATCACATCCTCCTCTGTGGCATCGCATGTCTCCTATGACATCACATCCTCCTGTCTGACATCATATCCTCTTCAGTGACATCGCATGTCTCCTATGACATCACATCCTCTTCTGTTACATCACATCCTTCTCTGTGATATCATATCCTCTTCTGTGACATCTTATCCCCCTCCGTGACATCGCATGTCTCCTATGACATCATATCCTCCTCCTCTGTGACATCACAGCTCTACTGTGACATCACATCCTTTCTTTGACATCACATCTTCCTCTGTGACGTCACATCCTCCTCTGTGACATCACAGCTCTCTGTGACATAATATCCTATGACATCACATCCTCCTCTGTGACATCGCATGTCTCCTATGACATCACATCCTTGTCTCAGACATCACATGTCTCCTATGAAGTCACATCCTCCTCTGTGGCATCACAGATCCCCTGTGACATCACATCCCCCTCTGTGACATCGCATGTCTCCTATGACATCACATTCACCTCTGTGACATCACAGCTCTCTGTGACATCACATCCTTTCTGTGACATCACATCTTCCTTGGTGACATCACATCCTCATCTGTGACATCGCAGTTCTCTGTGACATCACATCCTCCTCTGTGACATCACAGCTCTCCTACGACATCACATCTCTACTGTGACATCACATCTTCCTCTGAGACGTCACATCCTCCCTGCAAAATCAGAGCTCTCTATGACATCACATCATTTTCTCTGACATCATATCCCCTTCTGTGTCATCACATGTCTCCTATGACATCACATCCTCCCTGTGACTTCACAACCTCCTCTGAGACTTTACAGCTCTCCTGTGACATCACATCCTTCTCTGCGACACTGCAGCTCCCTGTGACATCACATCCTCCTCTGTGACATCACATCCTTCTCTGTGACATCATATGCTCCTCCATGACATCAAATGCTTTTCTGTGACATCACATGTCTCCTACGACATCACATCCTCCCTGTGACTTCACATCCTCCTCTGTGACATCGCATGTCTCCCATGACATCACATCCCCTCTGTGACATCACTGATCTCCTGTGACATCACATCCTCCTCTGTGACATCACAGCTCTCCTGTGACATCACATCCTCCTCTGTGACATCGCACGTCTCCTATGACATCACATCCTCCCTGTGACATCACATCCAACTCTGGGCATCCCAACCTCCTTTGTGACATCATAACCCCCTCTGTGACATCTCATGTCTCCTATGAAATCACATCCTCCTCTGTGACATCACAGATCCCCTGTGACATCACATCCCCCTCTGTGACATCGCATGTCTCCTATGACATCACATTCACCTCTGTGACATCACAGCTCTCCTATGTAATCACATCCTCCTTGTGACATCACATGTCTCCTATGACATCACATCCTCTCCTGTGACATCACATTCTCCTCTGTGACATCACAGCTCTCCTATGACATCACATCCTCCTCTGTGACATCACATCCTCCTCTGTGACACCACAGCTCTCCTGTGACATCACATCCTCCTCTGTGACATCACAGCTCTCCTACGACATCACATCTCTACTGTGACATCACATCTTCCTCTGAGACATCACATCCTCCCTGCAAAATCAGAGCTCTCTATGACATCACATCATTTTCTCTGACATCATATCCCCTTCTGTGTCATCACATGTCTCCTATGACATCACATCCTCCCTGTGACTTCACAACCTCCTCTGAGACATTGCATGTCTCCAGTGACATCACATCCTCCTCTGTGACATCACAGCTCTCCTGTGACATCATAGCTCTAGTGTGACAACACATCCTTTCTGTGACATCACATCTTCCTCTGTGACTTCACATCCTTCTCTGTGACTTCGCATGTCTCCTATGACATCACATCCTCCTCTGTAACATCACAGCTCTCTGTGACATAATATCCTCCTCTATGACATCACATACTCCTCTGTGACATCGCATGTCTCCTATGACATCACATCCTTGTCTCAGACATCACATGTCTCCTATGAAGTCACATCCTCCTCTGTGACATCACAACCTCCTCTGTGACATCTCATCCCCCTCTGTGACATCGCAAGTCACCTATGACATCACATCCTTGTCTCAGACATCACATGTCTCCTATGACATCACATCCTCCTCTGTGACATCACATCCTCTCCTGTGACATCATATCCTCCTCTGTGACATCACATCCCCCTCTGTGACATCACAACTCCACTCTGACATCACATCCTCCTCTGTGACATCACATCCTCCTCTGTGACATCACAGATCCCCTGTGAAATCACGTCCCCATCTGTGACATCGCATGTCTCCTATGACATCACATGTCTCCTATGACATCACATTCACCTCTATGACATCACAGCTCTCTGTGACATCACATCCTTTCTGTGACATCACATTTTCCTTGGTGACATCACATCCTCCTCTGTGACATCGCAGCTCTCTGTGACATAACATCCTCCTCTGTGACATCGCATGTCTCCTATGACATCACATCCTCCTCTGTGACATCACACCAACTCTGTGACATCGCAGCTCCCTGTTACATCACATCCTCTCTGTGACATCACAGCTCTCCTATGACATCACAGTTCTACTGTGACATCACATCTTTTCTATGACATCACATCTTCCTCCGTGACATCACATCCCCCGCTGTGACATCACATCCCTTCTGTGACATCACGTCTTCCTCTGTGACATCACATTCTCCTCTGTGACATCACATCCCCCTCTGTGACATCGCATGTCTCCTATGATATCACATCCTCCTCTGTGACATCACATCCTCCTCTGTGACATCATATCCCCTTCTGTGACATCGCTTGTCTCCTATGACATCACATCCTCCTTGTGACATCACATCCTCCTCTGTGACATTACAGTTCTCCTGTGACATCACATCCTTCTCTGTGACATCGCAGCTCCATGTGACATGGCATCCTCCTCGGTGACATCACATCCTCCTCTGTGGCATCGCATGTCTCCTATGACATCACATCCTCCTGTCTGACATCATATCCTCTTCAGTGACATCGCATGTCTCCTATGACATCACATCCTCTTCTGTTACATCACATCCTTCTCTGTGATATCATATCCTCTTCTGTGACATCTTATCCCCCTCCGTGACATCGCATGTCTCCTATGACATCATATCCTCCTCCTCTGTGACATCACAGCTCTACTGTGACATCACATCCTTTCTTTGACATCACATCTTCCTCTGTGACGTCACATCCTCCTCTGTGACATTACATCCTCCGCTGTGACATCACATCCTCTCCTGTGACATCATATCCTCCTCTGTCACATCACATCCCCCTTCTGTGACATCACATCCTGCCTGCCTATGACTTCGCATCCTCCTCTGTGACATCACATCCTCCTCTGTGACATCGCACGTCTCCTATGACATCACATCATCCCTGTGACATCACATCCAACTCTGGGCATCCAAACCTCTTTTGTGACATCATAACCCCCTCTGTGACATCGCATGTCTCCTATGAAATCACATCCTCCTCTGTGACATCACAGATCCCCTGTGACATCGCGTCCCCCTCTGTGACATCGCATGTCTCCTATGACATCACGTTCACCTCTATGACATCACAGCTCTCTGTGACATCACATCATTTCTGTGACATCACATCTTCCTTGGTGACATCACATCCTCCTCTGTGACATCGCAGCTCTCTGTGACATAACATCCTCCTCTGTGAAATCACATCCTCCTCTGTGACATCACATCCTCCTCAATGACATCACATGCTTACAGTGACATCACACCCTCCTCTGTGACTTCACATCCACCTCTGGACATCACATCCTCCTCTGTGACATCACCCCCCCTCTCTGTGATGTCGCATATCTCCTATGACATCACATCCTTGTCTGTGACATCACGTCTCCTATGACGTCACATCCTCCTCTGGGACATCACAGATCCTCTGTGACATCACACCCTTCTCTGTGACATCACAGCTCTCCGGTGGCATCACATCCCCTTCTGTGACATCACATCTTCATCAGTGACATCACATCCTCCTCTGTGACATCACATCCTCCTCTGTGACATCACAGATCCCCTGTGACATCACATCCCCCTCTGTGACATCGCATGTCTCTTATGACATCACATTCACCTCTGTGACATCACAGCTCTCCTGTGACATCATAGCACTAGTGTGACAACACATCCTTTCTGTGACATCACATCTTCCTCTGTTACATCTCATCCTTCTCTGTGACTTCGCATCCCCCTCTGTGACATCGCATGTCACCTATGACATCACATCCTTGTCTCAGACATCACATGTCTCCTATGACGTCACATCCTCCTCTGTGACATTACATCATCTGCTGTGACATCACATCCTCTCCTGTGACATCATATCCTCCTCTGTGACATCACATCCTCTTCTGTGACATCACATCCTCCTCTGTGACATCGCATGTCTCCTATGATATCACATCCTCCCTGTGACATCACAGCTCTCTGTGACATCATATCCTTTCTGTGACATCACATCTTCCTTGGTGACATCACATCCTCCTCTGTGACATCGCAGCTCTCTGTGACATAACATCCTCCTCTGTGACATCGCCTCCTCCTCTGTGACATCACATCCTCCTCAATGACATCACATGCTTACTGTGACATCACACCCTCCTCTGTGACTTCACATCCACCTCTGGACATCACATCCCCCCCTGTGAAATCACACCCTCCTCTGTGACATCACAGCTCTCCGGTGACATCACATCCCCTTCTGTGACATCACATCTTCATCAGTGACATCAAATCTTCCTCAGTGACATCACAGCTCTCTGAGACATCACATCCTTCTCTGTGACATCACAGCTCTCCTATGACATCACAGCTTTCTTGTGACATCACATCTTCATCAGTGACATCAAATATTCCTCAGTGACATCACAGCTCCCTGTAGACATCACATCCTGCCCTGTGAAATTTCATGTCTCCTATGACATCACATTCTCTCCTGTGACATCACATCCTCCTCTGTGACATGACAGCTCTCCTATGGCGTCACATCCTTTTCTGTGACACCACAGCTCTCCTGTGACATCACATCCTCCTCTGTGACATCACAGCTCTCCTACGACATCACATCTCTACTGTGACATCACATCTTCCTCTGAGACATCACATCCTCCCTGCAAAATCACAGCTCTCTATGAGATCACATCCTTTTCTCTGACATCATATCCCCTTCTGTGTCATCACATGTCTCCTATGACATCACATCCTCCCTGTGACTTTACAACCTCCTCTGAGACATTGCATGTCTCCTGTGACATCACATCCACCTCTGTGACATCACAGGTCTCCTGTGACATCATAGCTCTAGTGTGACAACACATCCTTTCTGTGACATCACATCTTCCTCTGTGACATCACATCCTTCTCTGTGACTTTGCATGTCTCCTATGACATCACATCCTCCTCTGTGACATCACAGCTCTCCTGTGACATCACATCCTTGTCTCAGACATCACATGTCTCCTATGATGTCACATCCTCCTCTGTGACATCATATCCCCTTCTGTGACATCGCTTGTCTCCTATGACATCACATCCTCCTTGTGACATTACAGCTCTCCTGTGACATCACATCCTTCTCTGTGACATCGCAGCTCCATGTGACATGGCATCCTCCTCGGTGACATCACATCCTCCTCTGTGGCATCGCATGTCTCCTATGACATCACATCCTCCTGTCTGACATCATATCCTCTTCTGTGACATCGCATGTCTCCTATGACATCACATCCTCTTTGTGACATCACATCCTCCTCGGTTACATCACAACCTCCTCTGTGACATCACATCCCCCTCTGTGTCATCACATGTCTCCTATGACATCACATCCTCCTCTGTGACATTACATCCTACGCTGTGACATCACATCCTCTCCTGTGACATCATATCCTCCTCTGTCACATCACATCCCCCTCTGTGGCATCACATCCTGCCTGCCTATGACATCACATCCTCCTCTGTGATATCACAACTCCATTCTGACATCACATCCTCCTCTGTGACATCACATCCTCCTCTGTGACATCGCACGTCTCCTATGACATCACATCTTCCCTGTGACATCACATCCAACTCTGGGCATCCCAACCTCTTTTGTGACATCATAACCCCCTCTATGACATCGCATGTCTCCTATGAAATCACATCCTCCTCTGTGACATCACAGCACTCTGTGACATCACATCCTTTTTATGACATCACATCTTCCTTGGTGACATCACATCCTCCTCTGTGACATCACAGATCCCCTGTGACATCACGTCCCCCTCTGCGTCATTGCATGTCTCCTATGACATCACATCCACCTCTGTGACATCACAGCACTCTGTGACATCACATCCTTTCTATGACATCACATCTTCCTTGGTGACATCACATCCTCCTCTGTGACATCACATGTCTCCTATGACATCACAACCTCCTCTGTGACATCACATCCAACTCTGTGACATTGCAGCTCCCTGTGACATCACATCCTCCTCTGTGACATCACCTTCTCCTCTGTGACATCGCATGTCTCCTATGACATCACATCCCCGCCTGTGACATCACATCCTCCTCTGTGACATCACATCATCCTCTGTGACATCACATCTTCCCCTGTGACATCACATCCTTCTCTGTGACATCACATTCCCCTCTGTGACATCACATCCCTTCTGTGACATCACATCTTCCTCTGTGACATCGCACGTCTCCTATGACATCACATCCTCCCTGTGACATCACATCCCACTCTGGGCATCCCAACCTCCTCTGTGACATCATAACCCCCTCTGTGACATAGCATGTCTCCTATGACATCACATCCTCCCTGTGACTTCACATCCTCCTCTGTGACATTGCATGTCTCCTATGACATCACATCCACCTCTGTGACATCACAGCTCTCCTGTGACATCATAGCTCTAGTGTGACATCACATCCTCCTCTGTGACATCGCAGTTCTCTGTGACATCACATCCTACTCTGTGGTTTCGCATGTCTCCTATGACATCACATCCTCCTCTGTGACATCACAGATCCCCTGTGACATCACATCCCCCTCTGTGACATCGCATGTCTACTATGACATCACATTCACCTCTGTGACATCACGGCTTTCTGTGACATCACATCCTTTCTGTGACATCACATCTTCCTTGGTGACATCACATCCTCCTCTGTGACATCGCAGCTCTCTGTGGCATAACATCCTCCTCTGTGACATCGCCTCCTCCTCTGTGACATCACATCCTCCTCAATGACATCACATGCTTACTGTGACATCACACCCTCCTCTGTGACTTCACATCCACCTCTGGACATCACATCCCCCCCTGTGAAATAACACCCTCCTCTGTGACATCACAGCTCTCCGGTGACATCACATCCCCTTCTGTGACATCACATCTTCATCAGTGACATCAAATCATCCTCAGTGACATCACAGCTCCCAGTGACATCGCATCCTTCTCTGTGACATCACAGCTCTCCTATGACATCACAGCTTTCTTGTGACATCATATCCCCTGTGACTTCACATCCCCCTCTGTGACATCACAACCTCCTCTGTGACATCACATCCCCCTCTGTGACATCGCATGTCACCTATGACATCACATCCTTCTGTGACATCATATCCTCCTCTGTGACAAGACAGCTCTCTTATGACGTCACATGCTCCTCTGTGGTATCACAGCTCTCCTGTGACATCACAGCTTTACTGTGACATCACATCCTTTCTGTGACATCACATCTTCCTCTGTGACATCACATTCTCCTCTGTGACATCACAGCTCTCCTATGAAATCACATCCTCCTTGTGACATCACATGTCTCCTATGACATCACATCCTCTCCTGTGACATCACATTCTCCTCTGTGACATCACAGCTCTCCTATGACATCACATCCTCCTCTGTGACATCACATCCTCCTCTGTGACACCACAACTCTCCTGTGACATCACATCCTCCTCTGTGACATCACAGCTCTCCTACGACATCACATCTCTACTGTGATATCACATCTCTCTCTGAGACATCACATCCTCCCTGCAAAATCAGAGCTCTCTATGACATCACATCCTTTTCTCTGACATCATATCCCCTTCTGTGTCATCACATGTCTCCTATGACATCACATCCTCCCTGTGACATCACATCCTCCTCTGTGACATCACAGCTCTCCTGTGACATCACAGCTCTAGTGTGACAACACATCCTTTCTGTGACATCACATCTTCCTCTGTGACTTCACATCCTTCTCTGTGACTTCGCATGTCTCCTATGACATCACATCCTCCTCTGTGACATCACAGCTTTCCTGTGACATCACATCCTTCTCTCAGACATCACATGTCTCCTATGACGTCACATCCTCCTCTGTGACGTCACATCCTCCTCTGTGACATTACATCCTCCGCTGTGACATCACATCCTCTCCTGTGACATCATATCCTCCTCTGTCACATCACATCCCCCTTCTGTGACATCACATCCTGCCTGCCTATGACATCACATCCTCCTCTGTGACATCACATCCTCCTCTGTGACATCGCACGTCTCCTATGACATCACATCATCCCTGTGACATCACATCCAACTCTGGGCATCCCAACCTCTTTTGTGACATCATAACCCCCTCTGTGACATCGCATGTCTCCTATGAAATCACATCCTCCTCTGTGACATCACAGATCCCCTGTGAAATCACGTCCCCATCTGTGACATCGCATGTCTCCTATGACATCACATGTCTCCTATGACATCACATTCACCTCTATGACATCACAGCTCTCTGTGACATCACATCCTTTCTGTGACATCACATTTTCCTTGGTGACATCACATCCTCCTCTGTGACATCGCAGCTCTCTGTGACATAACATCCTCCTCTGTGACATCGCATGTCTCCTATGACATCACATCCTCCTCTGTGACATCACATCCAACTCTGTGACATCGCAGCTCCCTGTTACATCACATCCTCTCTGTGACATCACAGCTCTCCTATGACATCACAGTTCTACTGTGACATCACATCCTTTCTATGACATCACATCTTCCTCCGTGACATCACATCCCCCTCTGTGACATCACATCCCTTCTGTGACATCACGTCTTCCTCTGTGACATCACATTCTCCTCTGTGACATCACATCCCCCTCTGTGACATCGCATGTCTCCTATGACATCACATCCTCCTCTGTGACATCACATCCTCCTCTGTGACATCATATCCCCTTCTGTGACATCGCTTGTCTCCTATGACATCACATCCTCCTTGTGACATCACTTCCTCCTCTGTGACATTACAGCTCTCCTGTGACATCACATCCTTCTCTGTGACATCGCAGCTCCATGTGACATGGCATCCTCCTCGGTGACATCACATCCTCCTCTGTGGCATCGCATGTCTCCTATGACATCACATCCTCCTGTCTGACATCATATCCTCTTCAGTGACATCGCATGTCTCCTATGACATCACATCCTCTTCTGTTACATCACATCCTTCTCTGTGATATCATATCCTCTTCTGTGACATCTTATCCCCCTCCGTGACATCGCATGTCTCCTATGACATCATATCCTCCTCCTCTGTGACATCACAGCTCTACTGTGACATCACATCCTTTCTTTGACATCACATCTTCCTCTGTGACGTCACATCCTCCTCTGTGACATCACAGCTCTCTGTGACATAATATCCTATGACATCACATCCTCCTCTGTGACATCGCATGTCTCCTATGACATCACATCCTTGTCTCAGACATCACATGTCTCCTATGAAGTCACATCCTCCTCTGTGGCATCACAGATCCCCTGTGACATCACATCCCCCTCTGTGACATCGCATGTCTCCTATGACATCACATTCACCTCTGTGACATCACAGCTCTCTGTGACATCACATCCTTTCTGTGACATCACATCTTCCTTGGTGACATCACATCCTCATCTGTGACATCGCAGCTCTCTGTGACATAACATCCTCCTCTGTGACATCACATCCTCCCTGTGACTTCACATCCAACTCTGTGACATTGCAGCTCCCTGTTACATCACATCATCCTCTGTGACATCACCTACTCCTCTGTGACATCGCATGTCTCCTATGACATCACATCCTTCTCTCAGACATCACATGTCTCCTATGACATCACATCCTCGTCTGTGACATCACATCCTCCTCTGTGACATCACATCGTCCTCTGTGGCATCACATCTTCCCCTGTGACATCACATCCTCCTCTGTGACATCACAGCTCTCTGTGACATCACATTCCTTCTGTGACATCACATCTTCCTCTGTGACATCACATTCTCCTCTTTGACATCACAGCTCTCTGTGACATAACATCCTCCTCTGTGACATCACATACTCCTCTGTGACATCGCATGTCTCCTATGACATCACATCCTTGTCTCAGACACCACATGTCTCCTATGAAGTCACATCCTCCTCTGTGACATCACAACCTCATCTGTGACATCTCATCCCCCTCTGTGACATCGCAAGTCACCTATGACATCACATCCTTGTCTCAGACATCACATGTCTCCTATGACATCACATCCTCCTCTGTGACATCACATCCTCTCCTGTGACATCATATCCTCCTCTGTCACATCACATCCCCCTCTGTGACATCACATCCTCCTTGTGACATCACATCCTCCTCTGTGACATTACAGTTCTCCTGTGACATCACATCCTCCTCTGTGACATCGCATGTCTCCTATGACATCACATCCTCCCTGTGACATCACATCCAACTCTGGGCATCCCAACCTCCTTTGTGACATCATAACCCCCTCTGTGACATCTCATGTCTCCTATGAAATCTCATCCTCCTCTGTGACATCACAGATCCCCTGTGACATCACATCCCCCTCTGTGACATCGCATGTCTCCTATGACATCACATTCACCTCTGTGACATCACAGCTCTCCTATGTAATCACATCCTCCTTGTGACATCACATGTCTCCTATGACATCACATCCTCTCCTGTGACATCACATTCTCCTCTGTGACATCACAGCTCTCCTATGACATCACATCCTCCTCTGTGACATCACATCCTCCTCTGTGACACCACAGCTCTCCTGTGACATCACATCCTCCTCTGTGACATCACAGCTCTCCTACGACATCACATCTCTACTGTGACATCACATCTTCCTCTGAGACGTCACATCCTCCCTGCAAAATCAGAGCTCTCTATGACATCACATCATTTTCTCTGACATCATATCCCCTTCTGTGTCATCACATGTCTCCTATGACATCACATCCTCCCTGTGACTTCACAACCTCCTCTGAGACATTGCATGTCTCCAGTGACATCACATCCTCCTCTGTGACATCACAGCTCTCCTGTGACATCATAGCTCTAGTGTGACAACACATCCTTTCTGTGACATCACATCTTCCTCTGTGACTTCACATCCTTCTCTGTGACTTCGCATGTCTCCTATGACATCACATCCTCCTCTGTGACATCACAGCTCTCTGTGACATAATATCCTCCTCTATGACATCACATACTCCTCTGTGACATCGCATGTCTCCTATGACATCACATCCTTGTCTCAGACATCACATGTCTCCTATGAAGTCACATCCTCCTCTGTGACATCACAACCTCCTCTGTGACATCTCATCCCCCTCTGTGACATCGCAAGTCACCTATGACATCACATCCTTGTCTCAGACATCACATGTCTCCTATGACATCACATCCTCCTCTGTGACATCACATCCTCTCCTGTGACATCATATCCTCCTCTGTGACATCACATCCCCCTCTGTGACATCACAACTCCACTCTGACATCACATCCTCCTCTGTGACATCACATCCTCCTCTGTGACATCACAGATCCCCTGTGAAATCACGTCCCCATCTGTGACATCGCATGTCTCCTATGACATCACATGTCTCCTATGACATCACATTCACCTCTATGACATCACAGCTCTCTGTGACATCACATCCTTTCTGTGACATCACATTTTCCTTGGTGACATCACATCCTCCTCTGTGACATCGCAGCTCTCTGTGACATAACATCCTCCTCTGTGACATCGCATGTCTCCTATGACATCACATCCTCCTCTGTGACATCACACCAACTCTGTGACATCGCAGCTCCCTGTTACATCACATCCTCTCTGTGACATCACAGCTCTCCTATGACATCACAGTTCTACTGTGACATCACATCTTTTCTATGACATCACATCTTCCTCCGTGACATCACATCCCCCGCTGTGACATCACATCCCTTCTGTGACATCACGTCTTCCTCTGTGACATCACATTCTCCTCTGTGACATCACATCCCCCTCTGTGACATCGCATGTCTCCTATGACATCACATCCTCCTCTGTGACATCACATCCTCCTCTGTGACATCATATCCCCTTCTGTGACATCGCTTGTCTCCTATGACATCACATCCTCCTTGTGACATCACATCCTCCTCTGTGACATTACAGTTCTCCTGTGACATCACATCCTTCTCTGTGACATCGCAGCTCCATGTGACATGGCATCCTCCTCGGTGACATCACATCCTCCTCTGTGGCATCGCATGTCTCCTATGACATCACATCCTCCTGTCTGACATCATATCCTCTTCAGTGACATCGCATGTCTCCTATGACATCACATCCTCTTCTGTTACATCACATCCTTCTCTGTGATATCATATCCTCTTCTGTGACATCTTATCCCCCTCCGTGACATCGCATGTCTCCTATGACATCATATCCTCCTCCTCTGTGACATCACAGCTCTACTGTGACATCACATCCTTTCTTTGACATCACATCTTCCTCTGTGACGTCACATCCTCCTCTGTGACATTACATCCTCCGCTGTGACATCACATCCTCTCCTGTGACATCATATCCTCCTCTGTCACATCACATCCCCCTTCTGTGACATCACATCCTGCCTGCCTATGACTTCGCATCCTCCTCTGTGACATCACATCCTCCTCTGTGACATCGCACGTCTCCTATGACATCACATCATCCCTGTGACATCACATCCAACTCTGGGCATCCAAACCTCTTTTGTGACATCATAACCCCCTCTGTGACATCGCATGTCTCCTATGAAATCACATCCTCCTCTGTGACATCACAGATCCCCTGTGACATCGCGTCCCCCTCTGTGACATCGCATGTCTCCTATGACATCACGTTCACCTCTATGACATCACAGCTCTCTGTGACATCACATCATTTCTGTGACATCACATCTTCCTTGGTGACATCACATCCTCCTCTGTGACATCGCAGCTCTCTGTGACATAACATCCTCCTCTGTGAAATCACATCCTCCTCTGTGACATCACATCCTCCTCAATGACATCACATGCTTACAGTGACATCACACCCTCCTCTGTGACTTCACATCCACCTCTGGACATCACATCCTCCTCTGTGACATCACCCCCCCTCTCTGTGATGTCGCATATCTCCTATGACATCACATCCTTGTCTGTGACATCACGTCTCCTATGACGTCACATCCTCCTCTGGGACATCACAGATCCTCTGTGACATCACACCCTTCTCTGTGACATCACAGCTCTCCGGTGGCATCACATCCCCTTCTGTGACATCACATCTTCATCAGTGACATCAAATCTTCCTCAGTGACATCACAGCTCCCTTTGACATCACATCCTTCTCTGTGACATCACAGCTCTCCTATGACATCACAGCTTTCTTGTGACACCAAACCCTCTTCTGTGACATCACATCCTCCTCTGTGACATCACATCCTCCTCTGTGACATCACATCCTGCCCTGTGAAATTTCATGTCTCCTATGACATCACATCCTTCTGTGACATCATATCCTCCTCTGTGACATGACAGCTCTCCTATGACGTCACATCCTCCTCTGTGGCATCACAGCTCTCCTGTGACATCACAGCTTTACTGTGACATCACATCCTTTCTGTGACATCACATCTTCCTCTGTGACATCACATTCTCCTCTGTGACATCACAGCTCTCCTATGTAATCACATCCTCCTTGTGACATCACATGTCTCCTATGACATCACATCCTCTCCTGTGACAGCACATCCTCCTCTGTGACATCACAGCTCTCCTGTGACATCACATCCTCCTCTGTGACATCACACCCTCCTCTGTGACACCACAGCTCTCCTGTGACATCACATCCTCCTCTGTGACATCACAGCTCTCCTACGACATCACATCTCTACTGTGACATCACATCTTCCTCTGAGACGTCACATCCTCCCTGCAAAATCAGAGCTCTCTATGACATCACATCATTTTCTCTGACATCATATCCCCTTCTGTGTCATCACATGTCTCCTATGACATCACATCCTCCCTGTGACTTCACAACCTCCTCTGAGACATTGCATGTCTCCAGTGACATCACATCCTCCTCTGTGACATCACAGCTCTCCTGTGACATCATAGCTCTAGTGTGACAACACATCCTTTCTGTGACATCACATCTTCCTCTGTGACTTCACATCCTTCTCTGTGACTTCGCATGTCTCCTATGACATCACATCCTCCTCTGTGACATCACAGCTCTCTGTGACATAATATCCTCCTCTATGACATCACATACTCCTCTGTGACATCGCATGTCTCCTATGACATCACATCCTTGTCTCAGACATCACATGTCTCCTATGAAGTCACATCCTCCTCTGTGACATCACAACCTCCTCTGTGACATCTCATCCCCCTCTGTGACATCGCAAGTCACCTATGACATCACATCCTTGTCTCAGACATCACATGTCTCCTATGACATCACATCCTCCTCTGTGACATCACATCCTCTCCTGTGACATCATATCCTCCTCTGTGACATCACATCCCCCTCTGTGACATCACAACTCCACTCTGACATCACATCCTCCTCTGTGACATCACATCCTCCTCTGTGACATCACAGATCCCCTGTGAAATCACGTCCCCATCTGTGACATCGCATGTCTCCTATGACATCACATGTCTCCTATGACATCACATTCACCTCTATGACATCACAGCTCTCTGTGACATCACATCCTTTCTGTGACATCACATTTTCCTTGGTGACATCACATCCTCCTCTGTGACATCGCAGCTCTCTGTGACATAACATCCTCCTCTGTGACATCGCATGTCTCCTATGACATCACATCCTCCTCTGTGACATCACACCAACTCTGTGACATCGCAGCTCCCTGTTACATCACATCCTCTCTGTGACATCACAGCTCTCCTATGACATCACAGTTCTACTGTGACATCACATCTTTTCTATGACATCACATCTTCCTCCGTGACATCACATCCCCCGCTGTGACATCACATCCCTTCTGTGACATCACGTCTTCCTCTGTGACATCACATTCTCCTCTGTGACATCACATCCCCCTCTGTGACATCGCATGTCTCCTATGACATCACATCCTCCTCTGTGACATCACATCCTCCTCTGTGACATCATATCCCCTTCTGTGACATCGCTTGTCTCCTATGACATCACATCCTCCTTGTGACATCACATCCTCCTCTGTGACATTACAGTTCTCCTGTGACATCACATCCTTCTCTGTGACATCGCAGCTCCATGTGACATGGCATCCTCCTCGGTGACATCACATCCTCCTCTGTGGCATCGCATGTCTCCTATGACATCACATCCTCCTGTCTGACATCATATCCTCTTCAGTGACATCGCATGTCTCCTATGACATCACATCCTCTTCTGTTACATCACATCCTTCTCTGTGATATCATATCCTCTTCTGTGACATCTTATCCCCCTCCGTGACATCGCATGTCTCCTATGACATCATATCCTCCTCCTCTGTGACATCACAGCTCTACTGTGACATCACATCCTTTCTTTGACATCACATCTTCCTCTGTGACGTCACATCCTCCTCTGTGACATTACATCCTCCGCTGTGACATCACATCCTCTCCTGTGACATCATATCCTCCTCTGTCACATCACATCCCCCTTCTGTGACATCACATCCTGCCTGCCTATGACTTCGCATCCTCCTCTGTGACATCACATCCACCTCTGTGACATCGCACGTCTCCTATGACATCACATCATCCCTGTGACATCACATCCAACTCTGGGCATCCAAACCTCTTTTGTGACATCATAACCCCCTCTGTGACATCGCATGTCTCCTATGAAATCACATCCTCCTCTGTGACATCACAGATCCCCTGTGACATCGCGTCCCCCTCTGTGACATCGCATGTCTCCTATGACATCACGTTCACCTCTATGACATCACAGCTCTCTGTGACATCACATCATTTCTGTGACATCACATCTTCCTTGGTGACATCACATCCTCCTCTGTGACATCGCAGCTCTCTGTGACATAACATCCTCCTCTGTGAAATCACATCCTCCTCTGTGACATCACATCCTCCTCAATGACATCACATGCTTACAGTGACATCACACCCTCCTCTGTGACTTCACATCCACCTCTGGACATCACATCCTCCTCTGTGACATCACCCCCCCTCTCTGTGATGTCGCATATCTCCTATGACATCACATCCTTGTCTGTGACATCACGTCTCCTATGACGTCACATCCTCCTCTGGGACATCACAGATCCTCTGTGACATCACACCCTTCTCTGTGACATCACAGCTCTCCGGTGGCATCACATCCCCTTCTGTGACATCACATCTTCATCAGTGACATCAAATCTTCCTCAGTGACATCACAGCTCCCTTTGACATCACATCCTTCTCTGTGACATCACAGCTCTCCTATGACATCACAGCTTTCTTGTGACACCAAACCCTCTTCTGTGACATCACATCCTCCTCTGTGACATCACATCCTCCTCTGTGACATCACATCCTGCCCTGTGAAATTTCATGTCTCCTATGACATCACATCCTTCTGTGACATCATATCCTCCTCTGTGACATGACAGCTCTCCTATGACGTCACATCCTCCTCTGTGGCATCACAGCTCTCCTGTGACATCACAGCTTTACTGTGACATCACATCCTTTCTGTGACATCACATCTTCCTCTGTGACATCACATTCTCCTCTGTGACATCACAGCTCTCCTATGTAATCACATCCTCCTTGTGACATCACATGTCTCCTATGACATCACATCCTCTCCTGTGACAGCACATCCTCCTCTGTGACATCACAGCTCTCCTGTGACATCACATCCTCCTCTGTGACATCACACCCTCCTCTGTGACACCACAGCTCTCCTGTGACATCACATCCTCCTCTGTGACATCACAGCTCTCCTACGACATCACATCTCTACTGTGACATCACATCTTCCTCTGAGACGTCACATCCTCCCTGCAAAATCAGAGCTCTCTATGACATCACATCATTTTCTCTGACATCATATCCCCTTCTGTGTCATCACATGTCTCCTATGACATCACATCCTCCCTGTGACTTCACAACCTCCTCTGAGACTTTACAGCTCTCCTGTGACATCACATCCTTCTCTGCGACACTGCAGCTCCCTGTGACATCACATCCTCCTCTGTGACATCACATCCTTCTCTGTGACATCATATGCTCCTCCATGACATCAAATGCTTTTCTGTGACATCACATGTCTCCTACGACATCACATCCTCCCTGTGACTTCACATCCTCCTCTGTGACATCGCATGTCTCCCATGACATCACATCCCCTCTGTGACATCACTGATCTCCTGTGACATCACATCCTCCTCTGTGACATCACAGCTCTCCTGTGACATCACATCCTCCTCTGTGACATCGCACGTCTCCTATGACATCACATCCTCCCTGTGACATCACATCCAACTCTGGGCATCCCAACCTCCTTTGTGACATCATAACCCCCTCTGTGACATCTCATGTCTCCTATGAAATCACATCCTCCTCTGTGACATCACAGATCCCCTGTGACATCACATCCCCCTCTGTGACATCGCATGTCTCCTATGACATCACATTCACCTCTGTGACATCACAGCTCTCCTATGTAATCACATCCTCCTTGTGACATCACATGTCTCCTATGACATCACATCCTCTCCTGTGACATCACATTCTCCTCTGTGACATCACAGCTCTCCTATGACATCACATCCTCCTCTGTGACATCACATCCTCCTCTGTGACACCACAGCTCTCCTGTGACATCACATCCTCCTCTGTGACATCACAGCTCTCCTACGACATCACATCTCTACTGTGACATCACATCTTCCTCTGAGACATCACATCCTCCCTGCAAAATCAGAGCTCTCTATGACATCACATCATTTTCTCTGACATCATATCCCCTTCTGTGTCATCACATGTCTCCTATGACATCACATCCTCCCTGTGACTTCACAACCTCCTCTGAGACATTGCATGTCTCCAGTGACATCACATCCTCCTCTGTGACATCACAGTTCTCCTGTGACATCATAGCTCTAGTGTGACAACACATCCTTTCTGTGACATCACATCTTCCTCTGTGACTTCACATCCTTCTCTGTGACTTCGCATGTCTCCTATGACATCACATCCTCCTCTGTAACATCACAGCTCTCTGTGACATAATATCCTCCTCTATGACATCACATACTCCTCTGTGACATCGCATGTCTCCTATGACATCACATCCTTGTCTCAGACATCACATGTCTCCTATGAAGTCACATCCTCCTCTGTGACATCACAACCTCCTCTGTGACATCTCATCCCCCTCTGTGACATCGCAAGTCACCTATGACATCACATCCTTGTCTCAGACATCACATGTCTCCTATGACATCACATCCTCCTCTGTGACATCACATCCTCTCCTGTGACATCATATCCTCCTCTGTGACATCACATCCCCCTCTGTGACATCACAACTCCACTCTGACATCACATCCTCCTCTGTGACATCACATCCTCCTCTGTGACATCACAGATCCCCTGTGAAATCACGTCCCCATCTGTGACATCGCATGTCTCCTATGACATCACATCTCCTATGACATCACATTCACCTCTATGACATCACAGCTCTCTGTGACATCACATCCTTTCTGTGACATCACATTTTCCTTGGTGACATCACATCCTCCTCTGTGACATCGCAGCTCTCTGTGACATAACATCCTCCTCTGTGACATCGCATGTCTCCTATGACATCACATCCTCCTCTGTGACATCACACCAACTCTGTGACATCGCAGCTCCCTGTTACAATCACATCCTCTCTGTGACATCACAGCTCTCCTATGACATCACAGTTCTACTGTGACATACATCTTTTCTATGACATCACATCTTCCTCCGTGACATCACATCCCCCGCTGTGACATCACATCCCTTCTGTGACATCACGTCTTCCTCTGTGACATCACATTCTCCTCTGTGACATCACATCCCCCTCTGTGACATCGACATGTCTCCTATGATATCACATCCTCCTCTGTGACATCACATCCTCCTCTGTGACATCATATCCCCTTCTGTGACATCGGCTTGTCTCCTATGACATCACATCCTCCTTGTGACATCACATCCTCCTCTGTGACATTACAGTTCTCACTGTGACATCACTTCCTTCTCTGTGACATCGCAGCTCCATGTGACATGGCATCCTCCTCGGTGACATCACATCCTCTCTGTGGCATCGCATGTCTCCTATGACATCACATCCTCCTGTCTGACACTCATATCCTCTTCAGTGACATCGCATGTCTCTATGACATCACATCCTCTTCTGTTACATCACATCCTTCTCTGGTGATATCATATCCTCTTCTGTGACATCTTATCCCCCTCCGTGACATCGCATGTCTCCTATGACATCATATCCTCCTCCTCTGTGACATCACAGCTCTACTGTGACATCACATCCTTTCTTGACATCACATCTTCCTCTGTGACGTCACATCCTCCTCTGTGACATTACATCCTCCGCTGTGACATCACATCCTCTCCTGTGACATCATATCCTCCTCTGTCACATCACATCCCCCTTCTGTGACATCACATCCTGCCTGCCTATGACTTCGCATCCTCCTCTGTGACATCACATCCTCCTCTGTGACATCGCACGTCTCCTATGACATCACATCATCCCTGTGACATCACATCCAACTCTGGGCATCCAAACCTCTTTTGTGACATCATAACCCCTCTGTGACATCGCATGTCTCCTATGAAATCACATCCTCCTCTGTGACATCACAGATCCCCTGTGACATCGCGTCCCCCTCTGTGACATCGCATGTCTCCTATGACATCACGTTCACCTCTATGACATCACAGCTCTCTGTGACATCACATCATTTCTGTGACATCACATCTTCCTTGGTGACATCACATCCTCCTCTGTGACATCGCAGCTCTCTGTGACATAACATCCTCCTCTGTGAAATCACATCCTCCTCTGTGACATCACATCCTCCTCAATGACATCACATGCTTACAGTGACATCACACCCTCCTCTGTGACTTCACATCCACCTCTGGACATCACATCCTCCTCTGTGACATCACCCCCCCTCTCTGTGATGTCGCATATCTCCTATGACATCACATCCTTGTCTGTGACATCACGTCTCCTATGACGTCACATCCTCCTCTGGGACATCACAGATCCTCTGTGACATCACACCCTTCTCTGTGACATCACAGCTCTCCGGTGGCATCACATCCCCTTCTGTGACATCACATCTTCATCAGTGACATCAAATCTTCCTCAGTGACATCACAGCTCCCTTTGACATCACATCCTTCTCTGTGACATCACAGCTCTCCTATGACATCACAGCTTTCTTGTGACACCAAACCCTCTTCTGTGACATCACATCCTCCTCTGTGACATCACATCCTCCTCTGTGACATCACATCCTGCCCTGTGAAATTTCATGTCTCCTATGACATCACATCCTTCTGTGACATCATATCCTCCTCTGTGACATGACAGCTCTCCTATGACGTCACATCCTCCTCTGTGGCATCACAGCTCTCCTGTGACATCACAGCTTTACTGTGACATCACATCCTTTCTGTGACATCACATCTTCCTCTGTGACATCACATTCTCCTCTGTGACATCACAGCTCTCCTATGTAATCACATCCTCCTTGTGACATCACATGTCTCCTATGACATCACATCCTCTCCTGTGACAGCACATCCTCCTCTGTGACATCACAGCTCTCCTGTGACATCACATCCTCCTCTGTGACATCACACCCTCCTCTGTGACACCACAGCTCTCCTGTGACATCACATCCTCCTCTGTGACATCACAGCTCTCCTACGACATCACATCTCTACTGTGACATCACATCTTCCTCTGAGACGTCACATCCTCCCTGCAAAATCAGAGCTCTCTATGACATCACATCATTTTCTCTGACATCATATCCCCTTCTGTGTCATCACATGTCTCCTATGACATCACATCCTCCCTGTGACTTCACAACCTCCTCTGAGACATTGCATGTCTCCAGTGACATCACATCCTCCTCTGTGACATCACAGCTCTCCTGTGACATCATAGCTCTAGTGTGACAACACATCCTTTCTGTGACATCACATCTTCCTCTGTGACTTCACATCCTTCTCTGTGACTTCGCATGTCTCCTATGACATCACATCCTCCTCTGTGACATCACAGCTCTCTGTGACATAATATCCTCCTCTATGACATCACATACTCCTCTGTGACATCGCATGTCTCCTATGACATCACATCCTTGTCTCAGACATCACATGTCTCCTATGAAGTCACATCCTCCTCTGTGACATCACAACCTCCTCTGTGACATCTCATCCCCCTCTGTGACATCGCAAGTCACCTATGACATCACATCCTTGTCTCAGACATCACATGTCTCCTATGACATCACATCCTCCTCTGTGACATCACATCCTCTCCTGTGACATCATATCCTCCTCTGTGACATCACATCCCCCTCTGTGACATCACAACTCCACTCTGACATCACATCCTCCTCTGTGACATCACATCCTCCTCTGTGACATCACAGATCCCCTGTGAAATCACGTCCCCATCTGTGACATCGCATGTCTCCTATGACATCACATGTCTCCTATGACATCACATTCACCTCTATGACATCACAGCTCTCTGTGACATCACATCCTTTCTGTGACATCACATTTTCCTTGGTGACATCACATCCTCCTCTGTGACATCGCAGCTCTCTGTGACATAACATCCTCCTCTGTGACATCGCATGTCTCCTATGACATCACATCCTCCTCTGTGACATCACACCAACTCTGTGACATCGCAGCTCCCTGTTACATCACATCCTCTCTGTGACATCACAGCTCTCCTATGACATCACAGTTCTACTGTGACATCACATCTTTTCTATGACATCACATCTTCCTCCGTGACATCACATCCCCCTCTGTGACATCACATCCCTTCTGTGACATCACGTCTTCCTCTGTGACATCACATTCTCCTCTGTGACATCACATCCCCCTCTGTGACATCGCATGTCTCCTATGACATCACATCCTCCTCTGTGACATCACATCCTCCTCTGTGACATCATATCCCCTTCTGTGACATCGCTTGTCTCCTATGACATCACATCCTCCTTGTGACATCACATCCTCCTCTGTGACATTACAGTTCTCCTGTGACATCACATCCTTCTCTGTGACATCGCAGCTCCATGTGACATGGCATCCTCCTCGGTGACATCACATCCTCCTCTGTGGCATCGCATGTCTCCTATGACATCACATCCTCCTGTCTGACATCATATCCTCTTCAGTGACATCGCATGTCTCCTATGACATCACATCCTCTTCTGTTACATCACATCCTTCTCTGTGATATCATATCCTCTTCTGTGACATCTTATCCCCCTCCGTGACATCGCATGTCTCCTATGACATCATATCCTCCTCCTCTGTGACATCACAGCTCTACTGTGACATCACATCCTTTCTTTGACATCACATCTTCCTCTGTGACGTCACATCCTCCTCTGTGACATTACATCCTCCGCTGTGACATCACATCCTCTCCTGTGACATCATATCCTCCTCTGTCACATCACATCCCCCTTCTGTGACATCACATCCTGCCTGCCTATGACTTCGCATCCTCCTCTGTGACATCACATCCTCCTCTGTGACATCGCACGTCTCCTATGACATCACATCATCCCTGTGACATCACATCCAACTCTGGGCATCCAAACCTTTTTTGTGACATCATAACCCCCTCTGTGACATCGCATGTCTCCTATGAAATCACATCCTCCTCTGTGACATCACAGATCCCCTGTGACATCGCGTCCCCCTCTGTGACATCGCATGTCTCCTATGACATCACGTTCACCTCTATGACATCACAGCTCTCTGTGACATCACATCATTTCTGTGACATCACATCTTCCTTGGTGACATCACATCCTCCTCTGTGACATCGCAGCTCTCTGTGACATAACATCCTCCTCTGTGAAATCACATCCTCCTCTGTGACATCACATCCTCCTCAATGACATCACATGCTTACAGTGACATCACACCCTCCTCTGTGACTTCACATCCACCTCTGGACATCACATTCTCCTCTGTGACATCACCCCCCCTCTCTGTGATGTCGCATATCTCCTATGACATCACATCCTTGTCTGTGACATCACGTCTCCTATGACGTCACATCCTCCTCTGGGACATCACAGATCCTCTGTGACATCACACCCTTCTCTGTGACATCACAGCTCTCCGGTGGCATCACATCCCCTTCTGTGACATCACATCTTCATCAGTGACATCAAATCTTCCTCAGTGACATCACAGCTCCCTTTGACATCACATCCTTCTCTGTGACATCACAGCTCTCCTATGACATCACAGCTTTCTTGTGACACCAAACCCTCTTCTGTGACATCACATCCTCCTCTGTGACATCACATCCTCCTCTGTGACATCACATCCTGCCCTGTGAAATTTCATGTCTCCTATGACATCACATCCTTCTGTGACATCATATCCTCCTCTGTGACATGACAGCTCTCCTATGACGTCACATCCTCCTCTGTGGCATCACAGCTCTCCTGTGACATCACAGCTTTACTGTGACATCACATCCTTTCTGTGACATCACATCTTCCTCTGTGACATCACATTCTCCTCTGTGACATCACAGCTCTCCTATGTAATCACATCCTCCTTGTGACATCACATGTCTCCTATGACATCACATCCTCTCCTGTGACAGCACATCCTCCTCTGTGACATCACAGCTCTCCTGTGACATCACATCCTCCTCTGTGACATCACACCCTCCTCTGTGACACCACAGCTCTCCTGTGACATCACATCCTCCTCTGTGACATCACAGCTCTCCTACGACATCACATCTCTACCGTGAAATCACATCTTCCTCTGAGACATCACATCCTCCCTGCAAAATCACAGCTCTCTATGACATCACATCCTTTTCTCTGACATCATATTCCCTTCTGTGTCATCGCATGTCTCCTATGACATCACATCCTCCTTGTGACTTCACATCCTCCTTCGTGACTTTACAGCTCTCCTGTGACATCACATCCTTCTCTGCGACACTGCAGCTCCCTGTGACATCACATCCTCCTCTGTGACATCACATCCTTCTCTGTGACATCATATGCTCCTCCATGACATCAAATGCTTTTCTGTGACATCACATGTCTCCTACGACATCACATCCTCCCTGTGACTTCACATCCTCCTCTGTGACATCGCATGTCTCCCATGACATCACATCCCCTCTGTGACATCACTGATCTCCTGTGACATCACATCCTCCTCTGTGACATCACAGCTCTCCTGTGACATCACATCCTCCTCTGTGACATCGCACGTCTCCTATGACATCACATCCTCCCTGTGACATCACATCCAACTCTGGGCATCCCAACCTCCTTTGTGACATCATAACCCCCTCTGTGACATCTCATGTCTCCTATGAAATCACATCCTCCTCTGTGACATCACAGATCCCCTGTGACATCACATCCCCCTCTGTGACATCGCATGTCTCCTATGACATCACATTCACCTCTGTGACATCACAGCTCTCCTATGTAATCACATCCTCCTTGTGACATCACATGTCTCCTATGACATCACATCCTCTCCTGTGACATCACATTCTCCTCTGTGACATCACAGCTCTCCTATGACATCACATCCTCCTCTGTGACATCACATCCTCCTCTGTGACACCACAGCTCTCCTGTGACATCACATCCTCCTCTGTGACATCACAGCTCTCCTACGACATCACATCTCTACTGTGACATCACATCTTCCTCTGAGACATCACATCCTCCCTGCAAAATCAGAGCTCTCTATGACATCACATCATTTTCTCTGACATCATATCCCCTTCTGTGTCATCACATGTCTCCTATGACATCACATCCTCCCTGTGACTTCACAACCTCCTCTGAGACATTGCATGTCTCCAGTGACATCACATCCTCCTCTGTGACATCACAGCTCTCCTGTGACATCATAGCTCTAGTGTGACAACACATCCTTTCTGTGACATCACATCTTCCTCTGTGACTTCACATCCTTCTCTGTGACTTCGCATGTCTCCTATGACATCACATCCTCCTCTGTGACATCACAGCTCTCTGTGACATAATATCCTCCTCTATGACATCACATACTCCTCTGTGACATCGCATGTCTCCTATGACATCACATCCTTGTCTCAGACATCACATGTCTCCTATGAAGTCACATCCTCCTCTGTGACATCACAACCTCCTCTGTGACATCTCATCCCCCTCTGTGACATCGCAAGTCACCTATGACATCACATCCTTGTCTCAGACATCACATGTCTCCTATGACATCACATCCTCCTCTGTGACATCACATCCTCTCCTGTGACATCATATCCTCCTCTGTGACATCACATCCCCCTCTGTGACATCACAACTCCACTCTGACATCACATCCTCCTCTGTGACATCACATCCTCCTCTGTGACATCACAGATCCCCTGTGAAATCACGTCCCCATCTGTGACATCGCATGTCTCCTATGACATCACATGTCTCCTATGACATCACATTCACCTCTATGACATCACAGCTCTCTGTGACATCACATCCTTTCTGTGACATCACATTTTCCTTGGTGACATCACATCCTCCTCTGTGACATCGCAGCTCTCTGTGACATAACATCCTCCTCTGTGACATCGCATGTCTCCTATGACATCACGTCCTCCTCTGTGACATCACACCAACTCTGTGACATTGCAGCTCCCTGTTACATCACATCCTCTCTGTGACATCACAGCTCTCCTATGACATCACAGTTCTACTGTGACATCACATCTTTTCTATGACATCACATCTTCCTCCGTGACATCACATCCCCCTCTGTGACATCACATCCCTTCTGTGACATCACGTCTTCCTCTGTGACATCACATTCTCCTCTGTGACATCACATCCCCCTCTGTGACATCGCATGTCTCCTATGACATCACATCCTCCTCTGTGACATCACATCCTCCTCTGTGACATCATATCCCCTTCTGTGACATCGCTTGTCTCCTATGACATCACATCCTCCTTGTGACATCACATCCTCCTCTGTGACATTACAGTTCTCCTGTGACATCACATCCTTCTCTGTGACATCGCAGCTCCATGTGACATGGCATCCTCCTCGGTGACATCACATCCTCCTCTGTGGCATCGCATGTCTCCTATGACATCACATCCTCCTGTCTGACATCATATCCTCTTCAGTGACATCGCATGTCTCCTATGACATCACATCCTCTTCTGTTACATCACATCCTTCTCTGTGATATCATATCCTCTTCTGTGACATCTTATCCCCCTCCGTGACATCGCATGTCTCCTATGACATCATATCCTCCTCCTCTGTGACATCACAGCTCTACTGTGACATCACATCCTTTCTTTGACATCACATCTTCCTCTGTGACGTCACATCCTCCTCTGTGACATTACATCCTCCGCTGTGACATCACATCCTCTCCTGTGACATCATATCCTCCTCTGTCACATCACATCCCCCTTCTGTGACATCACATCCTGCCTGCCTATGACTTCGCATCCTCCTCTGTGACATCACATCCTCCTCTGTGACATCGCACGTCTCCTATGACATCACATCATCCCTGTGACATCACATCCAACTCTGGGCATCCAAACCTCTTTTGTGACATCATAACCCCCTCTGTGACATCGCATGTCTCCTATGAAATCACATCCTCCTCTGTGACATCACAGATCCCCTGTGACATCGCGTCCCCCTCTGTGACATCGCATGTCTCCTATGACATCACGTTCACCTCTATGACATCACAGCTCTCTGTGACATCACATCATTTCTGTGACATCACATCTTCCTTGGTGACATCACATCCTCCTCTGTGACATCGCAGCTCTCTGTGACATAACATCCTCCTCTGTGAAATCACATCCTCCTCTGTGACATCACATCCTCCTCAATGACATCACATGCTTACAGTGACATCACACCCTCCTCTGTGACTTCACATCCACCTCTGGACATCACATCCTCCTCTGTGACATCACCCCCCCTCTCTGTGATGTCGCATATCTCCTATGACATCACATCCTTGTCTGTGACATCACGTCTCCTATGACGTCACATCCTCCTCTGGGACATCACAGATCCTCTGTGACATCACACCCTTCTCTGTGACATCACAGCTCTCCGGTGGCATCACATCCCCTTCTGTGACATCACATCTTCATCAGTGACATCAAATCTTCCTCAGTGACATCACAGCTCCCTTTGACATCACATCCTTCTCTGTGACATCACAGCTCTCCTATGACATCACAGCTTTCTTGTGACACCAAACCCTCTTCTGTGACATCACATCCTCCTCTGTGACATCACATCCTCCTCTGTGACATCACATCCTGCCCTGTGAAATTTCATGTCTCCTATGACATCACATCCTTCTGTGACATCATATCCTCCTCTGTGACATGACAGCTCTCCTATGACGTCACATCCTCCTCTGTGGCATCACAGCTCTCCTGTGACATCACAGCTTTACTGTGACATCACATCCTTTCTGTGACATCACATCTTCCTCTGTGACATCACATTCTCCTCTGTGACATCACAGCTCTCCTATGTAATCACATCCTCCTTGTGACATCACATGTCTCCTATGACATCACATCCTCTCCTGTGACAGCACATCCTCCTCTGTGACATCACAGCTCTCCTGTGACATCACATCCTCCTCTGTGACATCACACCCTCCTCTGTGACACCACAGCTCTCCTGTGACATCACATCCTCCTCTGTGACATCACAGCTCTCCTACGACATCACATCTCTACCGTGAAATCACATCTTCCTCTGAGACATCACATCCTCCCTGCAAAATCACAGCTCTCTATGACATCACATCCTTTTCTCTGACATCATATTCCCTTCTGTGTCATCGCATGTCTCCTATGACATCACATCCTCCTTGTGACTTCACATCCTCCTTCGTGACTTTACAGCTCTCCTGTGACATCACATCCTTCTCTGCGACACTGCAGCTCCCTGTGACATCACATCCTCCTCTGTGACATCACATCCTTCTCTGTGACATCATATGCTCCTCCATGACATCAAATGCTTTTCTGTGACATCACATGTCTCCTACGACATCACATCCTCCCTGTGACTTCACATCCTCCTCTGTGACATCGCATGTCTCCCATGACATCACATCCCCTCTGTGACATCACTGATCTCCTGTGACATCACATCCTCCTCTGTGACATCACAGCTCTCCTGTGACATCACATCCTCCTCTGTGACATCGCACGTCTCCTATGACATCACATCCTCCCTGTGACATCACATCCAACTCTGGGCATCCCAACCTCCTTTGTGACATCATAACCCCCTCTGTGACATCTCATGTCTCCTATGAAATCACATCCTCCTCTGTGACATCACAGATCCCCTGTGACATCACATCCCCCTCTGTGACATCGCATGTCTCCTATGACATCACATTCACCTCTGTGACATCACAGCTCTCCTATGTAATCACATCCTCCTTGTGACATCACATGTCTCCTATGACATCACATCCTCTCCTGTGACATCACATTCTCCTCTGTGACATCACAGCTCTCCTATGACATCACATCCTCCTCTGTGACATCACATCCTCCTCTGTGACACCACAGCTCTCCTGTGACATCACATCCTCCTCTGTGACATCACAGCTCTCCTACGACATCACATCTCTACTGTGACATCACATCTTCCTCTGAGACATCACATCCTCCCTGCAAAATCAGAGCTCTCTATGACATCACATCATTTTCTCTGACATCATATCCCCTTCTGTGTCATCACATGTCTCCTATGACATCACATCCTCCCTGTGACTTCACAACCTCCTCTGAGACATTGCATGTCTCCAGTGACATCACATCCTCCTCTGTGACATCACAGCTCTCCTGTGACATCATAGCTCTAGTGTGACAACACATCCTTTCTGTGACATCACATCTTCCTCTGTGACTTCACATCCTTCTCTGTGACTTCGCATGTCTCCTATGACATCACATCCTCCTCTGTGACATCACAGCTCTCTGTGACATAATATCCTCCTCTATGACATCACATACTCCTCTGTGACATCGCATGTCTCCTATGACATCACATCCTTGTCTCAGACATCACATGTCTCCTATGAAGTCACATCCTCCTCTGTGACATCACAACCTCCTCTGTGACATCTCATCCCCCTCTGTGACATCGCAAGTCACCTATGACATCACATCCTTGTCTCAGACATCACATGTCTCCTATGACATCACATCCTCCTCTGTGACATCACATCCTCCTCTGTGACATCACAGATCCCCTGTGAAATCACGTCCCCATCTGTGACATCGCATGTCTCCTATGACATCACATGTCTCCTATGACATCACATTCACCTCTATGACATCACAGCTCTCTGTGACATCACATCCTTTCTGTGACATCACATTTTCCTTGGTGACATCACATCCTCCTCTGTGACATCGCAGCTCTCTGTGACATAACATCCTCCTCTGTGACATCGCATGTCTCCTATGACATCACATCCTCCTCTGTGACATCACACCAACTCTGTGACATCGCAGCTCCCTGTTACATCACATCCTCTCTGTGACATCACAGCTCTCCTATGACATCACAGTTCTACTGTGACATCACATCCTTTCTATGACATCACATCTTCCTCCGTGACATCACATTCCCCTCTGTGACATCACATCCCTTCTGTGACATCACGTCTTCCTCTGTGACATCACATTCTCCTCTGTGACATCACATCCCCCTCTGTGACATCGCATGTCTCCTATGACATCACATCCTCCTCTGTGACATCACATCCTCCTCTGTGACATCATATCCCCTTCTGTGACATCGCTTGTCTCCTATGACATCACATCCTCCTTGTGACATCACTTCCTCCTCTGTGACATTACAGCTCTCCTGTGACATCACATCCTTCTCTGTGACATCGCAGCTCCATGTGACATGGCATCCTCCTCGGTGACATCACATCCTCCTCTGTGGCATCGCATGTCTCCTATGACATCACATCCTCCTGTCTGACATCATATCCTCTTCAGTGACATCGCATGTCTCCTATGACATCACATCCTCTTCTGTTACATCACATCCTTCTCTGTGATATCATATCCTCTTCTGTGACATCTTATCCCCCTCCGTGACATCGCATGTCTCCTATGACATCATATCCTCCTCCTCTGTGACATCACAGCTGTACTGTGACATCACATCCTTTCTTTGACATCACATCTTCCTCTGTGACGTCACATCCTCCTCTGTGACATCACAGCTCTCTGTGACATAATATCCTATGACATCACATCCTCCTCTGTGACATCGCATGTCTCCTATGACATCACATCCTTGTCTCAGACATCACATGTCTCCTATGAAGTCACATCCTCCTCTGTGGCATCACTGATCCCCTGTGACATCACATCCCCCTCTGTGACATCGCATGTCTCCTATGACATCACATTCACCTCTGTGACATCACAGCTCTCTGTGACATCACATCCTTTCTGTGACATCACATCTTCCTTGGTGACATCACATCCTCATCTGTGACATCGCAGCTCTCTGTGACATAACATCCTCCTCTGTGACATCGCATGTCTCCTATGACATCACATCCTCCTCTGTGACATCGCATGTCTCCTATGACATCACATCCTTCTCTCAGACATCACATGTCTCCTATGACATCACATCCTCGTCTGTGACATCACATCCTCCTCTGTGACATCACATCGTCCTCTGTGGCATCACATCTTCCCCTGTGACATCACATCCTCCTCTGTGACATCACAGCTCTCTGTGACATCACATTCCTTCTGTGACATCACATCTTCCTCTGTGACATCACATTCTCCTCTTTGACATCACAGCTCTCTGTGACATAACATCCTCCTCTGTGACATCACATACTCCTCTGTGACATCGCATGTCTCCTATGACATCACATCCTTGTCTCAGACACCACATGTCTCCTATGAAGTCACATCCTCCTCTGTGACATCACAACCTCATCTGTGACATCTCATCCCCCTCTGTGACATCGCAAGTCACCTATGACATCACATCCTTGTCTCAGACATCACATGTCTCCTATGACATCACATCCTCCTCTGTGACATCACATCCTCTCCTGTGACATCATATCCTCCTCTGTCACATCACATCCCCCTCTGTGACATCACAACTCCACTCTGACATCACATCCTCCTCTGTGACATCACATCCTCCTCTGTGACATCACATCCTCCTCTGTGACATCGCATGTCTCCTATGACATCACATCCTCCCTGTGACATCACATCCAACTCTGGGCATCCCAACCTCCTTTGTGACATCATAACCCCCTCTGTGACATCTCATGTCTCCTATGAAATCACATCCTCCTCTGTGACATCACAGATCCCCTGTGACATCACATCCCCCTCTGTGACATCGCATGTCTCCTATGACATCACATTCACCTCTGTGACATCACAGCTCTCCTATGTAATCACATCCTCCTTGTGACATCACATGTCTCCTATGACATCACATCCTCTCCTGTGACATCACATTCTCCTCTGTGACATCACAGCTCTCCTATGACATCACATCCTCCTCTGTGACATCACATCCTCCTCTGTGACACCACAGCTCTCCTGTGACATCACATCTCTACCGTGACATCACATCTTCCTCTGAGACATCACATCCTCCCTGCAAAATCAGAGCTCTCTATGACATCACATCCTTTTCTGTGACATCATATCCCCTTCTGTGTCATCACATGTCTCCTATGACATCACATCCTCCCTGTGACTTCACAACCTCCTCTGAGACATCGCATGTCTCCTGTGACATCACATCCTCCTCTGTGACATCACAGCTCTCCTGTGACATCATAGCTCTAGTGTGACAACACATCCTTTCTGTGACTTCACATCCTTCTCTGTGACTTCGCATGTCTCCTATGACATCACATCAGCCTCTGTGACATCACAGCTCTCCTGTGACATCACATCCTTCTCTCAGACATCACATGTCTCCTATGACGTCACATCCTCCTCTGTGACGTCACATCCTCCTCTGTGACATCACATCCTGCCTGCCTATGACATCACATCCTCCTCTGTGACATCACATCCTCCTCTGTGACATCGCACGTCTCCTATGACATCACATCATCCCTGTGACATCACATCCAACTCTGGGCATCCAAACCTCTTTTGTGACATCATAACCCCCTCTGTGACATCGCATGTCTCCTATGAAATCACATCCTCCTCTGTGACATCACAGATCCCCTGTGACATCGCGTCCCCCTCTGTGACATCGCATGTCTCCTATGACATCACGTTCACCTCTATGACATCACAGCTCTCTGTGACATCACATCATTTCTGTGACATCACATCTTCCTTGGTGACATCACATCCTCCTCTGTGACATCGCAGCTCTCTGTGACATAACATCCTCCTCTGTGAAATCACATCCTCCTCTGTGACATCACATCCTCCTCAATGACATCACATGCTTACAGTGACATCACACCCTCCTCTGTGACTTCACATCCACCTCTGGACATCACATCCTCCTCTGTGACATCACCCCCCCTCTCTGTGATGTCGCATATCTCCTATGACATCACATCCTTGTCTGTGACATCACGTCTCCTATGACGTCACATCCTCCTCTGGGACATCACAGATCCTCTGTGACATCACACCCTTCTCTGTGACATCACAGCTCTCCGGTGGCATCACATCCCCTTCTGTGACATCACATCTTCATCAGTGACATCAAATCTTCCTCAGTGACATCACAGCTCCCTTTGACATCACATCCTTCTCTGTGACATCACAGCTCTCCTATGACATCACAGCTTTCTTGTGACACCACATTCTCCTCTGTGACATCACATCCTCCTCTGTGACATCACATCCTCCTCTGTGACATCACATCCTGCCCTGTGAAATTTCATGTCTCCTATGACATCACATCCTTCTGTGACATCATATCCTCCTCTGTGACATGACAGCTCTCCTATGACGTCACATCCTCCTCTGTGGCATCACAGCTCTCCTGTGACATCACAGCTTTACTGTGACATCACATCCTTTCTGTGACATCACATCTTCCTCTGTGACATCACATTCTCCTCTGTGACATCACAGCTCTCCTATGTAATCACATCCTCCTTGTGACATCACATGTCTCCTATGACATCACATCCTCTCCTGTGACAGCACATCCTCCTCTGTGACATCACAGCTCTCCTGTGACATCACATCCTCCTCTGTGACATCACATCCTCCTCTGTGACACCACAGCTCTCCTGTGACATCACATCCTCCTCTGTGACATCACAGCTCTCCTACGACATCACATCTCTACTGTGACATCACATCTTCCTCGGAGACATCACATCCTCCCTGCAAAATCACAGCTCTCTATGACATCACATCCTTTTCTCTGACATCATATTCCCTTCTGTGTCATCGCATGTCTCCTATGACATCACATCCTCCTTGTGACTTCACATCCTCCTTCGTGACATTACAGCTCTCCTGTGACATCACATCCTTCTCTGTGACACTGCAGCTCCCTGTGACATCACATCCTCCTCTGTGACATCTCATCCTTCTCTGTGACATCATATCCTCCTCCATGACATCAAATGCTTTTCTGTGACATCACATGTCTCCTATGACATCACATCCTCCCTGTGACTTCACATCCTCCTCTGTGACATCGCATGTCTCCCATGACATCACATCCCCTCTGTGACATCACTGCTCTCCTGTGACATCACATCCTCCTCTGTGACATCACAGCTCTCCTGTGACATCATAGCACTAGTGTGACAACACATCCTTTCTGTGACATCATATCTTCCTCTGTTACATCTCATCCTTCTCTGTGACTTCGCATGTCTCCTTTGACATCACATCCTCCTCTCTGACGTCACAGCTCACCTGTGACATCACATCCTTGTCTCAGACATCCCATGTCTCCTGTAATGTCACATCCTCCTCTGTGAAATCACATCCTCCTCTGTGACATCACAGCTCTCCGGTGACATCACATCCTCCTCTCTGACATCACAGCTCTCCTATGACACCACAGCTGTATTGTGACCTCACATCCTTTCTGTGACATCACATCCTCCTCTATGACATCACATCCTGCCTGCAACACGACAGCTCTCCATGACGTCACATCCTCTCCTCTGACATCATATCCTCCTCTATGACATCAAATGCTTCTCTGTGACATCGCATGTCTCCTATGACATCACATCCTCCCCGTGACTTCATATCCAACTCTGGGCATCACAACCTCCTCTGTGACATCATAACCCCCCCTGTGACATCGCATGTCTCCTATGACATCACATCCTCCTCTGTGACATCACAAATCCCCTGTGACATCACATCCTCCTCTGTGACAGCACATGCTTCCTGTGACATCATATCCTCCTCTGTGACATCACAGATCCCCAGTGACATCACATCCTTCTCTGTGACATCACATCCTCCTCTGTGACATTACAGTTCTCCTGTGACTTCACATCCTTCTCTGTGACATTGCAGCTCCATGTGACATCTCATCCTTCTCTGTGACATCACATCCCCCTCTGTGACATCACGTCTCCTATGACATCGCATCCTGCCTGCGACTTCACATATACCTCTCTACGTCACAACCTCCTCTGTGACATCACATCCCCCTCTGTGACATCATAACCCCCTCTGTGACATCGCATGTCTCCTATGACGTCACATCCTCCTCTGTGACATCACAGATCCCCTTTGACATCACATCCTCCTCTGTGGCATCGCATGTCTCCTATGACATCACATTCACCTCTGTTACATCACAGATCTCTGTGACATCACATCCTTTCTTAGACATCACATCCTCCTCTGTGACATCACATCCTCCTCTGTGACATCGTATGTCTCCTATGACTTCACATCCTTGACTCAGACATCATGTGTCTCCTTTGGCGTCACATCCTCCTCTGTGACATCACATCCTCCGGTGTGACATCACATCCCCCTCTGTGACATCATATCCCCCTCTGTGACATAGCATCCCCCTCTGTGACATCACATCCTGCCTGCCTACGACATCACATCCTCCTCTGTGACATCACAGCTCCACTAAGACATCACATCTTCCTCTGTGACATCCCAACCTCCTCTCTGACATCATATCCTCCTCTGTGACATCGCATGTCTCCTATGACATCACATCCAACTCTGGGCATCCCAACCTCCTCTGTGACATCATAACCCCCTCTGTGACACCACATCCTTACTGTGACATCACATTCTCGTCTGTGACATCACAGCTCTCCGTGACATCACGCCCTCTTCTGTGACATCACATCCTCCTCTGTGACATCACATACTCCTCTGTGACATCACAGCTCCACTGTGACATCATATCCTTGTCTGTGACACCCCAATCTCCTCTGTGACATCATATCCTCCTCTGTGACATCACATCCTCCTCTGTGACATCACATGTCTCCTATGACATCACATCTTCCTCTGTGACATCACACCCTCCTCTGTGACATCACAGCTCCACTGTGACCTCACATCCTCCTCTGTGACATAACAGCTCTCCTGTGACATCACAGCTCTACTGTGACATCACATCCTCCTCTGTGACATCCCATCTTCCTCTGTAACATCACATCCTGCCTGCAACATCACAGCTCTCTATGACATCACATCCTCTCCTGTGACATCATATCTTTTTCTATGACATCAAATGCTTCTCTTTGACATCACATGTCTCCTTTGACCTCACATCCTCCCTGTGACTTCACATCCACCTCTGGACATCACAACCTCCTCTGTGACATCATAACCCCCCCTGTGACATCGCATGTCTCCTATGACATCACATCCTCCTCTGTGACAGCACAGATCTCCTGTGACATCACATCCTTCTCTGTGACATCGCATGTCTGCTATGACATCACATCCTTGTCTGTGACATCACATGTCCCCTATGACGTCACATCCTCCTCTGTGGCATCACATCCCCTCTGTGACATCACAGGTCGCCTATGAGATCACATCCTCCTCTGTAACACCACAGGTCTCCTGTGACATCACATCCTCCTCTGTGACATCACAGCTGTCCTGTGACATCATAGGTTTAGTGTGACATCACATCATTTCTGTGACATCACATCTTCCTCTGAGACATCACATCCTCCCAGCAACATCGCAGCTCACTATGACATCAAATCCTCGTCTGTGACATCATATCCCCTTCTGTGACATGGCATGTCTCCTATGACATCGCATCCTCCTCTGTGACATCACAGCTCTCCTGTGATATCACATCCTTTCTGCAACATAACATTTTCCCCTGTGACATCACATCCTCCTCTCAGACATCACATATCTCCTATGATGTCACATCCTCCTCTGTAACATCACATCCCCCTCTGTGACATCGCATGTCTCCTATGGCATCACATCCTCCTCTGTGACATCCCAACCTCATCTGTGACATCACAGCTCTCCTATGTCATCACATCCTCCTTGTGACATCGCATGTCTCCTGTGACATCACATCCTCCTCTGTGACATCGCATGTTTCCTATGAAATCACATCCTCCTCTGTGACATTACAGCTTCTCTGGGACATCACATCCTCCTCTGTGACATCGCATGTCTCCTATGACATCACATCCTCCTGTGTGACATCACAGCTCTCCTATGACATCACATCCTCCCTGTGACATCACATCCTCTCCTGTGATATCACATCTCCCCTGTTACATCACTGCTCCCCTGTGACATCACATCCTCCACGTTTCTTTTTATAGGTTTACACCCTAAATGGCTGGTTTTCAATGTTTTTTATTCCAAAATGCTTTCAAATCTTTGCATGTTTATGTGTTCTCTTATATAAAAATCATCCATAATGAATCCCCATACATGTGTCATTTGATGTGGTCACTTTTCTGTGTTAAGTTCCCTGGAATACACCCTCCTCAAAATATGACAGCTGATCCATTTGGAAACTCACCAAAGGACAGGTGAGCTTCGTTTCTAGTTTCGTTCATTATCTCCTAAGATTTGATATTCAGGGACTGAAACATGATGGTCTCTCCTTCTGTCCTGATCTGTCTCCTCTAAGCCCTCCTTTTCCTGTTCCCGTGGCTTCCACTACCTTGTTAGCTTGTCATCCCCCCCAGCTTTACACCCCCAAATAACACGTGTTTCCTCTCCCCCTGTGAGCCATCACTACTTTTCTCTCAACCCTCTTCCATCCAAGCCAGCAGCTCTTCCCTGCCAGTGCTGCTGCTTGGAGAGCCAGAAATCCTGGACTGTCCTTTGCCTGTTGATAAACAAAGCAGTGGCTTCTTCCCCTGGGGATTGAAAGTGTCACCTCCCCCAGAATGGGGCCTGGAATTCCAACCACATTCCTGACCTTGGGTTTCACAGTCACCCATCAGTTTGGGGGAGGGGAAAAGAAAAAAGGTGAAGAGATTACAGCAGCAAGTAAACTGGGGCTACCTGTACCTTCATTTTCTCAAGCTGTTCTGGAGAAATAAATAAAAGTAGTACTATGGGGGTGAAAAAGTTCAAGCCAGGTATCAGTTTACTGAATGTTATCAGGGAATACAGAATAAGAACATGCCTGCAAACACACATCTGCACTACCTTATCAAACTGTACAGTGCAAAATCTGACCCCAAGGAGTCTGTACAAAACAGTGGGAATGGAATCAGAGAGGGGAAGGAAAAAATCAGCAGTGCCTGTCCCAGTCAAGGGGCATCACTGAGCAGCACCTACATTTCCATGGCTCTCTGGGCAGGTCATTTTTCATGGGTGCCAAACAGCACATCTTGAAGCTTCTTCCCATTGCAATACTAGAGACATTTCAGGGCATCTGAACAACCAGATTCTTAAAGCACAACTACCTCAAGGCAAGGGAAGAAGTGAGATTCAGTGGCACTTGGCAGAAGCTGCCCAGTGCATTGTGTCAAATGGGTATTTACCCAAAGGAGCAACAAGCTCCAGACATCAGGGAAAGAGCCAGATGATGGAAGGGTGTTAGCTGCTGAGAATTTCTTTGGGAAGAAGTAGACTGTTAACTTGAGATAGAAATTTGCAATATACCATGGAACCTTATTCAAAGTCCAGCTGGAAAATACCTTCTTCTTAAAAGTGTGAAATAAATCCTAAAGTGTCATCAACTATGTGATTTCTCTTTATTCCCAATCACTAATTAACGAAACATAACTCAGATGTGATCTCACTCTGTGCTCCAGTGAGATTAACATTAGAACAATATTGTCACTGTCTCCTCGTCTCTTGTGCTCCTCACTGGAAGGCACTTGGTGCACCCCTGGATATCCTGCTAATGAGGTAAAACACTAACCCTTCTAAAGTTCCAGATTTTCCTCACCTGTTTGTACACAGTTGGACAAACTGGACCAAGTTATTACAAGTTATTACTTGAAAGTCACCTGCTGGATTTAGCATTAATTACTCCTTGTTTTGATCGTAGAGGAAAAAAGCTCACACAACACAATCTCTGTGGACCCAACAGAGAAAACATCCCCAGGGTCTTGTTAGAGCACAAACCTGAAAAAAAGGGATGACAGGTCAGAGAATCACAGAATCATCAACGTTGGAAGAGACCTTCCAGATCTTCTAGTCCAACTGTCAACCCAGCACCACCAGAATCACCCCTAAACCCCCTCCCAAAGCTCTACATCCAGATGCCACCAGAATGCTTCCAGAGACTCCACCACCTCCCTGGGCTACTTGTTCCAATGCTTCAACACTCTCTCAGTGGAAAAAGGGTTTTTGAATATCTAATATGAACCTTGCCCGATGCAATTTAAGGCCGTTTCATCTCTTCCTGTCACTAAAGGCTTTGCAGAAGAGACCAACCCCCACCCCACTAAAAACCTCCTTTCAGGTCATTGCAGAGAGCAATGAGGTCCCCCCTGAGCCTCCCCTTCTCCAGACTCAACCAGCCCAGTTCCCTCAGCCGTCCCTCAGCAGACATGTTTCCAGAGCCTTCCCCAGCTCCGTTCCCTTCTCTGGACACGCTCCAGCCCCTCAAGGGCCTTTTGGCACTGAGGGGCCAGAACTGGACACAGCACTCCAGGTGGGGCCTCCCCAGTGCCCAGCACAGAGGGGCAATCAGTTCTCTGCTCCTGCTGGCCACACTCTTCTCCACAAAGGCCACAATGCCCTTGGCCTTCTTGCCCCCCTGGGCACACTCTGCCTCATATCCAGTCTCTGTCAAGCAGCACCCCCAAGTCCCTTCCTGCTGAGCAGCTCTCCAGCCCCTCTGCCCCCAGCCTGGAGCGTTCCAGGGGGTTATTGGGAGCCAAGGGCAGGCCCTGACACTTGGCCTTATTGATCCAGCCTGTCCAGATCCCTCTGCAGAGCCTTCCTGCCCTCCAGCACATCCACACTCACACCCAGCTCAGTCAGTCTCCCAAACAGGACAAAGTCGGACCACCAGCAGTCCAGGCTGTCAGTTCTGCTGCCCCCTCCTTCCTCTACCTACAGTGGAAAACTCCATCATTTTGGGGTCTCTGTGCCCGTCAGCTCCGACCCCCACATCCCCCACCAGTCCCAGAATCATGGAATGGTTTGGGTTGGAAGGGACCTTAAAGAGCATCTCAGTCCAACCCCTTGCCATGGGCAGGGACACCTTCCACTAGACTCAGAGCTCAGAGCCCCATCCAACCTGGCCGTGAACACTTCCAGGGATGGGGCAGCCAGAACTTCTCTGAGAAACCTGTGCCAGGTTCTCTCTACCATCACAGTCCAGAAATTCTTCCTAATATCCCATCTAACCCTTCCCTTTCTCAGTGTGAAGCCATTCCCCTTGTCCTGTCACTCCAGACCCTTGTAAATAGTCTCTCTCCATCTTTCTTGTTGGCTCCCTTCAGGCACTGCAAGGCCACAATTAGGTCACCCCAAAGCCTTCTCTACTCCAGGCTGAAAAATCCCAATTCTCTCAGCCTTTCCTCACAGCAGAGCTGCTCCATCCCTCTGATCCTCTTGCTGTTCCCCTCTGGACTCGCTCCAGCAGGTCCATGTCCTTCCTGTGCTGGAGCCCAGAGCTGGAGGCAGCTCTGCAGGGGTGACAACATTACAGCCCTGTGTGTTCCAGCAAGGACACTGTGGAACCTCCTGGAGTAAAGGGGCCATTGTGACACTGCAGGGCCTTCTGGAGCCAAAGGAACCCTGGGACACTGTGGAATCTCATGGAATGAAGGGGAGCATTGTGACAATGTGAAAAGTCAAGGAATTAAGAGGCCACTGTGACACTGCAAGGCCTCATGGAACCAAAGGAACCCTGGGAGACTGTGGAAACTCATGGAATCGAGGGGCCATTGTGACACTGTGAAACTTCATGGAACCAACAGGCCACTGTGACACTGCAGGGCTCAGGGAACCAAAGGATTCCTGGGACACTGTGGAATCTCATGGAACCAAGGGGCCACTGGGATATGTGGGGCCTCCTAGAACCAAAGGAGTCCTGAGACATTTTGCAAACTCATGGAATCAAGGGTCCATTATCACACTACAGAGCCTTACGAAGCCAAATGGACCCTGTGACTCTGTGGAACCTCATGGAATCCAGTGGCCATTCCCACACTGTAAAACCTCATGGATACTGTCAGGTTCCCATTATTAAAAGACATCTCTGCCCAAATTTAGCTGCAAAGGAGACCATGTGCCAAAGTCAGCAGTCCAGGTTTGACTTAACAGTAAATAGGAGGGAGAGAGAGAGAAAGAAATAGAGAGAGAAGAAAGGGGTGGTGGGAAGCCAGTGAGAGAGAGACAGAGATGAAGTAAATGTATCACACCATGGAGATCCCTGAGGCTCCCGCCGGTCCTTCTTCACCCTGCTCTGCTCGGTGGAGGGTCCCCAAGTTGTGCTTCTGGGCTATCACTTTTATATAGCCCAAGCCCCGGGTATTCAGGGGGGTAGATGCTGTTCCCACAGCTTGGGCTGGCACGTGGACAAGGACTTGCTTCCTTTCCCACAGTTTGCCACGGTGGGAGTTTTGCCTGGTGTGCTTCCAGTCTGCAGGTGGGAATCTTTGTCTGGATGGGTTCCCCAGACCTGCCTTACCAGCCCTGGCTTCCTGTTGGGGCTGTCTGCTCTTTCCCCCAGTCTGCACAGTGCAATTCTGTCCTGGGGGCTACTTCCAAAGCTTCACCTCCCTTTAGGCCTTGGAATTAAAGGCCTTCCTGTTTGCCACCAGTGCTTATGTGTTGTGGTGCCTTATGGAATTTTCCTGCTTAGACAGTGTTTTGAGACAGTTCACTGTGCTCTTCAAGTCCTTCCATGTGCACACACACACCACTCTCACCAGTGTCTGGCCCTCCAAAGAACACCAGCCCTGATGATTTGTAGCTCCCACTCCAGTGGTTGGCACTTGGAGCTCCCTCCGTACCCAGAGCTCAGAGCACCCTTGTGCCAGAAAGTTTAAAGAGATTGTGCCTCATTCTGCCAAGACAACCCTTGGAAAAAAGTGTCCCTCTGTGTTTCCTGGGATAAGAGCACTCTATTGTCACCTTCCAAAACCTTGGAGAGGTCCCAGAGATCTCCCAGGAAGGAATTTGGGGCCTCAAGCACATGACCTGTATATAGAGGCTGAGGACTCAGGGGTCAGTGGAGGACAGTAGAGGAGTAGCCTGAGAGGTCTGGAAGGGGGGTGTCAGAGCTGGTGGAGCTTTTCTTCCTGGCAGAAAACAGCCCAAGAAAGAACTAGTGCCACCAAGGGCAACTGGGGTGGCCTGGACTGGTGACAAGAAGTCAGAAATTTCCCTCCAAGGCCAAGGTTGTGGTGCAATATGTCACAAAGGAGTCTGGAGGAGCCCAAGGCTTTGTGTGTGCAGGAAGAGCCAGGGAGGACGCAGAGATGTCAGTGCAGGAAGGTGCCAGCCAGGTGGGGCAGCCGGGGGGATGACGACAGCCTGCAGGGAAAGGGGCAGGGCATGGACACCGTAGGACAGCCTGGGCTGGAGAGGAGACAGGGAGGGGGAGAAGCTGAAAGGCCCTGCCAGAGCCACCTTCTGCAGGCCTTTGGCCAGGGCTGCTGTCTGTGCCCCTGAGGCCAGGAGGAGGGGAGTGCCCCTTGCAGCCCTGGGGCCTCATGGCCTCCTTGTCCCTGCTCAGCAGCCTGGCAGGTGCCACCCCATGGGCCTGCCCTTGGCATTGCACATCCCATATCCCAGTGCCCCAGGAAGAGCCCTGAGGAATGAGGCAGGGACAGGATCTGCCTTCCCAGGGATTGGGAGTCAGAGCTTGGCTCTTTGGATTAATGAAATAAGTCAAGGTTTCTTCAGCATCAGAGCCACCTTTCCCTTGCTTGTCCATCCTTGGCATCACTGTCTGCAGTTTTCTGCTGTAACTGGAACCTGGGGACACGTTCTCAGTTGTGTCCCTCAGTGAGACTCATTAGCACTACAAGAAACTTTAGTGTTTCAATCTCACTTTGACTTGTTGAAAAGTTGTTTGAACTTCCTCTCAGGGACTGAGTCTCATGTGAACAACATCAAACCCCCCGAGGACCATGAAATGCCTGGGGCTGTTGCTGTGCTGCTGAGCTGGGCCGGGCTCCTGGCACACAAGGAGCTCCTGGCAAGCAAGAAGAGCTTCAAAGAGACAGCTCTGCTGGTGAGCAGCTCCTCTGCACAGCCCAGAAGGGCTGAGGGCACTGCCTGCAGCACCCAGGGAAGAAAAGCAAGGCAGAGAGCGGTCACACAGAGACTGGGCTGGGAGGGAAGTTGAGAGGAAGATCCACTGGAAGAGGAATCTTTCCAGGCTTCTTCAGGGTAAGTCAGCATGAAGGGCAACGTGTCTGCTGTTGGTGCAAAGATCTCCTAACACTGGCACATCCCACTCGCTGCAGCACCATCCCGGGCACATCCCAGCAGGGTTCCCTTCTCCCAGGGATGGCTGCAGGGTTGTGAAGCTGGGCTGTGCCACCCAGGCTGTCCCAAGCTGTCCTGCAGAGCAGGGTCCTGCAGCCCAGGGCTGTGCCGGGGCAGGAGCTCTGCCACTGCCAGGGGCAGCTCTCAGCCGGGCTGGGGAGCTCCCTCAGGGCTGGGCAGAGGCTGGGGGTGGAAAGAGCAAAGCCTGGCAGGGCAGGGCAGGTTTCTTCTGCTATCCAGTGAGAGTTTCATGGGTCAGGGTTGCTCACAGAACCAGAGCACCCCAGGATATTTTCCAGTGGATACTTCAAGGGGAAGGTCCAAGGAGGGATTTCTCTTAAGCTCTCAAGCCACATGCCTGGTGGTTTGAGTTCCACAGGGAACTGTGAGGAGCTGCCCAGGGCTGAGAACAACTTCCTGGCACTGCTGGTGTCTGGGAGGTGGCACAACTGGCCTAGGGTGATGCTGCCCTGAGTGCCCAGTGGGCTCTGCCCTGGCCTCTCCCAGCTGGACCCTCCCTGTGCATTTCCTTGGTTCTCAGCTTGCCCGTGGTCCTGAGGTTGTTCCCTCCTTCTCTCAGTCAGGTTCACTGGGCAGGGGAGTTCAAGCTACACAGTCCAACACTGGTCCTGGGATTCCCCTATGGCAGGTGTGTCCCTGAGAATGAGACATTCCAGTTGTCCTCTGCCCCGTGGGCTGTGGGCAGTGAAGTCTGTGAGCCTGGGTAAGGAGCTCTTTTTCCCTCAATCAGACCCTGTCATTAGGACACTTGGCTCTTTTCTGAGGTGTCCTTCCAAGCTGGGAGCTGCCCTGGAGAATGCAAATCATCCTCCCAGCACAGCTGTGTTCTCTGAAAGCCCCAGTGGAGAGGGGCAGAGATGCTGTGCCCATGCCAGGAGATGCTGTTGGGTTGGGGAGATGAGCCACGGATGTCCTTGGCTCCAAGTGTGGTGCTGAGCCCTTGAGACAGGCTGAGACCTTGAGTAGTGTGGGATGGATCCCTCTGTTCTCAACAGTGTCTGGTGGCTTTTCAGACCAAACTAGGAGTGTGATCAATCTCCATCTCAGGAAGGAGCAAAGCCAGGGCAGTTGGGAACAAGAGAGAGGGACAGACCAGCTCCCCTCCCTCTGCACTAAGCCCCAGACAATCCTCCTGCCTGGCAGGACCTGCTCTGTTCTCCCTGAGTGCATCAGAAGTGCTGAGGTGTTCTGACATCCAGGAACAATCCTCAGGAAAGATGAGGGGAGTCTAAAAAAAAAAAGCAAACAAACAAACACACCAAAACTGTGACACTGCCTTCTGCTGTCCTGGTTTTTCTCAGAAATTGGGAGTGCAGATGCTGACAAGCCCTTTTGCAGTGGGAGCAGTTTCATCTGACACAGATGAACACCAGGATGGGCCCCTGTGCTCACCATGCCCATGACCCCACTGGTGCAGAGCAGATCCGAGCCCTCACAGCCAGTGGGCAGAGGGTCTGCTCCTCATGGAAGATGTGGTGAGCCCCAAGCAGGGCTCCAGCCATGGAGCTGAGGGAGAGATTTCTAGAAAAGGAAAACCAATGGAGCAGTGAGAGGGGTGTTGGAAAGTGGCTTTGGCTTTTCTCAAAATGTCCTGCCCTAACTTGTCACTGTTATTTCCTACTTGAATAGAGCCCCACATCCAGAGTCAACAAATGCCCAACAGCAGCTCCCTCACCCAGTTCCTCCTCCTGGCATTGGCAGACAGGCGGGAGCTGCAGCTCCTGCACTTCTGGCTCTTCCTGGGCATCTCCCTGGCTGCCCTCCTGGCCAACGGCCTCATCCTCAGCGCCGTAGCCTGCGACCACCACCTGCACACCCCCATGGGCTTCTTCCTGCTCAACCTCTCCCTCACAGACCTGGGCTGCATCTGCACCACTGTCCCCAAAGCCATGCACAACTCCCTCCATAACACCAAAACCATCTCCTACATGGGATGTGCTGCACAGGTCTATTTCTTTTTCTTCTTCATCACAGCAGAGTTTTCCCTCCTCACCATCATGTGCTACGACCGCTACGTTGCCATCTGCAAACCCCTGCACTACGGGACCCTCCTGGGCAGCAGAGCTTGTGCCCACATGGCAGCAGCTGCCTGGGCCACTGGCTTTCTCAATGCTCTGCTGCACACAGCCAATACATTTTCCCTGCCCCTGTGCCAGGGCAATGCCCTGGGCCAGTTCTTCTGTGAAATCCCACACGTCCTCAAGCTCTCCTGCTCACACTCCAGCATCAGGGAAATTTGGCTTATTGTGGTTAGTTGCTGTTTAGCATTTGTTTGTTTTGTTTTCATTGTTTTCTCCTATGTGCAGATCTTCAGGGCTGTGCTGAGGATCCCCTCTCAGCAGGGACGGCACAAAGCCTTTTCCACGTGCCTCCCTCACCTGGCCGTGGTCTCCCTGTTCCTCAGCACTGCCACATTTGCCTACCTGAAGCCCCCCTCCATCTCTTCCCCATCCCTGGATCTGGCCCTGTCAGTTCTGTACTTGGTGGTTCCTCCAACACTGAACCCCCTCATCTACAGCCTGAGGAACCAGGAAATCAAGGATGCCCTCAGGAAACTCATAACTGGGTGTTTTTCAGAAGCAATAAACTCTCCTTCTTCTGCATGTTATGAACATCATTAAAGGCCAATCCTGGTATGGACTTCATTACAGGTCCACCATATTTTCTCTATTTTTTGCTCCTGGGAGGGGTGTTATTTTTGTAAGATTTTTTTAACACCAAAATATCCTTTTTTATATATATAAAGATATATATATAAATATACATATATATTTTTATCGATAAAATCACCATTTTCAATTCAGTGTTTTCCTTTCTAGCCTGGCCCAGAGGCTGTACAAATTGTACTCACTGTGTGCTTAAACCAAATAAAGAACTCTGCATTGACTTGTTTGCCTGACATCTTTCCTCTCTGACTTCTCTGCAGCTGCAGGGTCGGGGCCTCTGTGCAGAGCTGGGCCAGAAAAGAGTCCCAGCAGAGCAGCACTGCCAGGGAGCAGCAGCCCTTCTCCTCCATGGCCTCCTCTCCCTTCCCTTCCACACTGTCCTGCAGAGCCCTGTGCTGTTGGAGGCCTCAGTGCTCTGGCAGTCGGTGCCAGTCCTGCTGCAGGACTGTCCAGGGACTGCAGGCAGGGACAGCCACGGGCACTGCTGGCACAGAGCTGACCTCTGCAGCAGCACTGCCATCCTGCAGGGGCATCTCCCCAGGGCAGGGCCTCAAAGCTTCCATCTGCTTTCCACTTTGCTCTCCAGGATGTGCCCAACACAACGCCCTGCAGAGGAAAACAGCAGTGACCAGCACAAGGGTGGCAGTGCTCAGGGTGGGGGCACCCAGCAGTGCCCTGGCACAGCCAGCGCCGCTCCCAGCACTGGCCTCTCACCCCAGGCCATTGGGCTTGTTCTTCCCTCCAAGGAGGGACAGCAAATGACCAGCTCAGGAGTCCATGTTTGCACTGCATGGACAAGACATGCCCCTGTGTCATGGCTTGGGGCTGGGGGGGTGGAAGGCTTAGACAAAGTTGATGGCAGAAGCCGTCTCGTTGAGCTACGAGGTGCAGAAAGGACCCCCTTGCTTTCTAAATTTGTCCTGTAGGTTTTAGTAATGGTAAATCAGAAATATTTCTATGAAATGAATTATTTATTATGATAAATGAACAGACAATTGATCAGACAAGAGAACAAACGAAAGACATTAAACAGAATTATTTCCTGCACAATATAAAAGCCAAAACCTCCTAGTAGTATAGTGTAAGATAGGACAGTGCAGTCTATCAAAGTCATTCTATTAAAGGAATTGGATCAGAGCCAGCAAAAAGAAACAATCCTGAAGCAGAGATTGAGGTAACTCACCCCACAACGACAGGGGGTAGTTCTCTCTCTTTCACTTAACCCCTGGGCAGTGACCATGAAGAGCTGTCCCTGCTTCATGGCAGAAGCTCCACACACTTCAAGGAAGTCTGGGGAAGAATCTGCCACAGGAAAGTTGGACGGGGCTTTTATAGTTATCAAGGGTTTGACTGCTGGAACTATTTGCGGGCCAGGGAGCAGCTTCTCTGTCAAATCCTGCTTCAAAAAGCAGGATATGAGTTTGAAGTTCCATGAAGCATTTTGGGTTTAGCATAATTCAACATTAAAAACAGCACCTTGACACCAGCAGTAACTCACCACAGAGAGCTTGAATTGTTTGCATTCTCTGACCATTGTTTAGGTATTCTTAGAGCAGAGCATCCTGCCAGAAATGGCCCCTTGATTCTGTGAGAAATAGAAACCCAATCGGGCAATTTCCAATCAGAATTTTATTATATGATAAAAGCAAATTCAGCGCTGGGTGATCAGGGAAGGGGTCCAACAACTCCCAACGCCTGTCACACCCAAAGAAGACAGTTGTTCTACATTTATTTACAGCTACTTCATGAATATTCATTATACATAAGCATAAACATTACACATTGTTAAGTCAGACATTCAACAGATGTTTTTCTTAACAAGAATGTTATCTATAAGCATCCATAATATATTGTCAAATCAGACATTCAGCAGATGTTTGCTTGCTATCTATACAAAGTTATAAATTTTAAGAAAGGTGCTATTATCTATCTAACTAAACAAAATTGTCTCACTATAAATCCTACACAAGGTAAAAGGGAGGTAACTTGTTTTATCTCTTTATAGGGGCCCAATTAAGTTTTACGACTTGTTTTTCTTTTCTCTCCAGGTCATATTGACCTTACACTGTTTCCTCTTAATAAGCTCGAATTATTTTCTCAGTTTATCACAATTCCATGAGGTTGCAAAAACTCTCAGGGTTCCTTTAGTTCCATGGGGCCCTGCAGTGTCACAGTGGCACAAGGATTCCTTGAGGTTCCAGAGTGTCTCTTGGATCCTTTGGTTCCATGAGGCCCTGCAGTGTCACAATGGCTCCTTGACTCCACCATGTTCCAAAACATCCCAGGGTTCCCTTGGCTCCAAGAGGCTCCCCAGTGTCCCACCTTGATTCCAGGAGGCCCTGCAGTGCCCCAATGGCCACTCGGTTCCAGGAGCTCCTGTTGCGGCTGAGCTCAATTTCCCCATCCCCTGCTGTGCTCCGATGCCGTGAGAACTGCAGAGAAGCGAGCTGAGAACACGGCGGGCCCTGGTCCTCTTTGGTGCCCGGGGCTGCCCCGAGAGGGAGTCCCCGGCCCTGCCCCCGGAGCCGCCGCGCCGTCCCCTGAGCGCCGCTGAGGCGGCAGCGCTGGAGCGGGGCCGTGTCTGCCCGGAGCCGCCGCTGCCACGAGGCTGCCGCCGCTGCCGCTTTTGGCCTGCGCTGCCCCGCAGCCGCCCGGGACCGGCTTCCCAACACTGCCGGCGCCTGCGAGCGGAGCCGGCGCTCCTGCAGCGCCTCGGAGTCGCTGCTCCGCCGCCACAGCGGCTGCCGCCGGCGTCTGTGCCCGGAGCCGCCGCTCCCACGGGGCTGCCGCACTCACCGCCGGGGTTGCCGCTCGCGCAGCCGCCGCTCTGCCCCGGCTGCACCGGGACCCGGCACCGCCTCGGGCCTGCGCTGCCGCCTCAGCGGCCACAGGGACACAGGGATGGGGGACCTGTGCTCTGCCACTGATGGGCCTGGCTTTGTTCTGCTGGGGTCTGGGCTTTAGGAAGGCTGCTGTTCATTTTCATGCTCCACTGGAACACCTCGTGAATTCCAAAGGTTTCCTAACCCAGGGGGAGGGGTTTCTGTGGCATTGGAGGTGCTGCCCCTCGGGACACATTGTCAATAAACCATCCAGCTGACTGGGATGGGTTGGCCTGTGATCAGTCAGTGCTTTGGGGAATGCTCTAATCCGGTTGAATGTTGCCCTTTAAACTTTTACCAAGCTCCCTTATTTTCTGAAGTTTCCTTGTAAAAATGTGTTATTTCACCACCTGAGAGGTGTGCAGTGTCCTCTCCGTTGTGGTCTCTTTCAAAGGACTAAAAGAACTGAAGGCCTTTTTCAAATATCTGGAGGGCAGAAATTTTTGGTGCCTTTTATATTTTTCAAAGTAAAAACCCTTGCGTGAGCTTGTAGCTCAAACCTGGGTCTTATAGTCCAGACTGGACCGGGGCTGTGGGGAAGTGTCCCTGGACTGGACCAGGTCCTCCTGGATGATACAGGTGGGAACAACCCGAGTGTAACAGTTTGGGAACACAGGATAATCAGTCATCCCATGAAAGCCTTGGAACATTCCCGGCCTGAATTGTAACACAAATGGAGCAGTTTGGATACCATTCCCAAATAGTTTGGAAACTCCAGTCATTCCTGACACCAGGATGGAAATTCAGCAGATAACTAAAGCCAGTCCCCTTGGGAGCCCACACCCAGCGGGGCTGAGGGAGGCCCTGGCAGCTCCCCAGCACCTCCCTCTCAGTGGGACACCTCTGGCAGCCTCTCCCAGCTCGGGAACCCTCCAGTTTGCAACACTCCAAAGACCGGCCCTGATGCCCAGGACAATTCTGATCCCCCTCCACAAACACTCCTCCAGCTGGGACCCTTGTCTGGTGGGAAACACAAAGGGATTTGGGGGAGTGTTTCCCTGACAACAGGAGAATTTGGGAGAGGGACCTTTCCACAGCCAGCTCTTGATGTGTGCACACATCTCTGCCTGGGTGTGGGTGTGAATTGACTGTGGTGGGAATGCTGTTGTTGTGAATCTCTAATTCAGTCACTGTTAAAATTGTAGCAAATGCTATTGAATCACCTGATAATTGTTCAATTGGTCAATGATTAAGGGCTACTAATGTCTTCTGCTCCCTTGTCTTTGGATCCATATCCTTCGTGCCCTGACCCTCTTGCATCCCAAGGCTCTGTGTAAATCATTGTCTTTCATCAAAAAATATATATTTTTTGTGACGTCCACTTTAAAATCTTCCTCCTTAGCTAAATACAAAACAACTCTATTTAGTTGTTGACATCTTGAAGACATGAAGACAATTAACGGAAAGGAAATAATTTGTTTTTCAGTGTTTTAATGGGTCCCACAGTGTGTTTGGAGCTGCATCAGCTGTCAGTCCAAGGTGGGCCATGTCAGAACTGGTGAGGCTGGGGGGTGAGGAGCAAGGTTGATCATCCAGGGTCAGTGTGGATCTCCTGAGGAGACACTCAGCATCAAGATCACTTGGAGAACACCTCTATCACCTCTCCTCTGAACTAAAAAATAGCCATAATTGAATTAAAAAAAAAAAAAAGTACAAACTTGAAAGACTTGTTTTGAAATTGCCTTGAAGACAATTAAAGGAAGACAAAGAGATCCTGAGGGATTTCTGCATTTTAATGAGCCCCACGGTGTGTTTGCAGCCCAGCCCATGATGCTGAGGTACTGAGAGAAGATTGAAGAAGCTGCTGAAGAAGTCAGAAGCCAAACTGCAAGTGCCTTGAAGCATTGCTGGGCCCCACTGAGGGCAGGCACTGCCAAAACCTCCCCAGGGACTCCTTGGAGCAGCTCCTTGGAGGCCAGGAGTGCAGGCAGACCAAGGCTCTGGGCAGGCCCCTGCAATGCTGAGCAAAGCCTGCCTTGGTTTTGTGGAGCACAAAGGCCAAGGCCTGAGCCCCAGGCCCTGGCCCAGCAGATCCTGTCCCTCCCGGCTGGCTCAGGGCTCTTTGGGGGGCACTGGGATGGGAGGGGGAGGAACAACAAAGGCCCAAAACTGGGCAACCCCTGCCAGGCTGCTGAGGGAGGGGCGAGGCAGAACCCAAGGGCAGAACCTGCCAGGAAAGTGGCTTGTGGTGGCCTGAGTGGCAGAGGCAGCTGCCAGAGGCAAGGGGACAAAGGCCTGGGTGCCTTTGGGCCTTGCAGCCCTGCCAGAGCCCTTGGCCATCTCTCCTGCAGGCTGTCCTGCCCTGGCCCTGCTGCTGCTCTGGCCTTGCAGGCTGCACACACCCCTCCTGCTTTCCCACCCCCTCCCAGCAGCATTTCTAGACCCTCCCTGATGGCTCTGCACCAGCTCTGGCTGTTGCCATGTGCCCTTGGCCTTCTTACCTTGGATCCTGAGCCCCTGTGCCACAGGACATCCCTGCCAGAGCCCAGGCCCTTCTCCTGGGGGTCACTGCAGAGCTGAGCAGATCCAGGTCACCTCCCATTCCTCTGCCAACCCCCTGGGCCTGCTCTGAGCCCTGCAGGTCCTTGCCCTGCTCCCAAGGGCTCTGGGGGTGCTTAATGGTCAGGGCTTGGGGTTTAGAGCTCAGGGTGGGGATTAGGCAGAACTTTGGGAGGTTTGTTGCTCTGCTGGCAGTGTCTGGTTCATGATTAGGGCAAGAGCTTTTTGGGCTGGGTTAGGATTAAAGTTTGGTTTTTCATACTGGTAATACAGATTTGGGATTGGGGTGGGCACCAGAGGACAGTAAAGAGTCTGGAGTTCTGGGTTTGGGCTTTTTCTGGCTTGGAATTAGAGCAGTGGATTCCTTTCAATGAGAGGGGCAGCACTTTTGGGTGGTGTTGGGGCTTGAGGTTACAAAGTGCATAAAGGTCCATCAGGAGTGTTTGCACAGTCAGTGTTTCTGCACCCTCAGCATTCCCTGAACCTGGTTTTACCTCATCAAAATTTTTCCTCTCTGTTGGTCAATCCCCTCTTTTCTTCCTTTTTGTCTCAGTTCCTCCTAATCTCCCCCAAACTTTCATCTGGGTGGGCTCAGCTCTGTGATGACACTGGGCAACCTCCTGGAATCAAGGGGCCATTGTGGCACTGCAGGGCCTCATGGAAACCAAGGAACACAGGGACACTGTGAAATCTTGTGGAACCAGGGGACCATTTAACATTTGGGGCCTCATGGAACAAAAGGAACCCTGAAACCTTTTGGAACCTCATGGAACCAGGGGGCCATTGAGTCACTGTGGAGCCTCATGGAAACAAAGAAACTCTGGGACACAGGGGAACCTCATAAAATCAAGGGGCCACTGTAGCACTACAGGGCCTTTTTGGAGCCAAATGGACCTTGGGACACTGGGAAACCCTATGGAATCAAGGGGCCATTGTGACATTGGGGAAACTTGTGGAAAAATGGAACCTATGGACAGTGTGCAACTTCATGGGATCAAGGGGTCATTGTGACACTGAGGACACCTCATGGACTGAAGGGACCACCATGACACTACAGGGCATTCTGGAGCCAAAGGAACCTGGGGACACTGTGCAGCCTCATGGAATCAAGGGGCCATTTTGACACTGCAGGGCCTCATGGAAACAAAACAAAATCCAGGCTTGTCCAGGTCCTGAGGGTGATTCAGAAGGGAGGCAGCAGTGATTTCTCCTACAGACCCACCACTCCAGTGGTATCTCCCTGCAGTCCATGAACATTTTCCCAGGTGCCTCCCTGCCCTGAAGGTTTGTGGCCATCAGGCTGGAGCTGAGGGGGTTGGGCAGGTGCCTGAGGAGGGGGGAGAACAAGGGCTGTGTCCAACTGTGCCAGGAGGGCTGTGCTGGGCAAGGATGAGGAGGCTGCAGAAAACAGTGGCACTGGGGAGGGGAGAGGAGCAGCTGGAGAGACCTTGTGCCTGCCCACGCTGGGCAGGAGCTGCCCCAGGATGGCAGCTCTGAAGCACTCCCAGGATGTCCCTGGGAACAGGAGGGGAAGACTGGATCTGAAAATGGAACCTGGAAAGCAGAGAGCAGGAGTGTCATGGGGACACTGCAGGAGAGTCCCAGCCCTGGAGCAAGGTCACAGAAGAAGTGACCCAGTTCATCAGGGTCACAAACAATGTCTGGGAGAATCAGGAAATTGTGACTGTAGATGAGAGAAATGCCCTGAGCCAGGGTGCAGCTCTGCTGGAGACAAACCTTCCAGTGCATGGGTCTTGCAGAGAGCAGGGCTGGCAAACAGCCCAGTGCTGGTCATGGGATGAGGCCACAGCAGGAAACACTCTGTATCTGCCAAAGGTGCAGGAAATGGCAGTGACCATTTCTCTGGGAGCAGAGACTGTGCTGTCCCCAGTCAGGGGTCACTCAGGGTGGTGGAACCGTAGCAGGTTTCCAAGTTTTTCTCCAGCAGCCCCATGATGAGGCTGATCCCATCCACAATCATGGAGCAGGTCATGAGAGAGAGGAGGAAAAAAATTTTTCTGAAGTCTGGGGACATACCCCAATCCCATGAGGGGAGATTCCACTGATGAGGTCTGATTTTCAATTTTCTATTGAAATATTTAGGTCTTCGTGTCCTGTCTCCCCTGCTTGGACTCCTGTGAGTGAGAGCATTTTTCTCTGTCTGGTGCTCACTGAAGCTGTGCAGGCAGCTCAGAGGGTGACCCATGGAGCTGTGGGTGCCTCTGGCTGCATCCCAGTGCCCAGCTGTGCTCTGTGCTTTGGGAAAGGGCAGAAGTGCCTCTGCTGGAGGGCAGTGCTGCTCCTGCCTGCAGAGCCCTTCCTGCCTGCCCAGGGACAATGCTGCCCAGCCAGGCTGCTTTCCTGCTGGGCAGGGAAAGGTACAGGCCAGAAGGCAGGGCAGGGACAGAGCAGACACACTGAAGTGTCCTCAGTATAAAGCAAACGTGGACTTCTGACTTGGTCCCTTGATGTCCCTCCAAGGAGGGACAACCAACCTCTTGCAGGTGGGGTGAGAGGTCAGGGCTGGGAATGGGGGTGGCAGGGGCTGCTCTGTGACAGTGGCCCTGGGGCACCTTCCCAGGCTGTCCCTGGAACAAAGTCACAGCCCAGCCCCTGCTCTGCTGCTCCCTCAGGGCTGTGCCAGGAGCTCTGGCTGTGCCAGGACACTGCTGTGTGCCCCCACCCTGCACACTCCCACTCTCAGCTGGGCACTGGCATTTGCTTTGCCAGGGCATTCCTTGGGCACATTACTGACAGGGACTGTGGAGGAAGAGCCTGAAGCCTTCCTGCCCTGCCCTCAGGAGATGCCCTTGGCTGATGGAGCTGCTGGTGTGGAGCCCAGCTCTGTGCCAGCAGTGCCAGGGCCTGTCCCTGCCTGTGATCCCAGCACGGACACGCAGCAGGACTGTGCCCAAGCTGCCAGAGCACTCAGGTCTTGCACCCACAGCAGGGCTGGGAAGGACAGTGTGGAGTTGGAAAGAGCAGATTTGGAAGGAGCAAGTGCCCTTGTCCCTGGCTATGCTGGGAATCTCTTCCCTCCAGCTCTGTTCACAGGCACTGCCCCTGCAGCTCCAGAGAAGGGCTGAGGAAGCATCTTGGACACTCAGGTCGGGGCAGGGAACTTTATTCTACTCAAATGTGCAGAGAACAAGCCTTATGAAAGTCTTTGAATTACAGAAGGATGGTAGATATTGATGTAAAAATCCTATGAGCAATGCCATTGATTTGTGGATAACACTATAAAAGTAGAAAAAGAGTAAGGAAATGTATTGACAATAAAAGGGACATATAGGAGAAAAAAGGCTTAGATTTCAATGAGTTACATTTGGAATGTTATGCAGAAGAAAAGACACACTTTATTATTGCCTCTAAATCCAGCCATCAGTTTCCTCAGGGCATCCTTGAGCTCCTGGTTCCTCAGGCTGTAGATGAGGGGGTTCAGTGCTGGAGGCACCACCGAGTACAGAACTGACACCACCAGATCCAGGGATGGAGAGGAGATGGAGGGGGGCTTCAGGTAGGCAAATATGGCAGTGCTGAGAAACAGGGAGACCACGGCCAGGTGAGGAAGGCACGTGGAAAAGGCTTTGTGCTGTCCCTGCTGAGAGGGGATCCTCAGCACAGCCCTGAAGATCTGCACATAGGAGAAAACAATGAAAATGAAACAACCAAAACAAAAACAAGCACTAACCCCAAGAAGCCCAAGTTCCCTGAGATATCCTGAGTGTGAGCAGGAGAGCTTGAGGATGTGTGGGAGTTCACAGAAGAACTGACCCAGGGCATTGCCCTGGCACAGGGGCAGGGAAAATGTATTGGCTGTGTGCAGCAGAGCACTGAGAAACGCAGTGGCCCAGGCAGCTGCTGCCATGTGGGCACAAGCTCTGCTGCCCAGGAGGGTCCCGTAGTGCAGGGGTTTGCAGATGGCAACGTAGCGGTCGTAGCACATGATGGTGAGGAGATGAAACTCTGCTCTAAGAAAGAATATGAGGAGAAAAACCTGTGCAGCACATCCCATGTAGGAGATGGTTGTGGTGTCCCAGAGGGAATTGTGCATGGCTTTGGGGACAGTGGTGCAGATGCAGCCCAGGTCTGTGAGGGAGAGGTTGAGCAGGAAGAAGCCCATGGGGGTGTGCAGGTGGTGGTCGCAGGCTACGGCGCTGAGGATGAGGCCGTTGGCCAGGAGGGCAGCCAGGGAGATGCCCAGGAAGAGCCAGAAGTGCAGGAGCTGCAGCTCCCGCCTGTCTGAGAATGCCAGGAGGAGGAACTGGGCCATGGAGCTGCTGTTGGACATTTTCTGCCTCTGGGTATTTGTTTCCAACACAGAAGAAGAAGACAATAAGAGGCCAGTTAGCGTGAACTTATCTCAACAAAGTCATACAGACCCTCCCCATGTCACACACAGACAGCCTTTTGATTTGCTGGGAGATCTTCCTTCAGCTCCAATGCTGGGTCGCTACTCAACAGCATTTTCACTGTCATAGCATCACTGTGCTTCTATACAGGGGTTTCACATCACAAGGAGATGTTAAGGGACAGGTTTCCATCTTGGAGCGGAATTCACAGCTTGGAAGGAAACCTCAGGGAGACAGCCAAGGGTCCTTATGATGGCATTTGATTTAAGGGGACTCAGCTCCTTCCCCAGCACCACAGGCTGGACTGGTAGGGGTCATATTCCGTTTGCAGGTGCAAAAAGGACAGCTCAGACTGTCCTGATGGGTCTAGCAGAGGTGATGCTGGTGCTGTCCACAGGCAGAGCAGTAGCTGAAAGCACATTAGGAAACTCAGACAGACCTACTGAGCACTCGCAGTTCAGATGTCTCAGGGACTTGTCAAAATTAATGCTTTCTTAATGATTTATTCTTCCCATTGCTCAAGAGTAAGAAAACTGGAAACACAGTCTCAGGAAATTTCTTTAACCTTATAAAAATCTTTGTCTTGGAAATATTCTGGAAGGGAGCTGAAACTCAGAGCAAACCCTCCTCCTCTACACTCCAGATACTCTCAGAGTTGCACTTGCAGAATCTGTAGTTGGTGGGCAGTGCCAGTTTTACCAGATGACTCCAAAACCTGCAGTCCCATTGCCCTGCATGAACAGACTTCCTGTGCCAAGGTCTGTTAAAAATTCTCCCCCAGTGAGGTCGCAGCATCTTTCTACGTCTGACAGCCTTTAACTTCTCTCTGCCTCACTCCCCTGCCCTGGGTGCTGCAGGCAGTGCCCTCAGCCCTGCTGGGCTGTGCAGAGGAGCTGCTCCTGGGCAGAGCTGTCTCTCTGCAGTGCTGCCCGCTTGCCAGGAGCTCCCTGTGTGCCAGGAGCCCGGCCCAGCTCAGCAGCACAGCAACAGCCCCAGGCATTTCATGACCCTCTGGGGGGTTTGGGGTTGTTTACATGAGACTCAGTCCCTGAGAGGAAGTTCAAACAACTTTTCAACAAGTCAAAGTGAGATTGAAACACTGAAGTTTCTTGTAGTGCTAATGAGTCTCACTGAGGGACACAACTGAGAACTTGTCCCCAGGTTCCAGTTAGAGCAGAAAACTGCAGACAGTGATGACAAGGATGGACAAGCAAGGGGAAGGTGGCTCTGATGCTGAAGAAACCTTGACTTGTTTCATTAATCCAATGGGCCAAGCTCTGACCCCCAACCCTGGGAAGGCAGATCCTGTCCGTGCCTCATTCCTCAGGGCTCTTCCTGGGGCACTGGGATGTGGGATGTGCAATGCCAAGGGCAGGCCCATGGGGTGGCACCTGCCAGGCTGCTGAGCAGGGACAAGGAGGCCATGAGGCCCCAGGGCTGCAAGGGGCACTCCCCTCCTCCTGGCATCAGGGGCACAGACAGCAGCCATGGCCAAAGGCCTGCAGAAGGTGGCTGTGGCAGGGCCTTTCAGCTTCTCCCCCTCCCTGTCTCCTCTCCAGCCCAGGCTGTCCTACGGTGTCCATGCCCTGCCCCTTTCTCTGCAGGCTGTCGTCATCCCCCCGGCTGCCCCACCTGGCTGGCACCTTCCTGCACTGACATCTCTGCATCCTCCCTGGCTCTTCCTGCACACACAAAGCCTTGGCCTCATCCACACTCCTCCTGGTTGACATGTTCCAGCTCAGCGTTTTCCATGGAGTGAAATTCCTTTTTCCTCATGTCCACACTGGACCTCCCCAACTGCACTTGGCATTAATTCTTTCTTTCTCATGTTCTTTTCTGCTCTGACAAAAGGATCCACCAGCTCTAAATCCTCCCTTCAAGCCCTCTGAGGACTGTCCTGTACTGTCCTCAGTCTCCACACCAGTGAGGCCACAGCTCCTTAGCCCCTCTCTAGTGTTCCTGTGCTTGAGACCTTTCAAGCCCATCTTGGGAGATCTCTGGGCACTCACAGATGTTTTTGCAGATGAAAATGTCATGCTCATAGTCTAAGGAAATCACAGGGATACTTTTTACCAAGGCCTGTAGTGGCAGAACAGGGGGCAGTGGCTTTGAACTGAAAGAGAAGAGTTTTACACTGTATAATAGGAGGAAAGATTTAACAATCAGGGTGGCAAGAACTGGAAGAGGTTTCCAGAGAAGTCGATGTCCCATCCCTGTATTTGTCCAAGGTCAGGGACTGTGAGTAACCTGAATTAGTAAAAGATGTCACTGTCCATGTGCAGGGACTTGGACCAGATGACCTTTTAGCTCCCTTCCAACCCAAACCATTCTGTGATTCTTTTGAGTGTAAAGTCCCAAACTCCTTCTCCAAAGAATTTTCATGTTGAGGACATGAATTGCCATGTTTTTGGAGAAACCCTTCTAAGCCCAAAAGGTAAAAAAGTCATTCCAAGGAAGTTCCAAGGTATCTGTATGAAACTTTAAGCAAGTGGGTCAATGGCAGAACCTCTCAGGGTGACCTTGCAGCTGAGGATGGGGGATTCGGCCTCGGGCTCTGAGACTCATGATGGGCAGCCAGAAAGGGGATTTGGGGAATGGGCAAGACTCTTTATGAGATGTCTAGGAAAGAACAAAAGCAAGGGTAGGATCACAGTGCTTTCTGGAGGACCAAGCATGAGAAAACAGAGAGAAAAAGAAATGAAAAAGCTGGTCCTGTTAAACAGGAGGCTGGTCAAGACACGTCCCTGGCTGTGCCCTGCAAGTGATCCCCACAGCCTGTCCCCTTTTCTTAAGAACTCCATGGCCAAGAAGTTTCTGTGGGGAGGGACCTCTCTGCTCCTGGCACAGATTGTGGATCAAGTTCCAGCCCCTGCAGCAGGAGCCACAACTAGTCAGGTCTTGTGTTCTTTGGGGGGCCAGACTCTGCCCAGACTGGGGGATGTGTGTGTTGGAAGCACAAAAGAGTGAAGCAAATGCAAAGCTAAACACCCACTGTAGCCTGACTTTGTCCCTAAGTGGGGGCTGAGAATTGGACCCAACATGTGCAGGGACAGAGGGAGGGGTTTGTCCCCCTGGCCCTGCCCAGAAGGGACACCTTTCAGGAAGGGTTGTGGCCTTGGCTGTGCTGAGGGTTGCCCCGGGCAATGCAGCTTGGGATTGCAGTGGCACTGTCAGGGCTCTGCAGAGCTCCTGGCAGTTCCTGCCTTTGTCCCCAGCAATGCCAGAGACCTGCAGGGGTTGCAGTCAATCACTTGTGCTCTTTGGGACCCCAACTGGCTCTGCTGAATGTCAGCAGGCCTGGAGTTCCCAGACTGTTCCTGCATCCAGGGTCGGGCCTGCAGTGACGTTTGTGCAGCATTCAATTGGGGCAGTGGCAGGATGGCCATGGATCCATTCCTGCACAAACACAATGGGGCTCCATCCCAGGCAAGGGTAGAATGGGCCCACACATTTTTAGAAGGATAAGAAGCAGGGAGTTTTGGCACTGTGGAACCCCATGGAACCAAAGGAACCCCGGGACATGGTGGAACCTCCTGGAATCAAGGGGACATTGTGACCCTGCAGCACCTCATGGAACCAAAGGGAGTCTGGGACGTGGCAGGGCCTGATGGAAACAAAGGAACCTCCTGGGAACAAAGGGACCCTGGACACTGCCAAAAGTCAGGGAGACAAGGGAGCCCCAGGACATGTGGAATCTCCTGGAATCCAGGGGCCATTGGAATACACTGGGGCCTCCTGGAACCAAAGGGAACATGGGACACTGTGGAACCTCATGGAATCAAAAGGACCCCGGGACTTTGTGGAACATCAGGGAATCAAGGGGCCAGTGTGACATCCCAGAACCTTTTGGAACCAAAGGGAACCAACGGGACATTGCAGAATCTCATGGAATCAAGGGTCCATTGTGACACTGGGGAAAATGATGGAATCAGTGGGTCATTGTCACACTGCAGGGATTTATGGAACCAAAGAACACTGGGAAACAGTGCAACCTCATGGAATCAAGGAGCCATTGTCCCACTGTGGAGCCTCAAGTAATAAGGGATCCAATCTTTGCCTCAGATTTTGTCAACACATTAAATTTAAGGAATTACAGAAGTGTGATTGAACCACTTTTTTCCAACTGGTTTTAATGATTGGCAAAATGAGAATATTTCTATAAAATTAATCCCTTATTCTTAAAAATGATCAGACAAAAGATCTAAAGCAGAATTTTTTACTCCACAGCATAAAGGCTAAAACTAGTAGTAGTACACTATAAGATAGGATAATGCACTATATTGAAGCAATTACTGAAACAGTTATATTAAAACTAGCCAAAAGAAATTATTATTACATAGAGATCTGATAACTCACCCAGACCAACAGTCGTGGGGAGATTTCTTTTGCTCAACCTTGAGGAGTGTCCTTGGAGGGCGTCCCCACCTAAGGCAGGAATCTCCACACATCTACCCCAAGAAGGGCTGTGTTAGAAGATCCTGCCTGGATGAAAGGGGACTGGACTTCTCTAGTAGGAAGTGACTGACTGCTCCTCACAAATGGACAGGCCAGTGAGCAGCTTCTCTGTCCCATCCAACTTCCATTTGCTGATGAGTCCATCATCAGCAAATTTGCTGATGACACCAAAGTGGGAGGGAGTGTCGACCTGCTGGAAGGCAGGAGGGCTCTGCAGAGGGATCTGGACAGACTTGAGAGATGGGCTGACTCCAATGGAATGAAGTTCAATAAAGCCAAGTGCCGGGTCCTGCACTTTGACCACAACAACCCCCTGCAGCGCTACAGGCTGGGCACAGAGTGGCTGGAGAGCAGCCAGGCAGAAAGGGACCTGGGGGTACTAATTGACAGGAAGCTCAACATGAGCCAACAGTGTGCCCAGGTGGCCAAGAAGGCCAATGGGATCTTGTCCTGTATCAAAAATAGCGTGGCCAGCAGGAGCAGGGAAGTGATCCTTCCCCTGTACTCTGCGTTGGTGAGGCCACACCTTGAGTATTGTGTTCAGTTCTGGGCCCCTCAGTTCAGGAAGGATATTGAGGTGCTGGAGCGGGTCCACAGAAGAGCAACAAGGCTGGTGAAGGGACTGGAGCATAAGTCCTATGGGGAGAGGCTGAGGGAGCTGGGGTTGTTTAGCCTGGAGAAGAGGAGGCTCAGAGGTGACATCATCACCGTCTATAACTACCTGAAGGGAAGTTCTAGCCAGGTGGGGGTTGGTCTCTTCTCTCAGGCACTCAGCAATAGGACAAGGGGGCACAGGCTTAAGCTCCTCCAGGGGAAGTTTAAGTTGGATATCAGGAGAAAATTCTTTACAGAAAGAGTAATCAGGCATTGGAATGGGCTGCCCAGAGAGGTGGTGGATTCACCATCCCTGGAGATTTTTAAACACAGATTGGACGTGGCACTGAGTGCCATGATCTAGTAAATGGACTGGATTTGGACAAAGGGTTGGACTCGACGATCTCTGAGGTCTTTTCCAACCCAAACGATTATATGATTCTATGATTCATTCAGCTCTCCTGTGACATCACATTTTCCCCTGTGACATCACATCCTCCTCTTTGACATCATATCCCCCTCTGTGACATCGAATGTCTCCTATGACATCACATCCTTGTCTGTAAGATCACATCCTCCTCTGTGACATCACATCCCCCTCTGTGACATCGCATGTCTCCTATGACATCACATCATACTCTGTGACATCACACCCGCCTCTGTGACATCAAAGCTCTCCTGTGAAATCACATCCTCCTCTGTGAAATCCAACCCCCTCTGTGACATCACATGCTCCTCAGTGACATCGCATGTCTCCTATGACATCACATCCTCCTGTGTGACATCACATCCTCCTCTGTGACATCAAATCTTTCTCAGTGATATCACAGCTCCCTGTGACATCACATCCTCCTCTGTGACATCACAGCTCTCCGATGACATCACAGCTCCGTGACATCACATCCTTCCTGTGACATCACATCTTCCTCTGTGACATCACATCCTCCTCTGGGACATCGCATGTCTCCTCTGACATCACATCCTCCTCTGGGACATCAAATCCCCTTCTGTGACATGAAATCCTCCCTGTGACATCACATCCACCTCTGGACATCACATTCTCCTCTGTGACATCACATCCTCCTCTGTGACACCGCATGTCTCCTATGACATCACATCCTCTCCTGTGATATCACATCCTCCTCTGTGACATCACAGCTCCCTTGTGACATCATATCATCCTCTAAGACATCAAATCCTCCTCTGTGACATCACATGTCCCCTATGACATCACATCCTCCTCTGTGACATCACATCCTCCTCTATAACACCACAACTCCCTGTGACATCATATCTTTTTCTGTGACATCACATCCCCCTCTGTGACATCGCATGTCTCCTATGGCATCACATCCTCCTCTGTGACATCAGATCCTCCTCTGTTCTATCACATCCACCTCTGGACATCACATCCTCCTCTGTGACAACACAGCTCCTTGTGACATCACATCCCTCTCTGTGACATCGCATGTCTCCTATGACATCACATCCTTGTCTGTGACATCATATCCTATTCTCTGACATCACATCCTCCTCAGTGACATCACAACTTCCTGTAGTGTCACATCCTCCTCTGTGACATCGCATGTCTCCTATGACATCACATCCTCCTCTGTGACATCACAGATCCCCTGTGACATCACATCCTTCTCTGTGACATTGCATGTCTCCTATGACATCACATTCTTGTCTGTGACATCACATGCCTCCTATGACGTCACATCCTCCTCTGTGACATCACATGCTCCTCTGTAGCATGACATCTTCCCCTGTGACATCAAAACCTCCTCTGTGACATCACATCCTTTCCTGTGACATCACATCCCCCTCTGTGACATCGCATGTCTCCTATGACATCACATCATCCTCTGTGAAATCACATCCTCCCCAGTGACACCACATCCTCCTCTGGGACATCATATCCCCTTCTGTGACATCACATCCTCCCTGTGACATCACATCCACCTCTGGACATCACATCCTCCTCTGTGAGATCACATCCTTCTCTATAACATCACAACTCCCTCTGATGTCACATCCTCCTTTGTGACATCACAGCTCTCCTATGACATCACATCCTGCTGTGTGACATCACAGCTCTCCTATGACATCACAGCTCTACTGTGACATCACATCCTTTCTGTGACATCACATCCTCCTCTGTGGCATCACAGCTCTCCTATGTCATCACATCCTCCTTGTGACATAGCATGTCTCCTGTGACATCACAGCTCCCTTTGACATCAAATCCTCCTCTCTGATATCACAGCTCTTTTGTGACATCACATCCTCCTCTGTGACATCAAAGCTCCACTGTGACATCACATCCTCCTCAGTGACATCCCAGCTCCCGGTGACATCACATCCTCCTCTGTGGCATCACGGCTCTCCTATGTCATCACATCCTCCTTGTGACATAGCATGTCTCCTGTGACATCACAGCTCCCTTTGACATCAAATCCTCCTCTGTGACATCACATCCCTCTCTGTGACATCGCATGTCTCCTATGGTATCACATCCTCCTCTGGACATCAGTTCCTCTTCTCTGACGTCGCATTTCTCCTATGAAATCACATCCTCCTCTGTGACATCGCATGTCTCCTATGACATCACATCGTCTTTGACATCACCTCTCCTATGACATCACATCCTCCTTGTGACATCACATCCTCTCCTGTGATATCACTGCTCCCCTGTTACATCACTGCTCCCCTGTGACATCACATCCTCCACGTTTCTTTTTATAGATTTACCCTAAATGGCTGGTTTTCAATGTTTTTTATTCCAAAATGCTTTTAAATCTTTGCATGTTTATGTGTTCTCTTACATAAAAATCATCCATAATGAATCCCCATACATGTGTCATTTGATGTGGTCACTTTTCTGTGTTAAGTTCCCTGCAATACACTCTCCTTAAAATATGACAGCTGATCCATTTGGAAACTCACCAAAGGAGAGGTGAGCTTCGTTTCTAGTTTCGTTCATTATCTCCTAAGATTTGATATTCAGGGACTGAAACATGATGGTCTCTCCTTCTGTCCTGATCTGTCTCCTCTAAGCCCTCCTTTTCCTGTTCCCGTGGCTTCCACTACCTTGTTAGCTTGTCATCCCCCCCAGCTTTACACCCCCAAATAACACGTGTTTCCTCTCCCCCTGTGAGCCATCACTACTTTTCTCTCAACCCTCTTCCATCCAAGCCAGCAGCTCTTCCCTGCCAGTGCTGCTGCCAGGAGAACCAGAAATCCTGGGCTGTCCTTTGCCTGTTGATAAACAAAGCAGTGGTTTCTTCCCCTGGGGGCTGAAAGTGTCACCTCCCCCAGAATGGGGCCTGGAATTCCAACCGCATTCCTGACCTTGGGTTTCACAGTCACCCATCAGTTTGGGGGAGGGGAAAAGAAAAAAGGTCAAGAGATTAGAGCAGCAAGTAAACTGGGGCTACCTGTACCTTCATTTTCTCCAGCTGTTCTGGAGAAATAAATAAAAATAATACTATGGGGGGGGGAAGATAAAGCAAGTATCAGTTCACTGAATTTGATCAGGGAATACAGAAGAAGAACATGCCTGCAAACACACATCTGCACTAACTTATCAAACTGTACAGTGCAAAATCTGACCCCAAGGAGTCTGTACAAAACAGTGGGAATGGAATCAGAGAGGGGAAGGAAAAAATCGTCAGCAGTGCCTGTCCCAGTCAAGGGGCATCACTGAGCAGCACCTACATTTCCATGGCTCTCTGGGCAGCGAATTTTTCCTGTGTGCCAAACAGCACATCTGGAAGCTTCTTCCCATTGAAATACTACAGACATTTCAGGGCATCTGAACAGCCAGATTCTTAAAACACAGCGACCTCAAGGCAAGGGAAGAAGTGAGATTCAGTGGCACTTGGCAGAAGCTGCCCAGTGCATTGTGTCAAATGGGTATTTACCCAAAGGAGCAACAAGCTCAAGCCATCAGGGAAAGAGCAAAATGATGAAAGGGTGTTAGCTGCTGAGAATTTCTTTGGGAAGAAGTAAACTGTTAACTTGAGGCAGAAATTTGCAATATACTGTGGAACCTTATTCAAAGTCCAGCTGGAAAATACCTTATTGCTAAGAGTGTGAAATAAATCCTAAAATGTCATCAACTATGTGATTTTCTCTTTATTCCCAATCACTAATTAAAGAAACATAACTCAGAAGTGATCTCACTCTGTGCTCCAGTGAGATTAACATTAGAACAATATTGTCACTGTCTCCTCGTCTCTTGTGCTCCTCACTGGAAGGCACTTGGTGCACCCCTGGATATCCTGCTAATGAGGTAAAACACTAACCCTTCTAAAGTTCCAGATTTTCCTCACCTGTTTGTACACAGTTGGACAAACTGAACCAAGTTATTACACGTTATTACTTGAAAGTCACCTGCTGTATTTAGCATTAATTACTCCTTGTTCTGATCGTAGAGGAAAAAAGCTCACACAACACAATCTCTGTGGACCCAACAGAGAAAACATCCCCAGAGTCTTGTTAGAGCACAAACCTGAAAAAAAGGGATGACAGGTCAGAGAATCACAGAATCATCAACGTTAGAAGAGACCTTCCAGATCTTCTAGTCCAACTGTCAACCCAGCACCACCAGAATCACCCCTAAACCCCATCCCAAAGTGCTACATCCAGATGCCACCTGAATGCTTCCAGAGACTCCACCACCTCCCTGGGCTACTTGTTCCAATGCCTGAGCACTCTCTCAGTGGAAAAAGGGTTTTTGAATATCTAATATGAACCTTGCCTGATGCAATTTAAGGCCGTTTCCTCTCTTCCTGTCACTAAAGGCTTTGCAGAAGAGACCAACCCCGACCCCACTAAAACCTCCTTTCAGGTCATTGCAGAGAGCAATGAGGTCCCCCCTGAACCTCCCCTTCTCCAGACTCAACCAGCCCAGTTCCCTCGGCCGTCCCTCAGCAGACATGTTTTCCAGAGCCTTCCCCAGCTCCGTTCCCTTCTCTGGACACGCTCCAGCCCCTCAAGGGCCTTTTGGCACTGAGGGGCCAGAACTGGACACAGCACTCCAGGTGGGGCCTCCCCAGTGCCCAGCACAGAGGGGCAATCAGTTCTCTGCTCCTGCTGGCCACGCTCTTCTCCACAAAGGTCACGATGCCCTTGGCCTTCTTGCCCCCCTGGGAACACTCTGCCTCATATCCAGTCTCTGTCAAGCAGCACCCCCAAGTCCCTTCCTGCTGAGCAGCTCTCCAGCCCCTCTGCCCCCAGCCTGGAGCGTTCCAGGGGGTTGTTGGGAGCCAAGGGCAGGCCCTGACACTTGGCCTTATTGATCCAGCCTGTCCAGATCCCTCTGCAGAGCCTTCCTGTGCTCCAGCACATGCACACTCACACCCAGCTCAGTCAGTCTCCCAAACAGAACAAAGTCTGACCACCAGCAGTCCAAGGTGTCAGTTCTGCTGCCCCCTCCTTCCTTCACTCAGAATGGAAAACTCCATCATTTTGGGGTCTCTCTGCCCGTTGGCTCCGACCACCACATCCCCCACCAGTCCCAGAATCATGGAATGGTTTGGGTTGGAAGGGACCTTAAAGAGCATCTCAGTCCAACCCGCTGCCATGGGCAGGGACACCTTCCACTAGACTCAGAGCTCAGAGCCTCATCCAACCTGGTCGTGAACACTTCCAGGGATGGGGCAGCCAGAACTTCTCTGAGCAACCTGTGCCAGGATCTCACTACCATCACAGTCCAGAAATGCTTCCTAATATCCCATCTCACCCTTCCCTTTCTCATGTGAAGCCATTCCCCTCGTCCTGTCACTCCAGGCCCTTGTAAATAGTCTCTCTCCATCTTTCTTGTTGGCTCCCTTCAGGCACTGCAAGGCCACAATTAGGTCACCCCAAAGCCTTCTTTTCTCCAGGCTGAACAATCCCAATTCTCTCAGCCTTTCCTCACAGCAGAGCTGCTCCATCCCTCTGATCCCCTTGCTGCTCCCCTCTGGACTCGCTCCAGCAGGTCCATGTCCTTCCTGTGCTGGAGCCCAGAGCTGGAGGTAGCTCTGCAGGGGTGACAACATTACAGCCCTGTGTGTTCCAGCAAGGACACTGTGGAACCTCCTCGAGTAAAGGAGTCATGTCACAGTCCGTGCAATGTCAAAGTCCATGGGTGTCACAGTCCGTGGAATACCAGAGTCCGTGGAATGTCACAGTCCGTGGAATGTCACAGGCCGTGGGTGTAAGAGTTCCTGGAATGTCACAGTCCGTGGAATGTCACAGTCCCTGGAATGTCACACTCCCTGGAATGTCACAGTCCGTGGAATGTCACAATCCGTGGGTGTCACAGTTCATGGGTGTCACAGTCCCTGGAATGTCACAGTCCGTGGAATGTCAGAGTACGTGGGTGTCATAGTCCCTGGAATGTCACAGTCCCTGGAATATCACAGTCCCTGGAATGTCAAAGTCCATTGAATGTCACAGTCCCTGGAATGTCGCAGTCCGTGGAATGTTAGAGTTCCTGGAACGTCACAGTCCCTGGAATGTCACAGTCCGTGGAATGTCACAGTCCCTGGAATGTCACAGTCCGTGGAATGTCACAGTCCGTAGGTGTCACAGTCCCTGGAATCTCACATTCCCTGGAATGTCACAGACCCTGGAATATCACAGTCCCTGGAATGTCACACTCTGTGAAATGTCACAGTCCCTGGAATGTCACAGTCCGGGAATGTCACATTCCATGGATTGTCACAGTCCCTGGAATGTCACAGTCCCTGGAATGTCACAGTCCCTGGAATGTCTCAGTCCGTGGGTATCAGAGTCCATGGAATGTCCCAGTCTGTGGAATGTCACAGTCCGTGGATTCTCACAATCCCTGGAATGTAACAGTCCGCAGGTGTCACAGTCCGAGAAATGTCAAAGTCCCTGGAATGTCACAGGTAGTGGAATGTCACAGTCCCTGGAATGTCACAGTCCCTGGAATGTCACAGTCCCTGGAATGTCTCAGTCCCTGGAATGTTACAGTCCGTGGAATGTCACAGTCCTTGGAATGTCACAGTCCGTAGTTGTTACAGTCCCTGGAATGTCACAGTCCGTGGAATGTCACAGTCCATGGAATGTCACAGTCCGTAGTTGTTACAGTCCCTGGAATCTCACAGTCCCTGGAACTTCACAGTCCGTGGAATGTCACAATCCCGGGAATATCACAGTCCGTGGCATGTCACAGTCCCTGGAATGTCACAGTCCGTGGGTGTCTCAGTCCCTGGAATATCAGTGTCCCTGGAATATCACAGACCCTGGAATGTCACAGTCCATGGAATGTCACAGACCGTTGGTGTCACATTCCATGGAATGTCACAGTTCCTGGAATGTCACAATCCGTGGGTGTCACAGTCCGTGGAATGTCATAGTGCGTGGAATGTCACAGTCTGTGGGTTTCACAGTCCCTGGAATGTCACAGTCCCTGGAATGTCACAGTCCGTGGAATGTCACAGTCCCTGGAATGTCACAGTTCGTCGACTGTCACATTCCCTGGAATGTCACAGTGCGTGGGTGTCACAGTTTATGAGTGTCAGAGTCCCTGGAATGTCAGACTCCGTAGAATGTCACAGTCAGTGGAATGTCACAGTCCGTGGGTGTAGCAGTCTGTGGAATGTCAGAGTCCCTGGAATATCACAGTCCCTGGAATGTCACAGTCCATGGAATGTCACAGCCTGTGGAATGTTAGAGTTCCTGGAATGCTACAGTCCATGGAATGTTACTGTCCGTGGAATGCCACAGTCCATGGGTGTCACAGTCCCTGGAATGTCACAGTCCGCCGAATGTCTCAGTCCCTGGAATGTCAGTCCCTGGAATGCCACTGTCGGTGGAATGTCACAGTCTGTGGGTGTCACAGTCCCTGGAATGTCACAGTCCCTGGAATGTCACAGTCCGTGGTTGTCACTGTCCCTGGAATGTCACAGTCTGTGGATAGTAACACTCCATGGGTGTCACAGTCCCCGGAATGCCTCAGTCCCTGGAATGTCACAGTCCATGGGTGTCACAGTCCATGGAATGTAATAGTCTGTGGAATGTCACAGTCCCTGGAATCTCACAGTCCCTGGAATGTCACAGTGTGTGGGTGTCACAGTCCCTGGAATGTCACAGTCCGTGGAATGTCACAGTCCGTAGTTGTCACCGTCCCTGGAATGTCACAATCTGTGGGTGTCACAGTCCGTGGAATGTCACAGTCCGTAGTTGTCACCGTCCCTGGAATGTCACAATCTGTGGGTGTCACAGTCCGTGGAATGTCACAGTCCCTGCAATGTCTCAGTCCCTGGAATGTCACAGTCCGTGGAATGTCTCAGTCCCTGGAATGTTCCAGTCCATGCGTGTTGAGAAAGTCTTAGGTGATGTAGGACATATTCTGCATCAGGTCTGCTTGCACAATCCGGCCTGCGTGCCGGACGGCAGGGACCTGTGTTCTCCAGCAGCAGATGTGTGTCCTTGAGCAGCAGATATCAGAAAACTGCATAGAGGAAAACAAGGAAGGAGGATGTTATCCAGGGTATGAGAAACCAGAAGATGGGGGGACCTGGCAATGTGCCTTGGCTAGTAGAGCCAATGAAGTTATAGATATAGTGTGTGAAAGTGAATGTAACCAATAGAAAGTTAGAATGGAGCGTGTGAACCCTGTAGGACCTTTGATAATGTGTGGAATAAAGTTAGAGCATTGCCTGTGCCTCTATGAGGATGTCTCTCTGACTCTCGAGCTAGTTTTTTGCATCTTCTCATTTTATGTGGCGCCTGAAAAGGTGATAAAAAGCGCAAAACGGTAGAAGAATGCAGTTAGCTGATTTGCATCTTCTCCTTTTACATGGGTGTCACAGTCCCTGGAATGTCAAAGTTCGTGGAATGTCACAATCCCTGGAATGTCACAGTCCGTGGAAAGTCACAGTCAATGGAATGTCACAGTCCCTGGAATGTCACAGTCCGTGAGATGTCACAGTCCGTGGGTGTCATAGTCTGTGAATTGTCACAGTCCGTGGAATATCTCAGTCCCTGGAATGTCACACTCCATGTGTGTCACAGTCCATGGAATGTCACAATCCCTGGAATGTCACAGTCTGTGGAGTGTCATAGTATGTGTGTGCCACAGTCCCTGGAATGTCACAGTCCGTGGAATGTTAGAGTTCCTGGATCGTCACAGTCCGTGGAATGCCACAGTCGGTGGAGTATCACAGTCCATGGAATGTCACAGTCTCACGGTGTCACAGTCCCTGGAATTTCACAGTCCCTGGAATGTCACAGTCCGTGGAATGTCACAGCCCTGGAATGTCACAGTCCCTGGAATGTCACAGTCCGCAAGTGTCACAGTCCGTGGAATGTCACTGTCCATGGAATGTCACTGTCCGTGGGTATCACGATCCCTGGAATGTCACAGTCCCTGGAATGTCACAGTCCGTGGGTGTCACAATCCCTGGAATGTCACAGTCCCTGGAATGTCGCAGCCCCTGGAATGTCACAGTCCCTGGAATGTCACAGTCCGCAAGTGTCACAGTCCGTGGAATGTCACTGTCCATGGAATGTCACTGTCCGTGGGTGTAACAGTCCGTGGAATGTCACAGCTCCTGGAATGTTACAGTCCCTAGAATGTCACAGTCCAAGGAATGTCACTGTCCCTGGAATGTCACAGACCGTGGGGTGTCAGAGTCCGTGGAATTTCACAGTCCATGGAATGTCACAATCCATGGGTGTCACAGTCCGTGGGTGTCACAGTACCTGGAATGTCACAGTCCGTGAATGTCACAGTCCCTGGAATCTGACAGTCGGTGCAATGTCACAGTCCCTGGAATGTCACAGTCCGTGAATGTCACAGTCCCTGAAATGTAACATTCCATGGAATGTCTCAGTCCGTGGAATGTCACAATCCGTGGAATGTCAAAGTACCTGGAATGTCACAGTCCGTGGAATGTCACAGTCCATGGAATGTCACAGCCTGTGGAATGTCACAGTCCGTTGGTGTCACAGTCCCTGGAATGTCACGACCCGTGGGTGTCAGAGTCGCTGGAATGTTACAGTCCCTGGAATGTCACAGTCCGTGGTTGTCACAGTCCATGGAATTTCAAAATCCATGGAATGTCACAGTCCATGGAATGTCACAGTCCCTTGAATGCCACAGTCCCTGGAATGTCAAAATCCATGGAATGTCACAGTCCGTGGAATGTCAGAATCTGTGGGTGTCACAGTCCCTGGAATGTCACAGTCCGTGGGTGTCACAGTCCGTGGAATGCCACAGTTTCGGGAATGTCACAGTCCCTGGAGTGTCACTCTCCGTGGGATGTCACAGTACGTGGGTGTCACAGTCCCTGGAATGTCAGAGTCCCGGCAAATCTCACAGTCCCGGGAATGTCACAATCCGTGGAATATAACAGTCCGTGGGTGTCACAGTCCGTGGAATGTCACAGTCGCTGGAATGTCACAGTCCCCGGAATGTCACAGTCCATGGAATGTCACAATCCGTGGAATGTCACAGTCCGTGAAATGCCACAGTCCCTGGAATGTCAGAGTCCCTGGAAAGTCACAATCCCTGGAATTTCACAGTCCGTGGAGTGTCACAATCCCTGGAATGTCACAGCCCGTGGGTGTAACGGACCCTGGAATGTCATAATCCGTGGAATGTCACAGTCTGTGGAATGTCACAGTCCGTGGGTGTCACAGCCTGTGGAATGTCACAGTCTCTGGAATGTCACAGTCTCTGGAATGTCACAGTCTGTGGAATGTCAAAGTCCATGGTTGTCACAGTCCCTGGAATGTCAAAGTCCCTGGAATGTCACAGTTCCTGGAATGTTACAATCTGTGGAATGTCACAGCCTGTTGGTGTCACAGGCCCTGGAATGTCACAGTCATTGGAATGTCAGAGTCCCTGGAAAGTCACAATACCTGGAATGTCACATTCCCTGGAATGTCACGGTCCATGGAATGTCCCACTCCGTGGAATGTCACAGCCCCTGGAATGTCACAGTTCGTGGAATGTCACAATCCCTGGAATGTCACATTCCCTGGACTGTCAGAGTCTGTGGAATGTCACATTCCCTGGAATTTCACAGTCTCTGGAATGTCACAGTCTGTGGAATGTAACGGTCCATGGAATGTCCCACTCCTTGGAATGTCACAGCCCCTGGAATGTCACAGTCCGTAGGTGTCACAGCTGCTGGAATGTCACAGTCCCTGGAATGTCAGAGCCTGTGGAATGTCACAATCCCTGGAATGTCAGAGCCTGTGGAATGTCACAGTCCGTGGAATGTCACAATCCGTGGAATGTCACAGTCTGTGGAATGTAACAGTCCGTGGAATGTCACAGTCACTGGAATGTCACAGTCCGTGGGTGTTACTGTCCCTGGAATGTCACAGTCCGTGGAATGTAACAGTACCTGGATAGTCACAGTTCATGGAATGTCACAGTCCCTGGAATGTCACATTCCGTGGAATGTCACAGTCCTTGTAATGTCTCAGTCCGTGGGTGACACAGTCTGTTGAATGTCTCAGTCCGTGGAATGTCACAGTCCGTGGAATGTCCCACTCCGTGGAATGTCTCAGTTCCTGGAATGTCACAGTCTGTGGGATTCGTAGTCCATAGAAATTCACAGTGCGTGGAATGTCACAGTCCGTGGTTGTCACAGTCCCTGGAATGTCACAGTCCGTGGGTGTCACAATCCCTGGAATGTCACAGTCCCTGGAATGTCGCAGCCCCTGGAATGTCACAGTCCATGGAATGTGAAAGTACCTGGAATGTCACAGTCCCTGAAATGTCACAGTCCCTGGAATGTCACAGTCCGTGGAATGTCACTGTCCGTGGAATGTCACTGTCCATGGAATGTCACTGTCCGTGGGTGTCACGATCCGTGTGTGTAACAGTCTCTGGAATGTCACAATCCATGGAATGTCTCAGTCCATGGGCGTAACAGTCCGTGGAATGTTACAGTCCCTGGAATGTCACAGTCACTGGAATGTCACAATGCATGGAATGTCACAGACGGTGGAAAGTCTCAGTCCCTGGAATGTCACAGGCCGTGGGTGTCACAATCCCTGGAATGTCACAGGCCGTGGGTGTCACAATCCCTGGAATGTTACAGTCCCTAGAATGTCACAGTCCAAGGAATGTCACTGTCCCTGGAATGTCACAGACCGTGGGGTGTCAGAGTCTGTGGAATGTCACAGTCCACGGAATGTCACAGTCCATGGAATGTCACAATCCGTGGGTGTCAAAGTCCGTGGGTGTCACAGTCCCTGAAATGTAACATTCCATGGAATGTCACAGTCCGTGGAATGTCACAGTCCGTGGAATGTCACAGCCTGTAGAATGTCACAGTCTGTTGGTGTCACAGTCCCTGGAATGTCACAGTCCGTGGGTGTCACAGTCCCTGGAATGTCACAGTCCATGGGTGTCAGAGTTGCTGGAATGTTACAGTCCCTGAAATGTCACAGTCCGTGGTTGTCACAGTCCATGGAATGTCAAAATCCATGGAATGTCACAGTCCATGGAATGTCACAGTCCCTTGAATGCCACAGTCCCTGGAATGTCAAAATCCCTGGAATGTCACAGTCCATGGAATGTCACAGTCCCTGGAATGTCACAGTCCCTGGAATGTCACAGTCTGTGGGTGTCACAGTCCCTGGAATGTCACAGTCCGTGGAATGTCTCACTTCGTGGGTGTCACAGTCCCCGGAATATCACTGTCTGTGGAATGTCACAGTCCGTGGAATGTCTAGTCCCTGGAATGTCACAGTCCATGGAATGTCTCCGTTCCTGGAATGTCACACTTCGTGGCTGTCACAGTCCCCGGAATGTCACAGTCCGTGGGTGTCACTGTCCATGGAATATCACTGTCCATGGAATGTCTCAGTTCCTGGAATATCACGGACCGTGGGTGTAGCAGTCTGTGGAAATTCACAGTCTGTGGTCATCACAGTCCGTGGAATGTCACAGTCCGTGGGTGTCACAGTCCCTGGAATCTCACAGTCTGTGGAATGTTAGAGTTCCTGGAACGTCACAGTCCGTGGAATGGCCCCGTCGGTGGAATGTCACAGTCAGTGGAATGTCTCAGACCTTGGAATGTCACAGTCCGTGGAATGTCACAGTCTGTGGTTGTCACAGTCCATGGGTGTCACAGTCCATGGAATGTCACAGTCCTTGTAAATAATCAGTCCCTGGAAATTCACAGTCCGTTGAATGTCACAGTCCGAGGGTGTCACAGTCCGTGCGTGTCACAGTCCGTGAAATGTCACAGTGCGTGGAATGTCTCAGTCCCTGGAATGTCACAGTCCATGGAATATCACAGTCCCTGGGGTGTCATAGTCCGTGGAATGTCTCAGTTCCTGGAATGTCACAATCCGTGGAATGTAACAGTCTCAGAGTGTCACAGTCCCTGGAATGCACAGTCCCTGGAATGTCACAGTCCCTGGAATCTCACAGTCCGTGGAATGTCTCAGTCCCCAGAATGTCACAGTCCGTGGCTGTCAGAGTCCCTGGAATGCCACAGTCCGTGGAATGTCACACTTCATGGAATGTCAGAGTCCATGGAATGTCACAGTCCGTGGAATGTTAGAGTTCCTGGAACGTCACAGTCCGTTGGTGTCACAGTCCCTGGAATGTCACAGTCTGTGGAATGTCACAGTCTGTGGAATGTAGCAGTCCGTTGCATGTCAATGTCCGTGGAATGTCACAGTCCCTGGAATGTCACAGTCCCTGTAATGTCACAGTCAGTGGAATGTCACAGTCCGTGGGTGTCACAGTCTGTGGAATGTCACAGTCCATGGAATATCACAGTCCACGAGTGTCAGAGTCCCTGGAATGTCAGAGTCCCTGGAATGTCAGAGTCCATGGAATGTCACAGTCCGTGGGTGTCACATTCCCTGGAATGTCACAGTCTGTGGAATGTCTCAGTCCCTGGAATGTCACAGTCAGTGAGTGTCACAGTCCCTGGAATGTCACAGTCCGTGGGTATCACAGTTCGTGGTATGTCACAGTCTGTGGAATGTCACAGTCCCTGGAATGTCAGAGTCCCTGGAAAGTCACAATCCCTGGAATTTCACAGTCCGTGGAGTGTCACAATCCCTGGAATGTCACAGTCAATGGAATGTCTCAGTCCCTGGAATGTCACAGTCAGTGAGTGTCATAGTCCTTGGAATGTCACAGTCCGTGGGTATCACAGTTCGTGGAATGTCACAGTCTGTGGAATGTCACAGTCCCTGGAATCTCAGAGTCCCTGGAAAGTCACAATCCCTGGAATTTCACAGTCCGTGGAGTGTCACAATCCCTGGAATGTCACAGTCAATGGAATGTCACAGTCCCTGGAATGTCAGAGTCCGTGGAATGTCAAAGTTCGTGGAATGTCACAATCCCTGGAATGTAACAGTCCGTGGAAAGTCACAGTCAATGGAATGTCACAGTCCGTGGAATGTCTAGTCCCTGGTATATCACAGTCCATGGAATGTATCACTCCCTGGAATGTCACAGTCCATGGTCGTCACAGTCCGTGGAATGTCACAGTCCGTTGAATGTCACAGTCCATGAAATGTCACAGTCCATGGAATGTCTCAGTCCCCGGAATGTCACAGTCAGTGGAATGTCACAGTCTGCGGAATGTCTCAGTTCCTGGAATGTCACAGTCCGTGGAATGTCACAGTCCGTGGGTGTCACAGTCTGTGGGTGTCACAGCCTTTGGAATGTCACAGTCTGTGGAATGTCACAGCCTGTGGAATGTCACAGTCCCTGGAGTGTCACAGTCCGTGGGTGTCACAGTCCGTGGAATGTCAAAATCCATGGAATGTCACAGTCCATGGAATGTCACAGACCCTTGAATGCCTCAGTCCCTGGAATGTCAAAATCCATGGAATGTCACAGTCCCGGGAATGTCACAATCCGTGGAATGTCACAGTCCGTGGGTGTCATAGTCCGTGGAATGTCACAGTCTGTGGAATGTCAAAGTCCCTGGAATGTCAGAGTCCCTGGAAAGTCACAATCCCTGGAATTTCACAGCCTGTGGAGTGTCACAATCCCTGGAATGTCACAGCCCATGGGTGTAACGGACCCTGGAATGTCATAATCCATGGAATGACACAATCCGTGGAATGTCACAGTCTGTGGAATGTCAATGTCCATGGTTGTCACAGTCCCTGGAATGCCAAAGTCCCTGGAATGTCACAGTTCCTGGAATGTTACAATCTGTGGAATGTCACAGTCCGTTGGTGTCACAGGCCCTGGAATGTCACAGTCATTGGAATGTCAGAGTCCCTGGAAAGTCAGAATTCCTGGAATTTCACAGTCTGTGGAATGTCACAATCCCTGGAATGGCACAGTCCATGGAATGCCACAATCCTTTGAATGTCACATTCCCAGGAATGTCACAGTCCGTGGGAGTCACAGTCCCTGGAATGTCACAGTCTGTGGAATGTCACAGTCCTTGGAATGTCACAGTCCCTGAAACGTCACAGTCTATGGAATGTCACAATCCCTGGAATGTCACATTCCCTGGAATTTCACAGTCTCTGCAATGTCACAGTCCATGGAATGTCACGGTCCATGGAATGTCCCACTCTGTGGAATGTCACAGCCCCTTGAATGTCACAGTCCGTAGGTGTCACAGCTCCTGGAATGTCACAGTCCCGGGAATGTCACAGTCTGTAGAATGTCACAGTCCCTGGAATGTCAGAGTCTGTGCAATATCACAGTCCGTGGAACGTCACAATCCCTGGAATGTCACAGTCCGTGGAATGTCACAGTTTGTGGAATGTCACAGTCCGTGGAATGTCACAATCCGTGGAATGTTAGAATTCTTGGAACGTCAAAATCCTTGGATGTCAGAGACCGTGGATGTCACAGTCTATGGAATATCACAGTCCGTGGACTGTCACAGTCCGTGGAATGTCGCAGTCCCTGGAATGTCACAATCCGTGGGTGTCACAGTCCGTGGGTGTCACAGTCCCGGGAATGTCACAGTCCCTGGAATGTCACAGTCCATGGAATGTCACAGTCCCTGGAATGTCACAGTCCGCAAGTGTCACAGTCCGTGGAATGTCACTGTCCATGGAATGTCACTGTCCGTGGGTGTCACGATCCGTGTGTGTAACAGTCTCTGGAATGTCACAATCCGTGGAATGTCACAGTTCGTGGGTGTCACAATCCCTGGAATGTTGCAGTCCCTAGAATGTCACAGTCCAAGGAATGTCATTGTCCCTGGAATGTCACAGACCGTGGGGTGTCACAGTCCGTGGAATGTCACAGTCCATGGAATGTCACAGTCCCTGGAATGTCACAATCCGTGGGTGTCACAGTCTGTGGTGTCACCGTCTCTGGAATGTAACAGTCCCTGGAATCTGACAGTCCGTGGAATGTCACAGTCATTGGAATGTCACAGTCCGTGAATGTCAAAGTCCCTGAAATGTAACATTCCATGGAATGTCACAGTCCGTGGAATGTCACAGTCCATGGGTGTCACAGTCTGTGGGTGCCACAGCCCCTGGAATGTCACAGTCCTTGGAATGTCACAGCCTGTGGAATGTCACAGTCTGTTGGTGTCACAGTCCCTGGAATGTCACAGTCTGTGGAATGTCACAGTCCATGGAATGTCACAGTCCCTGGAATGTCACAGTCCGTGGTTGTCACAGTCCATGGAATGTCAAAATCCATGGAATGTCATAGTCCATGGAATGTCACAGTCCCTTGAATGCCACAGTCCCTGGAATGTCAAAATCCCTGGAATGTCACAGTCCATGGAATGTCAGAATCTGTGGGTGTCACAGTCCGTGGAATGTCACAGTCCATGGAGTGTCACTGTCCGTGGAATGTCACAGTCTGTGGAATGTCAAAGTCCCTGGAATGTCACAGTCCTTGGAATGTCACAGTCCGTTGGTGTCACAGTCCGTGGAATGCCACAGTCCCTGGAATGTCAGAGTCCCTGGAAAGTCACAATCCCTGGAATTTCACAGTCCGTGGAGTTCCACAATCCGTGGAATGTCACAGTCCGTGGGTGTCAAAGTCCGTGGAATGTCACTGTCTCTGGAATGTAACAGTCTGTGGAATGTCAAAGTCCATGGTTGTCACAGTCCCTGGAATGTCAAAGTCCCTGGAATGTCACAGTTCCTGGAATGTTACAATCTGTGGAATTTCACAGTCCGTTGATGTCACAGGCCCTGGAATGTCACAGTCATTGGAATGTCAGAGTCCCTGGAAAGTCAGAATTCCTGGAATTTCACAGTCCATGGAATGTCACAATCCCTTGAATGTCACATTCCCTGGAATGTCACAGTCCGTGGGAGTCACAGTCCCTGGAATGTCACAGTCCCTGGAACGTCACAGTCTGTGGAATGTCACAGTCCGTGGAATGTCACATTCCCTGGAATTTCACAGTCTCTGCATTGTCACAGTCCATGGAATGTCACGGTCCATGGAATGTCCCACTCCGTGGAATGTCACAGCCCCTTGAATGTCACAGTCAATGGAATGTCACAGTCCGTAGGTGTCACAGCTCCTGGAATGTCACAGTCCCTGGAATGTCACAGTCTGTAGAATGTCACAGTCCGTGGAATGTCACAATCCCTGGAATGTCACATTCCGTGGAATGTCTCAGTCCCTGGAAAGTCACAGTCAATGGAATGTCACAATCCGTGGAATGTCACAGTCTTTGGAATGTCTAGTCTCTTGTATGTCACAGTCCGTGGAATGTAACAGTCCCTGGATAGTCACAGTCTGTGGAATGTCACAGTCCCTGGAATGTCATAGTCCATTGAATGTCTCAGTCACTGGAATGTCACAGTCCGTTGAATGTCTCAGTCCGTGGAATGTCACAGTCCGTGGAATGTAACAGTCCCTGGATAGTCACAGTCCGTGGAATGTCTTGTCCCTGGTATGTCACAGTCCCTGGAATGTCACAGTCCCTGGAATGTCACATTCCGTGGAATGTCTCAGTCCCTGGAATGTCACAGTTCGTTGAATGTCTCAGTCCGTGGAATGTCACAGTCTGTGGAATGTCTCAGTTCCTGGAATGTCACAGTCCGTGGGTGTCACAGTCCCCGGAATGTCACAGCCCATGGAATGTAACAGTGTGTGGGTGTCACATTCTGTGGAATGTCACAGTCCCTGGAATATCACAGTCCCTGGGATGTCACAGTCTGTGGCATATCTCAGTCCCTGGAATGTCACAGTCCATGGGTGTCACAGTCAGTGGAATGTCACAGTCTGTGGAATGTCACAGTCCTTGGAATGTCACAGTCTGTGGGTGTCACAGTCCATGGAATGTCACTGTCCGTGGGTGTCACAGTCCGAGGAATGTTAGAGTTCCTGGAACGTCACAGTCCATGGAATGTCACAGTCCTTGGGTGTCAGAGTCCCTGGAATGCCACAGTCTCTGGAATGTCACAGTCCGTGGAATGTAACAGTCCGTGGGTGCCACAGTTTGTGTAATGTCACAGTCCGTTGAATGTCACAGTCCGCGGGTGTCAGAGTCTCTGGAATGTCACAGTCCATGGAATATGACAGTCCCTGGGATGTCACAGTCCGTGGAATGTCACAGTCTCTGGGTGTCACAGTCGGTGGGTGTCACAGCCCCTGGAATGTCTCAGTCCCTGGAATGTCACAGTCTGTGGAATGTCACAGCCTGTGGAATGTCACAGTCCTTGGAATGTCACAGTCCCTGGAATGTCACGACCCGTGGGTGTCACAGTCACTGGAATGTTACAGTCCCAGGAATGTCACAGTCCGTGGTTGTCACAGTCTATGGAATGTCAAAATCCATGGAATGTCACAGTCCATGGAATGTCACAGTACCTTGAATGCCACAGTCCCTGGAATGTCAAAATCCATGGAATGTCACAGTCCGTGGAATGTCACAGTCCCTTGAATGTCACAGTCCCTGGAATGTCACAGTCCCTGGAATGTCACAGACGGTGGAAAGTCACCGTCCCTGGAATGTAACAGTCCGTGGGTGTCACAGTCTCTGGAATGTCACAGTCGGTGTAATGTCAAAATCGGTGGAATGTCTCAGTCCCTGGAATGTAACAGTCCGTGCGTGTCACAGTCCGTGGAATGTCACAGTTTGTGGTCGTCACAGTCCATGGGTGTCAAAGTCCGTGGAGTGTCAAAGTTGGTGGAATGTCTCAATCCCTGAAATGTCACAGTCCGTGGGTGTCACAGTCCCAGGAATGTCACAGTCCGTTGAATATCACAGTCCATGAAATGTCACAGTCCGTGGAATGTCTAGTCCCTGGAATGTCACAGTCCATGGTTGTCACAGTCCGTGGAATGTCACCATCGGTTTAATGTCACAGTCCGTGGAATGTCTCAGTTCCTGGAATCTCACAGTCCGTGGGTGTCGCAGACCGTGGAATGTCAAAGTCAGTGGAATGTCTCAGTCCGTGGAATGTCACAGTCTGTGGAATGTCTCAGTTCCTGGAATGTCACAGTCCGTGGAATGTAACAGTCCTTGGGTGTCACAGTCTGTGGAATGTCTCAGTCCGTGCAATGTCACAGTCCGTGGAATGTCACAGTCCCTGAAATGTCACAGTCCGTGGAATATCACAGTCTCTGGAATGTCACAGTCCGTGGAATGTAACGGTCCATGGAATGTCCCACTCCGTGGAATGTCACAGCCCCTGGAATGTCACAGTCCGTAGGTGTCACAGCTCCTGGAATGTCACAGTCTGTAGAATGTCACAATCCCTGGAATGTCACAGTCCGTGGACTGTCACAGTTTGTGGAATGTCGCAGTCCCTGGAATGTCACAGTCCGTGGGTGTCACAGTCCGTGGGTTTCACAGTCCATGGGTGTAACAGTTCGTGGAATGTCACAGTCCCTGGAATGTCACAGTCACTGGAATGTCACAATGCATGGAATGTCACAGTCCGTGGAATGTCACAGACGGTGGAAAGTAACCGTCCCTGGAATGTCACAGGCCGTGGGTGCCACAATCCCTGGAATGTTACAGTCCCTAGAATGTCACAGTCCCAGGAATGTCACTGTCCCTGGAATGTCACAGGCCGTGGGTGCCACAATCCCTGGAATGTTACAGTCCCTAGAATGTCACAGTCCCTGGAATGTCAAAGACCATGGAATGTCAAAATCCATGGAATGTCACAGTCCATGGAATGTCACTGTCCGTGGAATGTCTCAGTTCCTGGAATGTCAAAATCCATGGAATGTCACAGTCCCTGGAATGTCACAGACGGCGGAAAGTCACAGTCCCTGGAATGTCACAGTTCGTGGGTGTCACAATCCCTGGAATGTTACAGTCCCTAGAATGTCACAGCCTGTGGAATGTCACAGTCCCTGGAGTGTCACAGTCCCTGGAATGTCACAGTCTGTGGAATGTCACAGTCCATGGAATGTCACAATCCCTGGAATGTCACAGTCCGTGGAATGTCACAGTCCGTGGAATGTCACAGTCTGTGGAATGTCTCAGTTCCTGGAATGTCACAGTCTGTAGGTTTCGCAGTCCTTGGAAATTCACAGTCCATGGAATGTCACAGTCCGTGGGATGTCACAGTCCCCGGAATGTCACAGTCCGTGGAATGTAGCAGTCTGTGGGTGTCACAGTCTGTGGAATGTCACAGTCCGTGGAATGTCACAGTCTGTGGAATGTCACAGTCCTTGGAATGTCACAGTCCGTGGGTGTCACAGTCCCTGGAATGTCACAGTCCCTGGGATGTCACAGTCCGTGGAATGTTAGAGTTCCTGGAATGTAACAGTCCATGGGTGTCACAGTCCCGGGAATGTCACAATCCGTGGAATGTAACAGACCATGGGTGTCACAGTGAGTGGATGTCACAGTCCGGGGAATGTCACAGTCCCTGGAATGTCACAGTCCCTGGAATGTCACAGTCTGGGGAATGTCACAGTCCCTGGAATGTCACCGTCGGTGGGTGTTACAGTCCTTGGAATGTCACAGTCCGTGGAATGTAACAGTCCTTGGGTGTCACAGTCTGTGGAATGTCACAGTCCGTGGAATGTAACAGTCCCTGGATAGTCACAGTCCCTGGAATGTCTAGTCCCTGGTCTGTCACAGTCCCTGGAATGTCACAGTCCCTGGAATGTCACAGTCCGTGGAATGTCAAAGTCCATTGAATGTCACAATCCCTGGAATGTCACAGTCCGTGGAATGTCACAGTCCCTGGAATGTCACAGTCCATGGAATGTCACAGTCCGTGGAATGTCACAGTCCTTGTAATGTCTCAGTCCCTGGAATGTCATAGTCCGTGGAATGTCACAGCCTGTGGAATGTCACAGTCCCTGGCGTGTCACAGTCCCTGGAATGTCACAGTCCGTGGAATGTCACAGTCCATGGAATGTCACAGTCCGTGGAATGTCACAGTCCGTGGGTGTCACAGTCCCCGGAATGTCACAGTCCGTGGAATGTCACGGTCTATGGAACTTAACAGTCCCTGGAATGTCACCATCCATGTAATGTATCAGTCCCTGGAATGTCACAGCCCGTGGAATGTAGCAGTCTGTGGGTGTCACAGTCTGTGGAATGTCACAGTCCGTGGAATGTCACAGTCTGTGGAATGTCACAGTCCGTGGAATGTCACAGTCTGTGGAATGTCTCAGTTCCTGGAATGTCACAGTCTGTAGGTTTCGCAGTCCTTGGAAATTCACAGTCCATGGAATGTCACAGTCCGTGGAATGTCACAGTCTGTGAAATGTCACTGTCCCTGGGATGTCACAGTCCGTGGAATGTCTCAGTCCCTGGAAAGTCAGAGTCTGTGGGATGTCACAGTCCGTGGAATGTCACAGTCTGTGGAATGCCACAGTCCCTGGGATGTCACAGTCCGTGGAATGTTTGAGTTCCTGGAATGTAACAGTCCATGGGTGTCACAGTCCCGGGAATGTCACAGTCCGTGGAATGTAACAGTCCCTGGGTGTCACAGTCCGGGGAATGTCACAGTCCCTGGAATATCACAGTCCCTGGAATGTCACAGTCCGTGGAATATCACAGTCCCTGGAATGTTACAGTCTGGGGAATGTCACAGTCCCTGGAATATCATAGTCCCTGGAATGTCACAGTCCCTGGAATTTCACAGTCCGTGGAATGTCACAGTCCGTGGAACATCACAGTCCGTGGAATGTCACAGTCCCTGGAATGTCACAGTCCATGAAATGTCCGTGGAATGTCACAGTCACTGGAATGTCACAGTCTGTGGAATCTCCCAGTTTCTGGAATGTCACAATCCGTGGGTGTCACAGTCCGTGTAATGTCACAATCCGTGGAATGTAACAGTCCGTGGAATGTCACAGTCACTGGAACGTCACCGTCGGTGGGTGTTACAGTCCTTGGAATGTCACAGTCCGTGGAATGTCACAGTCCGTGGAATGTAACAGTCCCTGGATAGTCACAGTCCGTGGAATGTCTAGTACCTGGTATGTCACAGTCCGTGGAATGTCACAGTCCCTGGAATGTCACAGTCCGTGGAATGTCACAGTCCATTGAATGTCACAATCCCTGGAATGTCACAGTCCGCGGAATGTAACAGTCCGTGGAATGTCACAGTCTGTGGAATGTCTCAGTTCCTGGAATGTCACAGTCTGTGGGTTTCGTAGTCCATAGAAATTCACAGTCCGTGGAATGTCACAGTCCGTGGTTGTCACAGTCCGTGGAAAGTCTCACTCCCTGGAATGTAACAGTCCGTAGGTGTCACAGTCCGTGGAATGTAACAGTCCTTTGAATGTCACAGTCCGTGGCTGTGAAGCCAGGTAACACCTGAAAAGCGAATTTAAGCAATATAAAGAGTTAAGCACAAAATGTAGAAGCAAGCTTTAGCAAGGCACATAGAATTCAGCATTAAGAAAGCGGAGGCAATAAATTCACTGAGGTACAGGTCGCTCTGACACAAGAGAACATAAACATGAACAGAAAATGCTAGTACACACAAAAAGAGACATATGGGGAGGAAACCAAAGAGATAAAGAGAGGGACATGCCAAGAAATTAGGTATTGGTGCCAAATACCGAAACTCTCTGCCAAATTCATAAGGAAGCTACCCAAATTAGGGAAGGTTCAAAAGTTTAGGAGGATGATGATGAAAAGGACACGAGGTTCATGATGAAGGAAGACCGGAACTCCCACCGAAGTTCTCCCCAAATTAAGGACCACGCCTCTAACTCCGCCTCAACTCCACCTGTTATGAATATTAAAAGTAGATGTTGCAATGTAATGAATATTCATAATATATGATGTAATTGCTTGGCAAAATGTGTATAAAAGTTGGATTGTGTGTTTCTCGAGTCGGAGCAGTTTGTCCAGGGCGACCTGGCTGCTCCCCGGCCGTGAAATAAATACCTCCTGCTTATAGACTGAAATTCTGTCTCTGAGCAGTTTCTCCGCGCCTTGTTTTGGGGCATAAAATTGGCATCAATTTGGCGAGCCAGGCAGGAGCGGGGGTCTTCCTGAGCCAGGACCCAAGGGGCCGGGACGCTCTCAGGGCCCCCCGACTGAATTTTTGTCGGCAGAGTCTCCCAGACCCCTTGGATCTGCGCAACGGTGGACAAGAACCTCCTGCTTCAAATTAAGAGGTATTTATGTTTTGAACTGCAGTTTATAAAAGAAGGTAATTAAGTTGGTGGGGATAGGACGCTATCGCCCAAAAGGGAGCTGGGGGACGCCTCAGCATTAGCCCTAAAGCTGGGTTAGAGTCCCAGGTATTGAAAGTTGCAGGTTAGAGTCCTGCCAAGAAAGGGTTAGAGTCCCTAAACGGGTTAGAGTCCCGGCACTGCAGTGTAAACAGAGAGCAGGTTAGAGTCCTGCCAAGAAAGGGTTAGAGTCCCTAAACGGGTTAGAGTCCCGGCACTGCAGTGTAAACAAGAGAGCAGGTTAGAGTCCTGCCAAGAAAGGGTTAGAGTCCCTAAACGGGTTAGAGTCCCGGCACTGCAGTGTAAATGTCTTTTCTTTGTAATGCTGTGTTCACCCTTTATGTTTCTGTGTCTTGTTTGCAAATGTTCTTGCTCTAATTTACCCTGATCATTCTTTGTTTGTTTGTTTGTTTTGTGTAAGATATTGTCTGGTAATGCATTGGAAACTGTGCTCGATTCAGAAAATTAACCATTTTTAATTCTTCCGAGGCTGTTTGAGAGTTTCTAGGAGCTTTAGGACCCAGAAAGCTCCTTGTACTAGCAAAGAATTCTTGGAATGCGGTTTCTCTTGCTAAATGTTTTGGTTTTTGTCAACGAGTAAAACGAAACTAAAATAAGCTGTTTCATTGCTTGCAGCAGTTTGTTTGTCTGTTGTAAAAAATTAGATGTTGTGTTTTTCATATATGGTATAGTTCTTAAGACGTCTTTTAACTCTATATGGGAAATGATTGCAATCTCAGTTCTATAAAAGTGAATAAGCTCTTGCCGGCACGTATAAATCCTAGGATTAAAATCTGTCCTTTCTGTTATTGTTCACTGTATGTTAGAGCTTTGTGTAACAATTGTGGTAAATATATTCTGGGTCCAAGAGGAACACAAGAAATAGCGCTCAATCGTACCCTTACCTTCTACTGTATACGCTGTTGGTCAAATCAAGATTTGGCAGAAACTAAGTGGGTGAGATTTTATTGTTGCCACACTCATAGACAGGTATTCGTAACATCTTGGTTGCATTTTCTGTAAGAAGTGTGTTTTATAGTTTGCAGCAACATCCTGTGAGTTTGTGGTAACATAAATCGGACAGCCGACAGCAAAGCCATATCTCTCGGTCTGCGGCGCCATCTCGCGACCTTGCTTGGTAACGCAGATTGCTCAGATAGAAATCAGAAGGTAGGAAAGTTCTCCTATATCAAGTGTGCAAGTGTGAATGTGAGTGTGATTGAGACGCGGCTCTGCTACGGGGCGAGTGGGAGTCCCGCTCTGCGGTTCCTGTTCTCCGCGAGGAGCCAAGCCAGAAACGGACGAAGCGATTGCAGAGCTAGAAACAGATAAAGTAGCTGGATGTTGTATGTATGAAGTACTGAGACAAAGTAAAAGGTATTTTAAGACAGTGAAATAAATTAAGAAAAGTGTAAGCTTGTTGTGATAGTGTAAAAGAATTTATCAGACAATCAATGTAGAGAAGAGACGAACTAGAGTACAACTTCTAGTGATTTAAAATATTTGCAACTGGAAACCAGTTCAGGAACACGACTCCTGGATCAGCTGGTATATTACTGATGCTCAAATAATTGAAAGGTCCAGGGAGAATCTGTCCTTGAAAGATTAACATTTGTCAGCAGTAACTAGTACTTTATAGATAGATATTCTGTGTATGACGCGGTGGGACAGATTGAGAAATCCCAGATAAGTGCATAATTAAACCCCTATAATAATAATGGGAGGCCAGCAAAGTAAAGAAAGCAGCCTGCCAGGAACCAGGAAGGGATGAAAGAAAAGAGGACAGAAAGCATAAAGATAAAACAGATACCGAAAGCTTAGAGAACGATCAAGAGGAAGGGATTGGCTATTCATATTGTACCAGGACTGCTGAACGGAGAACCAAGGACAAGGAAGGAGAGAAAGCAAAAATAATTAACTGGGCAGCTCTTTATAATGTTAGACAAGGGCGAGATGAGACGCCTTCGGAATTCTTAGACAGACTTAGAGCTGCCATGAGAAAATATACACCCATAGATCCTGCGTCAAAAGCAGACAAACAACAATTACTAGCGTTATTGATGGGACAGAGTAACCCAGATATTGGAGAGAAGCTGCGGGAACTCCAGCATCTTGCAGATGAGAATTTGGAGACAGTGGTGAGTGAGGCTTGGAGAGTTGCAGTGGTACAGAGAAAGAGGAAAAAGGGAAAAGGAGGAAAGGGATGAGGAAGTTGCTAGAGTTGTAGTGGTAGCAGTGGCGGCCCAAAGCTCAGGGTTTCCAGAGATAAATACTAGAGGCAGAGGTCGTGGTTACCCTGCAAGGGGAAGAGGAGGTTTCCTTTCCCAACAAACCAGAATAAAGTCAAAACAGTGTTCCTATTGCTTGCAAATAGGTCACTGAAAACGAGACAGTCCTAAATTAAATAGGAAGTTTAAGAGTGTTACTGTCCCCTATCAGAGCAGTGACTGAGGAGGACCGGTGAGTCATTCCCTAGCAGACCCACTAGTTAAAATGGAGCTAGGGGAGGGTGAAAAAGAATTAGAGTTTTTAATCAACACAGGAGTTATATTTTAGTTTAGAATCAGGAACTAATGCCAAAAGTGACAAATTTGTACAAGTAGTGGGAGCGACAGGCCAACCAGAAAAAGCCTATTTTTTAAAAAAAAAAAAAAAAAAAAAAAAAAAAAAAAAAAAAAAAAACACCTCTCAAGCGTAAAATTGAGAAACAAATAGAAGATTATAGATCTTTATCTACCCAATTCTCCAAGGTCTCTACTAGGTAAGGATTTATTTGTCGAATAATTCAACAAAAATAAACTTGAATTCCAAGTAAGCGAGGAACAACTGATAATAGCTTTGAGCCTGACTATCAGTTGTATAAAACCAGTAATCAGAAAACAATACCCACTGAAGCTAAAAGATAAGAAAGGGAATCGAACTGATAATAGAGAAATTTTTAGAATGAGAGTTACTCAATTAACCTGGACAGTTTTACCTCAAGGTCAAAGGCCACAGAGAGATGGTACTCTTCTACGATATGCAGATGATCTGCTAATAACAACTGGGACAGAAGAAGAATGTGTTAAATGGACTATTTCTCTGTTGAATTTCTTGGGTTTAAGTGGATATTGAGTCTCTCAACAGAAAGCGCAGCTAGTGCAAGAAAAGGTAGTATACCTGGGATATGAGATCTCCAGAGGACAACGATCCCTAGGAACAGCGAGGAAAGAAGCCATTTGCCAGATGCCCAGACCAGAAACGGTGAGAGATCTACGAGCCTTTCTGGGAATGACAGGTTGGTGTCGCTTATGGATCTACCAATATGGGGTACTCGCCAAGCCATTGTATGATTTATTAAAGGAAGCTAAGAGTATCCTAGTTTGGACTCCCGAAGCAGAGGGAGCTTTTAAGAGACTAAAACAAGAACTCATGAGAGCCCCGGCTTTGGGCCTCCCTGATGTAACAAAACCATTCTGGCTGTTCTCTCATGAACGGCAAGGGATGGCTTTAGGAGTCTTGGCGCAACAGTTGGGACCACACAAAAGAGCTGTGGCCTATTTCTCCAAACAGCTGGATGAAGTAAGCAAAGGATGGCCCAGCTGTTTGAAAGCGGTGGCCGCAGTGATCATAAATATAGAAGAGGCCAGAAAACTCACGATGGGCCAGAAAATGACTGTGTTAGTGTCCCACACTGTGTCTGCTGTACTAGAACAGAAAGGTGGCCATTGGTTGTCACCTTCCAGATTCCTAAAGTACCAAGCAATCCTAGCTGAATCAGATGACGTAACCATTCAAGTAACTAACATTGTGAATCCAGCCTCATTTCTAGAAGGAAGAATGTCAGCAGAACCAATAGAGCATGACTGCCTAGAAACCATCGAAGCAGTCTACTCCAGTCGCCCGGATCTCAAAGAAGAGCCATTTGAAGATGCAGACAACTGGTTCTCGGACGGCAGCAGCTTCGTGAAGCAAGGAGTAAGAATGGCAGGCTATGCAGTAACCACAACGGAAGAGGTAATCGAATCAAATCCTTTACCTGCAGGGACCTCAGCCCAAAAGGCAGAATTAATAGCTCTTACCCGAGCCCTGGAATTGGCAGAAGGCATACGAATTAATATTTGGACAGACTCTAAGTATGCCTTCTCCGTCGTACATGCTCATGGAGCAATTTGGAAAGAAAGGGGACTGCTAACCGCCCAAGGGAAAACAGTCAAACATGCAGAAGAAATTCTACGATTGTTAGAAGCAGTCCAACTCCCAGCACAAGTGGCCATAATGCATTGCAAAGGACACCTAAAAGGTAACACTGTTCCAGAGATAGGAAATAGGAAAGCTGATGCAGAAGCTAAATTAGCTGCTGCAAGAACCAAGGAAGTGGTTATAACAGCTCTAATACCAGAAGAGCTAAATACCGACTTCCAACCAGATTATCAGGACTCAGATCATAGATGGATTCAAAAGAACAAGGGCAAATTATTAGACAATGGATGGGGTCAATTAGAAACAGGACAATTAATAATACCAGAGAAGTTAATGTGGCAATTTGTGAAAACAGAACATGAGAAAACACATTGGAGTTTAGACCCGCTTTACCAGTATTTGCAAACTAGAATAGCAGGGCCAAAATTATTCACTACTGTAAAACAAGTTACAACCCAATGCGAACGATGCCTGAAGAATAACCCAAATACAGGGACCAAGATACATCAGGGAGCAATAAATCGAGGTAAATTCCCAGGTGAAGTATGGCAGATTGATTTCTCTGAACTCCCAAGAAAAGGGGGGTATAGGTACCTATTGGTACTAACTGATACATTTTCTGGGTGGCCTGAAGCATTTCCCTGCAGAACAAACAAGGAGAGGGAGGTAACTAAAGTTTTGCTAAACGAAATTATACCACGATTTGGAATACCAAGGAGTATATCCTCAGACAGAGGTACACATTTCTGTGCAAAAGTTGTGAGAGCAATAAGCAAAGCATTGCAGATTAAATGGCAATTACATACGCCCTACAGACCACAAGCTAGTGGGCAAGTAGAAAAGATGAATCATCTCATCAAACAACAAATTGCTAAAATATGTCAAGAAACTAACTTACAATGGTATCAAGCTCTGCCTATTGCTCTGATTAGATTGAGGGTCAAACCTCGATCGAAAGAAAAGTTGAGCCCGTTTGAAATTCTGTACGGTAGACCTTATGCTATGCAAGTTGTAAATAGTGATGCTGTAGACCAAATAGGCAATCAATATATATATGATTATGTAATTGCTGTTGGAAAACATTTTGATAAAAATGCTGCAGTAGTAATAGAACACCAGCCCAAGCAACCTGACTGTAAATTGCATCCATTTAACCCCGGTGATTGGGTGTATGTTAAGAATCTTTTAGGAAAACCCCTACAAGAAAAGTGGGAGGGACCTTTCCAAGTGCTGCTGACCACCTTCACCGCGGTTAGGATCAAGGAACGACCTACATGGATTCACTACTCTCGAGTCAAGAAAGCTCCAGAAGATAAGCAAGAAGACCTGGCATCATGAATCCGGCTCTTTCAACATTGATCATTGGACTTCTGATAAGTATAGTTTTATCTCAAAACTCTACCTCTGAAGGACCGTGGTCTAATGCTTACATAGAACTACCTTTCGAAGGTGATTTCCCGGAAATGGAGATTTATATTTTACATAACAAGCAACCTTACACGCCAGACCAAGGCTATCTCATAGCACAAAAGGGAGACCAATTTCAAATAGGGTGTCGAGAAGTTGAGGGACTAATAGGGAAAACAGATAGGTTAACACTGATAATTAAATTCTGGCCAGATGAATCTAAACAGGATTTAATCACTTATAGCCAAGTAAAAAGAGGTCAGCCCATTGTTTGGATTCAACGGCCGGGACCAATCTCATGTCAGTGGGATAGTTTTGAAGGAGGCAGAGCACAATGTGAAATTCTATTCGAGCTAGATCACTCAGTGACATTCACCTGTAATAGGGAGGGAAGCTCTCCAGGTGGTTACACCGTTATAAAAAGAATTTCACTAGCTAAAGACCCATCTCGTGGAATCACTCCACAAGTAGAATGTAGAAGAATACATAATTTCACTTTGATAGGACCTCAAGTAATAAGACAGTCAAACGAGTTGAAGTTACTACTAGATCCTACATATTCTCTAAAGAAGGTACAGATGAACATTCAAACAGACATTACACACTTACAAGAAGATTGCCAGCCATTTGTAAAGCAAAGTCTCAAAGGCTGGAATGCCTGGTTAGCGACTAGGTCACTTCACAAACGAACACAAAGAGATATAAGTGGATGGATTGGCACAGGGTTTGGTATAATGAACACCATAGACCAAGAGGTAATACTAAATAAGTTGAGTACCGTCACTTCCAATCTAGGTAAGCTTAAAGTACCTTTAAGCTCATCTATGCTAACTTTAGCAGAAACACAATCCTTAGTAGTTAAATTGATGGCTCTAATAGCTGACCACACCGCTGAAGATTTTGTCAAGATTGCTGATTACGCTGGAGATATTAGCAAAGAAGTTGCACTTGCTATCCAGTGCGTTCAAACACAACAATGGATACAGTCAGTGGCAGCAGGAATATTGAGAGAAGGGATGTCAGGTATACTACCTCAAGAAGTAAGAGAAACAATATTAAGAGATAGCTCCACTACACGATTTGAAATAGACCACCAGGCTTGGTGGCAATTAGTTAATTTTACCTATGATCCACAACAAGAACATGTTGAGGCCTATGTCCTCACCATCAGCGCTGCAGAAGAGAGAGCTATCTTCCCCATTCTAACATTAGGAACTATACATCAAGATGCCATTGTCAGACCTGTAGATCATAATGTCTGGGCAAACTATGACCACACTAAGAACAAGTGGCAATCAATTAGCACAGAGGCATGTATTCCTAAAGGACAATTAGGTTATATTTGCGAAAATGCCATAGTAGAAGCTGAAGACTTATGCTTAGATGCTGAAGACGGTATATGCACTTTTGAAATGCTTCCGCACAATAAAACCCGATCACAAGTATTCTATATAGGAAATGGATGCGCTTGCATTAGAACCCCTTGTGTTGATGTAGTTATAGATAATTGTCTTGAAGTGACTAATGATACTAACTTTTGTATATGTAACTTCACCGAAATTGTAGGTTGTGACTTTAGCTATACTGCACCCATAACCACACAGCAGTTAATCGAAGCTGAGTACACTTTGTATCATGAAGTACCCAAACTACAGATAGGTATGGATACTAAGCTTCTCAAAGAAATGCTTATGCATCCTGAGGTAAGAAAGTTAGCTCAAAAGGTGAATCAAACGACCCAACGCATGGTGTGGCAAGTAGAGCATAATTCAGAGGGTATAAAGAATATCTTGACGAAAGTTACACAAGTAGGTCAACATCACTGGTGGGACATTTTCACAGGGTACTCTCCAACAGCAACTCAAGTCTTTCACTACCTAGTACACCCCATATTGATTATAGCTATAGGCATGCTCTTGTTAACCCTCATGAACATATGCCTGTGGTGTAAGTTAAGGTCCATGGTCAAGAGAACCCAAATGATCTGGGCAATGATAAAAGCATATCAACGCCCTTTAGGATTAGAACTTGACGAAGGAATTCGTAAGTTCTAAGAAAAGGGGGGGAAATGAAGCCAGGTAACACCTGAAAAGCGAATTTAAGCAATATAAAGAGTTAAGCACAAAATGTAGAAGCAAGCTTTAGCAAGGCACATAGAATTCAGCATTAAGAAAGCGGAGGCAATAAATTCACTGAGGTACAGGTCGCTCTGACACAAGAGAACATAAACATGAACAGAAAATGCTAGTACACACAAAAAGAGACATATGGGGAGGAAACCAAAGAGATAAAGAGAGGGACATGCCAAGAAATTAGGTATTGGTGCCAAATACCGAAACTCTCTGCCAAATTCATAAGGAAGCTACCCAAATTAGGGAAGGTTCAAAAGTTTAGGAGGATGATGATGAAAAGGACACGAGGTTCATGATGAAGGAAGACCGGAACTCCCACCGAAGTTCTCCCCAAATTAAGGACCACGCCTCTAACTCCGCCTCAACTCCACCTGTTATGAATATTAAAAGTAGATGTTGCAATGTAATGAATATTCATAATATATGATGTAATTGCTTGGCAAAATGTGTATAAAAGTTGGATTGTGTGTTTCTCGAGTCGGAGCAGTTTGTCCAGGGCGACCTGGCTGCTCCCCGGCCGTGAAATAAATACCTCCTGCTTATAGACTGAAATTCTGTCTCTGAGCAGTTTCTCCGCGCCTTGTTTTGGGGCATAAAATTGGCATCAGCTGTCAGAGTCTCATTCTGTTGAATATCACAGACTGTGGAATATCACAGTCCCTGGGATGTCGCAGTCCGTGGAATGTTAGAGTTCCTGGAATGTAACAGTCCGTGGGTGTCACAGTCCGTGGATTGTAACAGTCTGAGGGTGTCACAGTCCCTGGAATGCGCAGTCCCTGGAATGTCACAGACCATGGGTGGCACAGTGAGTGGATGTCACAGTCCAGGGGTTGTCACAGTCCGTGGGTGTCACAGTCCGTGGAATGTCACAGTCCGTTGAATGTCACAGTCCGTTGAATGTCTCAGTCCGTGGAATGTCACAGTCTGTGGAATGTCTCAGTCCCTGGAATGTCACAGTCTGTGGGTTTCGCAGTCCGTGGAAATTCACAGTGCGTGGAATGTCACAGTCCGTGGTTGTCACAGTCCCTGGAATGTCACAGTCCATGGAATGTCTAGTCCCAGGAATGTCACAGTCCGTGGAATGTCACAGTCCCTAGAATGTCACAGTCCGTGGGTGTCACAGTCCATGGAATATCACTGTCCGTGGAATGTCTCAGTTCCTGGAATATCACAGTCCGTGGGTGTAGCAGTCCGTGGAAATTCACAGCCCCTGGAATGTCACAGTCCGTGGTTGTCACTGTCCGTGGAATGTCACAGTCCATGGAATGTCACAGTCCGTGGGTGTCACAGTCCCCGGAATGTCACAGTCTGTGGAATGTCGCAGTCTATGGAACGTAACAGTCCCTGGAATGTCACCATCCTTGTAATGTATCAGTCCCTGGAATGTCACAGTCTTTGGATTGTCACAGTCCGTGGGTGTCACAGTCCCTGGAATGTCACAGTCCCTGGGATGTCACAGTCCGTGGAATGTCTCAGTCCCTTGAATGTAACAGTCCAAGGGTGTCACAGTCCGTGGAATGTCACAGTCTGTGGAATGTCACTGTCCCTGGAATGTCACAGTCCGTGGGTGTCACAGTCTATGGAAAGTAACCGTCCCTGGAATGTCACTGTCCTTGTAATGTATCAGTCCCTGGAATGTCACAGTCTGTTGAATATCACAGCCCGTGGGTGTCACAGTTTGTGGGAGTCACAGTCCGTGGAATGTCACAGTCCGTGGGTGTCACAGTCCGTGGAATGTAACAGTTTGTGGGTGTCACAGTCCCTGGAATGCACAGTCCCTGGAATGTCACAGTCCGTCGGTGTCACAGTCCGTGGAATGTCACAGTCCTTGTAATGTCTCAGTCCATGGAATGTCACAGTATGTGGAATGGCATAATCTGTTGGTGTCAAGGTCCTTGGAATGTAACAGTCCCTGGAATGTCACAGTCCGTGGAATGTCACAGTCCGTGAAATGTCACAGTCTGTGGGTTCCACAGTCACTGGAATGTCACAATCCCTGGAATGGCACAGTCCATGGGTGTCACAGCCCGTGGAATGTCACAGTCCCTGGAATATCACAGTGCGTGGGTGTCACAATCCCTGGAATGTCACAGTCTGTGGGTGTCACATTCCATGGAATGTCTAGTCCCAGGAATGTCACAGTCCGTGGAATGTCACAGTTTGTGGGAGTCACAGTCCGTGGAATGTCACAGTCCGTGGTTGTCACAATCCCTGGAATGTCACAGTCCGGGGAATGTCACAGTCCTTGTAATATCTCAGTCCCTGGAATGGCACAGTATGTGGAATGTCATAATCTGTTGGTGTCAAAGTCCTTGGAATGTAACAGTCCCTGGAATGTCACAGTCCGTGGAATGTCACAGTCCGTGAAATGTCACAGTCTGTGGGTTCCACAGTCACTGGAATGTCACAGTCACTGGAATGTCACAGTCCCTGGGGGTCACAGTCCGTGGAATGTCGCCGTCTGTGGAACGTAACACTCTATAGAATGTCATAGTCCGTGGAATGTCACAGTCCCTGGAATATCACAGTCCTTGGAATGTCTCAGTCCGTGGAATGTCACAGTCCGTGGAATGTCACAGTCCCTGGAATGTCACAGTCCATGGAATGTCACAGTCCGTGGAATGTCACAGTCCTTGTAATGTCTCAGTCCCTGGAATGTCATAGTCCGTGGAATGTCACAGCCTGTGGAATGTCACAGTCCCTGGCGTGTCACAGTCCCTGGAATGTCACAGTCCGTGGAATGTCACAGTCCATGGAATGTCACAGTCCGTGGAATGTCACAGTCCGTGGGTGTCACAGTCCCCGGAATGTCACAGTCCGTGGAATGTCACGGTCTATGGAACTTAACAGTCCCTGGAATGTCACCATCCATGTAATGTATCAGTCCCTGGAATGTCACAGCCCGTGGAATGTAGCAGTCTGTGGGTGTCACAGTCTGTGGAATGTCACAGTCCGTGGAATGTCACAGTCTGTGGAATGTCACAGTCCGTGGAATGTCACAGTCTGTGGAATGTCTCAGTTCCTGGAATGTCACAGTCTGTAGGTTTCGCAGTCCTTGGAAATTCACAGTCCATGGAATGTCACAGTCCGTGGAATGTAGCAGTCTGTGGGTTTCACAGTCTGTGGAATGTCACAGTCCATGGAATGTCACAGTCTGTGAAATGTCACTGTCCCTGGGATGTCACAGTCCGTGGAATGTCTCAGTCCCTGGAAAGTCAGAGTCTGTGGGATGTCACAGTCCGTGGAATGTCACAGTCTGTGGAATGCCACAGTCCCTGGGATGTCACAGTCCGTGGAATGTTTGAGTTCCTGGAATGTAACAGTCCATGGGTGTCACAGTCCCGGGAATGTCACAGTCCGTGGAATGTAACAGTCCCTGGGTGTCACAGTCCGGGGAATGTCACAGTCCCTGGAATATCACAGTCCCTGGAATGTCACAGTCCGTGGAATATCACAGTCCCTGGAATGTTACAGTCTGGGGAATGTCACAGTCCCTGGAATATCATAGTCCCTGGAATGTCACAGTCCCTGGAATTTCACAGTCCGTGGAATGTCACAGTCCGTGGAACATCACAGTCCGTGGAATGTCACAGTCCCTGGAATGTCACAGTCCATGAAATGTCCGTGGAATGTCACAGTCACTGGAATGTCACAGTCTGTGGAATCTCCCAGTTTCTGGAATGTCACAATCCGTGGGTGTCACAGTCCGTGTAATGTCACAATCCGTGGAATGTAACAGTCCGTGGAATGTCACAGTCACTGGAACGTCACCGTCGGTGGGTGTTACAGTCCTTGGAATGTCACAGTCCGTGGAATGTCACAGTCCGTGGAATGTAACAGTCCCTGGATAGTCACAGTCCGTGGAATGTCTAGTACCTGGTATGTCACAGTCCGTGGAATGTCACAGTCCCTGGAATGTCACAGTCCGTGGAATGTCACAGTCCATTGAATGTCACAATCCCTGGAATGTCACAGTCCGCGGAATGTAACAGTCCGTGGAATGTCACAGTCTGTGGAATGTCTCAGTTCCTGGAATGTCACAGTCTGTGGGTTTCGTAGTCCATAGAAATTCACAGTCCGTGGAATGTCACAGTCCGTGGTTGTCACAGTCCGTGGAAAGTCTCACTCCCTGGAATGTAACAGTCCGTAGGTGTCACAGTCCGTGGAATGTAACAGTCCTTTGAATGTCACAGTCCGTGGCTGTCAGAGTCTCATTCTGTTGAATATCACAGACTGTGGAATATCACAGTCCCTGGGATGTCGCAGTCCGTGGAATGTTAGAGTTCCTGGAATGTAACAGTCCGTGGGTGTCACAGTCCGTGGATTGTAACAGTCTGAGGGTGTCACAGTCCCTGGAATGCGCAGTCCCTGGAATGTCACAGACCATGGGTGGCACAGTGAGTGGATGTCACAGTCCAGGGGTTGTCACAGTCCGTGGGTGTCACAGTCCGTGGAATGTCACAGTCCGTTGAATGTCACAGTCCGTTGAATGTCTCAGTCCGTGGAATGTCACAGTCTGTGGAATGTCTCAGTCCCTGGAATGTCACAGTCTGTGGGTTTCGCAGTCCGTGGAAATTCACAGTGCGTGGAATGTCACAGTCCGTGGTTGTCACAGTCCCTGGAATGTCACAGTCCATGGAATGTCTAGTCCCAGGAATGTCACAGTCCGTGGAATGTCACAGTCCCTAGAATGTCACAGTCCGTGGGTGTCACAGTCCATGGAATATCACTGTCCGTGGAATGTCTCAGTTCCTGGAATATCACAGTCCGTGGGTGTAGCAGTCCGTGGAAATTCACAGCCCCTGGAATGTCACAGTCCGTGGTTGTCACTGTCCGTGGAATGTCACAGTCCATGGAATGTCACAGTCCGTGGGTGTCACAGTCCCCGGAATGTCACAGTCTGTGGAATGTCGCAGTCTATGGAACGTAACAGTCCCTGGAATGTCACCATCCTTGTAATGTATCAGTCCCTGGAATGTCACAGTCTTTGGATTGTCACAGTCCGTGGGTGTCACAGTCCCTGGAATGTCACAGTCCCTGGGATGTCACAGTCCGTGGAATGTCTCAGTCCCTTGAATGTAACAGTCCAAGGGTGTCACAGTCCGTGGAATGTCACAGTCTGTGGAATGTCACTGTCCCTGGAATGTCACAGTCCGTGGGTGTCACAGTCTATGGAAAGTAACCGTCCCTGGAATGTCACTGTCCTTGTAATGTATCAGTCCCTGGAATGTCACAGTCTGTTGAATATCACAGCCCGTGGGTGTCACAGTTTGTGGGAGTCACAGTCCGTGGAATGTCACAGTCCGTGGGTGTCACAGTCCGTGGAATGTAACAGTTTGTGGGTGTCACAGTCCCTGGAATGCACAGTCCCTGGAATGTCACAGTCCGTCGGTGTCACAGTCCGTGGAATGTCACAGTCCTTGTAATGTCTCAGTCCATGGAATGTCACAGTATGTGGAATGGCATAATCTGTTGGTGTCAAGGTCCTTGGAATGTAACAGTCCCTGGAATGTCACAGTCCGTGGAATGTCACAGTCCGTGAAATGTCACAGTCTGTGGGTTCCACAGTCACTGGAATGTCACAATCCCTGGAATGGCACAGTCCATGGGTGTCACAGCCCGTGGAATGTCACAGTCCCTGGAATATCACAGTGCGTGGGTGTCACAATCCCTGGAATGTCACAGTCCGTGGGTGTCACATTCCATGGAATGTCTAGTCCCAGGAATGTCACAGTCCGTGGAATGTCACAGTTTGTGGGAGTCACAGTCCGTGGAATGTCACAGTCCGTGGTTGTCACAATCCCTGGAATGTCACAGTCCGGGGAATGTCACAGTCCTTGTAATATCTCAGTCCCTGGAATGGCACAGTATGTGGAATGTCATAATCTGTTGGTGTCAAAGTCCTTGGAATGTAACAGTCCCTGGAATGTCACAGTCCGTGGAATGTCACAGTCCGTGAAATGTCACAGTCTGTGGGTTCCACAGTCACTGGAATGTCACAGTCACTGGAATGTCACAGTCCCTGGGGGTCACAGTCCGTGGAATGTCGCCGTCTGTGGAACGTAACACTCTATAGAATGTCATAGTCCGTGGAATGTCACAGTCCCTGGAATATCACAGTCCTTGGAATGTCTCAGTCCGTGGAATGTCACAGTCCGTGGGAGTCACAGTCCGTGGGAGTCACCGTCCGTTTAATGTTACAGTCCGTGCGTGTGGCAGTCCGTGGAGTGTTACAGTCCGTGAAATCTCACGGTCCGTGGAATGTCTCAGTCCCTAGAATGTCACAGTCCGCTGCTGTCAGCGTCCCTGGAATGTCACAGTCAGTGGAATGTCACACTTCATGGAATGTCACAGTCTATGGAATGTCACAGTCTCTGGAATGTCACAGTCCCCGTAATGTCACAGTTCGTTGAATGTCACAGTCCATGTGTATCACGGAATGACACACATGTGTCCACAATCCCTGGAATGTCATAGTCCCTGGAATGTCACAGTCCGTAGGTGTCACAGTCCCTGGAATGTCACAGTCAGTGGAATGTTAAAGTCCCTGGATTGTCACAGTCCGTGGAATGTCGCAGTCCGTAGGTGTCAGAGTCCCTGGAATGTCACAGTCCGTGGACTGTTAAAGTCCCTGGATTGTCACAGTCCGTGGGTGCCACAGTTTGTGGAATGTCACAATCCATGATTGTCACAATCCCTGGAATGTCACAGTCCCTGGAATGTAAGAGTCCGTGAAATGTCTGTTACGACCCGCCCCAGGAAAAGGGGAGAGGGGGGTAACTCAGGTTCCATCAAAAATTCCTTTGGGGTGGATTACAGCGAAACGACGCTAAATAATCGGTGTATGAAAGCATATATGGATAAGATTTATTTTAACAATTTTGAATCAGTAGGTAAGATAACATTTTTGGGTGCTGTAACCTTTCTAGGGAGGAGAAAAATGCATAGGGCAGAGAAAGACAGGATAAGAGCAAGGGAGAGTAAGAGAAAGAAAAGCTGAGAGAGGACAGATGTCTATAGTCACCGCCCACGGGGTCCAGCGATGCTTCCATGTCTGTCAGTTGAAGTGGTGAAGTGATCTGCTGGGGGTGAAGGAGGGAAGCCCCCATACTCCAAGAAATTATGGGTTATTATATCCCTGGTTAGTGTCACGGGCCGTGCCTCGAGCCTCCAACATCTCCTGGGTCTGTGCTGAGTTTTTGTGTCTGGCCTGGTTCCCGCCCTTTTCCCGACAGGCAGAGGGGGGGGGATGGGCTCCCATGGGCCATCAGAAGTACAGTGTAACAGTCAAAAGCCTGCAAGCTCGGCTCTTCCCGCCTTTTCAGCTTGACATCTTCTGCGCTGGAGGAGGGGGGATGGGCCCAGTTGCCCATCAAAAAGTCAAAGCCTGCAAAAGTCTCCTAGAATGCATAAATCATCAAACACTCCAGTCTCTGACACTACCCCGTGATTTATGCATTCAATAATCTTTTGCTGTTCACTGTGAATCTTCTTTGTGGGTGGTGCTTCTCATATAGTGGATAGGAAGACAGAAGAGTGAAGGAAAGGAAGAGACAGCCCCAATGCACTGCAATCTCCCCCCTCAAAAAAAAAACAAACCAGCTTTATAATAACATAGTAAGCTAATCTGCATCAGTTACTCTCTCCACCCCGTGAGTAGTCATAGGGGATGTAATAGGATCTCAATAGTTGCAATCAAATTTCTTAACATTAATAAGGTTACAAACATACACAAATACTTGAAATTATACATTAAAAAACATTGAGTTACTTGGGAGCTGGTAAAAGGCTTTCTTATATTCCCTTCAGGTAAAACTTTTTTGTTTTGTTTAGATTTAGTTTCATTTGTCAATATTTTGTGAGATTTAGCCAAATATAGAATTCGATGCCTTTTGAATACATATTTGTATGATTCTAAATATTCATAACTTCTTGTACTAACTCCCAGGTTAAATTTGATTGAGTTTTCTGATTCTCGGTTGATTGAGACGGAACTACACACATCTGAAAGCTTTTCTCAAGCTAACTCACTTCCCAACAAAAAGACAAAACAAACTTGGCAAAAACTAAACTTGCAGTACATAAAATGGCTTGTCTTACACAATCTTACCAGCAAGTTGTTCATGATAAAAACACAAATAACTCAACAATTATTAATAAGCTCATAATACAAGCAATTTTGGGAGTAGAGGAGACACAAACACAATGTTTGTGGTAAACTTTTGCATATTGCAAACTTACTGACACAAAAATACATACAGACATGCATACTACAAAGTTATTAAGATAAAAACACAAACACATGTCAAAGAACAGTATAAGTCTTCAGTCCTGTTGCTACTTTATTTTCTCATGGGATACTTGTAAGCTGATAATAGAGGCAGTTGTGGGGGCAGTTATCTTTTCTGCCCATTGCTGCAATTGAAAGCTTTATTGGTTTCATGCAGTTTGATCTCATCTGCTGGCAGGTTCCTGCGGAAAAAAAAAGAAAATCTGGCCCACTATGGACCCATTATTAAAAAGAAGGAACTATCTATTTATCCAACTCCTTTTCTTCTCTGGCATAATGTCACTAGGGTAGTAATAATAGAGAAGTTTGGAGCATGTTTTCTCCAAAAGACAAATAAACTCAGAGTATGCTGGGACTCCTTTTTACTTCTCAGCATCTTTATTTGCTCTAGGGTGGCCAAGGTGTCAGGGGGAATACACACTGCTAATTTTCCTATGGGAATTTGAAGTCTCAGACTTTCCAAGTGGGTGATAGTACTTGTCTGAGTCTGGTCCTGCAATTCTGCAATTTCTGGGGTAATTTTTTCATGTGTTCCTAAAGGGAGTGGGTGGGGGTTTACATTTGTTATTTTAGAAGGAGGCAGACTTGGAACAGTTTGCAACAGACGGACAGAGGGGGTTGGGAGACCAAACACCCATTCTCTCCCTCTAGCGTCTGTCCAGGCCTTCCCCTTTAGCAGATCCAACCCCAGGATGTTAGCTGGTAATGGCCCTACAATCATGATAGTTTCTGTGGCTGTCTCATCTCCAGGTAACCAGCATTTCACTCGAGCAGTGTATTGGGGTCGGGATTTGCCAAAAGCATCAGTCACCCACATCTTCTTTTTCTCTGGTTTAATGCCACACTGAGTAGCAGCTTCAGTTTGGAGTGCTGAGACCTGTGCACCCGTGTCTACCACAAATGTAACCAAAGATTTAAAAGGGCCAAGAGGAAGAGTGATTACCAAATCTCCCTGGTTGTTTTCTGTAAGCTTTCTCTCATAAACCCACTGGCTATTTTTTGGCTTATTTACTTGAGAGCAGTAAGTCCAGTTCCTTGACTCAGAACTGGTCAAACTGGTTAGTCCGGTTTCTGGAGAGGCTGAGGGGATCACAGTGTTGGACTCCTTAGAGGGGCTGCCCTTAGGGGGTGTCTTGTGCTCTTTGATCTTATCCCACTGCTTTATCAAGTATTCCAAATTAGCAGTGGGTAATTTATCCATCACTTCTCGAGGAATACCTTTTGCAACACCTTCTCTCCACAGACTGTATCTCTTTCTCCTCCTAGATGACACATTTTGTTGACAAATACCTGGTGAAGCAGGTTTTTGGACTTTCCCTGCCCTCCTGCAGTGTATTCTCTGGCCACTGGTACCAGAGAGCCCCAGCTGCTGACCAGTAGCTATTAATTCTTGGGCTATTTCCAACCAGGTTATTCCTGATGGAGCACCCCTTCTTCTAGGTCTGGGGGTTGCCTTTATGCGCTCCTGTAATTGTTTAGCATAAACTTTTAGTGCATCAGGCAGGCCTCGAATTAAAACTGGAAATCTCTGTGGATCTGCCTCGAGTTCCATTGGGGAATTTCGTTGTGGGTCTAATAATTTTGTATGCATTAACTGGAGACATGCGGGTTTTTGTACACTTTTTACAATGTGGCCAATTGTGGGTGTTTTAATCGTGTAAGGATCTCCCCTTTCTATAGGGTCTAACCCACCTGCCCAGTAGGCAGCTCTTTGGGTCAGGGACCACGGTGCTCGGTTATCATTTGTGGTCAGGAAGACCCCTGGGCCCCAAAATCCTCTGGCCTCATCTTCACTCAACAAAATCCGATCTCCCCCAGTAAGGGACACCCTCCACACATATTCAGTCTCTGATTCACTGGCCTTACGACTGTATTTTTCCTGAATTTTGGCCAGTGCTTCCCCCGTGTACGGGGTAGTTCGTGTGGTAGTTTGCCTGTCTGTCCCCTGGCCAGTGGTTTCAGTTTTAATGAGGGGACGCATATGTATTACCCCCTCCTCCGGGTAACTTTGCTTCAACTCTTCTAATTCCCCAGAGGGGTACAGGGATTTGTTAGCATCTACCGGTTTAGGGTATTTTGAATTAATGTCTCGCAATTCACAATTTTTCATTTCCAGTATTTTTTTAAGCCTTTCATTTTGTTCCTCCTCATCTTCAAGGGCTGACCTAAGCAATGAGTTAATCTCTCTCTCTTTCTCCAGTGCCTGACGTTCAGCAGTTAACTGCAGGCGTTCTTTTCCTAATTGCTCCTGTAATGCCTTCATTGTCTCTTGAAGAGACCTTATCACCTCACCGGTAGATTTTTGAATAGCCTCTTTTTCTAGCTGGTCCTGCAAAGTTCTCATTGACTCTTGGAAAGATTTTATCACTTCACTTACAGATTTCTGAATAGTTGATTTTTGCCTTTGCACTGCTCTAAGGAACACGCCTAAGACAGCACCCACAAAAAACAGTTGTAAACCAAGGATAGCTATCAGGAGGGAATAATCCCCATATAACTCAACCTGGGGTGTCATCATCCCCTTTGCCTCAGTCATTAACCCAGCTTAGGTTAATGTCTTTCTCCCCCTTAACCCTCTGAGGGCTGGTTTGACTCTCTCCTGAAAACCTTTCAACAGGTCCAGGTACCAGAGAACCTTTCAACAGGTCCAGGCCACACCAGGAAACCTTTCAACAGGTCTGATGTGCCCGGGTCACACCGAGAGGAGAAAAATTCTTACTATAATTTTATTGCGAGGGGACAGTCACCATTTGACTCGCCCTCGGTACCAGTTTTAGACTACACCGATTACTCCACTATATCCAAAGGATCCTGTCCGTGACGCCAAAAATGTTACGACCCGCCCCAGGAAAAGAGGGGGGGGGTAACCCAGGTTTTATCAAAAATTCCTTTGGGGTGGATTAAAGTGAAACGACACTAAATAATCGGTGTATGAAAACATATATTGATAAGATTTATTTTAACAATTTTGAATCAATTGTTAAGTTAACATTTTTGGGTGCTGTCATAATCAATAGGTAAGCTAACATTTTTGGGTGCTGTCATAATCAGTAGGTAAGCTAACATTTTTGGGTGCTGTCATAACCTTTCTGGGGAGGAGAAAAATGCATAGGGGAGAGAAAGGCAGGATAAGAGCAAGGGAGAGTAAGGGAAAGAAAAGCTGAGAGTGGACAGATGTCCATAGTCACCGCCCACGGGGTCCAGCGATGAAACTTGATAGTTGCAGCTTCCATGTCTGTCACTTGAAGTGGTGGTCTTGATCTGCTGGGGGTGAAGGAGGGAAGCCCCCACACTCCAAGAAGTTATGAATTATCATATCCATGGTCAGTGTCACGGGCCATGCCTCGAGCCTCCAACCTCTCCCTGGGCCCTGCGCAAGAGCTGCTGTGTCTGGCCTGGCTCCCGCCTTTCAAGTTTGGCAGAGGGAGGGCGGGTCCTGATTGCTCGTCAGATGTATCAATAGTCAAAAGCCTGCAAGGTCAGCTCTTATCTTTCAGGACTTCACACCTTCAGCACTGGAGGGAGGGAGGGGCTCGACTGCTCATCAGAGGTATCATGCAAGTCAAAAGCCTGCAAAAGTCTCCTAGAATGCATAAATCATCAACCATTTCAGTCTCTGACACACAGAGAGCTCTGATGTCACAGAGGTGGATGTGATGTCATAGGAGACATGCGATGTCACAGAGGGGGATGTGATGTCACAGGAGACATGCGATGTCACAGAGGAGGATGCGATGTCACAGAGGAGGATGTGATGTCACAGACGGGGATAGAATCATAGAATCATAGAATTGTTTGTTTTGGAAAAGACCTCAGAGATCGTCGAGTCCAACCCTTGGTCCAAATCCAGTCCATTTACTAGATCATGGCACTCAGTGCCACGTCCAATCTGTGTTTAAAAATCTCCAGGGATGGTGAATCCACCACCTCCCTGGGCAGCCCATTCCAATGCCTGATTACTCTCTCTGTAAAGAATTTTCTCCTGATATCCAACTTAAACTTCCCCTGACGGAGCTTAAGCCCGTGCCCCCTTGCCCTATTGCTGAGTGCCTGAGAGAAGAGACCAACCCCCACCTGGCTAGAACTTCCCTTCAGGTAGTTATAGATGGTGATGAGGTCACCTCTGAGCCTCCTCTTCTCCAGGCTAAACAACCCCAGCTCCCTCAGCCTCTCCCCATAGGACTTATGCTCCAGTCCCTTCACCAGCCTTGTTGCTCTTCTCTGGACCCGCTCCAGCACCTCAATATCCTTCCTGAACTGAGGGGCCCAGAACTGAACACAATACTCAAGGTGTGGCCTCACCAACGCAGAGTACAGGGGAAGGATCACTTCCCTGCTCCTGCTGGCCACGCTATTTTTGATACAGGACAAGATCCCATTGGCCTTCTTGGCCACCTGGGCACACTGTTGGCTCATGTTCAGCCTCCTGTCGATCAGGACCCCCAAGTCCCTTTCTGCCTGGCTGCTTTCCAGCCACTCTGTGCCCAGCCTGTAGCACTGCAGGGGGTTGTTGTGGCCAAAGTGCAGGACCCGGCACTTGGCTTTATTGAACTTCATCCCATTGGAATCAGCCCATCTCTCCAGCCTATCCAGACCCCTCTGCAGAGCCCTCCTGCCTTCCAGCAGGTCGACACTCCCTCCCAATTTGGTGTCATCTGCAAATTTGCTGATGATGGACTCAATCCCCTCATCTAAATCATCAATAAAGATGTTAAACAGGACTGGGCCCAACACTGATCCCTGGGGAACACCACTGGTGACCGGCCGCCAGCTGGATGCAGCTCCATTCACCAGCACTCTCTGGGCCCGACCCTCCAGCCAGCTCCTAATCCAGGAGAGGATACACTTGTCCAAGCCATGGGCTACCAGCTTTTCCAGGAGTATATTATGGGAGACAGTGTCAAAGGCCTTGCTGAAGTCCAGATAGACCACATCCACAGCCTTCCCCTCATCCACCAGGTGGGTCACCTGATCGTAAAAAGAGATCAGGTTGGTCAGACAGGACCTGCCCCTCCTAAACCCATGTTGGCTGGGTCTGCTCCCTTGTCCATCCTGAAGGTGCTGTGTGATTGCACTCAGGATGATCTGCTCCATAACCCTGCCAGGCACCGAGGTCAGGCTGACAGGCCTGTAGTTGCCAGGGTCCTGCTTGCAGCCTTTTTTGTGGATTGGGGTGACATTCGCCAACCTCCAATCATTTGGGACCTTCCATTATTGGAGTACCTGCGCCAATATGTGTCCTTAAACCAGGACAGGTTGCTCAAGGGCTCCTGAAATTTGGCATCATCCACAAAGGACTTGAAAATACATTTTGTCCCATTGTACAGAGAGATAATAAAGATGTTCTATAGTGGTGTTCAAGGACTGGTCACTGAAGGATTTCACCAGGAAGTTGCTGCCAAGAGGACTTTGTACCATGGATTTTATTGGACACTCTTCATTCAGCCAACTTCCCACCCACCACATCTTCCACTTCTTCAGTCCAGCTCTCACCAGTCTGGCCATAAGAAGACCACAGGAGACCATGTCAAGGGCCTTGATAAAGTCTGGGCACAAAACATCCCCTTCTTTTCCCTCCCACATGGGTTCTGCAATCCCTGCCTTGTCCTTCCCATGCCTGGCAATGGCTGCAGGAGGACTTGCCCTCTCCCCTTCCCTGCTGAGCCTGAGCAGTGTGGAACTCTGCCAACCCTCCTTGCTGCCCTGTTTGCAGACTGGTTCCAGGTCTGCCTTTGCCAAGGTCCCTGGAAGCTCTGGGATGGCAGCTCTGAAGCACTCACAGGAGGGAGCCCAGCTCTGCTTCACAAGTTCCCAGGGCCTGTCCCTGCCTGTGCTCCAAGGGCTTCCACCCCCCAGGACTGTGCTCAGAGAGCACTCAGGCCTTACAGCGAGAAAGGGGCTCAGGAGGACAGTGTGGGAGTGGCAAGAGAGCAGCTCTGCAAAGACCAAGCACTGCTGCTCCCTGGCAGTGCTGCTGGGCTGGGATTATTGTCCCCTTCCCCTTTGCAAATACCCCCTGTCCTGCAGTGTGCTGTCCTTTGGGAACATCTGAGAAGGAGGGTCTTGGGCAAAGAAGGCACTGCAGGGTCCTTTATTTTGTTTAAATACTCAGAGAGGACAATTCATCATTTATACATCTCTGGGTCAAATTCAGTGGGTAGACACTAAATAGGAAGGCAGATGCATAATAATATTTAATTGAATAGAAAGTTAATGCAAGAAGAACCTGATGACCTCCACAAAAACCTGAACAGGAAGGTTGGGCCATTAAGAAGTCCCATTCTGAATGCTACACACCAGAAAACAGGCACTTGATTGCTCCTGAAAAGCATCCAGGCATCATTTTCCTCAGGGCATCCTTGAGCTCCTGATTCCTGAGGCTGTAGATGAGGGGGTTCAGTGCTGGAGGCACCACCGAGTACAGAACTGATAGTGCCAGATCCAGGGATGGGGAGGAGATGGAGGGGGGCTTCAGGTAGGAAAATGTACCAGTGCTGACAAAGAGGGAGACCACAGCCAGGTGAGGGAGGCACGTGGAAAAGGCTTTGTGCCGTCCCTGCTCAGAGGGGATCCTCAGCACAGCCCTGAAAATCTACACATAGGAGAAAACAATGAAAATGAAACAACCAAATGCTAAAGAGATGGAAAACAAGAGAAACCAGAGTTCCCTGATGTAAGAGTTTGAGCAGGAGAGCTTGAGGATGGGGGGAACCTCACAGAAGAACTGGCCCAGGGCATTGCCCTGGCACAGGGGCAGGGAAAATATATTGGCTGTGTGCAGCAGAGCAGTGAGAAAGGCAGTGGCCCAGGCAGCTGCTGCCATGTGGGCACAAGCTCTGCTGCCCAGGAGGGTCCCGTAGTGCAGGGGTTTGCAGATGGCAACGTAGCGGTCGTAGCACATGATGGTGAGGAGGAAAAACTCTGTTGACATGAAGAACAGAAAGAAAAAGAGCTGTGCAGCACATCCCATGTAGGAGATGGTTGTGGTGTTATGGAGGGAGTTGTGCATGGCTTTGGGGACAGTGGTGCAGATGCAGCCCAGGTCTGTGAGGGAGAGGTTGAGCAGGAAGAAGCCCATGGGGGTGTGCAGGTGGTGGTCGCAGGCTACGGCGCTGAGGATGAGGCCGTTGGCCAGGAGGGCAGCCAGGGAGATGGCCAGGAAGAGCCAGAAGTGCAGGAGCTGCAGCTCCCGCCTGTCTGCCAATGCCAGGAGGAGGAACTGGGCCATGGAGCTGCTGTTGGACATTTACTCCTTTCTCAGAGTATTTTGATCTGTTGAGGAGGAAAAGTCACTGCTGAGTTCGACCAGGTTTCTGCAGCCAAACATTACCCGTCTCAGCCACCCCACTCTCAGGCTCTCTTTCCTCTCTCAGACCTCCCTGCAGCTCCCTCCCCTGAGCTCTGCCTTTTGCTGCCTGAGGGGACCATTGGAATCAGGAACTCTCTGATGGGCTCCAAAGGCCTCCTTTCTTTGCTGGGAGAGGGACCTTGGAATGCAGGGTGATCTCAAATTAAATGTACTCATGATACATCAAAGAGCTTCTCAGCTTTGCTGTTTGCAATTTGCCCAAATGAAGGACTGAGCTGAGGGAATTCTTTGGATTTGTTCACCCACTTGCACCTGCCACCCTTAGGAGTGGTTGTGGAGGTTTGAAATCCCTGACATTTCCATTGCACTGCAGGTCAAGTCTTGTGGGTTGTGAGGGGCACAGGGACGGTCCCTTAGTGCAGAGGGAAGAGCTGCTCTGCCCATCAGTCCTGGGCTCAGCTGCCCTGTGCTGGCAGCTTGGAGCTGGAGGAGCATCACACTCAACTGTTCCCCTCCAAAGAAACTGCCCAGAGATCCAGGAATCCATGTCCAAAGAACAGACTGACACACTCCTCACCTTTTCATCTCTCCCCTCCCAGAGTGAGACACAAAATGCTCCTTGCAGCTGCCCAGAGCATTTCCATGGATTTAGCCCTGAGGAGTTTTCTCCATGGGGATCCTGTGCAGCACAGAGATCCTATGGCAGAGCTGTGCCCTTCTGGAGGGCACCTGCAGCCCTGCAGGACACCCAGGCAAACAGCTGAATACCCTGAAGGTGCCTGGAGGGCACTTGGGCACTTGGCTCCCACAGACACATCCCCACAGCAGCACCCAAAGGGTTTGTGTCTGCACAGGAATCTGCCCCCCCAAAACCCCACACTGGCTCAGAAAACCCAATCGTGAGAACAAGGAGAGCCCAGGTAGCAGGGGATGGCAGGGAAATGCCACAGTGCTGCTGCCAAGGGAGGAGGGACACACAGAGACAGTTGGAAATCAGGGCCCTGTCCTTGCCTGGGCTCTGGCTGCTGCAGGGCAATGCACAGCCCAGCCCCCGTGGGCCTGAGGGCACAGGCTCTGCTTAGGCTGGGAAAGGAGCCCAGGCAGGAGCTGCTCAGGGAAGGGGTCTGTGCCACAGGGACAGCAGGGAGGGGCCCCCATCCCCCTGCCCAGCCCTTGTGGCAGCAGCTGCCTGTCCCTGCCTGCCTGTCTCTGGGTGAGGAGCTGTTCCTGCCAGCAGCCCCTGCCTGTGCCCAGCTCAGCTCCCTGCCAGTGCTGCCAGAGCCATCCCCAGCCCAGTGCCCAGGGGCAGCTCTGCCTGGGCAGGGGCTGCAGAGCAGATCCCAGACCCCTGCGGTGGCTGGGAAGGGGGAGGTGTTCTGGGGGGATGTGCTTCCTGAGAAGGGCCCCTGGAAATGGAGGAGGTGGAGCTGAAGCTGTGAGGAGCCCTGAGCCTGCAGCTGAAGGGCCCTGCCCAGCCCTGCCCTGCCCTGAGGGGTCACTCCTTCCACCCACCCCTTCTCCCTGCAGGGCTGTGGCAGCTCCTTGGCCGGGCTGAGAGCTGACCCTGGCAGGCAGCAGAGTCCCTGCCCCAGCACACAGAGCCCTGGGGGCAGGACCCTGCTCTGCACCACAGCCCTGGGCACCCCTGGCTGCACCCCCACCTTCCCACCCCACAGCCAGCCCTGCCACAGGGAACCTTCTGGCCCTGGGCCTCTGAGGGGGCAGCAGCAAGTCCTGCTCTGCAGCAGCTTCTCCTGCTGCACCCCAGCAAATCCAGCAGAGCCATCCTGACAGCTCCTGCCACTGCTGCCATTTGGCAGCTGGCAGAGGCACTTGCAGGAACTCACCTGCACTGCTCTGCAGCCACAGCCTGACCGTGGCAAAGGGCTGGCAAGGTTCCTGCCCTGAGCAGCTCTGCCCTGTCCTCCCAGCCCAGGATCCCTTGAACCTCCTGCTCCCTTCTCCTCTCTGCCCTTGCTGCCTGCAGCTCCTGCCCTGCTCTGCCATATGGCCACTTCCCCTGCACTGCAGCAACTGGGAGAGTCCTGCTGAAAGATCCTGGAAGCTGTGGGATGTGCCAGCTTGAGGAGATGCCTCCAGGAAGGCAAGTTGAACTTTCCTACAGCCAGGGAATTCTTCATTCAAATCCTGAGAAGGTTTCTCCTGTGGTGAGAGCTCAGTCACCTCCCAGCCCAGGCTGCCTCTCATCTCTCTCCCTTCTCTCCTGTGCCCTGGGTGCTGCAGGCAGTGCCCTCAGCCCTGCTGGGCTGTGCAGAGGAGCTGCTCCTGGGCAGAGCTGTCTCTGTGAAGCTCTTCTTGCTTGCCAGGAGCTCCCTGTGTGCCAGGAGCCCAGCCCAGCTCAGCAGCACAGCAACAGCCCCAGGCAGCCCTTTCTCTGCCCCTCTGGGCTCCTCCAGCTGTCCCTGGGGCTCCAGGGGAACCTGCTGGCACACAGCTGAAGGAAATCATGATGTTCCTTCTCTCAGCTGGGCACAGACACTTCTTTCAGCACTGTCATTTCTCCAAACAGACACAGAGTTAAGTTCAAGAGGCCCCTTTTCATGTCCCATCATTAGACAGGAAACCCAGACAGTGCCCAGGAGGGATCTCCTTCACCTGCACTGAGGGAAGGGACTCAGCTGAGTCAACAGAGGTGTCTCCTTGTGGCTCTGCAGACCTGGGGCCAGAAGGACACTCAGCTCCCTCCACAACCCCCATGGGCTGGGATTCCTCCTGCCCCAGCTCAGTGGGCCCAAAACAGGCCCCTGCAGGTGACTCCTTGTCCCAGTTCCCCTTGGGAATGAATGAAGACCAAAGCCAGGAGTGACCTGCTGGGACACAAACCCCTGGTTCCTTCTGAGGGGCCAGAGGTGACCGAGATTCCTGCTGGGAACTGCAGGCTCCAATGGAGCAGTTCCTAGGGACAGGGCAGCAGCTGTGGGATCTTCTTGGAGGCTGCTGGGACATTGCTTTGGCCAACTTCAGTGGCAGAAGGGGCCCACATGTAGGACAGGGGAACGTGTCACTGTTCCTTCTGTCCAGGGCAGCCCCTAGAGGTGTTCAGGTGACCAAATGGAGTCAGGTGGCACAGGGAGAGAGGTCTCTCTCCTGTTCTTTATCAGGGTATTTTCTACATGTCCTCAGAGTACAATGGCAGTTGTCTCCTGGACATCCCTTCATTACTGAACCTAATTCAGGGCAGCAGAGCCTGGACTGAACAGCCAAAGAGGGGCCTGTAGTGCCAGGGGAGGTGCCAGGGCTCTGCAGCACAAGTGCAGCAGCTGCCATGGACAGCACAGGGCCTGTGCAGGGACCCCGTCCCCATTCCCAGCAGTTGTGGGACAGGCACCACCCAGGGCTTCTCAGACACATTGGGGGCCTTTGGGGCAGGGAGTGAATCCCAGCCCTGCAGGGACACAAAGGCTGTCCCTTCTCTGCCCAGCCAAGGCCGGGCCAGGCACGAGTCCAAATCCCATCAGCCCAGGCTGTCCACACTTGTCTCCTCCCTCTGCTGGCTCTTCTCTCCCCCAGCATTTCAGCAGCATGTGCTGATCTCCTCAGGGATCAGGCCTGGGATTTTCCCCCTGGGCCTGAGTCCCAGCACGTCCCCCCCCAAGGCCATTGTCAGCAAAGCCTCTGCCCACCCCAGCTCTCGGGGCTTTCAGAGCAGCTTTCCCTACTGCAAGTCTGTTCTTACCCCGGTGCCCCCGCTGAGGGGCTGCAGCCAGACAGGCCCCACTGCCCTGCGTGTGGGGCACAGGAGGAGGAGCTGCAGCCCCAAGTCTCTCTTCATTCCACTTGCAGGCAATAACAGCCCAGGCCTGCTGAGACAGTTCCCAGGTTGCAGGGCTGTGCAGGGTTGGGAGAGAAGGCCAAGGAGACCCAGGAGAGAAAGAGCAGGAGAGAGGTGTCCTCAGTGGGAAGGAGCTTCTGGGACCTGTGGAGCTGCTCTGGGGGATGAAGGAATTGGTTGAACTTCTGTGGGTGAGGGTCAGAGGAGAGACTGGTTTGGGTGACATTGTGGAGTGAGACAAAGAGCCCATTGCAGTTGGCTTTGATAACCCTGGAATTCACTAGAAAGGCACCAGGACAGGATGCAAAGAGTCCCAGAGGTTTGTGCAGGGTCTTGTTCAAGACCCCCCTTGGGACACAGGCCTTTAGAGCACAGCTGGCAGGTTGGTGGACAACAGGGAGGCTCATCTGCATCTGCTGCTCTCCAAGGGGAACCAAGAGGTTGCCATAGAAACTGATTGTAGTGATGGGAATGTAGAGTGTATGGTGGTTGCCATGGTAACTGACCATAGCAATGGGACTGTACGATGGTTGCCATGGTAACTGACCGTAGCGATGGCCATGTATGATGGTTGCCATGGCAACCAACTGTAGCAATGGGAATGTATGATGGTTGCCATGGTAACTGACCGTAGAAACAGGAATTTCTGATGTTTGACATGGTAACTGACTGTAGCAATTGGAATGTAGAACAGTTGCCATGGTAACTGATCGTAGCAATGGGAATGGATGATGGTTGCCATGGTAACTGACTGTACCAGTGGGAAGTATGATGGTTGCCATGGTAACTGACCGTACCACTGGGAGTTATGCTGTTTGCCATGGGAACTGACCGTATAAGCAGGAATATATGATGGTTGCCATGGTATCCAACCATGGCCATGAGCATGTATGCTGGTTGCCATGGTAACCGACTGTAGCAATGGGAATGTGTGGTGGTTGCCTTGGTAACTGACCATAGGAATGGGAATGTTTGATGGTTGCCATGGTAACTGACTGTAGCAATGGGAATTTATGAGAGTTGCCATGGTAACTGACCGTAGGAATGGGAATGTATGCCGTTTACCACGCTGATTGTAGCAGTGGGAAGTATGATGGTTGCCATGGTAACTGACCATAACAATTGGAATGTATAATGGTTGCCATGGTAACTGACCATAGCCATGGGAATTTGTGGTGGTTGTCATGGTAACCAACCATAGCAATGGGAATGTGTGACGGTTTCCATGGTAACCGACTATACCATGGGAATGTATGATGGTTGCCATGGTAACTGAGCATAGCAATGGGAATGTGTGCTGTTTGGCATGGGAACTGATTGTAGCAGTGGGAAGTATGATGGTTGCCTTGGTGACCGACTATAGCAACGGGTATGTATGATGGTTGCCATGGTAACTGACTATAACAACAAGAATGTATGATGGTTGCCATGGTAACTGACTGTAGTAAAGGGAAGGTATGGTGGTTGCCATGGTAACCGACTGTACCATCAAGAGGTATGATCGTTGTCATGGTAACTCAGCATAGGAACAGGAATGTATAATGGCTGTCATGGTAAACAACTGTAGTGACGGGAATTTATGATGGTTGCCATGGTAACTGACCGTAGCAGTGGGAGGTATGATGGTTGCTGTGGTAACTGACTGTAGCAACGCAACTGTATGATGGTTGCCATGGTAACTGACTGTAGCAATGTGAATGTATGATGGTTGCCATGGTAACTGACCATAGCAACGGGAATGGATGATGGTTGCCCTGGTAACCAACAATAGCAATGGGAATGTGTGATCATTGCCGTGGTAACTGACCATTGCAGTGGGAATGTGTGCTGGTTGTCATGGTAACTGACCATAGCAATGGGGCTTTATGATGGTTGCCATGGTAACCAACTGTTGCAATGAGAATGTATTATGGTTGCCATGGTAACTGACCAAAGCAATGGGAATGTATGATGGTTGCCATGGTAACCAACCATAGAAATGAGAATGTGTGCTGGTTGCCATGGTTACTGACCGTAGCAGTGGGAGTGTATAATGGTTGCCATGGTAACCGACCATAGAAAAGAGAATGTATGATGGTTGCCATGGTAACTGACTGTAGCAATGGGAATGTATGCTGGTTGCCGTGGTAACTGACTTTAGCAACACAGCTGTATGATGGTTGCCATGGTAACCGACCATAGCAGTGGGAATGTATGAGGGTTGCCATGGTAACTGACCATGGCAAGGGGGCTCAGTGGCATTGCCCAAGGCTTCCACTTCTGCAAATTGGCTTCACTCACCTTCTCCTTCAGCAGCCTCAGCCACTTGTCGTGGGGGCCCCACACAGAAGCTTCCCACCTCCATGAGGTTCTGCAGCAGCCCAGGGTTCCTTTGGCCCCACAAGGTCTTTCAGTCCAGCTGTTCCCAGTATATCTTTGTGGTTGCTGCTATTTCCTTGTTAGTAACAACCTAATTTTCAGAGTTTTATCTCTCTGTAATGGTAAGAAATAAAAAGAGAGGGATTCATTTCATTAGAGTTCCCACCTCAATTTTTGTCTTTAAGCTAAGACAGCCCCTCAGTTGCACGAGGTTGTGCAGAGTCACAAATGCCCAATAATTCCATAAGGTTCCACAGTTTCCTGGGATTCCTTAGTTTCCCTGAGACCCTAGACAGTCACAATAGACCTTTGATTCCATGAGGCCCTGCAGTGTCACAGTGGCCCCCTGATTCCATGAGGTTCTGCAGAATCCCAGGGTTCCTTTGGTTCCATGAGGCCCTGCAAGATCACGGTGGTCCCTTGATTCCATGAGGTTGCACAGTGTGCAAGGCTTCCTTTGGCTTTGTAAGGCCCTGCAGAGGCACAATGGATCCTTGATTCCATGACGTTGGTCTGTTTCCCAGAGTTCTTTGGCTCCATCAGGCCCTGCAGTGTGACAATGGCCCACTGATTCCATCATTTTCCCCAGTGTCACAATGGACCCTTGATTCCATGAGGTTCCCCAGTGTCACAATGGTCCCTTTGACTCCAGAAGGCCTTGCAGAATCAGAATGGCCCCTGGATTCTGTGAGGTTCCACAAGGTCACAGTAGACCCTTGATTCCATGAGGTTGCAGAGTGTCCCATTGGTTCCCTTTGGTTCCAAAAGGTTCTGGGATGTCACACTGGCCCCTTGATTCCCTGACATTCCACAAAGTCCCAGGGTCCTTTTGATTCCATGAGGTTCCACAGTGTCTCATGTTCCCTTTGGTTCCAGGAGGCCCCAGTGTATTCCAATGGCCCCTGGACTCCAGGAGATTCCACACTGTCCTGGGGTTCCCTTGTCTCCCTGACTTTTGGCAGTGTCCAGGGTCCCTTTGTTCCCAGGAGGTACCTTTGTTTCCATCAGGCCCTGCCACGTCCCAGACTCCCTTTGGTTCCATGAGGTGCTGCAGGGTCACAATGTCCCCTTGATTCCATGAGGTTCCACCATGTCCCAGGGTTCCTTTGGTTCCATGGGGTTCCACAGGGCCAAAACTCCCTGCTTCTTATCCTTCCAACATTTGTGGGCCCATTCTCTCCCTGCCTGGGATGGAGCCCCATTGTGTTTGTGCAGGAATGGATCCATGGCCATCCTGCCACTGCCCCAATTGAATGCTGCACAAACGTCACTGCAGGCCCGACCCTGGATGCAGGAACAGTCTGGGAACTCCAGGCCTGCTGACATTCAGCAGAGCCAGTCGGGGGCCCAAAGAGCACAAGGGATTGACTGCAACCCCTGCAGGTCTCTGGCATTGCTGGGGACAAAGGCAGGAACTGCCAGGAGCTCTGCAGAGCCCTGACAGTGCCACTGCAATCCCAAGCTGCATTGCCCAGGGCAACCCTCAGCACAGCCAAGGCCACAACCCTTCCTGAAAGGTGTCCCTTCTGGGCAGGGCCAGGGGGACAAACCCCTCCATCTGTCCCTGCACATGTTGGGTCCAATTCTCATCCCCCACTTAGGGACAAAGTCAGGCTCCATTGGGTGTTTAGCTTTGCATTTGCTTCACTCTTTTGTGCTTCCAACAAACACACACACCCCAGTCTGGGCAGAGTCTGGCCCCCCAAAGAACACAAGACCTGACTATTTGTGGCTCCCACTGCAGGGGCTGGAACTTGGGCCACAATCTGTGCCAGGAGCAGAGAGGTCCCTCCCCACAGAAACTTCTTGGCAATGGAGTTCTTAAGAAAAGGGGACAGGCTGTGGGGATCACTTGCAGGGCACAGTCAAGGGCATGTCTTGAGCATCCTCCTGTTTAACATGACCAGCTTTTTCATTCCTTTTTCTCTCTGTTTTCTCATGCTTGTTCCTCCAGTGACCACTGTGATCCTCCCCTTTCTTTGATTCTTTCCTAGACATCCCAGGACAAGCCTTGCCCAGTCCCCATATCCCCTTTCTGGCTGCCCATCATGAGTCTCAGAGCCGGAGGCTGAATCCCCCATCCTCAGCTGCAAGGTCACCCTGAGAGGTTCTGCCATTGACCCACTTGGTTACAGTTTCCTACAGATACCTTGGAACTTCCTCGGAATTAATTTGTTACCTTTTGGGCTTAGAAGGGTTTCTCCAAAAACATGGCAATTCATGTCCTCAACATGGAAATTCTTTGGAGAAGGAGTTTGGGACTTCAGACTCAAAAGAATCACAGAATTATTTTGTTTGGAAAGGAACTAAAAGGTCATCTGGTCCAAGTCCCTGGACATGCACAGTGACATCTTTTATTAATTCAGGTTACTCACACTCCCTGACCTTGGCCAAATGCAGGGATGGGACATCCACTTCTCTGCAAACCTCTTCCAGTTCTTGCCACTCTGATTGTTAAATCTTTCCTCCTATTATCTGGTATAAAATTCTGCTCTTTCACTTCAAAGCCACTGCCCCCTGTTCTGCCACTACAGGCCTTGGTAGAAAGTATCCCTGGGATTTCCTTAGACTATGAGCATGACATTTTCATCTGCAAAAACATCTGTGAGTGCCCAGAGATCTTCCAAGATGGACTTGAAAGGTCTCAAGCACATGAGCACTAGAGAGGGGCTCAGGAGCTGTGGCCTCACTGGTGTGGAGACTGAGGACAGGACAGGACAGTCCTCAGGGGGCTTGAAGGGAGGATTTAGAGCTGGTGGATCCTTTTGTCAGAGCAGAAAAGAGCAGGAGAAAGAAAGAATTAATGCCAAGTGCAGCTGGGAGGGTCCTGAGTGGACATGAGGAAAAAGGAATTTCACTCCATGGAAAACGCTGCCACACATCACCCAGGAGGAGTGTGGATGAGGCCAAGGCTTTGTGTGTGCAGGAAGAGCCAGGGAGGATGCAGAGATGTCAGTGCAGGAAGGTGCCAGCCAGGTGGGGCAGCCGGGGGGATGACGACAGCCTGCAGGGAAAGGGGCAGGGCATGGACACCGTAGGACAGCCTGGGCTGGAGAGGAGACAGGGAGGGGGAGAAGCTGAAAGGCCCTGCCACAGCCACCTTCTGCAGGCCTTTGGCCATGGCTGCTGTCTGTGCCCCTGAGGCCAGGAGGAGGGGAGTGCCCCTTGCAGCCCTGGGGCCTCATGGCCTCCTTGTCCCTGCTCAGCAGCCTGGCAGGTGCCACCCCATGGGCCTGCCCTTGGCATTGCACATCCCACATCCCAGGGCCCCAGGAAGAGCCCTGAGGAATGAGGCAGGGACAGGATCTGCCTTCCCAGGGGCTGGGGGTCAGGGCTTGGCCCTTTGGATTAAGGAAACAAGTCAAGGTTTCTTCAGCATCAGAGCCACCTTTCCCTTGCTTGTCCATCCTTGGCATCACTGTCTGCAGTTTTCTGCTCTAACTGGAACCTGGGGACACGTTCTCAGTTGTGTCCCTCAGTGAGACTCATTAGCACTACAAGAAACTTCACTGTTTTAATCTCATTTTGACTTCTTGAAAAGTTGTTTGAACTTCCTCTCAGGGACTGAGTCTCATGTAAACAAGACCAAACCCCTCGAGGGTCATGAAATGCCTGGGGCTGTTGCTGTGCTGCTGAGCTGGGCCGGGCTCCTGGCACACAGGGAGCTCCTGGCAAGCAAGAAGAGCTTCAAAGAGACAGCTCTGCTGGTGAGCAGCTCCTCTGCACAGCCCAGCAGGGCTGAGGGCACTGCCAGGCCAGCTCAGGGACACCAGCAGGGCACAGACAGAGCTTCAAGGGGCTCAGCACTGGCAGGATGGCTGAGAGCTCCCTGCAGGAGGAACCTTGGCAGGGCTGCACATGGTGAGTCTGTGGCTGCAGGGCAGTGCAGGGGCAGCTCCTGGAGGCATCTCCTAAAGCTGGCCCAGCCCCAGCTGATGGGATGGGGGAGCAGGGGCTGTTTTGGGGCACTTTGGCAGAGCTGTGAAGCCAGGGGTGCAGCCAGGGGTGCCCAGGGCTGTGGGGCAGAGCAGGGTCCTGCAGCCCAGGGCGCTGTGCTGGGTAGGGACTCTGCTGCCTGCCAGGGGCAGCTCTCAGCCGACCCGGGGAGCTGCTCCCAGGGCTGGGGCACAAGGGCTGTGGGCAAGGAGCAACACCTGGGAGGGCAGGGAAGGGCTCTTCACCTGTTTAGAGTAGGCTGCAGATTGTGAGGGCTGCTCAGAGCTCCGGGTCATTATAGAACATTTCTCAGAGGAGTTTTAAGAAAGCACAGAAAGTCAGGGGATACCTCAAAGTGAAGGATCCTGTTCTTTCCATCTTCAAATACGTGTTTTCTGGGTGGGTAATTGGTCATAAAAATTAATCTCACAGTTCAGGAGGAGGCACTGAAACTCCAAATCTATTTCTCTTAGAGGACATAAGACCAGGCAGTATCAGAAATTCCCACACCTGTGCCCTACATGTAGCTCTGGGTCACTTTTCCAGTCCCCTAAGGGTTGCTCTGACGTTGCCATCAGAGCCTGCACAGTCAGAGATTGCCCTGAGCAATGCTGCATTGCTGGGCTGTAACAGAGAACATTTACCAAAGCTGCCCTTTTAAACAATGCTGCCGTGCACTCAGCAGACTGCAGGTATTTGTGTTAATTAAAAATTAATTTGCATGTGAAGTTATGTTCAAGCAGCACGAGGGAAAGCACAGGGCAGATGGGAACAGACAGAAGGACACTGCAGCTCTCCTGGCTCTGCACTAAGGTATGGAGAGCTGAGCTGTTTGTCCTCTCTTGTTTAAAGTCTCCTTACATTTTGCATCATAAAAATGAGGATTTGTACTCCTAACAAGAACAGGTACCAGATGCAACCATAGAAAATAATAAACACAGACAACATTATTAAAGAACATGCTAAGCCTTTCCCCTGAATCACGCACTGTTCCATGTCTTGAGAGTGGAGACTGAACTTTTCCCTTAAAGGTGGATGATGCCTGACATCCCTTGGGACTGTTTGATGCTGTGGCAGAGCAGCTCCACGTCCCCACGGGAGCAGAGGAAAACTGAGCCCTCGGCAGCACATGGGCAGAGCTCCTGTTCCTCACAGCACCCTCAGCCACCACAAACAAGGGAAAGGAAAAGCCTTTCAGTTCAGGGGATTTCTATGAGAAATAAAGTGGCTTTGCTTAGAGGAGTCTGTCTTAACTTCTCCCTGTCCTTTCATGTTTCTGAACAGTGTCCCTGTGCTGGGAAGCAGCAAATGTCCAACAGCAGCTCCATGGCCCAGTTCCTCCTCCTGGCATTGGCAGACAGGCGGGAGCTGCAGCTCCTGCACTTCTGGCTCTTCCTGGGCATCTCCCTGGCTGCCCTCCTGGCCAACGGCCTCATCCTCAGCGCCGTAGCCTGTGACCACCACCTGCACACCCCCATGGGCTTCTTCCTGCTCAACCTCTCCCTCACAGACCTGGGCTGCATCTGCACCACTGTCCCCAAAGCCATGCACAATTCCCTCCATAACACCACAACCATCTCCTACATGGGATGTGCTGCACACACTCCTTGTCTTCTTCATGTCAGCAGAGTTTTCCCTCCTCACCACCATGTGCTACGACCGCTACGTTGCCATCTGCAAACCCCTGCACTACGGGACCCTCCTGGGCAGCAGAGCTTGTGCCCACATGGCAGCAGCTGCCTGGGCCACTGGCTTTCTCTATTCTCTGCTGCACACAGCCAATACATTTTCCCTGCCCCTGTGCCAGGGCAATGCCCTGGGCCAGTTCTTCTGTGAAATCCCACACATCCTCAAGCTCTCCTGCTCACACCCAGGCTACCTCAGGGAAATTGGGCTCATTGGGGTTGGTGTCTGTTTAGCTTTTGGTTGTTTCATTTTCATTGTTTTCTCCTATGTGCAGATCTTCAGGGCTGTGCTGAGGATCCCCTCTGAGCAGGGACGGCACAAAGCCTTTTCCACGTGCCTCCCTCACCTGGCCGTGGTCTCTCTGTCTATCAGCACCTCATTCTTTGCCTACTTGAAGCCCCCCTCCATCTCCTCCCCATCCCTGGATCTGGCTCTGTCAGTTCTGTATGTGATGGTGCCTCCAGCACTGAACCCCCTCATCTACAGCCTCAGGAACCAGGAGCTCAAGGATGCCATAAGGAAAATGATGAGTGCATTCTTCTCAGGAGTAACAACCTGCCTTATTCCTTTTGCAGAACACTCATTTTGTAACCCTTTACTGGCCTAGCCTGCCTTCTAAAGCTTTTGAGAGTGGCAGCGGGGGAGTTTTCCTATATTTCTTCTTCTTTTAATGTTGTTAACATGGAAATTTATTCTTCATCCCTTACCTAATTCACTCTCTACCTCCTTGTTTTGACCCACAATTGGGTACATGAGGAATCATTCTCTGTGTGCATTTAAACAAAATAAAAGTTCCTGCAGCAAGTTATTTGTCAAACATCCTGCCTGTATTATTCTGTACATGAGGAATCACAGTCTCTGAGTATAATAAAGGACTGGAGTTCTTTTTTCCTGATTCTCCCTCCAAGAACTTCCCTGAAGCTGGGGGGCAGTGCCTGTGTGCAGAGGAGAAGGGGTAAAGAGTTCTGGTACAGGAGCACTGCCAGGGAGCAGCAGCTCTTGGGCTTTTCAGAGATGCTCTTTTTCCACTGCCTCCCTCTCCTTTCTGCTCCTTGCCCAAGGCCTGAGTGCTCTGGCAGCTCAGTCACTGCTGTGTCAGTCCTGTGACCATGGGCAGGGACAGGCCCTGGGCACTGCTGGCACAGAGCTGGGCTCCTTAACATCATTTCCATCAGGAAAGGGGATCCCCCTGGGCAGTTCCCAAAGACTTTGTTCTTTTTGAAAGGTTGGTGTAAAGAACAAGGCCAAGGAACAGACTCTGCAAAGTCTCATTGCTTTGCTTGTTTCCCCATTCAGTCCCTGCAGTGAGAGAAGTGACTCACTGGGGTACTTGAGGGACTGAGGGCTGGTTCAGATGTTCTGTGCTGGTGACCAGTGGCAAATGGCCTCCAAGTAACCTGCCTGGGGATCTGCTACTTGTGAGGGCTCTGATGGAGGTGAGGACTTGTCTGTAGGAACTCAGGAAGTGCAGGAGTGCACAGAGGATCTGCAGGGACAGCCCGTCCCATCCAGTCAGCAGGGAATGGAGCCCTGGAGCAGAATCCTGCCCAGGGTGGAGTCACCAGAGATCAAGTACTAAATCTCCCTGTGAACTGGTAAAGGAGAGTTCTGCAACCCCAGGGGATGCAGCAGGAACAGAGAAAGGACTCTGGCCAGTGACTCGTCTGACCCACAGTGAACTCCCCTTGTGCCTCCCCAGCTCAGGGAGGGCTGTACCAGAGCCAGGGGTTGCTTTCCAGGAGGGTGTCCTGAAGAACTCTCCAGCCCACAGGCTGCATGGAGTGGAGCCCTGCCCTGCCCTCTGTGCCATTGGAAACAGTCCATGGTCCTGCTCAGCCTTGTTCTTGGCTACTGAGCCTTCCAGGACTATGGCAGAGGGTGGAGAGGAGTGATCCCCATCCTGCTGGGTCTGCTCCCCACCCTGACCAGCATGGCCAGTGCAGGCTCAGCCCAGGGTGCCACAGCCCCTCCCTGTGCAGAGCAGCACCTCCAGCTCAGGGCCCTGCAGGGATCCCAGGCTGGGATCTGCAACTGGCCAAGGCAGCCTGGACACACTGACCTGGGCAAAGGGATGTCCCTGCAGAAGAGCAAGGCAGCATTTCTGGGCCTGCAGAGAGGAATCCCTGACACAGAGACACCTCTTTCTGCAGCCCCCCTGGGGACAGGCTGCTCTGTCCCTGGGCCAGGACTCTGGGCTGGGCTGGGCAGAGGGGCTGGCACTGAGGGGCACAGTCAGGCTGTGCTGGGCATCTCCTGGAGGTGACACCAGAGCTCCTGCAGTTTCCATGACCTCCATTTCCTCCTGCCATGCTGAGTGTCCAGTCCCTGAGCTGATGGGGATGCTGAGACTCGTCTCTGTGCCCCAGGAGCTGCTGTGCCCTTCAGAGGGGCTGGGGCTGTGGGGGGAGTGCCCAGAGCTCTGCAGCACCCTGGGCTGGGCACTGCTGTGGGGCCAGACCAGACTGGGCTGCTCCACCAGTTGACCTCTCTGATGAAACCACTTCTAATTTTCTCCTGAAGAACCATGAGAATTTGTGTTGTGTCATGAGCACTAAACTGGAATTGTGGGATAATAGAAAAGGCCTTTGGTGTCAGGTATATTGAGAAGGCTGGGCAGGGTCACTGGGAGGCCTCTCCCAAACACTTGGAAAGGTCAGAGCCAGCCCAGAGCTTCCTGGGGCCTTGGCAAAGGCAGACCTGGAACCAGTCTGCAAACAGGGCAGCAAGGAGGGTTGGCAGAGTTCCACACTGCTCAGGCTCAGCAGGGAAGGGGATAGGGCAAGTCCTCCTGCAACCATTGCCAGGCATGGGAAGGACAAGGCAGGGATTGCAGAACCCCTGTGGGAGGGAAAAGAAGAGGAATGTTTTGTGCCCAGACTTCAGCAAGGCCTTTGACATGGTCTCCTGTGGTCTCCTTAGAGCCAGACTGGTGAGAGCTGGACTGGACAAGTGAAACATGTGGTGGGTGGGAAGTTGAATGACTGGTGAGGCTCAAAAGTCATGACACAAATTCCTCTTGGCAGCAACTCCCAGGTGACATCCATCAGGGACCAGCCCTTGACCATTCCTCTGGAACATCTTTATTATGTCTCTGGGTGATGGGATGAAATGCACTTTCCACTCCTTTGTGGGTGAGGCCAAGTTGCAGCGAGTCTGTGAGAAACCTCGTCTAGTTAATGGTGACTTGTACCAAAAATGTGGTCAAGATGACTGAGTTGGATAAACTTGTCTTGCCATCAGGTGACCACCAAGCCCCAAGACAATGAAGGAAAAAGTCATGGGTCAGAGGAAGGGCAATTCAAAAGGGGGAAGGGGGAGAAAAAGACCAAACACAACCAAACCAAACCCAAACAAACACAGAATGACAGAATATGCTGAGCTGGAAGGGACCCACAAGGATCATCCAGTCCAACCCATCTCTTCCATTGCCATCTGCCCCCACCCCAGCAGGCTCTGGAGCAAAGCACGGGTGAGGTCCAGCCCAGCTCTGCTCTGACAGAAAGAACCTGCAGTCAGGGACAGGAAGAGGACAAAGTCTTGTTTATCCACCCTGAGGAATAATGGGATCAATGACCTCCTGTATTCCTGGGCACAAACCTGACCCTGTGGATCAGGTTTGGGAGCAGTGAGGGGGCTGCAGGTTTCCCTTAGGGAAGAGGAGATCTCTGTGTCAGAGAGAGCCAGTTTCAGGTGGCTCCAAAATGGACCAGCCAGTGCCCAAAGCTGAGCCAAAAAGCAGTTCCAGAGGCACCTCTGTGATAACCCTTTGGAGAAAGGATAAAATCCAGGGTGCTGGAACCCAGAGAGGAGTGAGAGAAATGTAGGAGAAACAACTCTGCAGGCATGAAGGTGGGCAGAGAAGGAGGAGGAGTGAGAGAGAGCTTTGGTGGGCACCTGGCAGCCAAAAGCCAACCCCCAGCCCTGAGAGCCACAGCTGAGCCCAGCACAAAAGCTCCTCTAGGTCTGGAGGTTCTTTGCAGCAGCTTTTTAGCAGAGCTGCCAGATGGGCCATCAAAGGGGATGTTCAGCTGAGTCTGAAACCTGTGGGATCCTTGTCAGCCTTGGCTCTAGTAGAATGACGGAAGGAAGGGACATTTGAAGATTTCTATTCCAGCTCCCCTGTAATGAGCAAGGACATCTTCAACGAGATCAGGTTGCTCAGAGTCCCATCCTACCTCACCTTGAATGTTTCCAGGGATGAAGCATCACCTCTGGGCATCTGTGCCAGTGTTTCACCATCCACTCTGTAAAAAATTCTGTTCATGTCTAATTCAAATGTGCCCTCTTTTAGTTTAAAACCATCACTTCTTGTCTTATCACAGCTATGCCTAGACCCTACAAAAAGTTTGTCTCCATCTTTCTTAGAAGCCTCTGTGGTGGTGCATCCTCCCCCCATTGTCCTCAGGCCTGGTCAATGATCTCAGGAGCTCCTGACAAGCCTTGACCAAACCAGCTGAGCAATGAAGAGCCCCTGGACTGGACCATGGGTGTGGGGAAGTGTCCCTGGACTGGACCAGGTGCTCCTGGATGATACAGGTGGGAACAATCCAGAGTGGAACAGTTTAGGAACACAGGATAATCAGTCATCCCATGAAAACCTTGGAACATTCCCTGCCTGAATCACGGCCCAAATGGAACAGTTTGGAAACAATCCCCAAATAGTTTGGAAACTCCAGTCATTCCTGACACCAGGATGGAAATTCAGCAGAGAACTAAAGCCAGTCCCCTTGTGAGCCCACACCCAGCGGGGCTGAGGGAGGCCCTGGCAGCTCCCCAGCACCTCCCTCTCAGTGGGACACCTCTGGCAGCCTCTCCCAGCTCGGGAACCCTCCAGTTTGCAACACTCCAAAGAGCGGCGCTGATGCCCAGGACAATTCTGATCCCCCTCCACAAACACTCCTCCAGCTGGGACCCTTGTCTGGTGGCAAACACAAAGGGATTTGGGGGAGTGTTTCCCTGACAACAGGAGAATTTGGGAGAGGGACCTTTCCACAGCCAGCTATTGATGTGTCCACACATCTCTGCCTGGGTGTGAATTGACTGTGGGGTGAATGTTGTTCTTGGGAATCTCTAATTCAGTCACTGTTAAAATTGTGGCAAATGCTATTGAATCACTTGATAACTGTTAAACAGGTCAATAATTAAATGATACTAAACTCTTTTGCCCCCTTATCTTTGTGTCTAAATCCTTTGCCCGCTGACCCTCTTGCATCCCAAGGCTCTGTGGAAATCATTCCCTTTCATAAAAAAAAATATTTTTCGTGATGTCCACTTTAAAATCTGCCTCCTTAGTTAAACTACAAAACAACTCCAATTAGTTGTTGACAATTAAAGAAAGAAAAATAATTTGTTTTTCAGTATTTTAATGGATCCCACAGTGTGTTTGGAGCTGCATCAGCTGTCAGTCCTAGGTGGGCCATGTCAGAACTGGTGAGGTTGGGGGGTGAGGAGCAAGGTTGATCATCCAGGGTCAGTGTGGATCTCCTGAGGAGACACTCAGCATCAAGATCACTTGGAGAACACCTCTATCACCTCTCCTCTGAACTAAATAATATCCATAATTGAATTAAAACAAAAAAAGTACAAATTTTGAAGACTTGTTTTGAAATTTTCTTTGAAGACAATTAAAGGAAGACAAAGAGATCCTGAGGGATTTCTGCATTTTAATGAGCCCCAGGGTGTGTTTGCAGCCCAGCCCATGATCCTGAGGTACTGAGGGAAGATTGAAGCAGCTGCTGAAGAAGTCAGAAGCCAAACTGCAAGTGCCTTGAAGCATTGCTGGGCCCCACTGAGGGCAGGCACTGCCAAAGCCTCCCCAGGGACTCCTTGGAGCAGCTCCTTGGAGGCCAGGAGTGCAGGCAGACCAAGGCTCTGGGCAGGCCCCTGCAATGCTGAGCAAAGCCTGCCTTGGTTTTGTGCAGCACAAAGGCCAAGGCCTGAGCCCCAGGCCCTGGCCCAGCAGATCCTGTCCCTCCCGGCTGGCTCAGGGCTGTTTGGGGGGCACTGGGATGGGAGGGGGAGGAACAACAAAGGCCCAAAAGTGGGCAACCCCTGCCAGGCTCCTGAGGGAGGGGCGAGGCAGAACCCAAGGGCAGAACCTGCCAGGAAAGTGGCTTGTGGTGGCCTGAGTGGCAGAGGCAGCTGCCAGAGGCAAGGGGACAAAGGCCTGGGTGCCTTTGGGCCTTGCAGCCCTGCCAGAGCCCTTGGCCATCTCTCCTGCAGGCTGTCCTGCCCTGGCCCTGCTGCTGCTCTGGCCTTGCAGGCTGCACACACCCCTCCTGCTTTCCCACCCCCTCCCCGCAGCATTTCTAGACCCTCCCTGATGTCTCTGCACCAGCTCTGGCTGTTGCCATGGGCACTTGGCCTTCTTACCTTGGATCCTGAGCCCCTGTTCCACAGGACATCCCTGCCAGAGCCCAGGCCCTTCTCCTGGGGGTCACTGCAGAGCTGAGCAGATCCAGGTCACCTCCCATTCCTCTGCCAAAACCTGGGCCTGCTCTGGGCCCTGCAGGTCCTTGCCCTGCTCCCAAGGGCTGTGGGGGTGCTTCATGGTCAGGGCTTGGGGTTTGGAACTCAGGGTGGGGATTGGGCAGAACTTTGGGAGGTTTGTTGTTCTGCTGGCAGTGTCTGGTTCATGATTAGGGGAAGAGCTTTTTGGGCTGGGTTAGGGTTAAAGCTTGGCTTTTCATACTGGTAATACTGGTTTTGTAATGGGGTGGGCATTAGAGTGTAAATAAGAGTTTGGAGCTCTGGGTTTGGGCTTTGCCTTCGAGGTCCAGTTGAGGTTGGGATTAGAGCAGTGGATTCCTCTCAGTGAGAGGAGCAGCAATTTTAGGTAGTATTGGGACTTGAGGTTACAAGTTCCCAGGGCCTGTCCCTGCCTGTGCTCCAAGGGCTTCCACCCCCCAGGACTGTGCTCAGAGAGCACTCAGGCCTTACAGTGAGAAAGGGGGTCAGGAGGACAGTGTGGGAGTGGCAAGAGAGCAGCTCTGCAAAGACCAAGCACTGCTGCTCCCTGGCAGTGCTGCTGGGCTGGGATTATTGTCCCCTTCCCCTTTGCAAATACACCCTGTCCTGCAGTGTGCTGTCCTTTGGGAACATCTGAGAAGAAGGGTCTTGGACAAAGAAGGCACTGCAGGGTCCTTTATTTTGTTTAAATACTCATCCAGCATAATTCATCATTTATACATCTCTGGGTCAAATTCAGTGGGTAGACACTAAATTAGAAGGCAGATGCATAATAATATATCATTGCAGAAAAAATTACTGCAAGAAGAACCCAATGACCTCCACGAACAATGTGAACAGGAAGGCTGGGCCATTAGTGAGTCCCATTCTGAATGCTACACACCAGGACACAGGCACTTTATTGCTCCTGAAAAGCATCCAGGCATCATTTTCCTCAGGGCATCCTTGAGCTCCTGGTTCCTGAGGCTGTAGATGAGGGGGTTCAGTGCTGGAGGCACCACTGAGTACAGAACTGATAGTGCCAGATCCAGGGATGGGGAGGAGATGGAGGGGGGCTTCAGGTGGGCAAATGTGGCAGTGCTGAGGAACAGGGAGACCACGGCCAGGTGAGGGAGGCACATGGAAAAGGCTTTGTGCCGTCCCTGCTGAGAGGGGATCCTCAGCACAGCCCTGAAGATCTGCACATAGGAGAAAACAATGAAAACAAAACAACCAAGCGCTAAACAGCCACTAACCCCAAGAAGACCAATTTCCCTGAGGTAGCCTGAGTGTGAGCAGGAGAGCTTGAGGATGGGGGGGATTTCACAGAAGAACTGGCCCAGGGCATTGCCCTGGCACAGGGGCAGGGAAAATATATTGGCTGTGTGCAGCAGAGCATTGAGAAAGCCAGTGGCCCAGGCAGCTGCTGCCATGTGGGCACAAGCTCTGCTGCCCAGGAGGGTCCTGTAGTGCAGGGGTTTGCAGATGGCAACGTAGCGGTCATAGCACATGATGGTGAGGAGGAAATACTCTGATGAGATGAAGAACATAAAGAAAAAGAGCTGTGCAGCACATCCCATGTAGGAGATGGTTGTGGTGTCCCAGAGGGAATTGTGCATGGCTTTGGGGACAGTGGTGCAGATGCAGCCCAGGTCTGTGAGGGAGAGGTTGAGCAGGAAGAAGCCCATGGGGGTGTGCAGGTGGTGGTCACAGGCTACGGCGCTGAGGATGAGGCCGTTGGCCAGGAGGGCAGCCAGGGAGATGGCCAGGAAGAGCCAGAAGTGCAGGAGCTGCAGCTCCCACCTGTCTGCCAATGCCAGGAGGAGGAACTGGGACATGGAGCTGCTGTTGGACATTTGCTCCTTCCCCAGGGTATTTTGATCTGTTGAGGAGGAAAAGTCACTGCTGAGTTAGACCAGGCTTCTGCAGCCAAACATTACCCGTCTCAGCCACCCCACTCTCAGGCTCTCTCTCCTCTCTCAGACCTCCCTGCAGCTCCCTCCCCTGAGCTCTGTCTTTTGCTGCCTGAGGGGACCATTGGAAGCAGGAACTCTGTGATGGGCTCCCAAGGACTCCTTCTTGCTCTGCTGGGAGAGGGAACCTGGAATGCAGGGTGATCTCAAATTAAATGTACTCGTGATACATCAAAGAGCTTCTCAGCTTTGCTGTCTGCAATTTGCCCAAATGAGGAACTGAGCTGAGGGAATTCTTTGGATTTGTTCACCCACTTGCACCTGCCACACTTAGGAGAGGTTGTGGAGGTTTGAAATCCCTGACATTTCCATTGCACTGCAGGTCAAGTCTTGTGGGTTCTGAGGGGCACAGGGACGGTCCCTTAGTGCAGAGAGAAGAACTGCTCTGCCCATCAGTCCTGGGCTCAGCTGCCCTGTGCTGGCAGCTTGGAGCTGGAGGAGCATCACACTCAACTGTTCCCCTCCAAAGAAACTGCCCAGAGATCCAGGAATCCATGTCCAAAGAACAGACTGACACACTCTTCACCTTTTCATCTCTCCCCTCCCAGAGTGAGACACACAATGCTCCTTGCAGCTGCCCAGAGCATTTCCATGGATTTAGCCCTGAGGAGTTTTCTCCATGGGGATCCTGTGCAGCACAGAGATGCTATGGCAGAGCTGTGCCCTTCTGGAGGGCACCTGCAGCCCTGCAGGACACCCAGGGAAACAGCTGAATACCCTGAAGGTGCCTGGAGGGCACCTGGGCACTTGGCTCCCACAGACACATCCCCACAGCAGCACCCAAAGGGTTTGTGTCTGGACAGGAATCTGCCCCTCCCTAAACCACACACTGGCTCAGAAAACCCACTGGTGAGAACAAGGAGAGCCCAGGCAGCAGGGGATGGCAGGGAAATGCCACAGTGCTGCTGCCAAGGGAGGAGGGACACACAGAGACAGCTGGAAATCAGGGCCCTGTCCTTGCCTGGGCTCTGGCTGCTGCAGGGCAATGCACAGCGCAGCCCCCGTGGGCCTGAGGGCACAGGCTCTGCTTAGGCTGGGAAAGGAGCCCAGGCAGGAGCTGCTCAGGGAAGGGGTCTGTGCCACAGGGACAGCAGGGAGGGGCCCCCATCCCCCTGCCCAGCCCTTGTGGCAGCAGCTGCCTGTCCCTGCCTGCCTGTCTCTGGGTGAGGAGCTGTTCCTGCCAGCAGCCCCTGCCTGTGCCCAGCTCAGCTCCCTGCCAGTGCTGCCAGAGCCATCCCCAGCCCAGTGCCCAGGGGCAGCTCTGCCTGGGCAGGGGCTGCAGAGCAGATCCCAGACCCCCTGCGGTGGCTGGGAAGGGGGAGGTGTTCTGGGGGGATGTGCTTCCTGAGAAGGGCCCCTGGAAATGGAGGAGGTGGAGATGAAGCTGTGAGGAGCCCTGAGCCTGCAGCTGAAGGGCCCTGCCCAGCCCTGCCCTGCCCTGAGGGGTCACTCCTTCCACCCACCCCTTCTCCCTGCAGGGCTGTGGCAGCTCCTTGGCCGGGCTGAGAGCTGACCCTGGCAGGCAGCAGAGTCCCTGCCCCAGCACACAGAGCCCTGGGGGCAGGACCCTGCTCTGCCCCACAGCCCTGGGCACCCCTGGCTGCACCCCCACCTTCCCACCCCACAGCCAGCCCTGCCACAGGGAACCTTCTGGCCCTGGGCCTCTGAGGGGGCAGCAGCAAGTCCTGCTCTGCAGCAGCTTCTCCTGCTGCACCCCAGCAAATCCAGCAGAGCCATCCTGACAGCTCCTGCCACTGCTGCCATTTGGCAGCTGGCAGAGGCACTTGCAGGAACTCACCTGCACTGCTCTGCAGCCACAGCCTGACCCTGGCAAAGGGCTGGCAAGGTTCCTGCCCTGAGCAGCTCTGCCCTGTCCTCCCAGCCCAGGATCCCTTGAACCTCCTGCTCCCTTCTCCTCTCTGCCCTTGCTGCCTGCAGCTCCTGCCCTGCTCTGCCCTATGGCCACTTCCCCTGCACTGCAGCAACTGGGAGAGTCCTGCTGAAAGATCCTGGAAGCTGTGGGATGTGCCAGCTTTAGGAGATGCCTCCAGGAAGGCAAGTTGAACTTTCCTACAGCCAGAGAATTCTTCATTCAAATCCTGAGAAGGTTTCTTCTGTAGTGAGAGCTCAGTCACCTCCCAGCCCAGGCTGCCTCTCATCTCTCTGCCTTCTCTCCTGTGCCCTGGGTGCTGCAGGCAGTGCCCTCAGCCCTGCTGGGCTGTGCAGAGGAGCTGCTCCTGGGCAGAGCTGTGTCTTTGAAGCTCTTCTTGCTTGCCAGGAGCTCCCTGTGTGCCAGGAGCCCGGCCCAGCTCAGCAGCACAGCAACAGCCCCAGGCAGCCCTTTCTCTGCCCCTCTGGTCTCCCTCCAGCTGTCCCTGGGGCTCCAGGGGAACCTGCTGGCACACAGCTGAAGGAAATAATGATGTTCCTTCTCTCAGCTGGGTACAGACACTTCTTTCAGCACTGTCATTTCTCCAAACAGACACAGAGTTAAGTTCAAGAGGCCCATTTTCATGTACCATCCTTGGACAGGAAACCCAGACAGTGCCCAGGAGGGATCTCCTTCACCTGCACTGAGGGAAGGGACTCAGCTGAGTCAACAGAGGTGTCTCCTTGTGCCTCTGCAGACCTGGGGCCAGAACCTTGCCCTTGGTGTCTCCTTGTGGCTCTGCAGACCTGGGGCCACAACCCCCATGGGCTGGTCCAATTCCAGCTCAGTGGGCCCAAAACAGGCCCCTGCAGGTGACTCCTTGTCCCGGCTCCCCTGGGAATGAAGGAAGACCAAAGCCAGGAGTGACCTGCTGGGACACAAACCCCTGGTTCCTTCTGAGGGGCCAGAGGTGACCGAGATTCCTGCTGGGAACTGCAGGCTCCAATGGAGCAGTTCCTAGGGACAGGGCAGCAGCTGTGGGATCTTCTTGGAGGCTGCTGGGACATTGCTTTGGCCAACTTCAGTGGCAGAAGGGGCCCACATGTAGGACAGGGGAACCTGTCACTGTTCCTTCTGTCCAGGGCAGCCCCTAGAGGTGTTCAGGTGACCAAATGGAGTCAGGTGGCACAGGGAGAGAGGTCTCTCTCCTGTTCTTTATCAGGGTATTTTCTACATGTCCTCAGAGTACAATGGCAGTTGTCTCCTGGACATCCCTTCACTGCTGAACCTAATTGAGGGCAGCTGAGCCTGGATTGAACAGCCAAAGAGGGGCCTGTAGTGCCAGGGGAGGTGCCAGGGCTCTGCAGCACAAGTGCAGCAGCTGCCATGGACAGCACAGGGCCTGTGCAGGGACCCCGTCCCCATTCCCAGCAGTTGTGGGACAGGCACCACCCAGGGCTTCTCAGACACATTGGGGGCCTTTGGGGCAGGGAGTGAATCCCAGCCCTGCAGGGACACAAAGGCTGTCCCTTCTCTGCCCAGCCAAGGCCGGGCCAGGCACGAGTCCAAATCCCATCAGCCCAGGCTGTCCACACTTGTTTCCTCCCTCTGCTGGCTCTTCTCTCCCCCAGCATTTCAGCAGCATGTGCTGATCTCCTCAGGGATCAGGCCTGGGATTTTCCCCCTGGGCCTGAGTCCCAGCACATCCACCCCCAAGGCCATTGTCAGCAAAGCCTCTGCCCACCCCAGCTCTCGGGGCTTTCAGAGCAGCTTTCCCCACTGCAAGTCTGTTCTTACCCCGGTGCCCCCACTGAGGGGCTGCAGCCAGACAGGCCCCAATGCCCTGCGTGTGGGGCACAGGAGGAGGAGCTGCAGCCCCAAGTCTCTCTTCATTCCACTTGCAGGCAATAACAGCCCAGGCCTGCTGAGACAGTTCCCAGGTTTTGGTGCTGTGATGGGTTGGGAGAGAAGGCCAAGGAGATACAGGAGAGAAAGAGCAGGAGAGAGGTGTCCTCAGTGGGAAGGAGCTTCTGGGACCTGTGGAGCTGCTCTGGGGGATGAAGGAATTGGGTGAACTTTTGTGGGTGAGGGTGAGAGGAGAGACTGGTTTGGGTGACCTTGTGGAGTGAGACAAAGAGCCCATTCCAGTTGGCTTTGATAACCCTGGAATTCACTGGAAAGGCACCAGGACAGGATGCAAAGAGTCCCAGAGGTTTGTGCAGGGTCTTGTTCAAGACAGCCCTTGGGACACAGGCCTTTAGAGCACAGCTGGCAGGTTGGTGGACAACAGGGAGGCTCATCTGCATCTGCTGCTCTCCAAGGGGAACCAAGAGGTTGCCATAGAAACTGACCGTAGTGATGGGAATGTAGAGTGTATGGTGGTTGCCATGGTAACAGACCATAGCGATGGCAACATATGATGGTTGCCATGGAAGCTGACCATAGCAGTGGGAAGTATGATAGTTGCCATGGTAACCGACTGTAGCAATGGGAATGTATGATTGTTGCCATGTTAACCGACCGTAGAAACAGGAATGTCTGATGGTTGACATGGTAACTGACCATAGCAAAGTAACTATGATGGTTGCCATGGTAACTGACTGTAGCAGTGGGACTTTTTGATGGTTGCCATGGTAACCGACTGTAGGAATGGGAATGTATGCTGGTTGCCATGCTAACTGATTGTAGCAGTGGGAAGTATGATAGTTGCCATGGTGACCAAGTGTAGCAATGGGACTGTATGATGGTTACCATGGTAACTGACCGTAGTAATTGGAATGTCTGATGGTTGCCATGGTAACTGACCGTAGCAATGAGAATGTATGCTGGTTGCCATGGTAACTGATTGAAGCTTTGGGAAGTATGATAGGTGCCATGGTAACTGACCGAGGCAATGAGAATATATGATGGTTGCCATGGTAACTGACTGTAGCAACAGGAATGTGTGATGATTGCCATGGTAACTGACCGTAGCAATGGGAATGGCTGATGGTTTCCATGGTAACTGACCCTAGCAACATCAGTGTATGATGGTTGCCATGGTAACTGACCATAGTAATGAGAATGTATCATGGTTGCTATGGTAACCAACCATAGCAGTGGAAATGTATGATGGTTGCCATGGTAGGAACGGGAATGTATGATGGTTGCTATGGTAACTGACTGTAGCAATGGGAATGTATTCTGGTAGCCATGGTAACTAACCATAGCAATGAGACTGTATGATAGTTGCCATGGTAACTGACTGTAGCAATGGGAATGTATGATGGTTCCCATGGTAACCAGCCGTAGTAATGGGAATGTCTGATGGTTACCATGGTAACTGACCGTAGTAAAGGGAATGTATGCTTGTTGCCATGGAAATTGACTGTACCACCGGGAGGTATGATGGTTGTCATGGTAACTCACCCTAGGAACGAGACTGTATAATGCTTGCCATGGTAACCGACTGTAGCAATGGGAATTTATGGTGGTTGCCGTGGTAACTGACTGTAACAATGGAAATGTATGCTGGCTGCAATGGTAACTGAGCGTAGCAACGCAACTGTATGATGGTTGCCATGGTAACTGACTGTACAAATGGGAATGTATGATTGTTTCCCTGGTAATTGATTGTAGCAGTGGGATGTATGATGGTTGCCATGGTAACTGACTGTAGTAGTGAGACGTATGATGGTTGCCATGGTAACTGAATGCAGCAACAGGAATGTATGATGGTTACCATAGTAACCGACTGTAGAACCAGGAATGTATTGTGGTTGCCATGGTAACCAACCATAGAAATAACAATGTATGATGGTTGCCATGGTAACTGACCGTAGCAATGGGAATGTATGATGGTTACCATGGTAACTGACTGTACCAGTGGAAGGTATGATAGTTGCCATGGTAACTGACCATAATAAAGATGGTCACCATGGTAACTGACTGTAGCAACAGGAATGTATGCTGGTTGCCATGAAAACTGACCATAGCAACAGGAATGTATGCTTGTTGCCATGGTAACCGACTGTAGCAACATGACTGTATGATGGTTGCCATGGTAACTCACCATAGCAACAGGAATGTATACTGGTTGGCATGGTAACCGACCACAGCAATGGGAATGTGTGATGGTTGCCATGGTAACTGACTGTAGCAACAGGACTGTATGAGGGTTGCCATGGTAACTGACCGTGGCAAGGGGGCTCAGTGGCATTGCCCACGGCTTCCACTTCTGCAAATTGGCTTCTCCTTCAGCAGCCTCAGCCACTCGTCGTGGGGGCCCCACACAGCAGCTTCCCACCTCCGTCAGGTTCTGCAGCAGCCCAGGGTTCCTTTGGCCCCACAAGGTCCTGCAGTGTCCCCATGGCCCCTTGATTCCGTGAGGCTCCACAGTGTCCCAGGGTCTCCCTGCTTCCATGAGTTTCCCCAGTGTCCCAGGTTTCCTTTGGTTCCATGAGACCCAGATGTGAAGCCGTGGCCCCTTGATTCCATGAGGTTCCGCAGTGTCCCGATGGCTCCTTTCTGCCCTCAGGTTCTGCACAGTCTCAGGGTTCCTCTGCTTTCAGGAGGTTCCACAGTGTCCCGATGGCCCCTTGATTCCAGGACGATCTCAAACGTCCCAGGCTTCCTTTGGTTCTAAGAAGCCCTGCATGTCCAAAGGGCCCCTTGATGCCATGAGTTTTCACAGTGTCCCCATTTTCCCTTGGTTCCATGAGGACCTGCACTGTCACAACAGTCCCTTGATTCCATGAGGTTCCAGTCTCCCAGGGCTTCTTCATCTCCATGAGATTCCGCAGGGTCACAATGGTCCCTTGATTCTGTCAGATTCCAGAGTGTCCCAGGATTCCTTTGCTTCCCTGGGCCCTGCAGAGTCACAATGGACTGTTGATTCCATGAGGTTCCACGGTGTCAAAATGGCCCCTTGATTCCATGAGGTTCCACAGCATCCCAAGATTCCTTTGGATCCACAAGGCCCAGGAGTGTCACAATGGCCCCTTTGATTCCATGAGGTTCTTCAGTGTCACAATGGCCTTTGTTTCTATGAGGTTCCACAGTGTCCAAGGATTCCTTTGGTTCCATGAAGCCCTGCAGTGTCACAATGGGTTGTCGATTCTGTGCAATTCTGCAGGGTCACAAAGGCCACTTGGTTCCACGAGTTTCCTCAGTGTCCCAGGCTTCCCTTGGTTCCATCAGGTCCTGCAGGGTCACAAGCACCCCTTGATCCCATGTGGTTTCCCAGTGTCCCAGGTTTCATTTTATTCCATGAGGCCCTGCAATGTCACAATGGCCACACAATTCCATCAGGTTCCCCAGTGTCACAATGGCCCATCGATTCCATGAAGTTCCAAACTGTCCCAGGGTTTCTTTGCTTCCGGGAGGCCCCCGTGTCACACTGGTCACTTGATTCCAGGAGATTCTGCAGTCTCCCAGGTTTCCTTCAGATCCAGGAGGCCCTCCAGTGTCACAATGGCCCTTTGATTCCATCAAGTTCCACACTCTCCCAGAATTCCTCTGGTTCCATGAGCTTAACAGGGTCTCAATAGGCCCTTGACTCCATGAGGTTCCAAACTGTCCCAGGGTTCCTTTGGTTCCATGAGACCCTGAAGTCTCACAACAACTCATTGATTCCCTGAGCTTCTTTGGTGTCACAATGAACTCCTTGATTCCAACAAAGTCACCATATCTAAATTTGTTCTTTGCAAACTGTCCTTGCTGTCACCTCCTGGCAGTGGCTTCATGGCCCCTGTCAGAGCCAGCCCTGTCCCTGCACTGACCCAGCTCTGCTGCCCCACAGATGCTGGATCAGGAAGGGAAGGCCCAGAGTGGAGGGCAGTGCACTGGGACTCATCCTGGAAGGGACCTGAGGAGGATTCTGGGCCAAACCAAAGAACAGCCAGTGGAGAAAGAGACACAGGGATGGGCAGTTTGTGTGCTCTGCCACATAAAGGGGAGATGTAGAGCTACAGAGACAACCAGCCCATGTGGATTCTGTCCATATTTGCCCTTTGCACACTGTGAGTCACACACTGAAGTCACAAGTTCCCTCCATCCACAGAGGGAGGAAAAGGGAGAAAGTGAAAACATTTCTGTGCTGTGCAGAGCTAAATCTGCACTGATCCCAATATTTTGCCCTTACAGGACCTTTATCAAACACCTTCTGCAGCATCTGTTCACTGGGCAAACATCTGTGTGGATGGCCAGGCCCAAGGAGTGGTGGGCAATGGAGTTCCAGCCAGGGGTGTTCCCAGGGCTCAGCACTGGGCTCAGGGCACTTCAATCTCTTTCTCAAGGATCTGCACAAGGGCATCGAGTGCAGCCTCAGGCAGTTCCCAGGGGACACCAAGCTGGGGGGAGTGTGGATGTGCTGGAGGGCAGGAAGGCTCTGCAGAGGGATCTGGACAGGCTGGATCCATGGGCCCAGGCCACTTGGAGGAGGTTCAACAAGGCCAAGTGCCAGGTCCTGCCCTGGGCTCACAACCACCCCGAATCCCAGACCATGCCCTGCAACTGGTCCCCACAGCCTGTCCTGTGTCCTTAATCCCTCCATTTCCAAGGACTCTGTGGGACAAGGGAGCTCTGTGCTCTGGGTACGGAGGGAGCTCCAAGTGCCACTGGAGTGGGAACCACAACTCCTCAGGTTTGGGTTCTTTGGGAGGGCTGGAACTGGTGAGACTTAGAGCCACAGAAAGTTTCTATCCATGGCCAATATAAAAAAAATGTAAAGATGATACATGTTAATAAACACCAAAACTCTTCCCTCAGCTCTGTGAGACGTCCCGGCAGCATCTGATGTGTCACCAATTCACAAGGCATTTCCATACAGGAAGAGTTTTTGGCACAGACATAAGAAAAGGTTGTTCTCTGATAGATACAAACACAATTAAGATGTTGACTAATGTGCTGTTTAATCTTCTGAAAGATTGGGCAGCTCCCTGAAGCTCAAAGCATGAAACCAGTCAATTGAGAAGCACTGAATGACCAGAGAGCAACTGGAGGAGGAAGTCAGGGAGCAACAGGAAGGACACACATCCAGCACGTTACTGAAGAAATGTCCTTAGACAGGGCCATTTAAACAGGAGAGGTGGAAACACCTGAAGGGAGATGAAGCTATAGACGGAACAGTGGTACTACAGGTAGAGGGGCAGATCAGTGTTTCTTCTCCTGCCATCAGCACACGTCCAGGAAATTCTTGTTCTGCCATGGTGGGAAAACTTTGCCATTTCTTAAAAGTACTCAAATGACCCAGTAATGAAAATGTGCTTCAATATTATTTAAATGTATTTAAATAATATAAAATAATATAAAAGTATTAAAACTGTGCCTCTTTCCAGACAGACATCACTTGTCAGGCCATGACCAACAGTACCACAGGCTGTGCTGGATTATGGGGTGTGTCCAGTGGCACAAAGGAATCAAGGGGCCATTGTGACACTGCAGGGCCTCATGGAACCAAAGATCCCTGGGAGGCTGCATAATGAAAAAGGGAATAGAAACAGAGGTGGAAAATGTCATGGTTTCAGGAGTTTTAGTATTTTAGGCCGTTTTTCCAACACAGTTTTGGAGGGACTGTCTCTTTAAGAAGGAATTCCTGCCCCACACTGGGGCTGGGCAGGGAGGGGAAGAAAGAAGGAAAATGCCAGGCAGCAAATGAAACTTTTTCTCCTCCCTGGACCCCGGGGCTGGTGCCTGGAGAGTCCCCACGGCATCGTCCTGCCCCGGGGCCCTGCTGCTGCCGCCCCGAGCGCTGAGCTCGCTCAGCACCACGGCCGGGGAGAGCCCCAGAGTGACCCTGAGCCCAGGAACGTGCTTCTGCTTGTGCCCCCATTTCCCAGAGTTTCTTTGGCTTGCTGGGGCAGAGGGGGGTGGTTATCAGGGAGGACCCTCCACCATTTTTCCCCTTTGTTCCAGGGGTGTCAGGTGGGTGAAGAATTCCCCTCTTTGTGGGTCAGCTGTTCCTGGTGTCTTTGTGGTTGCTGCTATTTCCTTGTTAGTAAACTCTTAATTTTAAGAGTTTTTTCTCTCTGTATTGGTAAGAAATAAAAAGGGAGGGATTCATTTCATTGGAGTTTCCACCCCAATTTTTGTCTTTAAGCAAAGACAGCCCCTCAGTTGCATGAGACTGTACAGAGTCACAAATGACCAATCGTTCCATAAGGTTCCACAGTGTTCCGGGATTCCTTAGCTTCCCCAAGGCCCTAGACTGTCCCAATGGACATTCGATTCCATGAGGCCCTGCAGTGTCACAATGGCCCCCTGAATCCATGAGATTCCGCAGAATCCCAGAATTCCTTTGGTTCCAAGAGGCCCTGCAAGATCACGGTGGTCCCTTGATTCCATGAGGTTGCACAGTGTACAAGGTTTCTTTTGGCTTTGTAAGGCCCTGCAGACTCACAGTGGATACTTGATTCCATGAGGTTGCAGAGTGTCCCAGGGTCCCTTAGGTTCCCTAAGGCCCTGCAGCATCCCTAAGGAGCCTTGATTCCATGAGGTTCTGCAGTGCAACAGTGGGCCCTAGATTCTCTGATGTTCATTAAAGTACCTGGGTCCTTTTTATTCTATGAAATTTCACAGTGTCCTGGGGTTCCCTTGTCTCCCTGACTTTTGGCAGTGTCCAGGGTCCCTTTGTTCCCAGGAGGTTCCTTTGTTTCCATCAGGCCCTGCCACGTCCCAGACTCCCTTTGGTTCCATGAGGTGCTGCAGGGTCACAATGTCCCCTTGAGTCCATGAGGTTCCACCGTGTGTCAGGGTTCCTTTTGTTCCATGGGGTTCCACAGTGCCAAAACTCCCTGCTTCTTATCCTTCCAACATTTGTGGGCCCATTCTCTCCCTGCCTGGGATGGAGCCCCATTGTGTTTGTGCAGGAATGGATCCATGGCCATCCTGCCACTGCCCCAATTGAATGCTGCACAAACGTCACTGCAGGCCCGACCCTGGATGCAGGAACAGTCTGGGAACTCCAGGCCTGCTGACATTCAGCAGAGCCAGTCGGGGGCCCAAAGAGCACAAGGGATTGACTGCAACCCCTGCAGTTCTCTGGCATTGCTGGGGACAAATGCATGAACTGCCAGGAGCTCTGCAGAGCCCTGACAGTGCCACTGCAATCCCAAGCTGCATTGCCCGGGGCAACCCTCAGCACAGCCAAGGCCACAACCCTTCCTGAAAGGTGTCCCTTCTGGGCAGGGCCAGGGGGACAAACCCCTCCATCTGTCCCTGCACATGCTGTGTCCAATTCTCATCACCCACTTAGGGGCTAATCCAGGGTACATTTTATACCTTATTAACCAGGACTGTGCAAAGTGCTGTGGGTGAGACTGTGGTCCAACCTTCCATTTCTTTTGTGGGCACATTGTACAGAATATTTCCTGGTAGGAGGTGCACTTGAGTTTTACAAAACACCTTTGGGTATTAAGGAGAAGAACGAGACCACGCAGCTTCCACCCCGCTCCACGTTTCCTCCTGATGCTGTGGCAACACATGTGTTGGAGTTTGGACCTGGCTCCCCGCCAAGCCCCCAAGACTGTAGTGAAAAACTCCCCTCTCCCTTCCCTTTTGGGCAAAGGAAAAAAGCTATAGAAACTGAAAAAAACCTGAAACCAACCGAATTATATCAAGATATATATATATTTTTACATATATCATAGTTATATACAGTTAAAATACTATGTACATATAAAAAGGAACCCCAAATAAGCCCTGAAGGGAAAGGGAAAAGGGAAAAGGGACAAAAAGAAGACAAAACCAGATATACACAATCTATAAAGAACTAGTTAAAACTAAATCTCAGTACTTCCCTTGGGAAAACAGAATTACGTCATGCCATCAGACCACTTCCTGAATTGGAACCAAACGACAGGCCCCGCAGGCCCAACCAGGCCTCACCAGGCCTCCCCCACACGAGCAGGATTGGCCGCAGGACTCTGCTGTCCCGAACCTCGCCAGAAGAGAAAAGAGCCTCAGTCTCTCCTCCCCTCATATTTATATGTCTGTTTACTTAAAGGAATAGGGTGGAATACTTCCTTGGTTACTTCCCTAGTTCCTTCCTGGTTACCAGGAAGGCCTAGGCTAACCTACTACAACACACTACAGGACTTTCATCTGATTTTTGTGTCTGTTCTGATCCCCATGGGTCCCATTGCGGGTTGAGCTTTGCATTTCCTTCACTGTTTTGTGTTTCCAAAACACAGACACACACACCAGTCTGGGCCCCCCAAAGAACACAAGACCTGACTATTTGTGGGTCCCACTGCAGTGGCTGGAACTTGGGCCACAATCTGTGCCAGGAGCAGAGAGGTCCCTCCCCACAGAAACTTCTTGGCCATGGAGTTAATAGGAAAACAGGACAGGCTGTGGGGATCAGTGTCAGGGCATGGCCTGGGAAGCGTCTTGAGAATCCTCTTGTTTACCATGACCAACTTTTTCATCCCTTTTCTCTCTTTTCTCATGCCCATTCCTTCACAAACCACTGTGATCCCACCATTTCCCTTCCTTAGGTTCTTCTCTAGAGATCCCATGACAAGTCTGGCACAGTCCCCAAATGTGCTTTCTTGTTGCCCACCATAAGTATCAGATCCCAGACAGAATCCCCCATCTTCAACTGGCAAGGTCATGCTGGGAGGCTCTGCCATTGACCCATTTGATGAAACTCTCACACAGAGATGTTGGAACTTTATTTGGACTGATTTTTTACCTTTTGGTTTTACAATGGCTTCTCCAGAAACATGGTAATTCATGTCCTAGCAATAGAAATTCTTTGGAGAAGGAGTTTGGGACACAAAGAATCAAGAATGGTTTGGCTGGAAGGCACATAAAAGCTCATGTGGTCCAAGTCCCTTGGCTGCTCAAAGTTTCTGATGTTGGACAAATCCAGGGATGGGACATCCTCTTCTGTTGCAGTTCTTGCCAGCCCCATTGGTAAGTATTTCTTCATTTTATTCAATAGAAAGCTCCCCTATTTCAGTTCAAAGCCATTTCCCCATGTTCTGCCACTCCAGGCCTTGGTAAAACGCATCCCTGTGACTATCTTAGACCGTGTTTTCATCTGCAGACACCTTGGAGAGTGCTCAGAGATGTCCCAGGAAGGGGTTTGAAAGGTCTCAAACATATGACCACTCTACAGGGGCAAAGGAGTCGGGGGTTCAGTGGTGTGCAGACAGAGGACAGCAGAGAAGAACCCTGGGAGTGCTTGAAGAGTCGCTTCAGAGAGGGTGGATGCTTTTGTTGTAGCAGAAAACAGCACGAGAAAGAAAGAATTAATGCCAAGTGCAGCCGGGGAGGTCCAGGCTGGCAGGAGGAGAAAAGAATTTCCCTCCAAGGACAGTGCTGTGGGGCAACACATCACCCAGGAGGAGCCTGGATGAGCCCAAGGCTTTGTGTGTGCAGGAAGAGCCAGGGAGGACGCAGAGATGTCAGTGCAGGAAGGTGCCAGCCAGGTGGGGCAGCCGGGGGGATGACGACAGCCTGCAGGGAAAGGGGCAGGGCATGGACACCGTAGGACAGCCTGGGCTGGAGAGGAGACAGGGAGGGGGAGAAGCTGAAAGGACCTGCCACAGCCACCTTCTGCAGGCCTTTGCCCATGGCTGCTGTCTGTGCCCCTGATGTCAGGAGGAGGGGAGTGCCCCTTGCAGCCCTGGGGCCTCATGGCCTCCTTGTCCCTGCTCAGCAGCCTGGCAGGTGCCACCCCATGGGCCTGCCCTTGGCATTGCACATCCCACATCCCAGTGCCCCAGGAAGAGCCCTGAGGAATGAGGCAGGGACAGGATGTCCCTTCCCAGGGACTGGGGATCAGGACTTGTTCCTCTGGATCAAGGAAAGAAGTCAAGGTTTCTTCAGCATCACAGCCACCTTTCCCTTGCTTGTCCATCCTTGGCATCACTGTCTGCAGATTTCTGCTCTAACTAGAACCTGGGGACACGTTCTCAGTTGTGTCCCTCAGTGAGACTCATTAGCACTACAAGAAACTTCAGTGTTTCAATCTCACTTTGACTTGTTGAAAAGTTGTTTGAACTTCCTCTCAGGGACTGAGTCTCATGTAAACAACATCAACTCCCCTGAGGGTCATGAAATGCCTGGGGCTGTTGCTGTGCTGCTGAGCTGGGCCGGGCTCCTGGCACACAGGGAGCTCCTGGCAAGCAAGAAGAGCTTCACAGAGACAGCTCTGCCCAGGAGCAGCTCCTCTGCACAGCCCAGCAGGGCTGAGGGCACTGCCAGGCCAGCTCAGGGACACCAGTAGGGCACAGACACAGCTTCAAGGGGCTCAGCACTGGCAGGATGGCTGAGAGCTCCCTGCAGGAGGAACCTTGGCAGGGCTGCACATGGTGAGTCTGTGGCTGCAGGGCAGTGCAGGGGCAGCTCCTGGAGGCATCTCCTAAAGCTGGCCCAGCCCCAGCTGATGGGATGGGGGAGCAGGGGCTGTTTTGGGGCACTTTGGCAGAGCTGTGAAGCCAGGGGTGCAGCCAGGGGTGCCCAGGGCTGTGGGGCAGAGCAGGGTCCTGCAGCCCAGGGCGCTGTGCTGGGCAGGGACTCTGCTGCCTGCCAGGGGCAGCTCTCAGCCGTCCCGGGGAGCTGCTCCCAGGGCTGGGGCACAAGGGCTGTGGGCAAGGAGCAAACCTGGCTGCTGAGGGAGGATCTTTTCCATGTCTTTCTGTTGCAGGGTCAGACCTGCTCATAGCTCCATACCACTACACCATATTGAATGGAGAATCTTTTGCAAAGCTCACAAAAGACAGGGACTACAGGAAAGGAATTAGTGCTGAGGTGTGTTTCCTGCTTAGGCATTGTAGCACAGACGTTGTTCTCTCAGGTCAGGAGGCTGCACTGAAATTCAAACCATTTTACTTTCAGAGATGAATATTTCAGGCAGTCTGAGAAATGAGCACAGGATTCTGGGCAGTGCTGAGCCTTCCCTTGGGGGTGGGCACTCTCCTGTCCCAGCCCTTGGCTTCTCTACAGAAGGGCTCCTGTCCTGCTCTGTCCAGCACAGCTGCACCTCTGGGCTGGCACAGGGGACACTTCACAGAGTTGATTTTGGAAACAACATTGTCCTGCTCTCATCACTGCACACGTATTTGTGGATGTGGTTTTTAATATTTATTTGTGTGAAATCAAAGTGAATTCAGCCCAAGGGAAAGTGCAGGGCAGATGGGAAACAGGCTGAAGGACTCTGCAGCTCTCCTGGCTCTGCTTTAAACCACAGAGTGCTGAGCCCTTTTGTCTCTTGTCTTTTCTCAAGATTCTTCACATTTTTCGCATAAAAATGAGAATTTTTACTCCTAAGAAGAACAGTCTGCAGATTTAATGGTGGAATATATCTAACAGAAGAGTTATTCTAAAGACAATAGAAACCTCTGTTCTGCAGACCACACTCTTGTAAGTAGGGGGGTCAGAAATTGAGCTTTTCCATTAAAGGTGGGTTACATCTGACATCCCTTGAGATCATCAGAGCTGTCACAAACCAGCTCCATGTCGCCACTGCAGCAGAGCAAAGCTAAGCCCTTGGCAGCACATGGGCAGAATTCTTGCTGCTCACACCACTGAGCCAGCATAGGGGAAATACAAATGGTTTGGGGGGATTACTATGAAAGATGGAGTATCTTTGCTGAGAGGTGTATCTCCTAATTGTTCCCTGTCTTTTCCTTTTCTGAACAGACCCTGTCCTATGGAACAGCAAACGTCCAACAGCAGCTCCATGGCCCAGTTCCTCCTCCTGGCATTGGCAGACAGGCGGGAGCTGCAGCTCCTGCACTTCTGGCTCTTCCTGGCCATCTCCCTGGCTGCCCTCCTGGCCAACGGCCTCATCCTCAGCGCCGTAGCCTGCGACCACCACCTGCACACCCCCATGGGCTTCTTCCTGCTCAACCTCTCCCTCACAGACCTGGGCTGCATCTGCACCACTGTCCCCAAAGCCATGCACAATTCCCTCTGGGACACAAGGAGCATCTCCTACAGGGGATGTGCTGCTCAGCTGTTTCTCTTTGCCTTTTTCATCTCAGCCGAGTTTTTCCTCCTCACCATCATGTGCTACGACCGCTACGTTGCCATCTGCAAACCCCTGCACTACGGGACCCTCCTGGGCAGCAGAGCTTGTGCCCACATGGCAGCAGCTGCCTGGGCCACTGCCTTTCTCTATTCTCTGCTGCACACAGCCAATATATTTTCCCTGCCCCTGTGCCAGGGCAATGCCCTGGGCCAGTTCTTCTGTGAAATCCCCTCCATCCTCAAGCTCTCCTGCTCACACTCAGGCTACCTCAGGGAATTTGGGCTCATTGTGGTTAGTGCCAGTATGGGATTTGGTTGTTTTCTTTTCATTGTTTTCTCCTATGTGCAGATCTTCAGGGCTGTGCTGAGGATCCCCTCTCAGCAGGGACGGCACAAAGCCTTTTCCACGTGCCTCCCTCACCTGGCTGTGGTCTCCCTCTTTGTCAGCACTGCCATATTTTCCAACCTCAAGCCCCCCTCCATCTCCTCCCCATCCCTGGATCTGGCACTATCAGTTCTGTACTCAGTGGTTCCTCCAGCACTGAACCCCCTCATCTACAGCCTCAGGAACCAGGAGCTCAAGGATGCCCTGAGGAAAATGATGCCTGGATGCTTTTCAGGAGCAATAAAGTGCCTGTTTTCTGGTGTGTAGCATTCAGAACGGGACTCCTTAATGGCCCAGCCTTCCTGCTCAGGTCTTTCCTTGGGGTCATCAGATTCTTCTTGCAATAATTTTCTGTGCAATTACATATTATTATGCAACTGCCTTTTAATTTTGTGTCCACCCACTGAATTTTACCCAGAGATGTAAAAATGATGAATTGTGCTCTCTGACTTTTTAAACAAAATAAAGAACCCTGCAGTGCCTTCTTTGTCCAAGACCCTTCTTCTCAGATGTTCCTAAAGGACAGCACACTGCAGGACAGGGGGTATTTGCAAACGGGAAGGGGACAATAATCCCAGCCCAGCAGCACTGCCAGGGAGCAGCAGTGCTTGGTCTGTCCGGAGCTGCTCTCTTGCCACTCCCACACTGTCCTCCTGAGCCCCTTTCTCGGGGTAAGGCCTGAGTGCTCTCTGAGCACAGTCCTGGGGGGTGGAAGCCCTTGGAGCACAGGCAGGGACAGGCCCTGGCAACTTGTGAAGCAGAGCTGGGCTCCCTTCCAGCATCTCCAGGATGCTGTGGGATCTTCTGAGGCCACTGCATGGACTGGGTCACTTCTTCTGTGACCTTGCTCCAGGGCTGGGACTCTCCTGCAGTGTCACCATGACACTGCTGCTCTCTGCTTTCCGGGTTCCATTTTCAGATCCAGTCTTCCCCTCCTGTTCACAGGGACATCCTGGGAGTGCTTCAGAGCTGCCATCCTGGGGCAGCTCCTGCCCAGTGTGGGCAGGCACAAGGTCTCTCCAGCTGCTCCTCTCCCCTCCCCAGGGCCACTGTTTTCTGCAACCTCCTCATCCTTGCCCAGCACAGCCCTCCTGGCACAGTTGGACACAGCCCTTGTTCTCCCCCCTCCTCAGGCACCTGCCCAACCCCCTCAGCTCCAGCCTGATGGCCACAAACCTTCAGGGCAGGGAGGCACTGGGGAAAATGCTGAGGGAACCTTTCAGCTGCACTCAAATCCAATTGGAGGGGTTGGCCTCCAGGAAGAAATCCCTTCTCATTCTCCACAACCACCAGGACAACCTGTGTTGTGTCCTGGGCACTTCTCTGGAATTGTGGGCTATGGAAAAGGGTTTGGTGTCAGGGATATTGAGAAGGCTGGGCAGTGTCACTGGGAGACCTCTCCCAAACCCTTGGAAAGGCCAGAGCCAGCCCAGAGCTTCCTGGGGCCTTGGCAAAGGCAGACCTGGAACCAGTCTGCAAACAGGGCAGCAAGGAGGGTTGGCAGAGTTCCACACTGCTCAGGCTCAGCAGGGAAGGGGATAGGGCAAGTCCTGCTGCAGCCATTGCCAGGCATGGGAAGGACAAGGCAGGGATGGCAGAACCCCTGTGGGAGGGAATAGAGGATGTTGTGTGCCCAGACTTTATCAAGGCTCTTGACATGGTCTCCTGTGGTCTCCTTATGGCCAGACTGGTGAGAGCTGGACTGAAGAAGTGGAAGATGTGGTGGGTGGGAAGTTGGCTGAATGAAGAGTGTCCAATAAAATCCATGGCACAAAGTCCTTTTGGCAGCAACTTCCTGGTGAAATCCCTCAGTGACCAGCCCTTGAACACCACTATAGAACATCTTTATTATCTCTCTGTACACTGGGACAAAATGTATTTTCAAGTCCTTTGTGAATGATGCCAAATTATAGGGAGCCCTTGAACAACCCATCTTGATTTCAAGACAAATATTGGGGCAGAAACTCCAATACAATGAATTCATTCCCCTTTTATTCCCCACTAATAGAGTGAGACAAAATACAAGGAGGTATAAGTGAAAAAATAACAGTTTACTGACAATATAGCAGCAAAACCAACAATACCAACAGAACGGTTCACACCAACAACAGAGAGAGAAATCACTTTGTCTCTCCCCGCATCCTGAACGCCACTTTGTAAACAGATAAAAATGGTGATTAACACGTCTTTCCCTTCCCCTTTTGCATCCTAGGGGACAAAGAACAAAAAGAAAACCAGGGGAAAGAGGGGGCAAAGCAAAATCTGGGAAACTCTCTGATCTGAGATGAGTTGTGCTGCCCAAGAACACGCTGACCCCAGAGGTGTCCCAGCGGGGCAGAGCCGGCGACTCCGGTCCGTGCGGCGGTGGGGGGGAGGCAGTGGCTCTGCTTGATTCCATGGAGTTCTGGGGAGGCACAGTGGGTGCCAGGAGACTCTTCAGTGTCACCATGGTCCTTAATTCCAAGAGGTTCTACAGTGTGACAATGGTCACTTCATTCCACAAGGTTACATCTTGTCACAGGGTCCCCTTGGCTCCAGGAGGCCCCTCGGTGTCACCAAGCCCCCTTCATTTAATGGGCTTGCACTGTGTGCAAATGGCCCCTTGGTACCACAAGGTTTCACAGTGTCTGGGTGTTTGTTTCCAAGAGGTTCTGCAGTGTCCCAGGGTCCCTTTGGCTCCATAATGCCTGGTCACAATGGCCTCTTGATTCCATGGGATTCCTCAGTGTCATAATGGCCCCTTCATCCCACAAGATTCCACAGAGTCCCAGTGCTCCTTTGCATCCATAAGGCCCTGTAGTGTCACAGTGGCACCTTGATTCCATGAGGATCCAATTTGTCCATGGGTTCCCTTGGCTCCATAGGGCCCTGTAGTGCCAAAATGGCCCCTGCATTCCGTGAGTTTCCACAGTGTCCTCGGGTCGATAGGGCCTTCAGTGTCACAATGCCTCCTGGATTTGCAGTGTGTCCCAGGGTTTCCTTGTTTCCATGAGGCTCCACAGTGACAAAACCCTGGTTCCGTGAGGTTCCAAAATGTGTCAGGGTTCTTTTATTTCCACAAGGCCCCAGATGTTAAATGGTCCCCTGGTTCCACAAGATTTCACAGTGTCCCTGTGTTCCTTTCTTTCCATGAGGCCCTGCAGTGCCACAATGGCCCCTTGATTCCATGAGGTTGCACAGTGTCATCACAAAGCTGAGCCCACACAGATGAAAGTCTAGGGGAGATTAGGAGGAACTGGAACAAAAAGGATTGGATATTTAGGGAAGGAAAGAGGGGCTTGGCCAACAGAGAGGAAGGATTTTGATGAGGTGAAAAGAGTTTCCGGTAATGCTAAGGGTGCTGAAACACTGACTGTGAAAACATTCTTGATAGACCTTTACCCTCTTTGTAACTTGAAACCTCAATGCTACCCAAAAGTGCTGCCCTTCCCATGGAAAGGAATCCACTGCTCTAATTCCAAGCCAGAAAAAGCCCAAACCCAGAACTCCAGACTCTTATTTGTCCTCTAGTGCCCACCCCAATCCCAAACCTGTATTACCAGTATGAAAAGCCAAGCTTTAATCCTGACCCAGCCCAAAAAGCTCTTCCCCTAATCAGGAACCAGACACTGCCAACAGAACAACAAACCTCCCAAAGTTCTGCCTAATCCCCACCCTGAGCTCTAAACCCCAAGCCCTGACCATGAAGCACCCCCACAGCCCTTGGGAGCAGGGCAAGGACCTGGAGGGCCCAGAGCAGGCCCAGGGGGTTGGCAGAGGAATGGAAGGTGACCTGGATCTGCTCAGCTCTGCAGTGACCCCCAGGAGAAGGGCCTGGGCTCTGGCAGGGATGTCCTGTGGCACAGGGGCTCAGGATCCAAGGTAAGAAGGCCAAGTGCCCATGGCAACAGCCAGAGCTGGTGCAGAGCCATCAGGGAGGGTCTAGAAATGCTGCTGGGAGGGGGTGGGAAAGCAGGAGGGGTGTGTGCAGCCAGCAAGGCCAGAGCAGCAGCAGGGCCAGGGCAGGACAGCCTGCAGGAGAGATGGCCAAGGGCTCTGGCAGGGCTGCAAGGCCCAAAGGCACCCAGGCCTTTGTCCCCTTGCCTCTGGCAGCTGCCTCTGCCACTCAGGCCACCACAACCAACTTGCCTGGCAGGTTCTGCCCTTGGGTTCTGCCTCGCCCCTCCCTCAGGAGCCTGGCAGGGGTTGCCCAGTTTTGGGCCTTTGTTGTTCCTCCCCCTCCCATCCCAGTGCCCCCAAACAGCCCTGAGCCAGCCGGGAGGGACAGGATCTGCTGGGCCAGGGCCTGGGGCTCAGGCCTTGGCCTTTGTGCTCCACAAAACCAAGGCAGGCTTTGCTCAGCATTGCAGGGGCCTGCCCAGAGCCTTGGTCTGCCTGCACTCCTGGCCTCCAAGGAGCTGCTCCAAGGAGTCCCTGGGGAGGCTTTGGCAGTGCCTGCCCTCAGTGGGGCCCAGCAATGCTTCAAGGCACTTGCAGTTTGGTTTCTGACTTCTTCAGCAGCTGCTTCAATCTTCTCTCAGTACGTGAGGATGATGGACTAATCTCTAAACACACTGTGGGGCTGATTAAAACACAGAAAAACACTTTCTTTCACTTAATTTAATTGTCTTATGTCTTCACAACATCAACAACTAATTAGAGTTGTTTTATAGTTTAGCTGAGGAGGAAGATTTTAAAGTGGAAGTCATGAAAAATATATTTTTGATGAAAGGGAATGATTTAAACAGAGCCTTGGGATGCAGGAGCGTCAGAGTGCAAAGGATTTGGACACAAAGATAAGGGGGCAAAAGAGATTAGTAGCATTTAATTATTGACCATTTGAACAGTTATCAAGAGATTCAAAAGCATTTGCTACAATTTTAACAGTGACTGAATTATAGATTGACAAGAACATTCACCCCACAGTCAATTCACATCCACACCCAGGCAGAGATGTGTGGACACATCAAGAGCTGGGTGTGGAAAGGTCCCTCTCCAAAATTGTCCTTGTTGTCAGGAAAACACACCGTGGGGCTCATTAAAACCAGAAATCCCTCAGGATCTCTTTGTCTTCCTTTAATTGTCTTCGAGACGATTTCAAAACAAGTATTCAATATTTGTACTTTGGTTTTTTTAATTCAATGATGGATATTTTTTAGTTCAGAGGAGAGGTGATAGAGGTGTTCTCCAAGTGATCTTGATGCTGAGTGTCTCCTCAGGAGATGCACACTGACCCTGGATGATCAACCTTGCTCCTCAGCCCCCAACCTCACCAGTTCTGACATGGCCCATCTTGGACTGACAGCTGATGCAGCTCCAAACACACTGTGGGACCCATTAAAACACTGAAAAACAAATTAGTTTTCTTTATTTATTTGTCTTCAAGATGTCAACAACTAATTGGAGTTGTTTTGTAGTTTAACTAAGGAAGAAGACTTTAAAGTGGACATCACGAAAAATATATTTTCTTTAACAAAGGGAATGATTTCCACAGAGCCTTGGGATGCAAGAGGGTCAAGGTGCAAAGGATTTAGACACAAAGATAAGGGAGAAAAAGAGATTAGTAGCATTTAATTATTGACCAGTTGAACAGTTATCGAGTGATTCAATAGCATTTGCCACAATTTTAACAGTGACTGAATTAGAGATTCACAAGAACAACATTCCCACCCCAGTCAATTCACACCCACACCCAGGCAGAGATGTGTGCACACACCAGCATCTGAGTGTGTAAACATCCTTCTCCCAAATTCTCCTGTTGTCAGGGAAACACTCCCCCAAATCCCTTTGTGTTTGCCACCAGACAAGGGTCCCAGCTGGAGGAGTGTTTGTTGAGGGGATCAGAATTGTCCTGGGCATCAGCGCTGCTCTTTGGAGTGTTGCAAACTGGAGGGTTCCCGAGCTGGGAGAGGCTGCCAGAGGTGTCCCACTGAGAGGGAGGTGCTGGGGAGCTGCCAGGGCCTCCCTCAGCCCCGCTGGGTGTGGGCTCCCAAGGGGACTGGCTTTAGTTATCTGCTGAATTTCCATCCTGGGGTCAGGAATGACTGGAGTTTCCAAAATATTTGGGAATGTTATCCAAACATGTTCCATTTGGGTTATGATTCAGTCCGGGAATTTTCCAAGGTTTTCAGGGGATGACTGATTATCCTGTGTTCCCCAGCTCTTACACCCATCCCAGTCAGCTGGATGGTTTATTGACAATGTGTCCCGAGGGGCGGCACCTCCGATGCCATAGAAACCCCTCCCCCTGGGTTAGGAAACCTTTGGAATTCACGAGGTGTTCCAGTGGAGCATGAAAATGAACAGCAGCTTTCCTAAAGCCCAGAGCCAAGCAGAACAAAGCCAGGCCCATCAGTGGCAGAGCACAGGTCCCCCATCCCTGTGTCCCTGTGGCCGCTGAGGCGGCAGCGCAGGCCCGAGGCGGTGCCGGGTCCCGGTGCAGCCGGGGCAGAGCGGCGGCTGCGCGAGCGGCAACCCCGGCGGTGAGTGCGGCAGCCCCGTGGGAGCGGCGGCTCCGGGCACAGACGCCGGCGGCAGCCGCTGTGGCGGCGGAGCAGCGACTCCGAGGCGCTGCAGGAGCGCCGGCTCCGCTCGCAGGCGCCGGCAGTGTTGGGAAGCCGGTCCCGGGCGGCTGCGGGGCAGCGCAGGCCAAAAGCGGCAGCGGCGGCAGCCTCGTGGCAGCGGCGGCTCCGGGCAGACACGGCCCCGCTCCAGCGCTGCCGCCTCAGCGGCGCTCAGGGGACGGCGCGGCGGCTCCGGGGGCAGGGCCGGGGACTCCCTCTCGGGGCAGCCCCGGGCACCAAAGAGGACCAGGGCCCGCCGTGTTCTCAGCTCGCTTCTCTGCAGTTCTCACGGCATCTGAGCACAGCAGGGGATGGGGAAATTGAGCTCAACCACAACAGGAGCTCAGGGAACCGAGTGGCCACTGGGACACTGCAGGGCCTCCTGGAATCAAGGTGGGACACTGGGGAGCCTCTTGGAGCCAAGGGAACCCTGGGATATTTTGGAACATGGTGGAATCAAGGAGCCATTGTGACACTGCAGGGCCTCATGGAACCAAAGGATCCAATAGACCCTGTGGAACCTCATGGAACCAAGGGTCCATTGTGACACTGCAGGGTCTCATGGAACCAAATGAACCCTGACAGTTTTTGCAACCTCATGGAACCAAGGGGCTGTTCCTGGCAGGATGCTCTGCTCTGATAATACCTAAAAAATGGTCAGAGAATGCAAACAATGCAAGCTCTCTGTGGTGAGTTCCTGCTGGCGTTAAGGTGCTGTTTTCAATGTTGAATCATGCTAAACCCAAAATGCTTCATGAAACTTCAAACACACATCCTGCTTTCTGAAGCAGGATTTGACAGAGAAGCTGCTCCCTGGCCTGCAAATATGTCTGTCAGTCAAACCCCTGATAACTATAAAAGCCCTGTCGAACTTTCTATGGCCGGCAGGAGTTGCGGAACACATGCAGATGATCAATATGATCAGGCAATGTTCAATTTATTATTTAAATGAGTTAACTTTTATACAGTTTAGTTTTTTCCAGGTACATGCTTACAACAAGGTGATTGGATAGCTCAGTCTGTGCACGCGTCTCATGCCTTCAGTTCATTGGTTCTGGTGCTCTGTCCACGTGACCTGACATCATATGTGCCACCCAAAGTCCCTCCTATCAATCCACCTTTAGGGACTTTCCAAGATTTTGCAGGTGTCTCTTTATCTCCAGTTTTCCCAAAACTTTCAACTATAAACACAGGATTTTCTCATACCTATAACTACAAACATATAGCTAACAAATATAAACATGGCATAGTTTCACAGAGTTTGTAAGTATAAACACAGAGCTTTCACACAGTTTGCAACCTCCAAAGTCATGTCAAGCAAGGCCTAGTGCTTCTTAAAATATGGATTGTTCGAAATGTGTCCATTTTCCTGCCACAACTATCCTGTGACAGATTCTTCCCCAGACTTCCTTGAAATGTGTGGAGCTTCTGCCATGAAGCAGGGACAGCTCTTCATGGTCACTGCCCAGGGGTTCATGGTCAGCTCTTCAGGGTCACTGAAAGAGAGAGAACTACCCCCTGTCGTTGTGGGGTGAGTTACCTCAATCTCTGCTTCAAGATTGTTTCTTTTTTCTGGCTTTGAGATAATTGCTTTAATAGAATGATTTTGATAGACTGCACTGTCCAATCTTACACACACTGCTAGGAGTTTTTGGCTTTTATACTGTGCAGGAAATAATTCTAGTTGAGGTCCTTCATCTGTTCTCTTGTCTGATCAATTTTCTGTTCATTTGTAATAATAAATAATTCATTTTATAGAAATATTTCTGATTTGCCATCACTAAAACCTGCAGGACAATGTGATTGAATCACACCTCTATAATTCCTTCAGTTTAAACCAAACTCTGAGCCTGAGACTGGATCCAGCCACCCCCAGGCTCCTCTCTGAGAAAGAATTTGGAAAGCAAGGGGGTCCTTTCTGCCCCTCGTAACTCAATGAGACGGCTTCTGCATCAACTTTGTCTGAGCCTTCCACCCCCCAGCCCCAAGCCGTGACACAGGGGCATGTCTTGTCCATGCAGTGCAAACATGGACTCCTGAGCTGGTCATTTGCTGTCCCTCCTTGGAGGGCAGAACAAGCCCAATGGTCTGGGGTGAGAGGCCAGTGCTGGGAGCGGCGCTGGCTGTGCCAGGGCACTGCTGGGTGCCCCCACCCTGAGCACTCCCCCCCTTGTGCTGGTCACTGCTGTTTTCCTCTGCAGGGCGTTGTGTTGGGCACATCCTGGAGAGCAAAGTGGAAAGCAGATGGAAGCTTTGAGGCCCTGGCCTGAGGAGATGCCCCTGCAGGATGGCAGTGCTGCTGCAGAGGTCAGCTCTGTGCCAGCAGTGCCCGTGGCTGTCCCTGCCTGCAGTCCCTGGACAGTCCTGCAGCAGGACTGGGACCCACTGCCAGAGCACTGAGGCCTCCAACAACACAGGGCTCTGCAGGACAGTGTGGAAGGGAAGGGAGAGGAGGCCAGGCAGGAGAAGGGCTGCTGCTCCCTGGCAGTGCTGCTCTGCTGGGACTCTTTTCTGGCCCAGCTCTGCACAGAGGCCCTGACCCTGCAGCTGCAGAGAAGTCAGAGAGGAAAGATGTCAGGCAAACAAGTCAATGCAGAGTTTTTATTTGGTTTAAGCAGACAGTGAGTACAATTGCCAATTTGTACAGCCTGTGGACCAGGCTAGAAAGGCAAACACTGAATTGAAAATTATATATCTCTTTACATATATATATATATTTATATATATAAAGATTTTCTGGTGTGAACAAATTCTCACAAAAAAAACACCTCTACCAGGAGCAAAAAATAGAGAAGATATAGTGGGCCTTTACTGAAGTACATAACAGGATTGGTCCTTAATGAGGTCCATAACATGCAGAAGAAGGAGAGTTTATTGCTTCTGAAAAACACCCAGTCATGAGTTTCCTCAGGGCATCCTTGAGCTCCTGGTTCCTGAGGCTGTAGATGAGGGGGTTCAGTGCTGGAGGAACCACCGAGTACAGAACTGATACCACCAGGTCCAGAGATGGGGAGGAGATGGAGGGGGACTTCAGGTGGGCAAATGTGGCAGTGCTGATAAACAGAGAGACCACAGCCAGGTGAGGGAGGCACGTGGAAAAGGCTTTGTGCCGTCCCTGCTGAGAGGGGATCCTCAGCACAGCCCTGAAGATCTGCACATAGGAGAAAACAATGAAAATGAAACAACCAAATGCTAAACAGGCAGTAACCACAAGAAAGCCAATTTCCCTGAGGTAGCCTGAGTGTGAGCAGGAGAGCTTGAGGATGTGTGGGAGTTCACAGAAGAACTGGCCCAGGGCATTGCCTTGGCACAGGGGCAGGGAAAAGATATTGGCTGTGTTCAGCAGAGCATTGAGAAACCCAGTGGCCCAGGCAGCTGCTGCCATGTGGGCACAAGCTCTGCTGCCCAGGAGGGTCCCGTAGTGCAGGGGTTTGCAGATGGCAACGTAGCGGTCGTAGCACATGATGGTGAGGAGGGAAAACTCTGCTGACATGAAGAAGACAAAGAAAAAGAGCTGTGCAGCACATCCCGTATAGGAGATGGTTGTGGTGCCCCAGAGGGAATTGTGCATGGCTTTGGGGACAGTGGTGCAGATGCAGCCCAGGTCTGTGAGGGAGAGGTTGAGCAGGAAGAAGCCCATGGGGGTGTGCAGGTGGTGGTCGCAGGCTACGGCGCTGAGGATGAGGCCATTGGCCAGGAGGGCAGCCAGGGAGATGGCCAGGAAGAGCCAGAAGTGCAGGAGCTGCAGCTCCCGCTTGTCTGCCAATGCCAGGAGGAGGAACTGGGCCAGGGAGCTGCTGTTGGACATTTGTTGCCTCTAGATGTGGGGCCCTGTTCAAGTAGGAAATAACAGTGACAAGTTAGGGCAGAACATTCTATAAAAATTCAAAGCTGCTTTCCAACACCTCTCTCACTGCTCCACTGGTTTTCCTTTTCTAGGAGTCTCTCCTTCAGCTCCATGGCTGGAGCCCTGCTTGGGGCTCACCACATCTTCCATGTGGAGCAGACCCTCTGCCCACTGGCTGTGAGGGGTCAGCTCTGCTCTGCAATGGTGGGGTCATGGGCATGGTGGGCACAGGGGCCTGTCCTGGTGTTCAGCTGTGTCAGATTAAACTGCTCCCAGTGCCAAAGGACTTGTCAGCATCTGCACTTCCAGAATAACCAAGAGAGCAGAAGGCAGTTTCAGAAGTTTGGGGTTTGTTTTTTTTAGACTCTCCTCATCTCTCCTGAGGAGTGTTCCTGGTGTCAGAACCCCTCAGCACTTCTGATGCACTCAGGGAGAACTGAGCAGGTCCTGCCAGGCAGCAGGATTGTCTGGGGCTTAGTGCAGAGGGAGGGGAGCTGGTCTGTCCCTCTCTCCTGTTCCCATTTGACCTGCATTTTCTCCTTCCTGGGATGGAGATCGATCACACTCCCAGTTTGGTCTGAAAAGCCACCAGACACTGTTGAGAGCAGAGGGATCCATCCCACACTACTCAAGGTCTCAGCCTGTCTCAAGGGCTCAACACCCCACTTGGAGCCAAGGACACCCGTGGCTCATCTCCCCAACCCAACAGCATCTCCTGGCATGGGCACAGCATCTCTGCCCCTCTCCACTGGGGCTTTCAGAGAACACAGCTGTGCTGGGAGGATGATTTGCATTCTCCAGGGCAGCTCCCAGCTTGGAAGGACACCTCAGAAAAGAGCCAAGTGTCCTAATGACAGGGTCTGATTGAGGGAAAAAGAGCTCCTTACCCAGGCTCACAGACTTCACTGCCCACAGCCCACAGGGCAGAGGACAAGTGGAATGTCTCATTCCCAGGGACACTCCTGCCATAGGGGAATGCCAGGATCAGTGTTGGACTGTGTAGCTTGAACTGCCCTCCCCAGTGAGCCTGACTGAGAGGAGGGAACAACCTCAGGACCACGGGCAAGCTGAGAACCAAGGGAATGCACAGGGAGGGTCCAGCTGGGAGAGGCCAGGGCAGAGCCCACTGGGCACTCAGGGCAGCGTCACCCTGAGCCAGCTGTGCCATCTCCCAGACACCAACAGTGCCAGGAAGTTGTTCTCAGCTCTGGGCAACTCCTCACAGTTCCCTGTGGAACTCAAACCACCAGGCATGTGGCTTGAGAGCCTGAGAGAAATCCCTCCTTGGATGTTCCCCATGAAGTATCCACTGGAAAATATCCTGGGGTGCTCTGGTTCTGTGAGCAGCCCTGACCCATGAAACTCTCACTGGATAGCAGAAGAAACCTGCCCTGCCCTGCCAGGCTTTGCTCTTTCCACCCCCAGCCTCTGCCCAGCCCTGAGGGAGCTCCCCAGCCCGGCTGAGAGCTGCCCCTGGCAGTGGCAGAGCTCCTGCCCTGGCACAGCCCTGGGCTGCAGGACCCTGCTCTGCAGGACAGCTTGGGGCAGCCTGGGTGGCACAGCTTGGCTTCACAACCCTGCAGCCATCCCTGGGAGAAGGGAACCCTGCTGGGATGTGCCCGGGATGGTGCAGCAGGGAGTGGGATGTGCCAGCGTTAGGAGATCTTTGCACCAACTGCAGACACATTGCCCTTCATGCTGACTCACCGTGAGGGAGCCTGGAAAGATTCCTCCTGCAGTGGATCTTCCTCTCGACTTCCCTCCCAGCCCAGGCTGTGTGTAACCTCTCTCTGCCTTGCTTTTGTGCCCTGGGTGCTGCAGGCAGTGCCCTCAGCCCTGCTGGGCTGTGCAGAGGAGCTGCTCCTGGGCAGAGCTGTCTCTTTGAAGCTCTTCTTGCTTGCCAGGAGCTCCCTGTGTGGCAGGAGCCCGGCCCAGCTCAGCAGCACAGCAACAGCCCTCAGGGGCTCATTTCATGACCCTCAGGGGGGTTTGGTGGTGTTTACATGAGACTCAGTCCCTGAGAGGAAGTTCAAACAACTTTTCAGAAAGTCAGATTGAAACACTGAAGTTTCTTGTAGTGCTAATGAGTCTCACTGAGGGACACAACTGAGAACATGTCCCCAGGTTCCAGTTAGAGCAGAAAACTGCAGACAGTGATGCCAAGGATGGACAAGCAAGGGAAAGGTGGCTCTGATGCTGAAGAAACCTTGACTTCTTTCCTTCATCCAGAGGACTAAGCCCTGACCTCAGCCCCTGGGAAGGGATTTTCTGTCCCTGCCTTATTCCTCAGGGCTCTTCCTGGGGCACTGGGCTGTGGGATGTGCAATGCCAAGGGCAGGACCATGGGGTGGCACCTGCCAGGCTGCTGAGCAGGGACAAGGAGGCCATGAGGCCCCAGGGCTGCAAGGGGCACTCCCCTCCTCCTGGCATCAGGGGCACAGACAGCAGCCCTGGCCAAAGGCCTGCAGAAGGTGGCTCTGTCAGGGCCTTTCAGCTTCTCCCCCTCCCTGTCTCCTCTCCAGCCCAGGCTGTCCTACGGTGTCCATGCCCTGCCCCTTTCCCTGCAGGCTGTCGTCATCCCCCCGGCTGCCCCACCTGGCTGGCACCTTCCTGCACTGACATCTCTGCGTCCTCCCTGGCTCTTCCTGCACACACAAAGCCTTGGCCTCATCCACACTCCTCCTGGGTGATGTGTTGCATCACACCATTGCCCTCAGAGTGAAACTTCTTTCTCTTTGTTTCCAGCCTGGACATCTCCAGCTGCACTTGGCATTATTTCTTTATTTCTCAGGCTGTTTCCTGCTATGACAAAAGGATCCTTCATCTCTGAAACCCCCCTTCAAGCCCTGTCTGGCTACTCCTGCACTGTCCTCAGTCTCCACACCATTGAGGCCACAGCTCCTTAGTCCCTGCAGAGTGGTCATGGGCTTGAAGCCTCCAAATCTTTTCTTGGGAGATCCCTGGGTACTCTCCAAGGTGTTTGCAGATGAACACGTGGTGCTCATAGTCTAAGGAAATCACAGGGATACAATTTACCAAGGCCTGTATTGGCAGAACAGGGGGCAATGGCTTTAAACTGAAAGATTGGAGTCTTATATTGATAATAGGAAGAAATATTAAAATAATAAGGGTGGCAAGAACTGAAGCAAGTTTCCAGAGAAGTGGATGTCCCATCCCTGCATTTGTCCAAGGTCAGGGAATGCGAGTAACCTGAATTAGTAAGAGATGTCACTGTCCATGTCCAGCAGCTTGGACAAGATGATCTTTCAGCTCCCTTGCAAGCCAAATGACTCTGTGATTCTTTGAGTCCCAAACTCCTTCTCCAGAGAATTTCCATATTGAGGACATGAACTGCCATGTTTTTGGAGAAACTCTTTTAAGCCCAAAAGGTAAAAAAATAATTCAAAGAGAGTTCCAAAATATCTGTGTGAAGGCTTCACCAAGTGGGTCAATGGCAGAACCTCCCAGGATGACCTCATAAATGTGGGTGGGGTTTTCATGCTCAGGGTCTGAAACTTATGATGGGCAACAGGAAAGCACATTTGGGGACTGAGGAAGACTTGTCATGGGATGTCGAGGAAAGAACCAAAGGAAGGGGAAGGGTGAGATCACAGCAATTTGTGAAGGAACAAGCATGAGAAAACAGAGGGAAAAGGGAATGAAAAAGCTGGTCATGTTAAACAGGAGGCTGGTCAGGACACGTCCTTGGCTGTGCCGTGATCCCCACAGCCTGTTCTGTTTTCCTAACAACCCCAATGCCAAGAAGTTTCTGTGAGGAGGGACCTCTCTGCTCCTGGCATAGGTTGTGGCCAAAGTTCCAGCCACTGCAGCAGAGCCAAAAATAGACAGGGAATCAAATAATCAGGTCTTGTGTTCTTTGGGGGGCCAGACTCTGCTCAGACTGGGGTGTGTGTGTGTGTGTTTGTGGGTTGGAAGCACAAAACAGTAAAGGAAATACAAAGCTCCACCTGCGATGGGGCCTGTGGGGATCAGAACAGACACAGAAATCAGATGAAAGTCCTGTGGTGTGTGTTGCCACGACACCAGGGAGGAACATGGAGAGAGGTGGAAGCTGCGTAATCTCGTTCTTCTCCTTGATACCCAGAGATGTTTTATAAAAGCCAAATGCACCTCCTACCAAGAAATAACCTGTACAATGTGCCAACAAAAGAAATAGAAGGTTTGACCATAGTCCCACCCACAGCACTTTGCACAGTCCTGGTTAATGAGCTATAAAATGTACCCTGGATTAGCCCCTAAGTTTGGGATGAGAATTGGACACAACATGTGCAGGGACAGATGGAGGGGTTTGTCCCCCTGGCCCTGCCCACAAGGGACACCTTTCAGGAAGGGTTGTGGCCTTGGCTGTGCTGAGGGTTGCCCCGGGCAATGCGGCTTGGGATTGCAGTGGCACTGTCAGGGCTCTGCAGAGCTCCTGGCAGTTCCTGCATTTGTCCCCAGCAATGCCAGAGACCTGCAGGGGTTGCAGTCAATCCCTTGTGCTCTTTGGGCCCCCGACTGGCTCTGCTGAATGTCAGCAGGCCTGGAGTTCCCAGACTGTTCCTGCATCCAGGGTCGGGCCTGCAGTGACGTTTGTGCAGCATTCAATTGGGGCAGTGGCAGGATGGCCATGGATCCATTCCTGCACAAACACAATGGGGCTCCATCCCAGGCAGGGAGAGAATGGGCCCACAGATGTTGGAAGGATAAGAACCAGGGAGTTTTGGCACTGTGGAACCCCATGGAACCAAAGGAACCCTGGGACATGGGGGAACCTCCTGGAATAAAGGGGACATTGTGACCCTGCAGCACCTCATGGAACCAAAGGGAGTCTGGGACGTGGCAGGGCCTGATGGAAACAAAGGAACCTCCTGGGAACAAAGGGACCCTGGACACTGCCAAAAGTCAGGGAGACAAGGGAGCCCCAGGACACTGTGGAATCTCCTGGAATCCAGGGGCCATTGGAATACACTGGGGCCTCCTGGAACCAAAGAGAACATGGGACACTGCGGAACCTCATGGAATCAAAAGGACCCTGGGACTTTGTGGAACATCAGGGAATCAAGGGGCCAGTGTGACATCCCAGAACCTTTTGGAACCAAAGGGAACCAATGGGACATTGTGGAATGTCATGGAATCCAGGGTCCATTGTGACCTTGTGGAACCTCACAGAATCCAGGGCCCATTCTGATTCTGCAAGGCCTTCTGGACTCAAAGGGACCATTGTGACACTGGGGAACCTCATGGAATCAAGGGTCCATTGTGACATTGGGGGAAATGATGGAATCAGTGGGCCATTGTCACACTGCAGGGCCTTCTGGAGCCCAAGAACACTGGGAAACAGTGGAACCTCATGGAATCAAGGAGCCATTGTCCCACTGCGGAGCCTCAAGGAATAAAGGATCCAATCTTTGCCTCAGATTTTTTTGAACAAAATAAATTTAGGTATTACAGAAGTGTGATTGAACCACTTTTGTCCCACAGGTTTTAATGATTGGCAAAATGAGAATATTTATATAAAGCGAATCCATTACTTGTACAAATGATCAGACAAAAGATCTAAAGCAGAATTATATACTACACAATACAAATGTTAAAACTACTAGTAGTACAGTATAAAATAGGATAGTGCACTGTATTGAAGCAATTATTGAAACAATTATATTAAAGCTAGCCAAAAGAAACAATTATTACATAGAGATCTGATGTAACTCACCCAGACCAACGGTCCTGGGGAGATTTCTTTTGCTCAGCCTTGAGGAGTGTCCTTGGAGGGCGTCCCCACCCAAGGCAGGAATCTCCACACATCTACCCCAAGAAGGGCTGTGTTAGAAGAACCTGCCTGGATGAAAGGGGACTGGACTTCTCCAGTAGGAAGGGATTGACTGCTCCTCACAAATGGACAGGCCAGTGAGCAGCTTCTCTGTCCCATCCAACTTCCAAAAGCAGGATGTGTGTTTGGAGTTGGGTGAACCAGGCTGGTTTGAGCATCATCCAACACCAAACCCATTCCCATGGTGGCACCAGTAACTGGCAGATCTCACAGACAGCTTGCATGAGAGCTGGCACTGTTGGCATTGTCTGATGGCATTTTAGGCCTTCTCAGGGTAGGCCCTCCTGCCACCCGGGTCGAGAGGTTGGCTGTGAAAGTCCATCCTGGAGATGCACAGGGAGCCAAGAGTTGGGCTCCTGAGTGACATCCAGCAATGGACAGGGGGATGGGACTGACCAGATGAAAGTGTCTCAGGTAGAGCTGGACTGGCAACACAAGGGGGAATTATTCCTGGCTCGCTGGGCCCAGGACACCTCAGGGCCTCAGGGAAGAGCTGCAACATCCAGCTGGGCTTGGGATCCAGGGCTGCATTTAACCCTGGACACCAACTGCCAGGTTCTCCAGACCTGGGAAACATGTGCTGCCATCAAAGAGGCCAAGAGGGTAAAGCCCCTGTGGGGTGGGGGATGATGGCTGAACTAGAGATGTGGGCAGGCCTGGCAGATTGATCCCAGCACACTCCCCAAACCAACCAAGGCAAGCTCTACGTGCTGACCATGGTGGAAACAACCCCTGGATGGCAGGAGACACCCCCTGTGCCTCCCACCACTGCCCAGAACACCATCCTGGGGAAAAGCAAGTCCTGGGGAGACACGGCCCTCCAGAAACACTGGGGTTGGACAGCAGGACTCTTTTCCAAAAACAACCTTGTGCACACCTGGACCAGAGAGCTCGGCATGGAGTGGATGGATCATATTCCCTGTCAGGCACCAGCCTCTGGGAAAGTTGAATGGTAGAGTGGACTGTTCAAAACCACCTGGAAAGCAATGGGCACTGGGACCTTCAAACCTTGGGATGTGCATTTAGCAAAAGCCACCCAGTTAGTTAATCCTGTAAGCTCAAGAGAGAAAACTCCAGGCCAATTCAGTGTCTAAGATCAGCTCAAAAGAGCAGGTCCTTTAATCAGGCCCACAGGCCCAGGGGAACACACACGACGCGCCCTCCCAGGCAATGGTTCTACAGTTTTAGAAGATGTTCCGTCCAATGCCAAAACTCTCCACCTCCTGGATCTGCCCAGTTCTGCCCCCAACACGCCCCTTGGGGAATTGGGTTTGGGGTCTTTGGGACCCCTTCTTCCTCATCTTTATCTTCTTCACAGCACGTACAGTCCTTGGGGCGTCTCCAAAGTGCTGGGCTTGAAGGTTGTTTTGTCCGTTGTGGGATCTTGTTGTCCAGGCCTGGGGTGTGATGTTGTTCAATAGAGGTGTTTTTCTACAATTTGACCTTGAAAAGAAGTGTAAACATGCTAAAGGAATTTAGAAAGTTTGATATCAAATGGGGTAATAAGATTGGGTCTGTGTAAAGTACTGTGCTAAATGGTGGCATATAATACAGCTACATTAACTTCTACATTTACTACACAACTACTTTTAAAATAATAGAAGAAAATATCCAGAAAGCTTTAGGGCATCACACAAACCTTGTTAGTGAACTCTACCATTTCAACTGGCCCTGCCCAAAAAGAACCTCTCCCTACCATTGAAGGGGATAAAATCCCTGTGGTCCATATGAGGAATATGTTGGGGAGGACACTTTGGATTAGTCCTGCCTTAAGCAAAGGCAAACCCACCCATGGGATTGTTTCTGCTCAAGGACTTGGGTGCACTTGGTGGATGATGCAGAGGGATGGGGAAACACTCTGTGTACCTCAAAGGATTTGATTTTAGGGTCAGAACAGTCCGTGATGTTGAATTGTAGAATATTGTTTGCCCAGTGACGCTCCTACTGTGTGCCAGAACTCCCATGAACAATGAGGTCTTTCCTTATGTACAGGTTTTTATTTTCTATGCTTTTGATGTTTTCTTAAAAAAAAAATGTCCTGTTTCCATTCCCTCCTTCTTCAGTAGCCCCCATCTTGTGTGTCCCAGAGACTTAGTCTAACTGGGGAGTCTCCTATTGGATTTGAGTGACATAAATGAACCTGCAATAAGCTTTTGTGTGAGATTCCTTTCCTGAGCAGAGCAGGACTGATCAGAAAATGAGAACAGCTTTCTGGCTGCCCCAGCTTAGGGACTGGCCCTGTGCCCGGAGCTGGAAAAACTGAGACTATCTACTGTGCAAAGTGGACTTCAGTGGAGGCAGAGTGAACTTAATATACAGTAGTGGAAGAACTGTTGTTTTTTATTGAGCTGTGCCTTCCTTTGGTTTTGTTTGCTGGCAATAAATGAACATCCCTCTGTGTCTTGGGCAGCTCTTTCTCCAAGCCAAGCAGGTGGGAGTTGGTGCCAAGGAGCTGAAACCTGCAGGTCCAGCCTTCAGTGGAGGGAGCTGAGATTTGCCCAAGGCTGCTTTGAGTGCCAGGGGTTTGATGAGGGAATGGTGGGGTGGGGATAGGGATAAAGTCTGATGGATTGTCAGACATAAAGGGTGTTGATTTTCTTATCTATTCAGACTGAATTAGGAAGTGCCTAGGATCAATATCGACTGGGGATTGTTGATATCAGTGTAAAAACAGGAAAAAAGGAAACAGGCCACAAAAAAGATCTCTTTTCTCATGGTTTTATTAATACAATATGTGTTTATTTTAACGCACTTCTGAGATCTGTCTAATTAACAACAAAGGAAATGAAGACTTAGAAGTAAATTATTCCCAGAGTGTCGTTAAGATGCCATCAGTGAGAAGAGAGTGTGGAGGAATGAGCAGACAAGGAGACCATCCCTGTGGCTGGGGAAGCAGGAACTCAGAGTCACTGGTTCCAGGTGAAAAATGGACTGTGGGATGTTTCTGTGAGAGCCCCTAAAGGGTGTGCTGGTTTCAGGGGGAGTACAGTTAAATTTCTTCCCCATGGTCAGTGCCTCTTTCTAAAATCCAACCTGATCCTCCCCTGACACAACTCCAGGCCATTCCCTCAGTCCTTTCCCTGGTCCCCCCAGAGCAGAGCTCAGGGCCTGCCCCTCCTCTGCCCCTCCCCAGGAAGCTGGACCTGCACTGAGGTCTCCCCTCAGTCTCCTCTTCTCCAGCTGAACACACCAAGTACCCTCAGTGTCCTCACACGCCTTCCCCCCAAGGCCCTTCCCCATCTTCCTTGCCCTCCTTTGGACACTCTCTAATGGCTCAATCTCTCCCTTCCATTGTGTCCCCCCAAACTGCCCCAATGGTGCAGGTGAGGCCGCCCCAGGGCAGAGCAGAGCGGGACAATCCCCTCCCTGGCCCGGCCGGCCATGCTGGGCCTGATGCCCCCAGGACAGGCTTGGCCCTCCTGGTTGCCAGGGCACTGCTGACTCAGGGCCAACTGGCCACCCACCAGCACCCCCAGGGCCCTTTCCCAGCACTGCTTTCCAGCCTCTCCTTCCCAGTCTGTCCGTCCATGCGGGGTTGCCCCATCCCAGGGCAGAATCCGGCACTTCCCCCTGGTGAAGTTCTCAGGGCTCCTAAAGAGCCGGGAGGTCACGGGATGTCAAAGAGCCCCACGGAGCTAAAGGGACCCTTGGGACACTGTGGAACCTCCTGGAATCAAGGGGCCTTTGTGACATGTGGGGCCTCATGGAATCAGAGGAACCCTGTGGAATATCATGGAATCAAGGGGCACCTGTGACACTGCAGGGTCTCATGCTCCAGAAGGAACCCTGGGACACTGTAGGATCTCATGGAACCAAGGTGCCATTGTGACACAGCATGGCTGCAGGGAATCAGGGCTCCAGAGTAAAAGTCCATGGTCTCATGGAAAAAATGAATTCTGGGACACTGTGGAACCTCATGGAAACAAGGGACCATTGTGACACTACAGGGCCTCATGGAGCCAAAGGAACCCTGGGACTTTTTGGATCCTTATGGAGTCAAGGGCCAGTTGTGACACTGCAGGGCCTCATGGAACTAAAGGAATTGTGGAGAACATCCCAGTAACCCAGGAACACTGGGACATGCAGCTCCCTGTGGAACCAAAGGAGCTCCAAGACATTCTGGAATTCATGGAACCAAGGGCTCATTGTGACACTCCAGGGCCTCATGGAAGCAAAGGAAAACTGGGACACTGTGGATACTCGTGGAACCAAGGGGCCATTTGACACGTGGGCCCTCATGAAAGCACAGGAACCCAGAAACATTTTGGAAGCTCAGGGAACCAAGGGGCCATTGTTACACTGTGGAACCTCAGAGAATCAAGGGCCCAGTCTGACAGTGCAGGGCCTCATGGAGCCAAAGGAATCCAGGGACACTGTGGAACCTCATGGAATGAAGGGGCCAGTGTGACACTGCAGAACCTCATGGAACAGTGGGAACAAGGAGACACTGCAGAACCTTGTGGAAACAAGGGGCCTTTGTGACACTGAGCAACCACCTGGAATCAAGTGGCCCTTGGGACACTGCAGGGCCTTGTGGAACAAAAATGCCCTTGGAGACTGTGGAACCTCACGGTGTCAAGGGTCCATTGTGACATGTCAGGGCCACATGGAACTGAAGGAAACCTGGAACAGGGCAGAACCTCCTGGAATCAAGGGGCCATTGTGACATGTGGGGCCTCATGGAACAAAAGGAATCCTGGGAAACTACAGAAACACATGGAAGCAAGTGGCCACTGGGACACGTGGGGCCTCATGGAATCAAGGGGCCATTGTGACACTGAAGGGCCTCTTTGAACCAAAGGGGCTTGTGCTGGGCTGTCATGGGCCAGGGCAGGGGCAGCTGGAGAGCCCCTGGCCCAGCCATGAGTCACGGGCTGAGCCATCAGCTCCTGCTGAGAGAAGGGACCTGACAGGAAACATTGGGGCAGTTTGGGGGGACACAATGGAAGGGAGAGATTGAGCCATTAGAGAGTGTCCAAAGGAGGGCAAGGAAGATGGGGAAGGGCCTTGGGGGGAAGGCGTGTGAGGACACTGAGGGCACTTGGTGTGTTCAGCTGGAGAAGAGGAGACTGAGGGGAGACCTCACTGCAGGTCCAACTTCCTGGGGAGGGGCAGAGGAGGGGCAGGGTCTGAGCTCTGCTCTGGGGGGACAAGGGACAAAACCCAAGGGAATGACCTGAAGTTGTGTTAGGTTGGATTTTAGACAAAAATTCTTCCCCCAGAGGGTGGTTGGGCACTGACCAGGCTCCCCAGGGCAGTGGGCACAGCACCAAGGCTGACAGAGCTCAGGAAGTGTTTGGATGATCCTCTCAGGCTCATGGTGTTACCCTTGGGGATGGTCCTGTGCAGGGCTAAGGGTTGGGTTGGATGATCCTTGTGGGTCCCTTCCAACTCATCCTATTCTGTCATTCTGTAATTATCAACCCTGTGTTCAGCACAAACCAAAACCACAGCCCTGCACTGGCCACAGGGAAGAAATTTAACTGTACTCCCCCTGAAACCAGTACACCCTTTAGGGGCTCTCCCAGAAACATCCCACAGTCCACTTTCCACCTGGAACCAGTGACTCTGAGTTCCTGCTTCCCCAGCCCCAGGGATGGTCTCCTTGTCTGCTCATTCCTCCACACTCTCTTCTCAGAGATGGCATCTTAACCAGACAAACCCCTGGGAATAATTTACTTGTAAGTCTTCAAATCCTTTGTGGTTAATTAGACAGATCTCAGAAGTGCATTCCAAGTGAATATATTGTATTAAAGAAACAATGAGAAAACATTTCCTTTTTTATGTCCCGTTTATTTTTTTCCTGTTTTAACATTAATATCAGCAATCCCCAGTTGATATTGATCCTGGGCAATTCTTAATTCAATCTGAATAGATAAGAAAATCAAGACCCTTTCTGTCTGACAATCCATCAGACTTTACCCCTATCCCCACCCCACCATTCCCTCATCAAAGCCCTGGGACTCAAAGCAGCCTTGGGCAAATCTGAGCTCCCTCCACTCAAGGCTGGACCTGCAGGTTTCAGCTCCTTGGCACCAACTCCCACCTGCTTGGCTTGGAGAAAGAGCTGCCCGAGACACAGAGGGATGTTCATTTATTGCCAGCAAACAAAACCAAAGGAAGGCACAGCTCAATAAAAACAAAAGTCCTTCCCCTGCTGTATATTAAGTCCACATTGCCTCCACTGAAGTCCACTTTGCACAGTAGATAGCCTTAGACCAATGGCAAACACCTTCTGTGTCAAGCACAGATCCCAAGATCCTCCAAACACTCCCTGCCCCAGATTCTGTCCATATTTGCCCTTTGCACACAGTGAGTCACACACTGAAGTCACAAGTTCCCTTGAACCACAGTGGGAGGAAAAGAGAGAAAGTGAATGAATTTGTGTGTTGTGCAGAGCTAAATCTGCACTCATCCCAATATTCTGGGCTTACAGGACCTTTATCAAACACCTTCTGCAGCATCTGTTCACTGGGCAAACATCTGTGTGGATGGCCAGGCCCAAGGAGTGGTGGGCAATGGAGTTCCAGCCAGGGGTGTTCCCAGGGCTCAGCACTGGGCTCAGGGCACTTCAATCTCTTTCTCAAGGATCTGCACAAGGGCATCGAGTGCAGCCTCAGGCAGTTCCCAGGGCACACCAAGCTGGGGGGAGTGTTGATGTGCTGGAGGGCAGGAAGGCTCTGCAGAGGGATCTGGACAGGCTGGATCCATGGGCCCAGGCCACTTGGAGGAGGTTCAACAAGGCCAAGTGCCGGGTCCTGCCCTGGGCTCACAACCACCCCAAATCCCTGACCATGCCCTGCAACTGGTCCCCACAGCCTGTCCTGTGTCCTTAATCCCTCCATTTCCAAGGACTCTGTGGGACAAGGGAGCTCTGTGCTCTGGGTACGGAGGGAGCTCCAAGTGCCACTGGAGTGGGAACCCCAACTCCTCAGGTTTGTGTTCTTTGGGAGATGTGGAACTGGTGAGAGAGCTACAGAAAGGTTTCTATTCATGGCCAATATAAAAAATAGGTAAAGATGATACATGTTAATAAACATCAAAACTCTTCTCTCAGCTCTCTGCGATGTCCCGGCAGCATCTGATGTGTCACCTATTCACAAGGCATTTCCATACAGGAAGAGTTTTAGACACAAACATAAGAAAAGGTTGTTCTCTGATGGATACAAACACAATTAAGATGTTGACTAATGTGCTATTTAATCTTCTGAAAGACTGGGCAGGTCCCTGAAGCTCAAAGCATGAAACCAGTCAATTGAGAGGCACTGAATGAGCAGAGAGCAACTGGAGGAGGAAACCAGGGAGCAACAGGAAGGACACACAACCAGCAAGTCTGCTGAAGAGATGTCCTCAGACATGACTATTTAAACAGGAGAGGTGGAAACACCTGAAGATAGAGGGAGATGAAGTTATAGACGGAATAGTGGTACTACAGGTAGAGGGGCAGATCAGTATTTCTTCTCCTGCCATCAGTACACGTCCAGAAAATTCTTGTTCTGTCATGGTGGGAAAACTTTGCCATTTCTTAAAAGTACTCCAATGACCCAGTAATGAAAATGTGCTTCAATATTATTTAAATGTGAAAGTATTAAAGCTGTGCCTCTTTCCAGACAGACATCACTTGTCAGGCCATGACCAACAGCACCACAGGCTGTGCTGGATTATGGGGTGTCTCCAGTGGCACAAAGGAATCAAGGGGCCATTGTGACACTGCAGGGCCTCATGGAACCAAAGGATCCCTGGGAGGCTGCATGATGAAAAAGGGAATAGAATACAGAGATGGAAAATGTCATGGTTTCAGGAGTTTTAGTATTTTAGGCCGTTTTTCCAACACTGTTTTGGAGGGACTGTCTCTTTAAGAAGGAATGCCTGCCCCACGCTGGGGCTGGGCAGGGAGGGGAAGAAAGAAGGAAAATGCCAGGCAGCAAATGGAACTTTTTCTCCTCCCTGGACCCCGGGGCTGGTGCCTGGAGAGTCCTCACGGCGCCGTCCTGCCCCGGGGCCCTGCTGCTGCCGCCCTGAGTGCTGAGCTCGCTCAGCACCACCAAGGCCGGGGAGAGCCCCAGAGTGACCCTGAGCCCAGGAACGTGCTTCTGCTTGTGCCCCCATTTCCCAGAGTTTCTTTGGCTTGCTGGGCCACAGGGGGGTGGTTATCAGGCAGGACCCTCCACCATTTTCCCACTTTGTTCCGGGAATGCCAGGTGGGTGAAGAATTCCCCTCTTTGTGGGTCAGCTGTTCCCTGTATATCTTTGTGGTTGCTGCTATTTCCTTGTCAGTAAACTCTTAAGAGTTTTATCTCTCTGTATTAGTAAGAAATAAAAAGGAAGGGATTCATTTCATTGGAGTTCCCACCCCAATTTTTGTCTTTAAACAAAGACAGCCCCTCAGTTGCATGAGGTTGTGCAGAGTCACAAATGCCCAATCGTTCCATAAGGTTCCACAGTGTCCTGGGATTCATTAGATTCCCTGAGGCCCTAGACTGTCACAATGGACATTTGATTCCATGAGGTCCTGCAGTGTCACAGTGGCTGCCTGATTCCATGAGGTTCTGCAGAATCCCAGGTTTCCTTCAGTTCCATGAGGCCCTGCAAGATCACAGTGGTCCCTTGACTCCATGAGGTTCCACAGTGTGCAAGGCTTCCTTTGGCTTTGTAAGGCCCTGCAGAGGCACAATGGCTCCTTGATTCCATGAGGTTGCACTGTTTCCCAGAGTTCTTTGGCATCAAAAGGCCTTGCAGTGCGACAATGGCCCACTGATTCCATCATTTTCCCCAGGGTCACAATGGACCCTTGATTCCATGAGATTCTGCAATGTCCCGTTGGTTCCCTTTGGTTCCAAAAGGTTCTGGGATGTCACACTGGCCCCTTGATTCCCTGACATTCCACAGAGTCCTGGGGTCCTTTTGATTCCATGAGGTTCCACAGTGTCCCATGTTCCCTTTGGTTCCAGGAGGCCCCAGTGGATTCCAATGGCCCCTGGATTCCAGGAGATTCCACAGTGTCCTGGAGTTCCCTTGTCTCCCTGACTTTTGGCAGTGTCCAGGGTCCCTTTGTTCCCAGGAGGTTCCTTTGTTTCCATCAGACCCTGCCACGTCCCAGACTCCCTTTGGTTCCATGAGGTGCTGCAGGGTCACAATGTCCCCTTTATTCCAGGAGGTTCCCCCATGTCCCAGGGTTCCTTTGGTTCCATGGGATTCCACAGTGCCAAAACTCCCTGGTTCTTATCCTTCCAACATTTGTGGGCCCATTCTCTCCCTGCCTGGGATGGAGCCCCATTGTGTTTGTGCAGGAATGGATCCATGGCCATCCTGCCACTGCCCCAATTGAATGCTGCACAAACGTCACTGCAGGCCCGACCCTGGATGCAGGAACAGTCTGGGAACTCCAGGCCTGCTGACATTCAGCAGAGCCAGTCGGGGTCCCAAAGAGCACAAGTGATTGACTGCAACCCCTGCAGTTCTCTGGCATTGCTGGGGACAAAGGCAGGAACTGCCAGGAGCTCTGCAGAGCCCTGACAGTGCCACTGCAATCCCAAGCTGCATTGCCCGGGGCAACCCTCAGCACAGCCAAGGCCACAACCCTTCCTGAAAGGTGTCCCTTCTGGGCAGGGCCAGGGGGACAAACCCCTCCATCTGTCCCTGCACATGTTGGGTCCAATTCTCATCCCCCACTTAGGGACAAAGTCAGGCTCCATTGGGTGTTTAGCTTTGCATTTGCTTCACTCTTTTTGCTTCCAACACACACACCCCCCAGTCTGGGTAGAGTCTGGCCCCCCAGAGAACACAAGACCTGACTAGTTGTGGCTCCTGCTGCAGTGGCTGGAACTTGGGCCACAATCTGTGCCAGGAGCAGAGAGGTCCCTCCCCACAGAGACTTCTTGGCAATGGAGTTCTTAAGAAAAGGGGACAGACTGTGGGGATCACTTGCAGGGCACAACCAGGGACGTGTCTTGAACAGCCTCCTGTTTAACATGACCAGCTTTTTCATCCTCTTTTCTCTCTCTTTTCTCATGCTTGGTCCTCCAAAGACCACTGGGATCCTACCCTTGCTTTGGTTCTTTCCTAGACATCCCATGGCAAGTCTTACCCAGTCCCCAAATCCCCTTTCTGGCTGCCCATCACGAGTCTCAGAGCCCGAGGCCAAATCCCCCATCCTCAGTTGCAAGGTCACCCTGAGAGGTTCTGCCATTGACCCACTTGCTTCAAGTTTCCTACAGATACCTTGGAACTTCCTTGGAATTGTTACCTTTTGGGCATAGAAGGGTTTCTCCATAAACATGGCAGTTCATGTCCTCAACATGAAAATTCTTTGGAGAAAGAGTTTGAGACTTTAGACTCAAAAGAATCCCAGAATTATTTGGTTTGGAAGGGAGATAAAAGGTCATCTGGTCCAAGTCCCTGGACATGGACAGTGACATCTTTTATTAATTCAGGTTACTCACACTCCCTGACCTTGGACAAATGCAGGGATGGGACATCAATTTATCTGGAAACCTCTTCCAGTTCTAGCCACCCTGATTGTTAAATCTTTCCTCCTATTATCCAGTGTAAAACTCTTCTCTTTCACTTCAAAGCCACTGCCCCATGTTCGGCCACTACAGGCCTTGGTAAAAAGTATCCCTGTGATTTCCTTAGACTATGAGCATGACATTTTCATCTGCAAAAACATCTGTGAGTGCCCAGAGATCTCCCAAGATGGGCTTGAAAGGTCTCAAGCACATGAGCACTAGAGAAGGGCTAAGGAGCTGTGGCCTCACTGGTGTGGAGACTGAGGACAGTACAGGACAGCCCTGAGAGGGCTTGAAGGGAGGATTTAGAGATGGTGGATCCTTTTGTCAGAGCAGAAAAGAGCATGAGAAAGAAAGAATTAATGCCAAGTGCAGCTGGGGAGGTCCCGAGTGGACATGAGGAAAAAGGAATTTCACTCCATGGAAAACGCTGCAACAGGTCAGCCAGGAGGAGTCTGGATGAGGCCAAGGCTTTGTGTGTGCAGGAAGAGCCAGGGAGGATGCAGAGATGTCAGTGCAGGAAGGTGCCAGCCAGGTGGGGCAGCCGGGGGGATGACGACAGCCTGCAGGGAAAGGGGCAGGGCATGGACACCGTAGGACAGCCTGGGCTGGAGAGGAGACAGGGAGGGGGAGAAGCTGAAAGGCCCCAAAAGAGCCACCTTCTGCAGGCCTTTGGCCAGGGCTGCTGTCTGTGCCCCTGAGGCCAGGAGGAGGGGAGTGCCCCTTGCAGCCCTGGGGCCTCAGGGCCTCCTTGTCCCTGCTCAGCAGCCTGGCAGGTGCCACCCCATGGGCCTGCCCTTGGCATTGCACATCCCACATCCCAGTGCCCCAGGAAGAGCCCTGAGGAAAGAGGCAGGGACAGGATCTGCCTTCCATGGGCCTGGGGGTCAGGGCTTGGCCCTTTGGATTAAGGAAACAAGTCAAGGTTTCTTCAGCATCACAGCCACCTTTCCCTTGCTTGTCCATCCTTGGCATCACTGTCTGCAGTTTCCTGCTCTAACTGGAACCTGGGGACACTTTCTCAGTTGTGTCCCTCAGTGAGACTCATTAGCACTACAAGAAACTTGAGTGTTTCAATCTCACTTTGACTTCTTGAGAAGTTGTTTGAACTTCCTCTCAGGGACTGAGTCTCATGTAAACAACCCCAAACCCCCTGAGGGTCATGAAATGCCTGGGGCTGTTGCTGTGCTGCTGAGCTGGGCCGGGCTCCTGGCACACAGGGAGCTCCTGGCAAGCAAGAAGAGCTTCAAAGAGACAGCTCTGCCCAGGAGCAGCTTTTCTGCACAGCCCAGCAGGGCTGAGGGCACTGCCTGCAGCACCCAGGGCACAGGAGAGAAGGCAGAGAGATGAGAGGCAGCCTGGGCTGGCAGGTGACTGAGCTCTCACCACAGGAGAGACCTCCCCAGGATTTGAAGGAAGAATTCTCTGGCTGTAGGAAAGTTCAACTTGTCTTCCTGGAGGCATCTCCTAAAGCTGGCACATCCCACAGCTTCCAGGATCTTTCAGCAGGACTCTCCCAGTTGCTGCAGTGCAGGGGAAGTGGCCATATGGCAGAGCAGGGCAGGAGCTGCAGGCAGCAAGGGCAGAGAGGAGAAGGGAGCAGGAGGTTCAAGGGATCCTGGGCTGGGAGGACAGGGCAGAGCTGCTCAGGGCAGGAACCTTGCCAGCCCTTTGCCACGGTCAGGCTGTGGCTGCAGAGCAGTGCAGGTGAGTTCCTGCAAGTGCCTCTGCCAGCTGCCAAATGGCAGCAGTGGCAGGAGCTGTCAGGATGGCTCTGCTGGATTTGCTGGGGTGCAGCAGGAGAAGCTGCTGCAGAGCAGGACTTGCTGCTGCCCCCTCAGAGGCCCAGGGCAAGAAGGTTCCCTGTGGCAGGGCTGGCTGTGGGGTGGGAAGGTGGGGGTGCAGCCAGGGGTGCCCAGGGCTGTGGTGCAGAGCAGGGGCCTGCCCCCAGGGCTCTGTGTGCTGGGGCAGGGACTCTGCTGCCTGCCAGGGTCAGCTCTCAGCCCGGCCAAGGAGCTGCCACGGCCCTGCAGGGAGAGGGGGGGTGGAAGGAGTGACCCCTCAGGGCAGGGCAGGGCTGGGCAGGGCCCTTCAGCTGCAGGCTCAGGGCTCCTCACAGCTTCAGCTCCACCTCCTCCATTTCCAGGGGCCCTTCTCAGGAAGCACATCCCCCCAGAACACCTCCCCCTTCCCAGCCACCGCAGGGGTCTGGGATCTGCTCTGCAGCCCCTGCCCAGGCAGAGCTGCCCCTGGGCACTGGGCTGGGGATGGCTCTGGCAGCACTGGCAGGGAGCTGAGCTGGGCACAGGGAGGGGCTGCTGGCAGGAACAGCTCCTCACCCGGAGACAGGCAGGCAGGGACAGGCAGCTGCTGCCACAAGGGCTGGGCAGGGGGATGGGGGCCCCTCCCTGCTGTCCCTGTGGCACAGACCCCTTCCCTGAGCAGCTCCTGCCTGGGCTCCTTTCCCAGCCTAAGCAGAGCCTGTGCCCTCAGGCCCACGGGGGCTGGGCTGTGCATTGCCCTGCAGCAGCCAGAGCCCAGGCAAGGACAGGGCCCTGATTTCCAGCTGTCTCTCTGTGTCCCTCCTCCCTTGGCAGCAGCACTGTGGCATTTCACTGCCATCTCCTGCTGCCTGGGCTCTCCTTGTTCTCACCACTGGGTTTTCTGAGCCACTGTGTGGTTTTTTGGGGTGGCAGATTCCTGTCCAGACACAAACCCTTTGGGTGCTGCTGTGGGGATGTGTCTGTGGGAACCAAGTGCCCAAGTGCCCTCCAGGCACCTTCAGGGTATTCAGCTGTTTGCCTGGGTGTCCTGCAGGGCTGCAGGTGCCCTCCAGAAGAGCACAGCTCTGCCATAGGATCTCTGTGCTGCACAGGATCCCCATGGAGAAAACTCCTCAGTGCTAAATCCATGGAAATGCTCTGGGCAGCTGCAATCAGCATTTTGTGTCTCCCTCTGGGAGGGGAGAGGTGAAAAGGTGAGGAGTGTGTCAGTCTGTTCTTTGGACATGGATTCCTGGATCTCTGGGCAGTTTCTCTGGAGGGGAACAGTTGAGTGTGATGCTCCTCCAGCTCCAAGCTGCCAGCACAGGGCAGCTGAGCCCAGGACTGATGGGCAGAGCAGCTCTTCTCTCTGCACTAAGGGACCGTCCCTGTGCCCCTCAGAACCCACAAGACTTGACCTGCAGTGCAATAGAAATGTCAGGGATTTCAAACCTCCACAACCTCTCCTAAGGGTGGCAGGTGCAAGTGGGTGAACAAATCCAAAGAATTCCCTCAGCTCAGTCCTTCATTTGGGCAAATTGCAAACAGCAAAACTGAGAAGCTCTTGGATGTATCACGAGTACATTTAATGTGAGATCACCCTGCATTCCAGGTTCCCTCTCCCAGCAAAGAAAGGAGGAGTCCTTGGGAGCCCATCAGAGAGTTCCTGCTTCCAATGTTTCCCTCAAGCAGCAAAAGGCAGAGCTCAGGGGAGGGAGCTGCAGGGAGGTCTGAGTGAGGAGAGAGAGCCTGAGAGTGGGGTGGCTGAGACGGGTAATGTTTGGCTGCAGAAGCCTGGTCTAACTCAGCAGTGACTTTTCCTCCTCAACAGATCAAAATAGTCTGGTGAAGGAGTAGCAAATGTCCAACAGCAGCTCCATGTCCCAGTTCCTCCTCCTGGCATTGGCAGACAGGCGGGAGCTGCAGCTCCTGCACTTCTGGCTCTTCCTGGCCATCTCCCTGGCTGCCCTCCTGGCCAACGGCCTCATCCTCAGCACCGTAGCCTGCGACCACCACCTGCACACCCCCATGGGCTTCTTCCTGCTCAACCTCTCCCTCACAGACCTGGGCTGCATCTGCACCACTGTCCCCAAAGCCATGCACAATTCCCTCCATAACACCACAACCATTTCCTACACGGGATGTGCTGCACAGCTCTTTTTCTTTCTGTTCTTCATCTCAGCAGAGTATTTCCTCCTCACCATCATGTGCTACGACTGCTACGTTGCCATCTGCAAACCCCTGCACTACGGGACCCTCCTGGGCAGCAGAGCTTGTGCCCACATGGCAGCAGCTGCCTGGGCCACTGGCTTTCTCAATGCTCTGCTGCACACAGCCAATACATTTTCCCTGCCCCTGTGCCAGGGCAATGCCCTGGGCCAGTTCTTCTGTGAACTCCCCCATGTCCTCAAGCTCTCCTGCTCACACTCAGGCTACCTCAGGGAACTTGGGCTCATTGGGGTTAGTGGCTGCTCAGCATTTGGTTGTTTTGTTTTCATTGTTTTCTCCTATGTGCAGATCTTCAGGGCTGTGCTGAGGATCCCCTCTCAGCAGGGACGGCACAAAGCCTTTTCCACGTGCCTTCCTCACCTGACCGTGCTCTCCCTCTTTGTCAGCACTGCAGCATTTGCCAACCTCAAGCCCCCTTCCATCTCCTCCCCATCCCTGGATCTGGCTCTGTCAGTTCTGTACTCGGTGGTGCCTCCAGCACTGAACCCCCTCATCTACAGCCTGAGGAACCAGGAGCTCAAGGATGCCCTGAGGAAAATGATGACTGGATGCTTTTCAGGAGCGATAAAGTGCCTGTGTTCTGGTGTGTAGCATTCAGAAAGGGACTCACTAATGGCCCAGCCTTCCTGCTCACATTTTTCATGGAGGTCATCGGGTTCTTCTTGCAATAATTTTCCCTGCAATGATATATTATTATGCATCTGCCTTCTAATTTAATGTCTACCCATTGAATTTGACCCAGGGATATATAAGTGATGTATTGTTTTCTATGAGTATTTAAACAAAATAAAGGACCCTGCAGTGCCTTCTTTGTCCAAGACCCTTCTTCTCAGATGTTCCTAAAGGACAGCACACTGCAGGACAGGGGGTATTTGCAAACGGGAAGGGGACAATAATCCCAGCCCAGCAGCACTGCCAGGGAGCAGCAGTGCTTGGTCTTTGCAGAGCTGCTCTCTTGCCACTCCCACACTGTCCTCCTGAGCCCCTTTCTCGCTGTAAGGCCTGAGTGCTCTCTGAGCACGGTCCTGGGGGGTGGAAGCCCTTGGAGCACAGGCAGGGACAGGCCCTGGGAACTTGTGAAGCAGAGCTGGGCTCCCTTCCAGCATCTCCAGGATGCTCTGGGATCTTCTGAGGGCACTGCATGGACTGGGTCACTTCTTCTGTCACCTTGCTCTAGGGCTGCAACTCTCCTGCAGTGTCACCATGACACTCCTGCTCTCTGCTTTCCAGGTTCCATTTTCAGATCCAGTCTTCCCCTCCTGTTCACAGGGACATCCTGTGAGTGCTTCAGAGCTGCCATCCTGGGGCAGCTCCTGCCCAGCGTGGGCAGGCACAAGGTCTCTCCAGCTGCTCCTCTCCCCTCCCCAGTGCCACTGTTTTCTGCAGCCTCCTCATCCTTGCCCAGCACAGCCCTCCTGGCACAGTTGGACACAGCCCTTGTTCTCCCCCCTCCTCAGGCACCTGCCCAACCCCCTCAGCTCCAGCCTGATGGCCACAAACCTTCAGGGCAGGGAGGCACCGGGGAAAATGCTCAGGACACCCATGGACTGCAGGGAGAGACCACTGGAGTGGTGGGTCTGTAGGGAGAAATCACTGCTGCCTCCCTTCTGAATCACCCTCAGGACCTGGACAAGCCTGGATTTTGTTTTGTTTCCATGAGGCTCTGCAGTGTCAAAATGGCCCCTTGATTCCATGAGGCTGCACAGTGTCCCCAGGTTCTTTTGGCTCCAGAATGCCCTGTAGTGTCATGGTGGTCCCTTCAGTCCATGAGATGTCCTCAGTGTCACAATGGTCCCTTGATCCCATAGGGTTCCCCACTGTCCCAAGGTCCATTTGGCTCCAAAAAGGCCCTGTAGTGCTACAGTGGCCCCTTGATTTTATGAGTTCCACTGTGTCCCAGGGTTTCTTTGTTTCCATGAGGCTCCGCAGTGACACAATGGCCCCCTGGTTCCATGAGGTTCCAAAAGGTTTCAGGGTTCCTTTTGTTCCATGAGGCCCCAAATGTTAAATGGTCCCCTGGTTCCACAAGGTTTCACAGTGTCCCTGTGTTCCTTGGTTTCCATGAGGCCCTGCAGTGCCACAGTGGCCCCTTGATTCCAGGAGGTTGCACAGTGTTATCACAAAGCTGAGCCCACCCAGATAAAAGTTCAGGGGAGATTAGGAGGAACTGAGACAAAAAGGAAGAAAAGAGGGGATTGACCAACAGAGAAGAAAGATTTTGATGAGGTAAAACCAGGTTCAGGGAATGTTGAGGGTGCTGAAACACTAACTGTGCAAACACTCCTGATGGACCTTTATGCACTTTGTAACCTGAAGCCCCAACACTACCCAAAAGTGCTGCCCCTCCCATTGAAAGGAATCCACTGCTCTAATTCCAAGCCAGAAAAAGCCCAAACCCAGAACTCCAGACTCTTTACTGTCCTCTGGTGCCCACCCCAATCCCAAATCTGTATTACCAGTATGAAAAGCCAAGCTTTAATCCTAACCCAGCCCAAAAAGCTCTTCCCCTAATCAGGAACCAGACACTGCCAGCAGAACAGCAAACCTCCCAAAGTTCTGCCTAATCCCCACCCTGAGCTCTAAACCCCAAGCCCTGACCATTCAGCACCCCCACAGCCCTTGGGAGCAGGGCAAGGACCTGGAGGGCCCAGAGCAGGCCCAGGGGGTTGGCAGAGGAATGGGAGGTGACCTGGATCTGCTCAGCTCTGCAGTGACCCCCAGGAGAAGGGCCTGGGCTCTGGCAGGGATGTCCTGTGGCACAGGGGCAAAGGATCCAAGGTAAGAAGGCCAAGTGCACATGGCAACAGCCAGAGCTGGTGCAGAGCCATCAGGGAGGGTCTAGAAATGCTGCTGGGAGGGGGTGGGAAAGCAGGAGGGGTGTGTGCAGCCTGCAAGGCCAGAGCAGCAGCAGGGCCAGGGCAGGACAGCCTGCAGGAGAGATGGCCAAGGGCTCTGGCAGGGCTGCAAGGCCCAAAGGCACCCAGGCCTTTGTCCCCTTGCCTCTGGCAGCTGCCTCTGCCACTCAGGCCACCACAAGCCACTTTCCTGGCAGGTTCTGCCCTTGGGTTCTGCCTCGTCCCTCCCTCAGCAGCCTGGCAGGGGTTGCCCAGTTTTGGGCCTTTGTTGTTCCTCCCCCTCCCATCCCAGTGCCCCCAAACAGCCCTGAGCCAGCCGGGAGGGACAGGATCTGCTGGGCCAGGGCCTGGGGCTCAGGCCTTGGCCTTTGTGCTCCACAAAACCAAGGCAGGCTTTGCTCAGCATTGCAGGGGCCTGCCCAGAGCCTTGGTCTGCCTGCACTCCTGGCCTCCAAGGAGCTGCTCCAAGGAGTCCCTGGGGAGGCTTTGGCAGTGCCTGCCCTCAGTGGGGCCCAGCAATGCTTCAAGGCACTTGCAGTTTGGCTTCTGACTTCTTGAGCAGCTGCTTCAATCTTCTCTCAGTACGTGAGGATGATGGACTCATCTCTAAACACACTGTGGGGCTCATTAAAACACTGAAAAACAATTTCTTTCTCTTCCGTTAATTGTCTTCATGTCTTCAAGACATAAACAACTAATTAGAGCTGTTTTGTAGTTTAGCTAAGGAGGAAGATTTTAAAGTGGAAGTCATGAAAAATATATTTTTTTGATGAAAGGGAATGATTTACACAGAGCCTTGGGATGCAAGAGGGTCAGGGTGCAAAGGATTTGGACATAAAGATTAGGAGTTAAAAGAGATTAGTAGCATTTAGTTATTGACCAGTTGAACGGTTATCAAGAGATTCAACAGCATTTGCCACAATTTTAACAGTGACTGTTAAAATTATAGATTCCCAATAACAACATTCACCCCACAGTCAATTCACACCCACACCCAGGCAGAGATGTGTGCACACATCAAGAGCTGGGTGTGGAAAGGTCCCTCTCCCAAATTCTCCTGTTGTCAGGGAAACACTCCCCCAAATCCCTTTGTGTTTCCCACCAGACAAGGGTCCCAGCTGGAGGAGTGTTGGTTGAGGGGGATCAGAATTGTCCTGGCCATCAGCGCCGCTCTTTGGAGTGTTGCAAACTGGAGGGTTCCCGAGCTGGGAGAGGCTGCCAGAGGTGTCCCACTGAGAGGGAGGTGCTGGGGAGCTGCCAGGGCCTCCCTCAGCCCCGCTGGGTGTGGGCTCACAAGGGGACTGGCTTTAGTTCTCTGCTGAATTTCCATCCTGGTGTCAGGAATGACTGCAGTTTCCAAACTATTTGGGAATTGTATCCAAACTGTTCCATTTGGGCTACAGTTCAGGCAGGGAATTTTCCAAGGCTTTCATGGGATGACTGATTATCTTGTGTTCCCAAACTGTTCCACTCCAGATTGTTCCCACCTGTATCATCCAGGAGCACCTGGTCCAGTCCAGGGACACTTCCCCACAGCCCTGGTCCAGTCCAGGGGCTCTTCATTGCTCAGCTGGTTTGGTCAAGGCTTGTCAGGAGCTCCTGAGATCATTGACCTGGCCTGAGGAGAATGGGGGGAGGATGCACCACCACAGATGCTCTTAAGAAAAACATTTTGTAGGGATTTCTCTGAGCACTCTCCAAGGTGTTTGCAGATGAAAACGTTGTCCTCATAGTCTAAGGGATACATTTTACCAAGGCCTGTAGTGGAGGAATATGGGGCAATGGCTTTGAACTGAAATAGGGGAGATTTGTATTGGATAAAATGAAGAAATACTTACCAGTGGGGCTGGCAAAAACTGCAGCAGGTTCCCAGAGAAGAGGAAGTCCCCTTCCTGGATTTGTTCAAAGTTAGAAACTTTGAGCAGCCTCAATTAGTGAAGATGTCACTGTCCACGTCCAGGGACTTGGACCAGATGAGCTTTTATATCCCTTCAAAGCCAAAGCATTCTGTCATTCTTTGAGTCTAAAGTCCCAAAACTCCTTCTCCAAAGAATTTCCATTGCTAGGACATGAATTACCATGTTTTTGAAGAAGCCATTCTAAGCCCAAAAGGTAACAAATTAATTCCAAGGAAGTTCCAAGGTATCTGTAGGAAACTGTAACCAAGTGGGTCAATGGCAGAACCTCTCAGGGTGACCTTGCAGCTGAGGATGGGGGATTTGGCCTTGGGGTCTGAGACTCATGATGGGTAGTCAGAAAGGGGATTTGGGTACTGGGCAAGACTTGTAATGGGATGTCTAGGAAAGAACCAAAGTAAGGGTAGGATCACAGCGGTTTCTGAAGGACCAAGCATGAGAAAACAGAGAGAAAAAGGAATGAAAAAGCTGGTCATGGTAAACAGGAAGATGTTCAAGACATGTCCTTGGCTGTGCCCTGCAAGTGATCCCTACAACCTGTCCTGTTTTCCTAATAACTCCATTGCCAAGAAGTTTCTGTGGGGAGGGACCTCTCTGCTCCTGGCACAGATTGTGGCCCAAGTTCCAGCCCCTGCAGCAGGAGTCACAAATAGTCAGGTCTTGTGTTCTTTGGGGGGCCAGACTCTGCCCAGACTGGGGTGTGTGTGTTGGAAGCACAAAAGAGTGAAGCAAATGCAAAGCTAAACAACCAATGTAGCCTGACTTTGTCCCTAAGTGGGGGCTGAGAATTGGACACAACATGTGCAGGGACAGATGGAGGGGTTTGTCCCCCTGGCCCTGCCCACAAGGGACACCTTTCAGGAAGGGTTGTGGCCTTGGCTGTGCTGAGGGTTGCCCCGGGCAATGCAGCTTGGGATTGCAGTGGCACTGTCAGGGCTCTGCAGAGCTCCTGGCAGTTCCTGCCTTTGTCCCCAGCAATGCCAGAGACCTGCAGGGGTTGCAGTCAATCCCTTGTGCTCTTTGGGACCCCGACTGGCTCTGCTGAATGTCAGCAGGCCTGGAGTTCCCAGACTGTTCCTGCATCCAGGGTCGGGCCTGCAGTGACGTTTGTGCAGCATTCAATTGGGGCAGTGGCAGGATGGCCATGGATCCATTCCTGCACAAACACAATGGGGCTCCATCCCAGGCAGGGAGAGAATGGGCCCACAAATGTTGGAAGGATAAGAAGCAGGGAGTTGTGGCACTGTGGAACCCCCTGGAACCAAAGGAACCGTGGGACATGGCAGAACCTCATGGAATCAAGGGGACATTGTGACCCTGCAGCACCTCATGGAACCAAAGGGAGTCTGGGACGTGGCAGGGTCTGATGGAAACAAAGGAACCTCCTGGGAACAAAGGGACCCTGGACACTGCCAAAAGTAAGGGAGACAAGGGAACCCCAGGACACTGTGGAATCTCCTGGAATCCAGGGGCCATTGGAATACACTGGGGCCTCCTGGAACCAAAGGGAACACGGGACACTGTGGAACCTCATGGAATCAAAAGGACCCTGGGAATCAAGGGTCCATTGTGACCTTGCAGAACCTTTTGGAACCAAAGGGAACCAACGGGACATTGCAGAATCTCATGGAATCAAGGGTCCATTGTGACCCTGGGGAAAATGATGGAATCAGTGGGTCATTGTCACACTGCAAGGTCTTATGGAGCCAAAGAACTCTGGGAAACAGTGCAACCTCACGGAATCAAGGAGCCATGGTGCCTCTGCAGGGCCTTACAAAGCCAAAGGAAGCCTTGCACACTGTGGAACCTCATGGAATCAAGGGACCACCGTGATCTTGCAGGACCTCATGGAACCAATGGAAACCTGGGATTCTGCAGAATCTCATGGAATCAGGGGGCCACTGTGACACTGCAGGGCCTCATGGAATCAAATGTCCGTTCTGACAGTCTAGGACCTCAGGGAACCCAAGGAATCCAGGGACACTATGGAACGTTATGGAATGATTGGGCATTTGTGACTTTGCACAACCTGATGCAACTGGTTAAAGATAAAAATTGGGGTGGGAACTCCAATGAAATGATTCCCTCCCTTTTTATTTCTTACCAATACAGAGAGATAAAACTCTTAAAACTAAGAGTTTACTGACAAGGAAATAGCAGTAACCACAAAGACACACAGGGAACAGCTGACCCACAAAGAGGGGAATTCTTCACCCCCCTGGCACTCCTGGAACAAAGGGGAAAAATGGTGGAGGGTCCTCCCTGATAACCACTCCCCTCTGCCCCAGCAAGCCAAAGAAACTCTGGGAAATGGGGGCACAAGCAGAAGCATGTTCCTGGGCTCAGGGTCACTCTGGGGCTCTCCCCGGCCGTGGTGCTGAGCGAGCTCAGCGCTCGGGGCGGCAGCAGCAGGGCCCCGGGGCAGGACGGCGCCGTGGGGACTCTCCAGGCACCAACCCGGGGTCCAGGGAGGAGAAAAAGTTCCATTTGCTGCCTGGCATTTTCCTTCTTTCTTCCCCTCCCTGCCAGCCCCAGCGTGGGGCAGGAATTCCTTCTTAAAGAGACAGTCCCTCCAAAACAATGGAAAAATGGCCTAAAATACTAAAACTCCTGAAATCATGACATTTTCCATCTCTGTATTCTATTCCCTTTTTCATCATGCAGTGTCCCAGGGATCCTTTGGTTCCATGAGGCCCTGCAGTGTCACAATGGCCCCTTGATTCCTTTGTGCCACGGGAGACACCCCATAATCCAGCAGAGCCTGTGGTGCTGCCTGGTCATGGTCAGACAAGTGATGTCTGTCTGGAAAGAGGCACAGCTTTAATACTTTTACCTTTAAATAATGTTTAAGCACATTTTCATTACTGGGTCATTGGAGTACTTTTAAGAAATGGCAAAGTTTTCCCACCATGGCAGAACAAGAATTTCCTGGACGTGTACTGATGGCAGGAGAAGAAATACTGATCTGCCCCTCTACCTGTAGCACCACTATTCCATCTATAACTTCATCTCCCTCTCCCTTCAGGTGTTTCCACCTCTCCTGTTTAAATGGCCATGTCTAAGGACATCTCTTCAGCAGACTTGCTGGATGTGTGTCCTTCCTGTTGTTCCCTGATTTCCTCCTCCAGTTGCTCTCTGCTCATTCAGTGCCTCTCAATTGACTGGTTTCATGCTTTGAGCTTCAGGGAGCTGCCCAATCTTTCAGAAGATTAAATAGCACATTAGTCAACATCTTAACTGTGTTTGTATCTATCAGAGAACAGCAGGGGCAGGTACAATACATCCGTGGGCAGGAAGAGCTCGTTAGCCTTCTGGCAGTCATCCTAGGAGAAGGACAACTCTAATCCCAAACCCGGGCAGATGGAGCTCGTTTAGCCCTGTAAGGCCATCCATCCAAGAGAAGGTCACTCTAATCAAACCTACGTCCTGAGGACCTCGCTGCCACCGTCCAAGCTCGCTTGGCCCTGGCAGATGAACCTCAGGATTAAAGGGTGGGTTCAGTTCCGCGCAGACTGCATCTCACCTAAAAATCCATTGCACAGGCTTGAAGGCTTTACCCACATGCAAAAAGTCCTGTAGCGACGGGCGAGGGTTGAAACAGCAGGTGAAAGTGTAGCAGTTCGTTTGGATACATGTCCGGAATAAAGACAAGTGCCAGAAATACTCAAACACACAAAATACCTTTTATTACAGTGAGAAGAATAATACTAGTAATAAACTGAGCAAGAGGAATTAAAAACTAAAAAAGGATACAAAATAACTACCTTATCGGGTGGCATTAAAACAAATACTACAAACAGCATTTAATACAGTATTAACTAGTGAAAAGGGATACCAAAAAAGGATCTTAACACAATATTATGGATAACACAATATTGGTTAGTAAAGAGGGAAACTAAAGGAAAAATACTATAAACATAAAAGGGGAATTAAAGGAACACTAAAAGGATATTAAAAAGTTTGTTCTCTCAGTTGCTTCCTCTCAATAACCTGTGCTTACCCACACAGACAGGCCAGGGCTGTCAGGATCTGCAGCAGCTGGTCGGTGCCCGTGCTTAGCGGGCGTCCCCGCGGAGCGACACAGTCTCGGTGGCAGGATGAGGATCGCTCAACTCAGCAGCTCTGACACCCCATTTTATCAGTTCCACATTACACCACGTAGGGCCAGTACCCAGTATAAGGTGATGCCTGAATGGCAGCCAAACCCCGCCTGATCATCACCTCATGGCAACAGTCTGTGCATGCCCCACTTGTAGGGCAAGGGGCCAGCGACCCCTGCCCACATCATCTTCCTCCCATCATCATCTTTCTCACCCCTATGGATGACCTCTACCACTGTGTTTCAAGGGTAGATGTATCTATCTTGCAATATGTAGCAAAACCAAGGAAGAACTCAGCTCTGATAATAGGGGATATCAAGCTGACTTGCTAAAAAGCACAATGGACCTTCCAATTCGCTTGTGCCATGAAGTTACATTGTACCATACTTCAGCTGGTTTCACATCCTAATATGATCCCGTTCTCACGCCTCTATGCTCCATTGATCATCTAATTCAAAAGTACCCCCCTTACAGCAGGGGCTGCAGGAGGGATAGGGGAAGCAGGGCCCATTGCTGCGGCTGGATTTGCTCCCCTGTAGCGAGCATATAAGGCCATCGTTATTTCCTTCCATGCAGCCCAGTTTTTAAATGCCTCCAACGCCTCCAGAACTCGCTTTTTTGATGAGTCCGTTTCCAATTCCTCGCCAAGATCGTATCTGATGGGTTCCAGTTGATGGAAGTGCCGGTTCATTTGTGATGATCCAATTTAAGAGCACCAACGGTTTATTTTCTGCTACGTCTTTGTCCAGCGTTTTTAAGAATTGGCTGACAGCTTCAGCTTCTTCTTTAATTTCTGGGGAACACCTCCCCTCGTGGGTGGGAATACATCCCTCCCATCCTAATAGGTCACCTCTTGTTTGCTGAAGCCGGATTTTTCTTCTTTTCTCCTTTTTTGTCCTCTTTCCCTTTTTGTCCTGTTTCTGCAGAGGTGACTGATGCACACGATTTGTCGAAGAGCTCTTCCTTTTTCCTTGGAATTCCATCAGGACAGATGCCATGGCAAGATGTCCCAAGGCCTTTGGCCTCTGGTTACCGATGCCTGTTGAATGTCCCGATCGGGGCGGCCATTTAGAGCATTTGTCTTGCACGAACCCAGTCGACACGGGGGTGCAGTAACCCAATGAGCTTTATTAAGATCAACACAAGCTTATACAGACACTTCAAACGGTGACATGGGACCTCCTCAAGCACTCCCATCCGAGCACTTCACTGCGCACGTGCGACAGAGACAGAAGGACTCTGAGTCCCAGGATGCCCTTCGGCATTCTGCCTGGAATATGAACTGCTACGGGATTGAGCCACTTTGAGGGGACACATTGATCCCGCTCGACTTTTGGGGTGCAGAGTTGGGAGAGACTGGAATGTTAATGGTCCATGGCACCAACACTCTCCCATTGCAGAAGCAGCGGGGGCTTTGCTGCCCAGGGGCAAAGGAACCACCCGGGGAAGGGGGGAGAACATCCACCCCTGGAGGGGACAGGTTGGGCTTGGAGCCAGAGAGAGGAAGTGTTATTTTTATGCTTTTAGATCACTATAGACAGGAGCCAAAACTGCCCCAAACCTACTCTACAGGAAAACAAAACTGATCTAAACTGAACCCTACATATAGATAGATAGAGAGATAGAGAGATAGATAAACTAACTGTAATCTTCCCCAAGGGATCAGTTAACGAGACCCTGGGTCACCCTCACTGTCAGAGGGGTCGGGACAGGGGCTGGACACAGGGGTCACCAGGTGTGTGCCCAGCATGGATCACCTGGAACAAGGGTCACCAGGTCTGTATCCAACGTGGGTTCCTGTGGATCACCCAACGGGGTCCTTCAATGGCTGATGGAGTTGCAGCAGCAGCAGCAGTCGAAGCTCTTCCTGCAGTCGGGGCACTCGAGGCGCTTCTCTTACCGGTGGGTCTGTTGGTGTTTGGTCAAGGTAGAGCTCTGGGCAAAGCTCTTCCCACACTCCCCACACTTGTAGGGCCTCTCCCCGGTGTGGAGGCGCCGGTGGGTGACAAGGGAGGAGCTCTGGCTGAAGTTCTTCCCGCAGTCGGTGCAGCGGAAGGGCCTCTCATCTGTGTGTGTCCGCTGGTGCAGGACGAGATGTGCACTGGTCCTAAACCTCTTCCCACATTCCAAGCACTTGTGGGGCCTCTCCCCGGTGTGAATGCGCCGGTGGATGACAAGGTGGGAGTTCTGCCTGAAGCCCTTCCCACAGTCGGTGCAGCGGAAGGGCATCTCATCCGTGTGCGTCCGCTGGTGCAGGAGGAGATGTGAGCTGGTCCTAAACCCCTTCCCACATTCCAAGCACTTGTATGGGCGTTCCCCAGTGTGGATGCGTTGGTGGACGAGGAGGCTGGAGCTCGTCCTAAAGCTCTTCCCACAGTCCCCACACGTGTAGGGCTGCTCTCTGGTGTGGATGCGCAGGTGGATACGACAGTGCTTGCGTAGGTTGGAGCTGCACTTGAAGCTCTTCCCACATTCCCCACACGTGTAGGGCCGTTCCCCGGTGTGGATGTGCTGGTGCTCGAGGAGGTTGGTGCTCTTCCTGAAGCTCTTACCACACTCCAAGCACCTGAAGGGCTTCTCCCTGCTGGGAGGCTGCTCAGGGACCACCAGCTCAGAGCTCCCCCTCAAGCTCCGGCCGCCTTCCCGGCACAGGCTGGCTCTTTCCTCCTCAGAGCACCCTGGGCTGGCTTTGGAGCCCCTCCTGCGGGGGGATCTCCGGCCCTTTTCCTCCCCGCTGCCTTCCTGCGCCGGGGAGCCCTTCAAAAAGGCCTCTCCCACCAGGCTCTGCCGGGGGGATTTGTCCTCCGGGCTCTCCGTCCTCAGCTCGGGGCCTGGGGCAGGAAGCAAGAAGGACAGGGAGGGGATTTGCCTCCGGCCCACAGGGAAGGCCAAGGACATCCCCCCAACTCCGGCCCCGGCAGGACGGCGGCGCCAGCGGGGTTGTCCTGCAGCCGGGGCCATGCTCGGCTGACAGAGCCAGCACAACACCCGCCCAAAGGGACACTGACTGCCTCCTCACCTGCCTGGGGGGCCCAAGGCATCTTCCTCTTCCTCGCAGCCTCCTTCATCTGCCCAAGCTTTGGGAAGGAGAAATCCTGATGGGGGGGAAAACAAGGGCTGAGCACGTTGGCTTGGGGGTTCCTCCTGCCCAAGTCCATCTCTAGAACTCACCGGGCATCCTCTGTCCATAAAAACCTCCAAAACACTGAGATTCAGCCCAGAAAAACTGAAACTACTGAGAATCAGGCAAAATCCCCTCAGAAAGAGTAAGAAGACCCCAGCCCACTCAAAGTGCAAAAAGTTGAGATTGAGTTAAAAAATACTCCAAAATACAAAAATTAGCCCAAAACATCTCTCCCAGAAGTTCCCTCTCTGGTCTCTCCCCTCTGGGGTTCAGAGGGTCTCCCCTGTCTGGGATGCTGGGGGTCCCATTTAGGGATGCTGGGAGTGTTGGGGGTCCCAAGGGTCCCTTCTCCTCTGACTCTCGCCTTCAGGGTGCCACGTTCCCAGACATTCCCCCTCTCCAGGGTTTCCACTTTGTTGTCCCGGGGATCCCAGGGGTCACCACTGTCCTACTGTGCTGCTCTGAACCAGCAGAGTAGTTGGAGAACAGCTGGTGGTAAAGTGTGGTCTGTGCCAAGTGTTTTAGGGCTCTTTGGCCCAAAGAAATGTCTGTGCCCTGAGAACATTGGATCCAGCAGCCCCCAGCACTCCACAGTACGTTGGGAGCTCAGGGGGGCCACCTCCCTTTGCCAACCCCCCTGTGCCCAAAGACCCCTGTGGAGTTGTCGGACCTGCCAGACCACCCCCCCTTTTTCCACCCTTTTCCCCGTTCCTTCCACTTTTCATGGTCCCCTCAATCCTAAGCCCACCCAGGATCACTTTTGGGGTCCCGACCCCCACTTTTTGCCCCCTCTCCCACCCCTTCCACATCATCCCCCCACTCCCCAGCCCCCTCATGCTCAGTTTGGGGGTCCCACCCTCCCCTTTCCCCACTCTTCTGACCTCTCCATCCATTTTCCATTATCCCCCAAACCTCAGAGCCCCTCCCCCCTCCACTCTTGGGGGTCCCACTCCCCTCCCACTCAGTCTGGGGTCCCACCACCCCTTTATTCCCTCTGACCCCCCTTTTCTCACTGACCTCCCCCTTCCCACCCCCCGCTCACCCAAGAGCTCCTCGCCCGCAGCCGGGGGGGCTCCCAGCACCACCAGTGCCCAGAGAAGTCCCCCAGAAAAGGGGTTGGGTGGGGTCCTGGGTGGGCTCTGAATGTTTTTGGGGGTCCTTGGGGGGCTGTGGGTTAGGGTGTCCCGCTGCCACCTCCCCAGCCCCGCGGAGCCGAGCAGTGCCACAAAATCACTCCAATTGACTGAGAAACCTCGACACAAGTTCTTTATCCCGTCACCTTCTCAGCTTATCCCTTCCCGCTCCCAGCCCTCTACGCTGGCTGTCTCCCTCCTCCCTGTGCCCATCAGTCACAGCTGCAGTTCTTTCCTCCACTGCAGTCTGGGGGCCCTTCTGAGGAGGTGCTCAAGGAGTTGGTGGTGCCGATCTCCCCCTGCTGCAATTCCTTTCCCCAGGTATGGCTCAGAGTGCCTGACTTCCCTCCTGTGCCTCTGGGCCAGCCAGTTCCTTCCTCCTGGCATTGTCTTCTCTTCTCCATCAGTGGGCAGCGAGGGGCCCTGGATGGTCCCTACGAACCCCCTGCCCTCAGTCCCTCCTGGGCTGGCACATCTCCCAGCCTGTGTCACGGCACCGGCTGCTGCCAAGGGACGGCCCTGCTGCAGTTTGCACTTAAACCCAACAAACTGGGGTGGGGGGCAGCCCTGGAAACCTGGGCTTTGCTCCCTCGGCTCTGCAGGGGCTTCCCATGGGCTCTCAGCCTCCTTTGGGTATCCCCTGGTCCGGTGTGGGCTCCTCCTGGGCTGCAGGGGGGTCTCTGCTCCATGCTGGACTCATCCACAGGTCACAGGCCCTTCAACTCAGGTTCACCCAGAGCTCCAGCTGGTTCCATGGAGCAGCGATCCCCTGGTCCCCTGCCAGTGCAGGTACCTCACCAGAGTTCTTACTGGAGATTATCTGGCCCCCTGTCAGCCTGGGACTCCTTCTCCAAACCACCAATCCAAGTGTGCCAAACGCCCTGGTTGGTCAGTGCTGGCTGGGGCAGCGGGCACTCGCTGAGGGGATGAGAAAACTGCACCCAGGGCTGGGCTGAAAGAGGCTTCAGCACCACTTCTGATGGCCCAGGGGCAGCATCTGGCTTCTCCCAAACAGAGAGATGGCACTTGTTCCTCTGCAGGGAGTCAAGGGCAGGAGGGTGACTCCGGCTGCATGGATGGAATGGCAGAGGATCCCTTGGGTCCCCAGGATGGACCAGCACTCGGAGATACAAACTGCCCTGGGGCTCAGGATACAGCTGCCAGCACAGATTTCCCTGCAAAGTCTGCAGTGAGTCAAGCTCTGGAGAGCAGATTTTGCTCCATGGATGGGATTGCAGAGGGGCCCTCAGGTCCCCAGCAGGAATCAGCAACCAGCAATAGACACAAAAGGTCCCCCCAAAGATTTCTGGGGGAGTGTCCTGCAGGGAGGGGACAGTGTCACCCCACCAGGGCGGGGCTGGCAAGTGGGAGGCTGCTCCAGGGCTCTGCAAGAGGCCTCGTGCTCTGCTCGGCCCCAGCACTGGCTGGTCCCAACACCCCTGGCTGCCCCCGGCCCTGGGCAGCTCTGCTGCCACAGGCTGTGCCCTCACCGTGGCCCTGCAATGGCCCTGCCTGTCCCTCACCCGGGGCCCTGCCCACATCCCTGTCCCTTGGCTCTCTCTCTGCCAGCTCAGTGTGGGGCACACGGGCTGGGGGTCCCTCCCAAGCCCCCCGGGCAGCCAGCGTTGGCTGGGGGGATGTGAGGGCTGGGCCTGCTCAGCACAGCCCCGGCCTCGTGCCCAGAGCCTCTTTCCTGACCCACACAAGACCTTCCCGGCCCCCCCAGGGCTCCCCTGCTGCTGCCTCTGCTCCTGGCCCTGCCTTTGCTGCTCCCTTGCCTGGGGCAGCGGCTGCAGGGGGGGATGGCAGCAGCTTCAGCTCCACGGCACTTCCTGGGGGGAGCTCAGCCCGGGGGGACGGGCAGGGACCTGATGGGGATGGACAGGGCCCAGCAGGGACATCCAGGGCCTGCAGGGGAAGGCACAGGGACAACCTGGCCCCCCACACTGCCAGGGCTGTCTCTGCTCCTCCTTGCAGGCTCCGTGGCCAGGCACAGTTGGTGTTCCTGGGTGCCCACCATCTCAGCACTTGCAGCCGCTCAAATCAGCGCCCGCAGCTCTGCAGCAAAGCCCCAGCTCACCTGGCACACAGGGGATGGACACAGCACCTGCTCGGGGATGGGCACTCACAGCTTTGTGCCTTCCCCACCACGGGGCTCTCCTTCCTCAGCAGCACCTCTGCCTTGCACTTATTCTCAGCCTCACCTCAGGGACAGCTCTGGGCTCACCTCCGCGCCACTTCTCAGCCTCACCTCAGGGCCTGGGCTCAAGGACAGGAACCTGCAGGGAGGGGACATCAGGTGCAAGCTGAGGGCTGCCTGCTTGCACTGGGCTGGGGGCTTCTTTCTCCTTTTACAACCAGCCCAGAACTCAGCCTGCTTTTCTAACACCACACATTTACAGACTAACCTTGCAGATAGATATGGACAGACATCTCTATCCCCCTGGGGATGGAGCCTCAAGCATGTGCTGCCACAGGAATGGGAATCAGAGAATCACAGAATCAGCCACGTTGGAAAAGACCTCTGAGATCATCAAGTCCAACCCTGGATCCAACCCCGCCGTGCTTCCCAGACCATGGCACTGAGGCCACATCCACTCTCACCTTCAACACCTCCAGGGACGGGGACTCCACCCCCTCCCTGCCCAGCCCATTCCAAGGCCTCATTACTCTCTCAGCAAAAAATTGCTTCCCAATATCCAACCTAAATCTCCCCTGGCACAGCTGCAGACCCAGCCCTCTTGTCCTACTGCTGCTTCCTGGCAGAACAGCCCCACCCCCACCTGGCTACACCCTCCTGGCAGGGACTTGCAGAGAGTCAGGAGGTCTCCCCTGAGCCTCCTCTTCTCCAGCCTCAACACCCCCAGCTCCCTCAGCCTCTCCTCACACCACTTGTGCTCCACTCCCTTCCCCAGCCTCGCTGCTCTTCTCTGCTCCTGCTCCAGCCCCTCCAGGGCCTTCCTCAACTCAGGGGCCCAGAGCTGGACACAGCACTCCAGGGGTGGCCTCACCAGCGCTCAGTCCAGCCCAACAATCACTTCCCTGCTCCTGCTGCCACACTCTTCCTCAGCCAGGCCACCATCCACTGGCCCTCTTGGCCACCTGGCCACACTCTGCCTCCTGTTCAGCTTCCTGCCCATCCCCACTCCCAGCTCCCTTTCTGCCTGCCTGCTCTCCAGACACTCTGGCCCCAGCCCGGGGGGCTGACGGGGCTTCTTGTGGCCAAAGGGCAGGACCCGGCCCTTGGCCTGCTTGACCCTCATCCCTTGCAATCAGCCCATGGATCCAGCTTGGCCAGGTCCCTCTGCAGAGCCCTCCTGCCTTCCAGCACATCAACACACCCCCAGCTTGGGGTCAGCTGCACATTTGCTGATGAAATGCCTGGTTCTGCAGCAGCTGCAGATGCTCAAGGGGCAGCAGGACCAAGTCAGGGGCCTGGGGGGGCCTGGGGGGCTTTGGGGTGCAGGAGGGTCCTGGAGGAGCTGGGGAGGGGCTTTGGAGATTTGGAGTACAAACCAGGACAGACCAGGACAGACCAGTACCTCCTCACTGCTTCCCGGATCTATCCTGGGACACCTGAGCCCCCCCAGTGCCCTCCCAGTACAGCCCAGTGCCCCCAGTACAGCCCACTGTGTTCCTGTCCCAGGGTGCCGGGTGATCCCTCTTTGGGGGGGTTGGGAGGGATTTGAGGGAGGGGCTGCGGGAGATTTGGGGGGATCTGTGGGGGGGTTGGATGGGGATTTGGGAGGTTTTAGGGGGCTTTGGGTGAATTTGGGGGAGTTAAAAGGGTCTTGGGGGCATTGGGGGGTCAAAAGTATCTGGGGGGAAGGGGATTAAAGGAAAAAAAGGGGGGGTTGAGGGACCTTTAGGGGGAGTTAATGAGGCCTAGAGGGGGAGAGGAGGGCCTGCACCAAGAGCAGGTGAGTCCTGAGACCCCCCTCGTGTCCCCAAGACCCTTTCAGTGTCCCCAGTTCCCCCCTTGACACCCCCAATTCCACTGTCCCCAAAGCCCTCCCCACTGTCCCCAACCCTCCATCTCACCCCAGGAGCCCCCCCTGGACCCTCTGACCAAAAACGCCCCCCCCCCTGCTCACAGAAAGGCCAAGGGCATCTGGGGACACACTGGGGACAGTTGAGGGGCTTTGGGGGGCACTGGGGGATTACTGGGGGATACTGGGACACACTGGGGGGAACCAGGGGGCACTGGGAGGGACTGGGAGGGAACTGGGGCACATTGTGGGGCACTGGCAGAGAACTGGGGAGTTACTGGGGGATTACCAGGACACACGGGGGGACACTGGGAGGTTACTGGGCCATACTGAGGGTCACTGAGAGCTCATTGGGATATACTGGGGGCACTGGGATCCCCTTACCCAGATATGGTACATCTCCCTCCCCTGGATTTTAGGGGGCATCCCTAGGACCCCTCCCCTTGGGGCTGGGGGAACCCCTAAACCCCATTGCTGAGCTTCAGGGGACCCCACAAAATCCCCTCAAAACCCCTGAAATCCCCCACTCGATCCATTGAAACCTCCTCGAGGTCCCCTCAAATCCCCTCAGAGACCTCATCACCCCCTCACGACCCCCTAGACCCTCCCAGTGACCCGCAAAACCCACTTGGGACCCCCCCAAGCCCATTCAGGGAGCCCCCAATCCCCCTCAAGGACCCTCAAAACCGTCTGAGACCCCTTAAAACCCCCAGAGACCCCAAAAGTGCCTAAAAGGTTCACGACCCCCCAGCAAAACCCCCACGACCCCCCAGCAAAACCCCCACGACCCCCCAGCCTCTTCAGAGACCCCCAAAGCCCACCTGGGACACCCCAAATCTCCTCAGAAACCAAAACCCCGTCAGAGACCCCCAAACCCCTTCAGAGACCTTCAGCCTCCCCCCTGAGTCCCCTCAGGACACCGAACCCCCTCCGGGACCGCTCAAAACGTCCCCGGGAACTCCGGAACTTCTCCGCTAAACCCTCCCGAGCCCTCCAGCCTTTCCACCCACAGCCGCGCTCCCCGCAGCCCCCGAGGGGATCCCCAGAGCCCCGCTCCCGCCGCCCCCCCGCCAGCTCTCACAGTTCAGGGCAGAGGCCGCCCCGCCGCCTCCTCCGCCATCGCGGCCACGCGGACAAAATGGCGCTCGCTCCGCGCGCGCACCGCCTGGACTGACCTGCGCCGCAGCCAATCAGCGCGCGGCCACGGCCCCGTCCCGCCCCCGTCCCGCGCGGGGCATTGTGGGAGTTGGAGTCCTTGCGGCGGGACTCGATAGGACGAGTTTGGTTTTTAGTTTTTCTATCTTCTTTTATTTTCTCCTTTTTCTTTCTTTCTTCTTTATTTAGTCCCCTTTTTCCTTTCTCTTTTTTCTTTTTTTCTCTTTTTTCTTTGTTCTTTCTTTTGGTTTGTTTTTTTTTTCTCATTTTTTCTTGTTTTTTCTTTCTTTTTTTTCTCTAAAGTCTAGACAACTTTAGGAATAAATTTAAAAGCCAACACAGTGCTATAAATGTAGGATGTAAATGTAAGGAAGTAGTAATGAGATCTCTGGCAAGACTTCACTCCTACTGTGCTCAGTAATCCTTACCACATCATCAAAATCTGCTTTCTTAAAAATGTGAGAAGAGAGTTGATCCTAGGAATAAAAGTTATGAGCTGGGAAGACAAGAACAGAAAAGCCCTCGTTCTGAAACAGTCACAGAAAAGGCAAACAACTGAGACACAAATATTAAGTGATGAAAGAGAAGTCACACAAAGAAATATTTTAGAGATATGCAGAAGAATTACAAGCATTGCTCCATTTTTATTAATTCTTCCTTACTTTATTTGCTGTGATAAATAGCAAAACTGTCTGCTTAAAACAGAGAGAATTTTACTGATTAATACACCACAGACCACTGAGGGTTTGTGTGCCAGTTCTGCTTCTCACTCGTTCAGTAAAGCTGAGCAGAACTTCTGATCACACAGAAATGCCAAGTGGCTGCAGACTGGGCTGGGAGGGAGCAAATCACCCTGAAAAACAAAGTCCCAGTGCTGCCTGGGAGTGCAGAAGAGCAGGGACGGTGTCAGGAAAGACATCTCCTGAGAGGAACATGATGAACTCAAGTCCAGTTTCCTTTTGTCTTCTATCCAAGTTATTTGGGAGACAGTTGTGACAGTTTTTCTCTAAAATGCAGGTAGAAGGACAAATCTTGATTTCCTTGGCTTTGGCATGACTGACGTATTTGGGTACCTTTTTATTCCCTCACTTCAATTCTATGGCAAGACAGCAGAGAACTCTGCAGAAAGGTTTCTTTAACACAAGCTGAAAATTCAGAGGTTATTTTTAGTTTGAAAAAAACTTGTACTCTTGGCTTACTTTGCATAAAGGTCATATTCACTCCTCTGATGACAGTAAAAAAGCCAACAAACAACATCAGAAATCTCAGACATTAGGGTATGTTTGGCAGGTGTCATTACTACAGAAAAGAATAAACTGTTGTATCTTCCCTTTCTCTCTCCTTTTCTCTCTTCACTCTCAGTGGCCTTTGTGTCTCATTGTCTCAGAAGTTTGCAGGTATTTAGATTTTCCCCATCTTACAGCACAAGGATATCCCCTTTTACATGGTAGCCAAGCTGATGTTTGGTTGGAAACAAGCTATAGGAAGGAAAAATATTTTAATTAAGCAAAGGGTTTCAAGAATTCACATATAAAAGTTCAAATTTTTAAAACTCAATTTCAGATATTTTTTTTTTTTCGAAACTACAGAGAAAAATCCCACAGAGTAATTTTTAACTGTAACTGGAACCAGCAATAAAGCAAAAGCACTTTTATGGCTGTCATGTTTAACAAAGATCATCTCTGGTTTTGTCCCCAGCTAAAGATGGGAACAAAGCAGTGATTTGATTCCCTCTACATTTCAGCCTCAGCAAGATCTTAAAAGAACCTTCATTTTCCCCCACTTCAGCTTTTTTTTTTGTTTCCTAATGTGGAAAGGTGATGAAAATGTCACAGGGTGACAGAACTCTGCTGGAGGAACACAGAGTTCATTGCAAGCAGAGGAACTTCAAAGCTCCCTCAGCTGTGCAAAGTGGCTCAAACCTTCAAACCCTGTCCCTTCACTCAAGTGCTTTATGCACTTCATCAGAATCAGAGATTATATTATTCTGAAGTTAGACAGATATCATGCAAATCTTTGATAATTTGGAATATTTTTAAATGTGATTTTTTTCACATAGTGATTTTTTTCACAATGAGCTTTTTTTAGAAAACTACTTTTAATTTTTCTTTTCATTTTTAAATTCCCATGAAGTGACATAAGAAAATGTAAGAGAAGAAAAATGAAAAAGAAACACAAGATATAGAACAAAAAGAATCCAGCTGGAAAAGAATCCTGGTGGAAAAAAGGAAAGAAGCAAAGGAGAAAAAGAAGAGAGAGAGAGACAAAGAAAAGAGAGAAAGAAGAGAGAGAAAAGAGAGAGAGAAAAAGGAGGAGAAGGAGAAGAGAGAATAACAACTGATGTATCCAAAGGACTGAAATTTGACATAAAGAAAATCTTTCAAAAAAAGTTTTATGATGTGACTCTCAGTGCAATTCTAAGCAAAATGGAAAACCAAATCTGTCTCACAGGGAAAAATCTACTATATCCAGCTTTGATCTTTTCTCCTAATTAATTCTGACCTAACATCAGTTTGCTGTGTTTGTTCATTCCTCTAAGGAGGCCTCTTGGCTTCAGTGATCCACTTGCAGGAACAAATTCTTTCAGATGCAAATATAAGTTGTATGATAGGATTCCCACTTGTTTGCATGATTAGATCAGGGATCCTGTGATGGGGTCCAACATCCAGTCCCAGAGGTGTTGCTGCCTAAACTAACATTGGCTGAGATCCCCTGGCTGCAGGAACCATCTCCTGTAGGGATTGAACCAACAGCAGCAGCTACAGGTCCGTAGGGTCAATGTTGGCTGCTGGGAACAAGCCCAAGCCATAGGCAGAGGCAGTGCAGTATTCCATAGGCAGTGCAGTATTCCATAGGCAGAGGCAGTGCAGGATTCCATAGGCAGTGCAGGATTCCATAGGCAGTGCAGTATTCCATAGGCAGTGCAGGATTCCATAGGCAGTGCAGTATTCCATAGGCAGTGCAGGATTCCATAGGCAGTGCAGGATTCCATAGGCAGTGCAGGATTCCATAGGCAGAGGCAGTGCAGTATTCCATAGGCAGTGCAGGATTCCATAGGCAGTGCAGGATTCCATAGGCAGAGGCAGTGCAGTATTCCATAGGCAGTGCAGTATTCCATAGGCAGAGGCAGTGCAGTATTCCATAGGCAGTGCAGGATTCCATAGGCAGAGGCAGTGCAGTATTCCATAGGCAGAGGCAGTGCAGTATTCCATAGGCAGTGCAGTATTCCATAGGCAGTGCAGGATTCCATAGGCAGTGCAGGATTCCATAGGCAGAGGCAGTGCAGTATTCCATAGGCAGTGCAGGATTCCATAGGCAGTGCAGGATTCCATAGGCAGTGCAGGATTCCATAGGCAGAGCCAATGCACTATTCCATAGGCAGTGCAGTATTCCATAGGCAGAGGCAGTGCACTATTCCATAGGCAGAGCCAATGCACTATTCCATAGGCAGTGCAGTATTCCATAGGCAGAGCCAATGCACTATTCCATAGGCAGAGCCAATGCACTATTCCATAGGCAGAGGCAGTGCACTATTCCATAGGTAGTGCAGTATTCCATAGGCAGAGGCAGTGCAGTATTCCATAGGCAGTGCAGGATTCCATAGGCAGTGCAGGATTCCATAGGCAGAGGCAGTGCAGTATTCCATAGGCAGTGCAGGATTCCATAGGCAGAGCCAATGCACTATTCCATAGGCAGAGCCAATGCACTATTCCAGAGGCAGAGCCAATGCACTATTCCATAGGCAGAGCCAATGCACTATTCCATAGGCAGAGGCAGTGCACTATTCCAGAGGCAGAGGCAGTGCACTATTCCAGAGGCAGAGCCAATGCACTATTCCATAGGCAGAGCCAATGCACTATTCCATAGGCAGAGCCAATGCACTATTCCATAGGCAGTGCAGGATTCCATAGGCAGTGCAGTATTCCATAGGCAAAGCCAATGCACTATTCCATAGGCAGAGCCAATGCACTATTCCATAGGCAGAGGCAGTGCAGTATTCCATAGGCAGAGCCAATGCACTATTCCATAGGCAAAGCCAATGCACTATTCCAGAGGCAGAGCCAATGCACTATTCCAGAGGCAGAGCCAATGCAGTATTCCAGAGGCAAACAAGCAGACAGGAAAGGGCAGGTGCTAAAGAGTCCAAAGCAAAATCTCACATCTGTCACTGCTGAACATTCCTGTGCTGTGCAAATCACACACAGAGCACATGAGAGCTTAAAGAAGCCCTTCACTGCTCAGGCCATTCTTTTTTCAGAGCATCTTCCCTTTTCTGTTTCACACAGGAAATACAAACCAACTCTTTGAGGCTCTGCTCTGTAGATGAGTCAGCACCGAGTTACTGAGTCAGCACCAAGAACCCCCCCAGAGACAACTCTGCAATGCAGCACAGAATCAGCAGCCACCACGACCTTCATCTCTCTTGGTATGACTTGGGAATCCAGTCCTTTTCTGTTCTCTGCAGGTGATGATTGAACCTCACCTTCCTGCTCCCATCTGAGCAGCAGCCTGTCTTCCTCTGCTCTTTGATCAAACAAAACTTCTGTCCAAGTGAATGGCCATGAAAAGGGAATGCAAAAGGGACACACCTACACCAGCTAGAAATGGAAAAGCTTTCTTGACAAAAAAAAAACAACAACCAACCAAAACAAAACCACAGAACAAAACACTCACAGTGTTCAGGGTGTATTTGCTCAATTCTCTCATTTCCAATTGTTATGAAGAGAAAAGCCAGAGGGGTTTGGAGCCTCAGTCACTGTAAATCAGCACATTGGAACTGACTTCCTTACAACTAAAGAACTTGGTGGGTTCTGGCTCAATATATTGCCAGTGGCTTATATTACTGTTATTAAACAAATTCTCTAAGTCTATCCAGTAACTGCTCCTTGTCAGCACTTTCAGCTTCTATTCTAAAACAGGTTCCAAAATGCAGGTGAGTCTCTCTCTATTCTTGGACTTGATCAGCTGTCCCTGATAGAATAAACCACCATTCACAGGAAAAAATGAAGTACATGATACATCTCTCACCTTCACAATATGTTAACTATTCAACTGTTTTCATTCTCTAGTTCCTAAAGTTAACCAGGTGACAAATTAGAAGCCAAAAAGTACAATTTTGGTAGTGAGAACTACTAATGCAAACATATTTTTCTGAACTCCCAGTCCTCAGCTGAGAAAACAAATAACATTTTGCTCAACAGAGTGTTTGTGGAATTGTTCCATGCACAGAAAAAGCACTTTTTCACACTCACCTCCTGGAGGCATTTTTTAAACATTTCCCCTCCAATGTGTAGGAAAGTTTAAAAATTAGTGTTGACAGGTTGGCACATAGGAGAGATTCAAACTTTAAGCATAAAAGTGGGCTGCCTAGTAGCAATTTATATGCCAAATTCATGAGAACATTAAACTTTTTCTATCTACAGCACAGTTTTAACATGTTAATATTTTTATTTTCATCCACCTGAACCTGGAAGGAAAACATGTGTTTCCTCTGCTGATATTTTTATTCCTCTGCTGATATTTTTATTCCATTATTAATCTTTCTTCCAATAGCTAACTATACTATATTTTAAAAAGACAGTTTTGAGTAACACAATATGAATTAAAAGGATAACACTCTATTCCAAGTTGCCTGGAAAACAACATTGATATACAGTAATTATACAACTAGCTGTAACATTAAATTCTAGTTATAGCAGAGTGATTACTCGGCAATTATAAGAAGTATATAATTACTCAATAATTAGGAGAAGTATGTAATTACATCACCATTTGATTCAGCTCAAAAACGAACTTGCACATTTACAATGAGACAGACAACACAGCAGTTCAGCATTTTTCATTGCTTCTAATAAAAAGCCAAGGAGGACTTGCAAGTTTCCCAACCCGAATTTTACACAGACCAAAGGTGGTTTTATCCCTCTTCCCAGCCAAGCAACTTACTGCTGCTGGCAAGGAAAATGTTAGAAGGACATTTTTAAATGCAGGTCTTGCTGGGGCTGACTTGCAATTTGCAGCTTTGCCACTTCTCACTGCTTCCCCTCAGCTGTCAGTGGGCTGGAAAATGCAGACCCAGAGGTTCAGCCTGACAGTGACACAGTGATAACCCTGTCACATCATTCCATGCCAGTCCTGCCCAGCCTGCCCCAGGGGGGACCCAACTGGTGAGGAGAAGGGGACGAGGCCTCTCTTTTGCCATTTGTCATGGGTGTTTTTCTCTCCATCCTGCTCACAGGTCCTACTATAGCCCACCAGCAGGTCCGCTGCAGATCTGAACAGCAGGTGCCTCAGGTACCGGGACAGTCCTAAAAGACACTGTTTCCTTCAGACAAGTGGTTTGTACCAGAGCACCTCCTTGTTCCTGCACTCGGCCTTGTCATTGCTGCCAGGAACAGACACCAGCACTCCAACAAGCAAGGGCTCTGCACAACACAGGAACAACCGAAAGAGGCAGAAAACTAACTCCTATATCTGGTTCACCGTGTCCTTCAGCACTTCAGACATTGCAAACAACTGTGCCAAAAGCTGGATTTGAAGGGGAGGAGGCTCAGAGCCACCATCTCCTGTAAGCTGTTAAAAAAGACTAAACCCTTTGCAGACGTGAAGGGCTTCCCGAAGCTCCTTCATCTTTCCATATTTGTGCACAGTGATGGTTTTGTTCTTTTCCTGAGCCTTCCTGCTCAGCTCTCCACAGCTCCCCCAAAGTATCTGAGGGCCTTCTTTCCCTGAGCCTGCTATTGGAGAAAAACCTCAGAAAAACTCCTCCCACTTTACTCGTAGTTTATAGCAGGTCAAAGGATCTCAGTTTTTCAGGAAAAGATCCCAATGAAGAAATTAGGGCTAAAGAATATCCACATCCACAGTTAAAGCTTGTGGTGGGCTGGGGTTGGGGAGCGGTCCCTGCTGTTCCTGGCGGTGCAGGGAGAGCGGCTCCGGCGGGCAGAGTTCTCCCCAGTCCATGTGCGCCCGGCGACAAACCCTCCGTGCGCCCCGCGGGGAACAGCAAAGTTCCCGTGGCCGACCCCGCGCACTCGGCACGGGCGGGGACCAAAAGCTCGCCCGGGCCCTGATCGAGGGCCCAAAGCCCCGCCCCGAGCTCATGAATATGCAGCAGGGCGGGACATTTGCATCCCCCGGGACGGCCCATTGGTGGGGCGGCGGCCAATCAGGCGCCAGGGGCAGAGGGTGGGGGCGGGGCAGCGGCCTTGGAACAAAGCCTTGGAAATCTTTGATCCATCCACGGGATGACTGGAACCATCACTTACATCAGGGTTATCTCTACCTGCTGTCTTTGTGTCGTCTGACATCCAATGCGTGGGTTTTAAAACAAGAGATTAAAGGGGTTGCACTTTTTAAAGGTGCAAGGAACACCAAATTCAACCCTCACAGTTGAATAAATAACACTACAAAAAATACCCACATCAGAAAAGCATGTATTTTAAGTCCTGAAAAGCAGAAAAGGGACTTTCCACATGGGTGTCCTGTCATCCAGAACTATTAGGGAAGAATTCAATAGAATAAAAAAGTGTTCTGTCCAAGATCCAGGTGAGATTCTCTCTCTTCTAACATTTCACTGACCCAGGAAGCAAGAATTTGGCACAGAATTAATACTGGAGCTCAGGAGAACCTGACTGTGCTGGGGAATCAGAGCTTTCCCCCTGGGAAATGAACTGCTCTGAAAGAGTGGGAAGAAACCAGGAACAAAGGCTGAGTTCAAATGCTCCAGAGTAAACAACTCCTTCCTCACCAAAAGGTCTGAGCTCCCCTTAACTCATCTCTAGACATCCCTGGAAATGAAACAGCCTGACCTTGAACCCAAGGGAAACAAAGACAAATTCCACGGTTTTAGCTGGAGCAAGGCTGGGGGGAGGGATGTGCACTCCTCTATGACATCACATGCCCCTCATGACATCACATCCTTCCTGTGACATCACACCTCCCCTTGTGACATCACATCTCCCTATGACATCACATCCATCATATGACATCACATCTCTCATATGATGCCATATAATCCCTGTGACGTCACGTTCTCCCCTGTGACATCACATCCTTCCTGTGACATCACACCTCCCATGTGACATCACAGCTGATGTCACATCCATCATATGACTTCACATCTCTCCTGTGATATCATATAGTCCCTGTGACATCACATCCTCCATGACATCACATCTCCCCTAGGATGTCACATTTATCATATGACATCACACTGTCCCCAGGACATCACATCTCATCTATCACACCACATCCTTCCTGTGACATGACATTTCCCCTTTGACATCACACCACATCATAACATGACAGCTCCCCTGTGACATCACATCTCCCTTGTGACATCACACCTGCCCTGTGACATCACATCTCCCCTATGACATCCCACCACCACATGACATCACAGCTCCCCTATGACATCACAGGTCCCCTATGACATTACATCCTTGTCGTGACATCAAGGCTCCTTGATGACATCATATCCATCATCCCCTGTGACATCACACCTCTCCTGTGATATCATATAATGCCTATGACATCACATCCTTTCTGTGACATCACATTTCTCCTGTGATATCATATCCTGCCTGTGACATCCCGTGCTCACCTGTGACATCACATCCTCCCCTCTGACATCACACCTCCCTTGTGACATTGCATGCTTCCTGTGACATCACATCTCCCCTATGACATCACATCTCCATTGTGTCATCACACCTTCCCTATGATGTCACATCCATCATGTGACATCACATCCTCCCCATGACATCACATCCTCCATCGTGACATCACATCTCTCTTGTGACATCACATCTCCCTTGTGACATCACGTCCTCCCCGCAACATCACATCCTCCACCGTGACATCACATCCTTCCTGTGACATCACATCTCCCCTATGATGCCACATCCATCATATGACATCACATCTCCCCTGTGATATCATATCATCCCTGTGACATCCTGTGCTCGCCTGTGACATCACATCCTCCCTGTGACATCACATCTCCCTTGTGATATCACATCCTTGTTGGGACATCAAGGCTCCTCTATGACGTCACATCCATCCTATGACATCACATCTCCCCTGTGACATCACATCCAGTGACATCCAGATCCATCCCAAGGTTGGGGGTGTGTCAGACAGGCAGAACCACAAATGCCTGCACAGCCCAGAGCAGTCAGTGTGGGGCTGTGCTTGCTGCTGCAGAGACCCCCAGGGAACAAACCCAGGCAGGAGTTTGGGGGGTGTCCCTAAGGAGGACACTTGCCTTATTATTGCTTATTATTTGTAATATCTTACAGATCTATCATACAACACCTAAGGATGGATTCTGTAGAATATGTGCCCGAGATATTTGGGTTGGGTCTGGCTGAGCTGCAGTTCAGTTCCCCACAGCAGCCCTCCCAGGGCTGGGCTTGGCATTGGCAGCTGGAAGGGGGTTGAGAACACCCCAGTGTTTTGGGCACTGCTGAGCACAGCACCAACACTGGGACATTCCTTCCTTAGCTGAGGGCAAGAGCCTGGCAGGGGACCCAAGTAGGCCAGCTGAGCCCAACTGACCCAAGGGACATTGCAGACCATGGGAGGTCAGCTCAGCTCTAAAGCTGAGGCCTGGAGCAGGAGGGGGGCATTCATTGTCTAATGGCTGCCTGCTGAGGAACCCTCACAGGTACCCAAGCCCTGCTCCTCGGGAGTGGCCGACCATGGCTGCTCATGGGAAGCAGAGAACAAACCCTGCTGTCTTTGGCTTTAAATAAACTGCCTTATCCCAACCCATGAGTTGTTTTTTTTTTTATCACCTTACTCTCTCCACCATCCCTATGGGAAGGGGAGTGATAGAGCGGCTGAGAGGGCACCTGGTGTCCAGTCAAGGTCAACCCACCACACACCTGAACACTTCCAGAGACTCCACCACCTTCCTGGGCTACTTGTTCCAGTGCCCAAACACTCCCTCAGTGGAAAAAGGGGTTTTGAATATCTAATCTGAGACTCACCTAATGCAATTTAAGGCTGTTTCCTCTCTTCCTGTCACTAAAGGCTTTGCAGAAGAGTCTGACTCCCACACCCACTAAAACCTCCTTTCAGGTCACTGCAGAGAGCAATGAGGTCCCCCCTGAGCCTCCCCTTCTCCAGACTCAACCAGCCCAGTTCCCTCAGCCGTCCCTCAGCAGACATGTTTTCCAGAGCCTTCCCCAGCTCCGTTCCCTTCTCTGGACACGCTCCAGCCCCTCAAGGGCCTTTTGCACTGAGGGGCCAGAACTGGACACAGCACTCCAGGTGGGGCCTCCCCAGTGCCCAGCACAGAGGGGAAATCAGTTCTCTGCTCCTGCTGGCCACACTCTTCTCCACAAAGGCCACGATGCCCTTGGCCTTCTTGCCCCCCTGGGCACACTCTGCCTCATATCCAGTCTTTGTCAAGCAGCACCCCCAAGTCCCTTCCTGCTGAGCAGCTCTCCAGCCCCTCTGCCCCCAGCCTGGAGCGTTCCAGGGGGTTGTTGGGAGCCAAGGGCAGGCCCTGACACTTGGCCTTATTGATCCAGCCTGTCCAGATCCCTCTGCAGAGCCTTCCTGCCCTCCAGCACATCCACACTCACACCCAACCTGGTGTTGTCCACGACTTTACTGAGGGGGCACTCGATCCCCTGGCCCAGATCATCCACAACGATGTTAAACTGGAGCAGCCCCAGCCCTGAGCCCTTGGGAACCCCACTAGTGACCGGCCCCACCTGGATTTCCTTCCATTCCCCACCACTCCCTGGGCCATCAGACACTTTGTCACCCAGCAAACAGGTCCCTGGGTAAGCCATGAGCAGCCAGTTTGTGCAGGAGATGCTGGGGGAGATGGTGCCAAAGGCTTTCTGGAATTCCAGAGAGACATCCCAGCCTTTCCCTCAGCTGCTGAGCGGGTCCTTTGTCAGAGAAGGAGATGAGGTTGGTCAGGCAGGACCTGCCTTTCCCAACCCCACGCTGGCTGGGCCTGATCCCCTGGTTGTCCTGCCCGTGCCATGGGATGGCACTGAGGAGGATCTGCTGCATGGACTTCCCCGGTCCTGAGGTCAATGGGACAGGACAGGAGTTGCCCAGATGCTCCTTTTGGCCCTTCCTGGGGATGGGCATCCCATTTGCTTGTTGCCAGTCAGCTGGGACTTGTGCAGTTGTGCAGCACTGCTGGGCAATGAGTGAGAGTGGCTTGGCCAGCTCTTTCTCCAGCTCTCTCAGGACTCTTGGCTGCATCCCATGTGGGCCCAGGCACTTGGAGGGGTCTCACTGGCAGAGCAGGTCACTGACCATTTCCTCCTGCATTCTGGGGGCTTCACTCAGCTCCCCATCACCAACTGCCAGCCCTGGGAGCTGGGGATGCTGAGGACAACTGCTTTGGGTGGTAAAGACTGAGGCAAATAAAGCAATGAGTAACCTCCTGGAACGATGGACCACTGGGACACTGCAGGGCCTTCTGGAGCCCTGGGACACTGGGCAATCTCATGGAATCAAGGCAGCACTGTCACCCTGGGAAAACTCCTGGAATTCAGGGCCCATTGTGACACTGCAGGTGTCACACATGGAACAAAAGGAACCCTGGGATGCTGCAGAAACTCCTGGAACCAAGGGAGCATTGTGACATTGAGGGGGCTGATGGAATCAGGAGTCCATTGGGACAATCCAGGGCCTCATGAAATCAAAGGAATTCTGGGACACTGTCAAACCTCCTGGAACCAAGGGTTCCTGCTGACATGCGTGTCCTCCTGGAACCAAGGGAGCCCTGAGATATTTCTGAACCTCCCAGAATCCAGGGGCCACTGTGACCCTGCAGAACCTCCTGCATTCAAGTGGTCCTTGTGAAACTGCAGGCTCTCCTGGAACCCAAGGATTCCTGGAACACTGCAGAGCTCACGGAACCAAGGGGCCACTGTCCCACTGCAGCTGCTTCTGAAGCACAAGGGACCCTGGGACAATGGGAAATCTCCTGGAATCCAAAGGGCATTTGGGGACTGCAGGGCTTCATGGAACTAAAGGAACCTTTGGAGACTCTGGAAGCTCATGGAATCCAGGGGCCATTGGGACATGTGGGGCCTCCTGGAAGCAAAGGAACCCTGAGAATTTCTGTGGGAACAAGTTAAGGCAGCAGCAGCTGCATTCAGTTAATCAGGATCAACCAGGAGTGTTTTGCCCTTGACTGGTGTTTTCCATCCAGAGAGGGCTGTTTGCCAAAGTGGAAACCACTTGGAACGCTCTGCAGGGCAGCCTGTGTTTTTCTCTGGTGGCTGAACACAGCCAGCACATGAGGGGAGGGGAATGTGTGGGATCAGGGCACTGCTTTGGGGCCATGCTGGGAATTCCAGTGGACTAAAAGACAAAGCCCAGGCGCTGTTTCCAAAGGAACCCCAATGAAAGGGGGACACTGGAAAGATGGGTGGACAAGTCCCACAATGGAACTCTGTGTGAGCAGTCTCATTTTCTCCTTCAGCACCCACAGGAGAGGGGGCAAAAAGTGGGAGTTGGGACCCCAAAACTGATTGGGGGGGATATTGGGGATTGAGGGGACAGTGGGAAATTGGGAAGAACAGAGAGAAGGGTGGAAAAGGGGGGGTGGTCTGGCAGGTCAAACAGTCCCATGGGGGTCTTTGGGCACAGGGGGGGTTGGCAAAGGGGGGTGGCCCCCCGGAGCTCCCAACTTCCTGTGGGGTGCTGGGGGCTGCTGGATCCAATCTCAGCCTTGGATTATGCCAACACTTTCAGTTTAGAGGAATTACAGAGCTGTGACTGAACCAGTTTTGTCCCACAGGTTTAAAGGATGGCAGATCAGATCTGTTGATAGAAATTAATTATTTAGGGTTACAAATGATCAGACAAAAGATCTTCATCACAATTATTTACTGCACAAGAGAAACACTAAAACTACCAGGAGTACAGGAGAAGAGAGGACAGTGCTCTACACTAAAGCAATTGTAGAAGCAATTCTACTCAAGCTGGCACTAAAGCAAGAATTCTTAATTAGAGATGGATGGAACTCCCCCAGACCAACGCTCGTGGGGAGATCTCTGCTCTCAACCTCCAGTAGTGACCTTGGGGGGTCCCCAGCCAAGGCAGGAATCTCCACACCCCCCCCAGGAAGGGTTCTGTTGGAAGAAGCTGCCCCTGGGAAAGGGGACTGGCCCTTTGTGGTCAAAAGGGATGGACTGACAGTCACTGGACTCCAGGGGTTGCCTCCCCATCAGGGGGTTCATTTGGGGTGGAAGCAGTGGTGAAAGTTCTTCCTGCAGTCGGGGCACTCGAGGGCTTCCCTTGCCGGTGGGTCCATTGGTGTCTGGTCAGCTTAGAGCTCTCGGTGAAGCTCTTCCCACACTCCCCACACTTGTAGGGCCTCTCCCCGGTGTGGATGTGCCGGTGCCTGATGAGGTAGGAGTTCTGGTTGAAGCTCTTCCCGCACTCCGGGCAGAGGGAATCCTGCTTCTTGTTGCAGAGCACTGCAGGCACAAATTGGCTGCAGAGAACCTGGTCTCTGCACAGAAGCTGGTGGATGGAGAGGAGCTGGCTCTGGCCAAGGTAACTATGTGCCATGCTTTAGTCCTGGCTGGCACCAAGGTGCTGATGACTGGCGTGGGGTCAGTGACACTTTCCCTGCCTTGCTCAGGTGGCTGTGCTGCTCCTGTATCACACCTCTATGAGCTGCAAGAGCCCTGGTGACTGGCATGAGTTTGACTACAAGACCCAGGTAATCCCTCTGGGGTTCCCTCCCTTGGGGTGCAGCAGGAGCAGCGGTGGCTTTCAGGGGGTGCTCTGAGACCTGCCCTCCTATTCTGGGTCCCCTTAAAAGACAGTGTGGAGTGGGTACTGCAGTGCTCACTGGTGGTTTTGGTCTGTCAAAGGCTTGTGGCAGCAAGTGTGGGCACCAGCATGGGTAGGCAAGGGAGCTGCCTGCTGCCCCAAGTCTGCTGTGGTTGCTTCCTGTGAGCAGCAGCAGAGCTGCTGACCCCATGGCTCCTCTGACACAGGTTGAGCTGGCATCAATCCTCAAATTTGTGCTGGATAATGAGGAGAGCCTGAATGAGAACCTAGAGCCATTTCTGCTGACGAAAGGTGAGTGCTGTGTCTGCTCATGCCTGAGGAGATGTGAGCTGGTCTGAAACCTCTTCCCACATTCCCCACACATGTACGGCCGTTCCCCAGTGTGGATGTGCTGGTGTAGGATCATTTCAAAGCTCTGGCTAAAGCTCTTCCCACATTCCCCACACTTGCAGGGCTTCTGCCCAGTGTGGATGTGCTGGTGCTTGATGAGGGAGGACCTCTGCCTGAATCTCTTCCCACATTCCCCACATGTGTAGGGCCCTACACCAGTGTGGATGTGCTGGTGAGTGAAGAGGCTCGAGCTCTTCCTGAAGCTCTTCCCACATTCCAGGCACCTGAAGGGCTTCTCCCTGCTGGGAGGCTGCTCAGGGACCACCAGGTCAGAGCTCCCCCTCAAGTTCCGGCCGCCTTCCAGGCACAGGCTGGCTCTTTCCTCCTCAGAGCACCCTGGGCTGGCTTTGGAGCCCCTCCTGCGGGGGGATCTCCGGCCCTTTTCCTCCCCGCTGCCTTCCTGCGCCGGGGAGCCCTTCAAAACGGCCTCTCCCACCAGGCTCTGCCGGGGGGATTTGTCCTCCGGGCTCTCCGTCCTCAGCTCGGGGCCTGGGGCAGGAAGCAAGAAGGACAGGGAGGGGATTTGCCTCCGGCCCACAGGGAAGGCCAAGGACATCCCCCCAACTCCGGCCCCGGCAGGACGGCGGCGCCAGCGGGGTTGTCCTGCAGCCGGGGCCATGCTCGGCTGACAGAGCCAGCACAACACCCGCCCAAAGGGACACTGACTGCCTCCTCACCTGCCTGGGGGGCCCAAGGCATCTTCCTCTTCCTCGCAGCCTCCTTCATCTGGCCAAGCTTTGGGAAGGAGAAATCCTGATGGGGGGGAAAACAAGGGCTGAGCGTGTTGGCTTGGGGGTTCCTCCTGCCCAAGTCCATCTCTAGAACACATCGGGCATCTTGTGACCAAAAAAACCTCCAAAACACAAGGATTCAGCCCTGTAAAACAAAAACCACCAAAATTCAGGAAAAAAACCCCTCAGAAATATCAATATGAACCCCTCCTCAAACTGAAAAAAGTTAAAGTTTAGCCAGTAAATACTCCAAAATATGAAGATTCAGACAATTAAAAGGTGTTTAATTGGGAGGCTGAGGGGAGTGAGGTCATTTCACGAGCACTTGATTGAGTTGCTATATATTAATAAAGAGCTGTATTAATGTAGTTTCACTTAAAACTTGCCAGGGCTGTTCCTCGAGCTTATCTGGCCCCCTGCCAGTCCAGGGCTCCTTCTCCAAACCACCAATCCAAGTGTGCCAAACGCCCTGGTTGGTCAGTGCCGGCTGGGGCAGCGGGCACTCGCTGAGGGGATGAGAAAACTGCACCCGGGGCTGGGCTGAAAGAGGCTTCAGCACCACTTCTGATGGCCCAGGGGCAGCATCTGGCTTCTCCCAAACAAAGAGAGGGCACTTGTTCCTCTGCAGGGAGTCAAGGGCAGGAGGGTGACTCCTGCTGCATGGATGGAATGGCAGAGGATCCCTTGGGTCCCCAGGATGGATCAGAAAACAGGAATAGACACAAAAGGTCACCACAAAGATTTCTGGGGCAGTGTCCTGTAGGGAGGGGACAGTGTCACCCCACCAGGGCGGAGCTGGCAAGTGGGAGGCTGCTCCAGGGCTCTGCAAGAGGCCTCGTGCTCTGCTGGGCCCCAGCACTGGCTGGTCCCAACACCCCCGGCTGCCCCCGGCCCTGGGCAGCTCTGCTGCCACAGGCTGTGCCCTCACCGTGGCCCTGCAATGGCCCTGCCTGTCCCTCACCCGGGGCCCTGCCCACATCCCTGTCCCTTGGCTCTCTCTCTGCCAGCTCAGTGTGGGGCACACGGGCTGGGGGTCCCTCCCAAGCCCCCCGGGCAGCCGGCGTTGGCTGGGGGGATGTGAGGGCTGGGCCTGCTCAGCACAGCCCCGGCCTCGTGCCCAGCGCCTCTTTCCTGACCCACACAAGAGCTTCCCGGCCCCCCCAGGGCTCCCCTGCTGCTGCCTCTGCTCCTGGCCCTGCCTTTGCTGCTCCCTTGCCTGGGGCAGCGGCTGCAGGGGGGGATGGCAGCAGCTTCAGCTCCACGGCACTTCCTGGGGGGAGCTCAGCCCGGGGGGACGGGCAGGGACCTGATGGGGATGGACAGGGGCCCAGCAGGGACAGCCAGGGCCTGCAGGGGAAGGCACAGGGACAACCTGGCCCCCCACACTGCCAGGGCTGTCTCTGCTCCTCCTTGCAGGCTCCGTGGCCAGGCACAGTTGGTGTTCCTGGGTGCCCACCATCTCAGCACTTGCAGCCGCTCAAATCAGCGCCCGCAGCTCTGCAGCAAAGCCCCAGCTCACCTGGCACACAGGGGATGGACACAGCACCTGCTCGGGGATGGGCACACACAGCTTTGTGCCTTCCCCACCACGGGGCTCTCCTTCCTCAGCAGCACCTCTGCCTTGCACTTATTCTCAGCCTCACCTCAGGGACAGCTCTGGGCTCACCTCCGCGCCACTTCTCAGCCTCACCTCAGGGCCTGGGCTCAAGGACAGGAACCTGCAGGGAGGGGACATCAGGTGCAAGCTGAGGGCTGCCTGCCTGCACTGGCCTGGGGGCTTCTTTCTCCTTCTACAACCAGCCCAGAACTCAGCCTGCTTTTCTAACACCACACATTTACAGACTAACCTTGCAGACAGATATGGACAGACATCTCTATCCCCCTGGGGATGGAGCCTCAAGCATGTGCTGCCACAGGAATGGGAATCAGAGAATCACAGAATCAGCCACGTTGGAAAAGACCTCTGAGATCATCAAGTCCAACCCTGGATCCAACCCCGCCGTGCTTCCCAGACCATGGCACTGAGGCCACATCCACTCTCACCTTCAACACCTCCAGGGACGGGGACTCCACCCCCTCCCTGCCCAGCCCATTCCAAGGCCTCATTACTCTCTCAGTAAAAAATTGCTTCCCAATATCAAACCTAAACCTCCCCTGGCACAGCTCCAGACCCAGCCCTCTTGTCCTACTGCTGCTTCCTGGCAGAACAGCCCCACCCCCACCTGGCTACACCCTCCTGGCAGGGACTTGCAGAGAGTCAGGAGGTCTCCCCTGAGCCTCCTCTTCTCCAGCCTCAACACCCCCAGCTCCCTCAGCCTCTCCTCACACCACTTGTGCTCCAGAGCCCTCCTGCCTTCCAGCACATCAACACACCCCCAGCTTGGTGTCACCTGCACATTTGCTGATGAAATGCCTGGTTCTGCAGCAGCTGCAGATGCTCAAGGGGCAGCAGGACCAAGTCAGGGGCCTGGGGGGCCTGGGGGGCTTTGGGGTCTGGGAGAGTCCTGGGGGAGCTGGGGAGGGGCTTTGGGGATTGGGGGATAAACCAGGACAGACCAGGACAGACCAGTACAGACCTGGACAGTCCAGTACCCCCTTACTGCTCCCCAGATCTCTCCTGGAGCTGGGCCACATTGTTGGGGGACACCTGAGCCCCCCCAGTGCCCTCCCAGTACAGCCCAGTGCCCCCAGTACAGCCCACTGTGTTCCTGTCCCAGGGTGTGGGTGATCCCTCTTTGGGGGGGTTGGAAGGGATTTGAGGGGGGGGCTGTGGGAGATCTGGGGGGGTTGGATGGGGATTTGGGGGTTTTTTGGGGGCTTTGGGTACATTTAGGGGAGTTAAAAGAGGTCTTGGGGGGTTAAAAGAGATCTGTGAGGGAAGGGGATTAAAGGGAAAAGGGGGGTTAGGAGACATTTGGGGGGGTTAATGATGTCTGGGGGGAAAGAGGAGGGGCAGCACCACAAACAGGTGAGTCCTGAGACTCAAAACTCCTGAAAGCCCCTCAGAAATCCACCTCTGGACTCATCAAAACCTCATCAAGGACACCCCAATTCCCTTCAGAGACATCAAAACCCCCCTCCTCAGACCTCTAAACCCTCTCAGTAACCTGCAAAACCCACCTAGGACCCCCCAAGCCCTTTCAGGGACCCAAAAACCCCTTCAGGGGCCCTCAAAACTTTCTGGGACTCCCGAAATCCCCCTAGAAACTCCCAAAACTGCTTCAAAGACCCCCAGGACCTCCCAATTTCCTCGGAGACTCCAAAACTCCCTCAGGGATTCCCAAACCCCTTCAAGAACCTTCAACATCCACCCTAAGTCCCCTCAGGACACCAAACCCCCTCGCAGACCCCCCAAAACCTTCTCAGGGACCCCTAAAAGCCCCCAAGGGACCACAAAACCCTCTCAGGGACCCCAAAGCCACAGAACAGCAGAAGAGCTTTCTGTAAAGGAAGGGAGCAAAGAATCTGAGAAGGAGGAGACCAAGGAAAAACTGAAGCAAAGCAATAAAATCATCCTGGCCCTTGCAGTTTTTCCTTCACCTTTCTCTCACTTTTCCCTTTTTTAGGGTTCTTTTTTTCGTTGGGTGGTTTTGATTTTTTTTCCCGAGGGACTTTCTCGGAATCGAATCGAACATCCGGGTTCTTGGGAGGCCCCCGGGCCCCGCGGCCCCCGAGAGGGTTCCAAGGCCCCGCGCTCTGACCCTCGGGAACCCCCGAACCGCCCCCGCCAAACCCTCCCGAGCCCTCCAGCCTTTCCACCCACAGCCGCGCTCCCCGCAGCCCCCGAGGGGATCCCCAGACCCCACTCTCCCGCACCCCCCCAGCTCTCACAGCACAATGCGGGCCCCGCCGCCATCAACGATTCCCGGAAGTCGACACGGCGCTCTGCGCGCGCACCGCCTTTAGAGAACACCGCCGCAGCCAATCAGCGCGCGGCCACGCCCCCGCACGGCCACGGCCGCGCCTGCGCTCCGCGCGGGGCACTACGGGAGTTGTAGTCCTTGCGGCGGGTCACAGCGGCCATTTGCACGTGCGGAGTGAGGATAATACGTTTTTCGGTTTTCTTCTTTTTCTGTCTTTTCTTTTTTTCTCTTCTTTCTTTTTTCTTTCTTTTTTTTTTCTGCTTTCTTTTACCACCTTTTTTCTTTCTCTTTTTCTTTTTTCCCCTTTTTCTTTTTTCTTTTTTTTAATTATTTGTCTCATTTTTTCCTCTTATTTCTGTCTTTTTTTTCCTCTTTTTTTCTCTTTTTTCTCTTTTTTCTTCCTTTTTGTCTTTGTATTTGCTTTTTTTCTTTTTTTTTCCCCCATTTTTCTTTTTTTTTTCCATTGTTCTCTATCAGTTGTATTTTCAAGGAAGACTTAAACACAGATCAAAAAAAAATCTCCAGGTACACATCTTATGAGAACAGCTAATCTGCCATTGTTTCAGGCTCGTGAGGATTCCCAAGATCACAAACACCGAGACACCAAGGGTGGAAGACAAGCACCTTTATCCTGCCCCTTGCCATAGCGTTCAATCCACACCCAGCCCTGGATTTCTGGAGCTGCTGGACAGGAGCAGGAGATGGAGCTGGTGCTCAGGAGGGGCAGGCAGGCCCTGCACATTCTGTTAGAGGCACTTCAATTATCCAGGAGATCCAACGGTTCCAGGGCTGTGTGTCCATTCTTCAGGCATCCAGCCCCGGCGCAGCCCCTGACCTTGAAGCGCCCCTCAGGATCCCCAAGTGTCCCCCCAGTACCAACTCTTTATTCCTGTTTATTATTTCACTTCCTGGGTGTCTAAAACATTTCTGGCACGGTTTTGCCTTGGGGGAGCTGAACCTCACTGCTGGCAGCGGGGACTTGGCTCACAGCTGAGGAGGGTCTGTTACCAAAGGTGAACCTTATGGGCTCCAGATTGCTGCAAAAAAAGAAGAAAAAACCCTCTTTACTGTGTGCAGCCAGTTCTGTGAGCAAAGCAGGACCCAGGAGACTGAGCAGAGACAGGATGGGGTTGGGAAATGTGGAGCAAGGTTGTCCACACTGTGTCAGACCTCAAGGGAAAGCTTCAACCAGTCCAAACCTCCTTAGGAGAGACCCTGGATCCATATCAATCAGAGAATGATGCAACCAACTCTTCTCAAAGGAGAAAAGTAACAAACTACACCCTTGAAAATAAGAGTGCATGTTTATTAGAACCTCTTTGAAGTATTTCTGCGTTTTAAGAAAACTTCCTAATTAACTGCACTAGACTAGAGGAAAATCAAGGCAGAGCTGTGGTTTCTTAGCACTTGATGGATTTTAAGGAGCCCCGTGGTCCCCACAGTGCACTTGGTGCCGAGTTCTTGAACCTCAGGTGAGGTTCTCCTCTGAGAGGAGATTGCACAAACCTTTCCATGAGTCCAAGTCAGAAGAGAAACTCAAAGTATCTCAAAGCATTAATGGGTCCCACTGAGGGCCATTCCCAATCCAGGCTCCTCAAGGACTCCTTGAAGGACATCACTGCAGGCCATGATTGCACACATCTGTCACAGACTTTGTGTCAAAAGCAAAAGCCAAAGTGCCCTTAAAAACTGAACTACTTCAAAGAATTAATGAGCCCCCCAGAGTGTCACAGCTGACAAAGCCTCTCAAGGGACTCATTAGAGCAGGTAACTGCAGAGGATTGCACAAACCTCTCAGACACTCAGTGTGGAAAGCAGAACACAAAGTCCTGTGAAAACCCTGCAGTCCCTGAAGCATTAACGAGCCCCACTGGGTGTCCCAACTGACAGAGTCTCTCAGGGGACTAATTAGAGCAGGTCATTGGAGGCCATGACTGAACAAACCTCTCAGAGGCTCAGTGTCAAAAAAAGTACCTCAATAAACCCCGAGTGCCTTGAAGCATTAACGAGCCCCCCTGAGGGTTGTCACTGTCTGAGGCTCTCACGGGACTCGTTACAGCAGAGAACTGGAGGCCGTGGTTGCACAAACCTCTCAGAAATGCAAAATCAAAAGAAAAACCCAAATTGCTCTGAAAATCCTGCAGTCCCTTGAAGCCTTAAGGAGCCCCCCGAGGGCCATTCCTGACAAAGCCTCCCCAGGGACTCTCCAGCAGACCCTTGGAGGCCGTGGGTGCAGGGAGGCAAAGGCTCTGGGCAGCAGCTCAGATGCTGAGAAAAGCCTGGCTTGGCTTTGGGGAAGTTTCCTTCCTTTTCAGGCTTCCTCCAGCTTTGGGAAACGCTGCCTGTGAGATTGGCACCACCTAAGAAGGGCTCTGGCAGGTTCCTGGCAGCAAAACTGGCCTGTCCTGGGCTCCACCCGAGATCTTTGGAGCACGGAGACACCTGAGAGTTAAAAAGAGGAGGCTGCGTCTTTGACAACATTTGGGAACAAGGAGGGATTGCTGGTATGTGGAGAATCTGCATGGGAATGGTTGCTTTGAGTTAAAGCATTAAATTAAAATAAATGTGGGTATCTCAATGATTTGTTTGGGTTTTAAATGAGAATATTTAATTTTTCTGTATATTTATGTTATGAAGTTGGTAGATTAGAAAACAATCATAGTGACTTTTCTCTCATGCAAACTTTAATTGGATCTTGGAAATTTTGAATGAAAACCTCTATGAGACAGATAAAACTCACAGGAAAATGGCACAAATACTGTGGGAAAACATGAAAAGTATTAGGATGACATGTTTGTGTGAATTCAGTTTTTTCTCTTGAAAAAATGCCCTGTGCTTGTCCCTTGGCTAATTGGATACTTGATGTTTTCTGACCTGCTGTTGTCATCAGTGACACCTCCGAGTTTAAGAAGACTTCTCAATGGGTGTTGTACGGGCTCAGGAATCCCAGGGACAGAGCAGCAAGGTTGGGAATGTTGAATGATCCGTGACTCTTTCAGAAGTTATAAAAACCTGACCTGTTCAGGAAAATCAGGTACCGTGGGGAGATCACCCTCTTTGAACCACTTTCTTCTCCGGATGACTGAAAACTGCAGGACACACTGGCACTGCTTGCATTAACCTGTCTTTTAGCACAGTTAGGAACCCTGGTTATTTTTGCATAAACCATTGCTTCCCTGTCCTGCTAAAATGCCCCCTGGATGCATCAGAGCCACTGGATTCCCTGGAAGAGAGAAGCCTGGTTTACTTCCAGTGGGATCACCCCTCACCATGTAAAGGTGAGTGATTCAGATCTTGGACAGTCTCCCAGATCTCTCACCAAGGGGACAGTTCAGCACCAGAACAGGGACCCAGAGACCTGTGGACTTTCCATCTGTCAAGGCTGAGCAATGTCAGCCAGAAACTCAGCACTTCACAGTCGCTCACTCCCTCCCCACCACAGGGATGGGGGAGAGAATCAGAAGGGTAGAAGTGACAAAACCCCTGGGTTGAGTCAAAGACGTGCACACACACAAGGCCAACCCAGGAATTCATTCCCAGCTTCCCATGGACAGGCAGGTGTTCAGCACCTCCAGGAGAGCGGGGCCCCGTCCCGAGTAACGGTGACCTGGGCAGACAAACACCGTCACTCCAAAGTTCCCCCCTACACACCCTGAGTGTGATGTCCATGGTCTGGAGCAGCCCTTGGGTCAGGGGGGTCACCTGGCCCAGGTGTGTCTCCTCCCACCCTCCCACGCACCCCCAGCTCCCTCCCCAGCGTGGCTGTACCAGGGGCAGGAAAGGCCTTGGAGCTGTGCAAGTGCTGCCCAGCAATAACAAAACTGTCGGTGCAGAGACGTGACGGGTGATAAAGACACAAAGAGTCTGGTTGTGTGCAGAAAAGATGTCTCTCTTTATTTTCTCATCTGTCTTTTTATACCCCTTGCTAGCAGCAAGCAGTAACCTTATTTTAGGTAAGCAAGCAACAGCATTTTCATTGGCTAGGATCTATTGGTGATACATTTGGCAAAGCTCAAGGCCTTATTGCAGTTCCCAAATCCTAGGCCTACCAACTTTACAGTCTGCCTTTGTTTCTCCATTAGGGCCGTGTACTGAATTCCTTATCATCAAGGATACACCTGAAAGCTTCCCCAGTCAATATCTTCATCCTGAGAGCCAAGAGATCCACTATTAACTCCTTCAGAAGGGCCTGTGAGGTCCCTTCTCTCAGCAGGAGCTGATGGCTCAGCCCGTGACTCATGGCTGGGCCAGGGACTCTCCAGCTGCCCCTGCCCTGGCCTGTGACAGCCCAGCACAAACCCCTTTGGTTTAAAGAGGCCCTGCAGTGTCACAATTGCCTCTGGATTCAGTGAGGTTCCACAGTGTCCCAGGGCTCCCCTGACTCCATGAGGCCCCGCATGTCCCCGTGGCCACTTGCTTCCATGTGTCTCTGCAGGTGCCCAGGATTCCTTTTGTTCCATGAGGCCCCACATGTCACAAAGGCCCCTTGATTCCATGAGGTTCCACAGTGTCCCAAGGGTCCCTTTAGCTCCGTGGGGCTCTTTGACATCCCGTGACCTCCCGGCTCTTTAGGAGCCCTGAGAACTTCACCAGGGGGAAGTGCCGGATTCTGCCCTGGGATGGCGCAACCCCGCATGGACGGACAGACTGGGAAGGAGAGGCTGGAAAGCAGTGCTGGGAAAGGGCCCTGGGGGTGCTGGTGGGTGGCCAGTTGGCCCTGAGTCAGCAGTGCCCTGGCAGCCAGGAGGGTCAAGCCTGTCCTGGGGGCATCAGGCCCAGCATGGCCGGCCGGGCCAGGGAGGGGATTGTCCCGCTCTGCTCTGCCCTGGGGCGGCCTCACCTGCACCATTGGGGCAGTTTGGGGGGACACAATGGAAGGGAGAGATTGAGCCATTAAAGAGTGTCCCAAAGAGGGCAAGGAAGATGGGGAAGGGCCTTGGGGGGAAGGTGTGTGAGGACACTGAGGGCACTTGGTGTGTTCAGCTGGAGAAGACTAAGGGGAGACCTCACTGCAGGTCCAACGTCCTGGGCAGGGGCAGGGGAGGGGCAGGCCCTGAACTCTGCTCTGTGGGGACCAGGGACAGGTCTGAGGGAATGGCCTGGAGCTGTGTCAGGGGAGGGTTAAGTTGGATTTTAGAAAAAGATTTTTCCCCCAGAGGGTGGTTGGGCACTGACCAGGCTCCCCAGGGCAGTGGGCACAGCACCAAGGCTGACAGAGCTCAAGAAGTGTTTGGATCATCCTCTCAGGCTCATGGTGTGACTCTTGGGGATGGTCCTGTGCAGGGCTAGGGGTTGGACTGGATGATCCTTGTGGGTCCCTTCCAACTCAGCCTATTCTGTCATACTGTGATTAACAACCCTGTGTTCAGCACAAACCAAAACACAGCCCTGCACCAGCCACGGGGAAGAAATTTAACTGTACTCCCCCTGAAACAAGCACACCCTTTAGGGGCTCTCCCAGAAACATCCCACAGTCCATTTGCCACCTGCAACCAGTGACTCTGAGTTCCTGCTTCCCCAGCCCCAGGGATGGTCTCCTTGTCTGCTCATTCCCTCCGCGGTCTCTTTTCAGTGATGGCCTCAGTGGGGCTCGCTGACATCCTCAGCAACTTGGAGGTTTTCTAATGAATTTTACCTCTCTAGAGGCTTGTTCAGTCTTCAGATACTCAGTCAGGAATTGAGTGCCAATGGGCTCATTGACACTCAAAACATCTTAAGGAGGCACAACTCTGGGAATAATTTACTTTTAAGTCTCCCTTTCTTTTGTGGTTTCTTAGACAGATTTCACAGCCACATCCCACAGTCCATTTGCCACCTGGAACCAGTGACTCTGAGTTCCTGCTTCCCCAGCCCCAGGGATGGTCTCCTTGTCTGCTCATTCCTCCACACGCTCTTTTCAGTTTTGGCATCTTAACCAGACAAGCCCTTTGGAGATAATTTACTTGTAAGTCTTCATTTCTTTTCTGGTTAATTAGATCTCAGAATCTCAGAAGTGCATTCAAAGTGAATATATTGTATTAAAGAAGCAATGAGAAAATATTTCCTTTTTTGTGACCTGTTTACTTTTTTCCTGTTTATACATTGACATCAACAATCCCCAGTTGATATTTATCCCAGGCACGTCCCAATTCAGTCTGAATAGATAAGAAAACCAAGACCATTTATGTCTGACAATCCATCAGACTTTATCCCTATCCCCACCCAACCATTCCCTCATCAAACCCCTGGCACTCAAAGCAGCCTTGGGCAAATCGGAGCTCCCTCTACTCAAGGCTGGACCTGCAGGTTTCAGCTCCTTGGCACCAACTCCCACCTGCTTGGCTTGGAGAAAGAGCTGCCTGAGACACAGAGGGATGTTCATTTATTGCCAGCAAACAAAACCAGAGGAAGGCACAGCTCCATAAAAACCAAAAGTCCTTCCTCTGCTGTATATTAAGTCCACATTGCCTTCACTGAAGTCCACTTTGCACAGTAGATAGTCTTAGACCAATGGCAAACACCTTCTGTATCAAGCACAGATTCCAAGATCCCCCAAACACTCCCTGCCCCGGATTCTGTCCATGTTTGCCCTTTGCACACAGCGAGTCACACACTGAAGCCAAAAGTTCCCTGATCAACAGAGGGAGGAAAAGAGAAAGTGAATGAATTTCTGTGTTGTACAGAGTTAAATCTACATTTATTCCAATATTCTGGGGTTACAGAAACGTTATCAAGAATCCTCTGTAATATCTGTTCACTGGGTAAACATGTGTGTGGATGGCCAGGCCCAAGGAGTGGTCAGATCTACCTGAGACTTTCATCTGGTCAGTCCCATCCCCCTGTCCATTGTTGGATGTCACTCAGGAGCCCAACTCTTGGCTCCCTGTGCATCTCCAGGATGGACTTTCACAGCCAACCTCTCGACCCGGGGGGCAGGAGGGCCTACCCTGAGAAGGCCTAAAATGCCCTCAGACAATGCCAACAGTGCCAGCTCTCATGCAAGCTGTCTGTGAGATCTGCCAGTTACCGGTGGCACCCTGGGAATGGTTTTGGTGTTGAATGATGCTCAAACCAGCCTGGTTCACCCAACTCCAAACACACCTCCTGCTTTTGGAAGTTGGATGGGACAGAGAAGCTGCTCACTGGCCTGTCCATTTGTGAGGAGCAGTCAATCCCTTCTTACTAGAGAAGTCCAGTCCCCTTTCACACAGGGAGGTTCTTCTAACACAGCCCTTCTTGGGGTAGATGTGTGGAGATTCCTGCCTTGGGTGGGGATGCCCTCCAAGGACACTCCTCAAGGCTGACCAAAAGAAATCTCCCCACGACCATTGGTCTTGGTGAGTTCCATCAGATCTCTATGTAATAATTATTTCTTTTGGCTAGCTTTAATATAATTGTTTCAATAATTGCTTCAATACAGTGCACTATCCTATTTTATACTGTACAACTAGTAGTTTTAACATTTGTATTGTGTAGTAAATTATTTTGATTTAGATCCTTTGTAAGAATAAATGATTCATTTTATAGAAATATTCTCATTTGGCCAATCATTAAAACCTGTGGGACAAAAGTGGTTCAATCCCACTTCTGTAATTCTTTGAATTTAATTTGTTGACAAAATCTGAGGCAAAGATTGGATCCCTTATTCCTTGAGGCTCTTCAGTGGGACAATGGTTCCTTGATTCCATGAGGTTGCACTGTTTCCCAGCGTTCTTGGGCTCCATCAGGCCCTGCAGTGTGACAATGGCCCACTGATTCCATCATTTTCCCCGGTGTCACAATGGACCCTTGATTCCATGAGATTCCGCAATGTCCCATTGGTTCCCTTTGGTTCCAAAAGGTTCTGGGATGTCACACTGGCCCCTTGATTCCCTGACAAAGTCCCGGGGTTCTTTTGATTCCATGAGGTTCCACAGTGTCCCATGTTCCCTTTGGTTCCAGGAGGCCCCAGTGTATTCCAATGGCCCCTGGATTCCAGGAGATTCCACAGTGTCCTGGAGTTCCCTTGTCTCCCTGACTTTTGGCAGTGTCCAGGGTTCCTTTGTTCCCAGGAGATTCCTTTGTTTCCATCAGGCCCTGTCACATCCCAGACTCCCTTTGGTTCCATGAGGTGCTGCAGGGTCACAATGTCCCCTTGATTCCATGAGGTTCCGCCATGTCCCAGGATTCCTTTGGTTCCATGGGATTCCACAGTACCAAAACTCCCTGGTTCTTATCCTTCCAACATTTGTGGGCCCATTCTCTCCCTGCCTGGGATGGAGCCCCATTGTGTTTGTGCAGGAATGGATCCATGGCCATCCTGCCACTGCCCCAATTGAATGCTGCACAAACGTCACTGCAGGCCCGACCCTGGGTGCAGGAACAGTCTGGGAACTCCAGGCCTGCTGACATTCAGCAGAGCCAGTCGGGGTCCCAAAGAGCACAAGGGATTGACTGCAACCCCTGCAGGTCTCTGGCATTGCTGGGGACAAAGGCAGGAACTGCCAGGAGCTCTGCAGAGCCCTGACAGTGCCACTGCAATCCCAAGCTGCATTGCCCGGGGCAACCCTCAGCACAGCCAAGGCCACAACCCTTCCTGAAAGGTGTCCCTTCTGGGCAGGGCCAGGGGGACAAACCCCTCCATCTGTCCCTGCACATGTTGGGTCCAATTCTCATCCCCCACTTAGGGACAAAGTCAGGCTCCATTGGGTGTTTAGCTTTGCATTTGCTTCACTCTTTTGTGCTTCCAACACACACACACCCCAGTCTGGGCAGAGTCTGGCCCCCCAAAGAACACAAGACCTGACTATTTGTGGCTCCGCTGCAGTGGCTGGAACTTGGGCCACAATCTGTGCCAGGAGCAGAGAGGTCCCTCCCCACAGAAACTTCTTGGCAATGGAGTTAATAGGAAAACAGGATGGGCTGTGGGGATCAGTGTCAGGGCATGGCCTGGGAAGTGTCTTGACCAGCCTCCTATTTACCATGACCAGCCTTTTCATCCCTTTTCTCTCTGTTTTCTCACACTTGTTCCTTCACAAACCACTGTGATCCCACCATTTCCCTTCCTTTGATTCTTCCCTAGAGATCCCATGACAAGTCTTGCACAGTCCCCAAATGTACTTTCTTTTGTGCCCATCATAAGACACCCCAAACAGAATCCCCCATCTTCAGCTGGCAAGTTCATCCTCGGAGGCTCTGCCATTGACCCACTTGCTTACAGTTTCATATAGATACCATGGAACTTTCTTGGAATTGATTTTTTTACTTTTTGGGTTTACAATGGCTTCTCCAAAAACATGGTAATTCATGTCCTAGCAACAGAAATTCTTTGGAGAAGGAGTTTGGGACTCAACGAATCACAGAATGGTTTGGCTGGAATGGACAAAAAAGCTCATGTGGTTGAAGTCCCTGGACATGGAGAGTGACATCTTCATTAATTGAGGCTGCTCAAAGTTCCTGACCTTGGACAAATCCAGGGATGGGACATCCTCTTCTGTTGCAGTTCTTGTCAGCCCCATTGGTAAGTATTTCTTCATTTTATCCAATATAAAGCTCCCCTATTTCAGTTCAAAGCCATTGCCCCATGTTCTGCCACTACAGACCTTGGTAAAATGTATCCCTGTGACTATCTTAGACCGTGTTTTCATCTGCAGACAACTTGGAGAGTGCTCAGAGATGTCCCAGGAAGGGGTTTGGAGGTCTCAAACATATGACCACTCTACAGGGGCAAAGGAGTGGTGGGTTCAGTGGTGTGCAGACAGAGGACAGCAGAGAAGAACCCTGGGAGTGCTTGAAGAGTCGCTTCAGAGAGGGTGGATGCTTTTGTTGCAGCAGAAAAGAGCACTGGAAAGAAAGAATTAATGCCAAGTGCAGCTGGGGAGGTCCAGGCTGGCACAAGGAGAAAAGGATTTCCCTCCAAGGGCAGTGCTGTGCTGCAACACATCACCCAGGAGGAGTGTGGATGAGCCCAAGGCTTTGTGTGTGCAGGAAGAGCCAGGGAGGACGCAGAGATGTCAGTGCAGGAAGGTGCCAGCCAGGTGGGGCAGCCGGGGGGATGACGACAGCCTGCAGGGAAAGGGGCAGGGCATGGACACCGTAGGACAGCCTGGGCTGGAGAGGAGACAGGGAGGGGGAGAAGCTGAAAGGCCCTGCCACAGCCACCTTCTGCAGGCCTTTGGCCATGGCTGCTGTCTGTGCCCCTGATGTCAGGAGGAGGGGAGTGCCCCTTGCAGCCCTGGGGCCTCATGGCCTCCTTGTCCCTGCTCAGCAGCCTGGCAGGTGCCACCCCATGGGCCTGCCCTTGGCATTGCACATCCCACATGCCAGTGCCCCAGGAAGAGCCCTGAGGAATGAGGCAGGGACAGGATCTGCCTTCCCAGGGGCTGGGGGTCAGGGCTTGGCCCATTGGATTAAGGAAACAAGTCAAGGTTTCTTCAGCACCAGAGCCACCTTTCCCTTGCTTGTCCATCCTTGTCATCACTGTCTGCAGTTTTCTGCTCTGACTGGAACCTGGGGACACGTTCTCAGTTGTGTCCCTCAGTGAGACTCATTAGCACTACAAGAAACTTCAATGTTTCAATCTCACTTTGACTTCTTGAAAAGTTGTTTGAACTTCCTCTCAGGGACTGAGTCTCATGTAAACAACATCAAACTCCCTGAGAGTCATGAAATGCCTGGGGCTGATGCTGTGCTGCTGAACTGGGCCGGGCTCCTGGCACACAGGGAGCTCCTGGCAAGCAAGAAGAGCTTCAAAGAGACAGCTCTGCTGGTGAGCAGCTCCTCTGCACAGCCCAGCAGGGCTGAGGGCACTGCCAGGCCAGCTCAGGGACACCAGCAGGGCACAGACAGAGCTTCAAGGGGCTCAGCACTGGCAGGATGGCTGAGAGTTCCCTGCAGGAGGAACCTTGGCAAGGCTGCACACGGTGAGTCTGTGGCTGCAGGGCAGTGCAGGGGCAGCTCCTGGAGGCATCTCCTAAAGCTGGCCCAGCCCCAGCTAATGGGATGGGGGAACAGGGGCTGTTTTGGGGCACTTTGGAAGAGCTGTGAAGCCGGGGGTGCAGCCAGGGGTGCCCAGGGCTGTGGGGCAGAGCAGGGTCCTGCAGCCCAGGGCACTGTGCTGGGCAGGGACTCTGCTGCCTGCCAGGGGCAGCTCTCAGCCGGCCCGGGGAGCTGCTGCCAGGGCTGGGGCACAAGGGCTGTGGGCAAGGAGCAAACCTGGCAGCTGAGGGAGGATCTTTTCCATGTCTCGCTGTTGCAGGGTCAGACCTGCTCACAGCCCCACACCACTGCACCATATTGAATGGAGAATTTTTTGCAAAGCTCACAAAAGACAGGGGCTACAGGAAAGGAATTAGTGCTGAGGTGTGTTTCCTGCTCAGGCATTGTAGCACAGACATTGTTCTCTCAGGTCAGGAGGCTGCACTGAAATTCCAACTCTTTTACTCTCAGAGATGAATATTTCAGGCAGGATCAGAAATGAGCACAGGATCCTGGGCAGTGCTGAGCCTTCCCTTGGGGGTGGGCACTCTCCTGTCCCAGCCCTTGGTTTCTCTGTGGGAGGGCTCCTGTCCTGCTCTGTCCAGCACAGCTGCACCTCTGGGCTGGCACAGGGGACACTTCCCAGAGCTGCCCTTTCAAGCAGCACTGCCCTGCTCTCAGCACAGATCTTGGTGGGGTTTTTAAAGATCAATCTGTGTGTGAACTCCTCTTCAAGGCAGCAAGAGGGAAAGTGCAGGGCAGATGGGGAACAGTCTGAGAGGCACTGCAGCTCTCCTGGCTCTGCAATAAGCAAGGGAGAGCTCAGCCCTTCTGCCTGTCTTGGCTCAACACTCTTCAGATTTGTCATCAGAAAAATTTGCCTCTAAAAAAGCACTCCCAGGTGTTACGATAGTAACCAAAACCCCAGTCAAAATTATTTTAAGGATACACTGTTCCTCTCTCCTGCAGCCCAAATTGCTCCAAGACAGCAGCACAGGAATTGAACTTTTCCATCAAAGCTGGGTTCCATGTGACATCCCCTGGGATCATGAGAGCTGTCCCAAACCAGCTCCATGTCTGCACTGCAGCAGAGCAAAGCTGAGTCCTCGGCAGCACCTGGGCAGAGCTCCTGTTCCTCACAGCACCCTGAGAGAGCACAAACCAGAGAAAAGAAAGGCCTTGACTTGGAGGGGATTTCCCTGACAACTGCACTGGCTTTGCTGAGAGGGGGCTGCCTTAATTGTTCCCTGTGCTTTCCTTTTCTGAACAGATCCTGTCCTAAGGAACAGCAAATGCCCAACAGCAGCTCCATGTCCCAGTTCCTCCTCCTGGCATTGGCAGACAGGCGGGAGCTGCAGCTCCTGCACTTCTGGCTCTTCCTGGCCATCTCCCTGGCTGCCCTCCTGGCCAACGGCCTCATCCTCAGCGCCGTAGCCTGTGACCACCACCTGCACACCCCCATGGGCTTCTTCCTGCTCAACCTCTCCCTCACAGACCTGGGCTGCATCTGCACCACTGTCCCCAAAGCCATGCACAATTCCCTCCAGAACACCACAACCATCTCCTACATGGGATGTGCTACACAGGCCTTTTTCTTTGTCTTCTTCATCTCATCAGAGTATTTCCTCCTCACTGTCATGTGCTACGACCGCTACGTTGCCATCTGCAAACCCCTGCACTACGGGACCCTCCTGGGCAGCAGAGCTTGTGCCCACATGGCAGCAGCTGCCTGGGCCACTGGCTTTCTCAATGCTCTGCTGCACACAGCCAATACATTTTCCCTGCCCCTGTGCCAGGGCAATGCCCTGGGCCAGTTCTTCTGTGAAATCCCACACATCCTCAAGCTCTCCTGCTCACACTCAGGATACCTCAGGGAAATTGGCTTTCTTCTGGTTACTGTCTGTTTAGCATTTGGTTGTTTTGTTTTCATTGTTTTCTCCTATGTGCAGATCTTCAGGGCTGTGCTGAGGATCCCCTCTCAGCAGGGACGGCACAAAGCCTTTTCCACGTGCCTCCCTCACCTGGCCGTAGTCTCCCTGTACCTCAGCACTGTCATGTTTGCCTACCTGAAGCCCCCCTCCATCTCCTCCCCATCCCTGGATCTGGCACTATCAGTTCTGTACTCAGTGGTGCCTCCAGCACTGAACCCCCTCATCTACAGCCTGAGGAACCAGGAGCTCAAGGATGCCCTCAGGAAACTGATAACTGGGTGTTTTTCAGAAGTTATAAACTCTCCTTCTTCTGCATGTTATAGACCTCATTAAAGGCCAATCGGGTTATGGACTTCAGTAAAGGCCCATCCTATGTTTTCTATTTTTTGCTCCTGGTAGAGGTGTTATTTTTGTGACAACTTATTCACACCAGAAAATCTTTATATATATAAATATATATATATATATATATAAAGAGATACATAATTTTCAATTGTGTTTGCCTTTCTAGCCTGGCCCAGAGGCTGTACAAATTGAGAACTGTACTCACTGTGTGCTTAAACCAAATAAAGAACTCTGCATTGGCTTGTTTGCCTGACATCTTTCCTCTCTGACTTCTCTGCAGCTGCAGGGTCGGAGCCTCTGTGCAGAGCTGGGCCAGAAAAGAGTCCCAGCAGAGCAGCAGTGCCAGGGAGCAGCAGCCCTTCTCCTGCATGGCCTCCTCTCCCTTCCCTTCCACACTGTCCTGCAGAGCCCTGTGTTGTTGGAGGCCTCAGTGCTCTGGCAGTCGGTGCCAGTCCTGCTGCAGGACTGTCCAGGGACTGCAGGCAGGGACAGCCACGGGCACTGCTGGCACAGAGCTGACCTCTGCAGCAGCACTGCCATCCTGCAGGGGCATCTCCTCAGGCCAGGGCCTCAAAGCTTCCATCTGCTTTCCACTTTGCTCTCCAGGATGTGCCCAACACAACGCCCTGCAGAGGAAAACAGCAGTGACCAGCACAAGGGGGGGAGTGCTCAGGGTGGGGGCACCCAGCAGTGCCCTGGCACAGCCAGCGCCGCTCCCAGCACTGGCCTCTCACCCCCGGCCATTGGGCTTGTTCTTCCCTCCAAGGAGGGACAGCAAATGACCAGCTCAGGGGTCCATGTTTGCACTGCATGCACAAGACATGCCCCTGTGTCACGGCTTGGGGCTGGGGGGATGGAAGGCTTAGACAAAGTTGATGGCAGAAGCCGTCTCGTTGAGCTACGAGGTGCAGAAAGGACCCCCTTGCTTTTTAAATTCCTTCTCAGAGAGGAGCCTGAGGGTGGCTGGATCCAATCTCAGGCTCAGAGTTTGATTTCAATTGAAGGAATTATAGAGGCATGATTCACTTTGTCCTGCAAGTCTTAGTGATGGCAAATCAGAAATATTTCTATAAAATTTTTTATGTCAAATGAACAGACAATTAATCAGACAAGTGAACAGATGAAAGACCTTAAAGAGAGTTATTTACTGCACAGTGTAAAAGTCAAAACCTCTGAGTAGTATAGTGTAAGATATGACAGTGCAGTCTATCAAAGTCATTCTATTAAAGCAATTGCATCAAAGCCAGCAAAAAGAAACAATCCTGAAGCAGAGATTGAGGTAACTCACCCCACAATGACAGGGGGTAGTTCTCTCTCTTTCACTTAACCCCTGGGCAGTGACCATGAAGAGCTGTCCCTGCTTCATGGTAGAAGCTCCAAACCCTTCAAGGAAGTCTGTGGAAGAATCTGCCACAGGAAAGTTGGACAGGGCTTTTATAGTTATAAAGGGTTTGACTGCCAGACATATTTGCAGCCAAGGGAGCAGTTTATCTGTAAAATCCTGCTTCAGAAAGCAGGATGTGTGTTTGAAGTTTCATGAAGCATTTTGGGTTTAGCATAATTCAGCATTAAAAACAGCACCTTGGCATCAGCAGTAACTCACTGCAGAGAGCTTGCATTGTTTGTATTCTCTGACCATTGTTTAAGTATTATCTGAACAGAGCATCTTGCAGAAACAGCCCCTTGATTCCATGAGGTTCCAAAAACTGTCAGGGTTCCTTTGGTTCCGTGAGGCCTCTCAGTTCACAATGGATCCTTGGTTCCATGAGGTTCCTCAGTGTCACAATGGTTCCTTCATTCCTTGACATTCCACATGGTCTCTTGGATCCTTTGGTTCCTTGAAGCCCCGCAGTGTCACAATGGCTCCTTGATTCCACCATGTTCCAAAATATCCCAGGGTTCCCTTGGCTCCAAGAGGCTCCCCAGTGTCCCACCGGCCCCTGGATTCCAGGAGGCCCTGCAGTGTCCCAATGGCCACTCGGTTCCCTGAGCTCCTGTTGCGGTTGAGCTCAATTTCCCCATCCCCTGCTGTGCTCAGATGCCGTGAGAACTGCAGAGAAGCGAGCTGAGAACACGGCGGGCCCTGGTCCTCTTTGGTGCCCGGGGCTGCCCCGAGAGGGAGTCCCCGGCCCTGCCCCCGGAGCCGCCGCGCCGTCCCCTGAGCGCCGCTGAGGCGGCAGCGCTGGAGCGGGGCCGTGTCTGCCCGGAGCCGCCGCTGCCACGAGGCTGCCGCCGCTGCCGCTTTTGGCCTGCGCTGCCCCGCAGCCGCCCGGGACCGGCTTCCCAACACTGCCGGCGCCTGCGAGCGGAGCCGGCGCTCCTGCAGCGCCTCGGAGTCGCTGCTCCGCCGCCACAGCGGCTGCCGCCGGCGTCTGTGCCCGGAGCCGCCGCTCCCACGGGGCTGCCGCACTCACCGCCGGGGTTGCCGCTCGCGCAGCCGCCGCTCTGCCCCGGCTGCACCGGGACCCGGCACCGCCTCGGGCCTGCGCTGCCGCCTCAGCGGCCACAGGGACACAGGGATGGGGGACCTGTGCTCTGCCACTGATGGGCCTGGCTTTGTTCTGCTGGGGTCTGGGCTTTAGGAAAGCTGCTGTTCATTTTCATGCTCCACTGGAACACCTCCTGAATTCCAAAGGTTTCCTAATCCAGGGGGAGGGGTTTCTATGGCATTGGAGGTGCTGCCCCTAGGGACACATTGTCAATAAACCATCCAACTGACTGGGATGGGTGTAAGAGCTGGGGAACACAGTCCCCTGAAAACCGTGGAATATTCCCTACCTGAATCCTAACCAAAAGAGAAGAGTTTGGATACAATTCTCAAATAGTTTGGAAACTCCAGTCATTCCTGACACCAGGATGGCAATTCAGCAGATAACTAAAGCCAGTCCCCTTGTGAGCCCACACCCAGTGGGGCTGAGAGAGGCCCTGGCAGCTCCCCAGCACCTCCCTCTCAGTGGGACACCTCTGGCAGCCTCTCCCAGCTTGGGAACCCTCCAGTTTGCAACACTCCAAAGAGCGGCGCTGATGGCCAGGACAATTCTGATCCCCCTCCACAAACACTCCTCCAGCTGGGACCCTTGTCTGGTGGCAAACACAAAGGGATTTGGGGGAGTGTTTCCCTGACAACAGGAGAATTTTGGAGAGGGACCTTTCCACCCCCAGCTATTGATGTCTGCACACATCTCTGCCTGGGTGTGGGTGTGAATTGACTGTGGTGGGAATGTTGTTCTTGGGAATCTATGATTCAATCACTGTTAAAATTGTAGCACATGCTGTTGAATCACCTGATAACTGTTCAATTGATCAATGATTAAGTGCTACTAATGTCTTTTGTCCCCTTATCTTTGGATCCAATTCCTTTGTGCCCTGACCCTCTTGCATCCCAAGGATCTATGTAAATCATTCTCTTTCATCAAAAAATATATATTTTTCATGACTTTCACTTTAAAGTAATCCTCCTTAGCTAAACTACAAAACAACTCCAATTAGCTCTAGTAGTCTTGAAGACTTGAAGACAATTAAAGGAATGAAAATAATTTGTTTTTCAGTGTTTTAATGGTCCCACAGTGTGTTTGGAGTTGCATCAGCTGTCAGTCCAAGATGGGCCATGTCAGAACTGGTGAGGTTGAGGCAAGAGGAGCAAGGTTGATCATCCAGGGTCAGTGTGGATCTCCTGAGGAGACACTCAGCATCAAGATCACTTGGAGAACACCTCTGTCACCTGTTCTTTGAACTAAAATATATCCATCATTGAATTAAAAAAAAAAGTAAAAACTTTGAAGACTTGTTTTGAAATTGCCTTGAAGACAATTAAAGGAAGACAACGAGATCCTGAGGGATTTCTGCATTTTAATGAGCCCCACGGTGTGTTTGCAGCCCAGCCCATGATCCTGAGGTACTGAGAGAAGCTTGAAGCAGCTGCTGAAGAAGTCAGAAGCCAAACTGCAAGTGCCTTGAAGCATTGCTGGGCCCCACTGAGGGCAGGCACTGCCAAAGCCTCCCCAGGGACTCCTTGGAGCAGCTCCTTGGAGGCCAGGAGTGCAGGCAGACCAAGGCTCTGGGCAGGCCCCTGCAATGCTGAGCAAAGCCTGCCTTGGTTTTGTGGAGCACAAAGGCCAAGGCCTGAGCCCCAGGCCCTGGCCCAGCAGATCCTGTCCCTCCCGGCTGGCTCAGGGCTGTTTGGGGGCACTGGGATGGGAGGGGGAGGAACAACAAAGGCCCAAAACTGGGCAACCCCTGCCAGGCTGCTGAGGGAGGGGCGAGGCAGAACCCAAGGGCAGAACCTGCCAGGAAAGTGGCTTGTGGTGGCCTGAGTGGCAGAGGCAGCTGCCAGAGGCAAGGGGACAAAGGCCTGGGTGCCTTTGGGCCTTGCAGCCCTGCCAGAGCCCTTGGCCATCTCTCCTGCAGGCTGCCCTGCCCTGGCCCTGCTGCTGCTCTGGCCTTGCAGGCTGCACACACCCCTCCTGCTTTCCCACTCCCTCCCAGCAGCATTTCTAGACCCTCCCTGATGGCTCTGCACCAGCTCTGGCTGTTCCCTGGAACACAAAGCCATGGGCTGATCCTGACTCCCTCTGGGTCACCTCTTGCAGCACAAGGGTCCCCTTTGAGTGACATTTCTTTTTCCTCACCTTCAGTCTGAACCTTCAATGCTACTGTCGTGGTTTGGACCTTGTTTTTCCCCCAGAGGCTGAAAAGTGGTAGACCCCAAGGGGTGGAAACCCCTGAAGTTTTGAAGTTCTGCCCAATGGGCGCTCCTGCAGAAATGTCAACATCTCACAACCAGACCGGAAGAGAAGAGTTGTAGTTTGGTTGTTGTAGAAGAGGTGGCCATGTTGTGAGCCACGAGGTAGGGGCTCTAAGCCCCCTTGGGGCCTCTGGCCCCCTCCCAGCCCCGGCTGGGGGGCTGCAGGGACCTGGAACAGCATAAGCTGGGCTAGGTGCCTGTAGTTATGCCGGGAGATGTTTGTCTCCATGGGCATAGAGCAGCAGCCGACACTGACCAGAGAAACGGTGGCAGAGAGCCAGAGAGATAAGGACCTGAACTGAAGAAGCAGCAGAAACAACATGCAGCACCAGAGAGAAGACTCCTGGAAAGGGAGAGAGAGAGAACCAGCAGCTGAGAGACAGAGTTTGGGGTAAGACTGTATCAGACCCCCCAAAACTCCCTTGGAGACCTCCTGGAAGGAGGAAGATGATGGACTCTTACTTGAAAGAGCCTTGGAGTGCTACAGCACTTACAGAGAGGAGCTGAGAAGCTCAAAGGCGTCCTGAAGCTGGACCAGGACAGCCAAAGGAATGTGGAGGAGGGCTTCGTCCCCCCCCCCGCTGCCTGGAGACAGAGCACGGAGCTCTGCAGACGGGAATTTGAATCCCCTGAGGAAGGGACTTTCACAAAGATGCCCCTGCAGTTCGTGATATGCCTGTGGTGATGCGAGTCTTGTCCCTGCTGGCAGTCCACAGGTGAGGCCTTCGCTTGGACCGAAGGAGAGCCGAGGGGCTTGGAGACCCCCTTGTGTATGTTGAACAGAGATCCAGCTACAACAACCCAGTTACTGCTGCATGGAGGACAGAAGAGGAGCTGCTGCTTAAGGACTGGAAAGGATCTGTCCTTCTTTCCCTCCTGGACTTTTATTTGGAGGGGAGAGGAGACCTGATCCACTGTAAATACTATATGTCATGGTAGAGATAGTTATGATCGTGTGTATAATGTGATATGGTATTTATTTGTACAGTCACTGTAATATATTCCCTTTCCCCCACTTTGAGTCTGGTGTGTTTTGTCTGGAAAAGCCCATCTCACATTAGGTTGAGATGTGGGAGGGGGGATGGAACTAGGGAATTGGATTTGGGGACTATCTCAAACCATGATAGCTACTCTTTGTGGTGATTTCATTCTATTTCCAACATGGAGAAAAGCTCCATCCTGTCAGATCTCCTCTAGACTCTCATTCCTCCAGAATGGGGAACCTCACAGACAGACAGACCAGTCCAGATGTGGTGACCCCAGGACTGTGTTCAGGGGGTGACAACTCCCTTGTCTGGGTGCCCACACTCCCCCTAAGGCAGCCCCATGTGCAGTTGGCCTTAAATCAAGGGGCCATTCTGATTCTTTGTAATGTCACAGAATCAAGTGGCACCGTGACACTGCAGGGCCTCATGGAACCAAAGGAATGCAGAGACACTGTGGAATCTCATGGAACCAAGGGACCATTGTGACAAGGGCCCATTCCATGACTCTTTGGAACAAAAGGAACCCTGAGACATCTCAGAACCTCATGGAACCAAGGGGCCACTGTGCCTCCCCTGAACTCTATGGAATCAAGCAGAGCCGCTGCCTCCCCACCACCACTACATGGACCAGAGTCGCCGGCTCTGCCCCACTTGGACACCTCTGGAGTCAGCGTGTTCTTGGGCAGCACAACTGATCTCAGACCAGAGAGTAGCCCAGATTTTGCTTTGTCCCCTCTCTCCTCTGGTTTTCTTTTTTGTTCTTTGTTCATTCAGGAGGAAAAGGGGAAAGGGAGGCACATGTTGATCCCTGGTTTTATCTGTTTACAAAAGGGAGTTGGGGTAGGGGGGAGACAGGAGGCAATTTCTCTCTCTGTTGTAGCTTTGAACTGTTTTGTTGGTATTGCTGGTTTTGCTGTTATACTTCTTGTCAGTGAACTGTTATTTTTTTCACTTATACCTCCTTGTATTTTGTCTCCCTGTAGTGGTGGGGAATAAAAGAGGAGTGAATCCATTTTATTGGAGTTCCCACCCCAATATGTGTCTTTAAACCAGGACAGGTTTCTCAAGGGCTCACTGAAATTTGGCATCATTCACAAAGGACTTGAAAACACATTTTGTCCCATTGTACAGAGAGATAATAAAGATGTTCTCCAGCGGTGTTCAAGGGCTGGTCACTGAGGGATTTCATCCAGAAGTTTCTGGCAAGAGGACTTTGTGCCATCGATTTTATTTGACACTCTTCATTCAGCCAGCTTCCCACCCAGCACATCTTCTACTTCTTCAGTCCAGCTCTTACCAGTCTGGCCATAAGGAGACCACAGAACACTATGTCAGGGGCCTTGATAAAGTCTGGGCACAAAACATCCTCTTCTATTCCCTCCCACAGGGGTTCTGCAATCCCTGCCTTGTCCTTCCCATGCCTGGCAATGGCTGCAGCAGGACTTGCCCCATCCCCTTCCCTGCTGAGCCTGAGCAGTGTGGAACTCTGCCAACCCTCCTTGCTGCCCTGTTTGCAGACTGGTTCCATGTCTGCCTTTGCCAAGGCCCCAGGAAGCTCTGGGCTGGCTCTGGCCTTTCCAAGGGTTTGGGAGAGGTCTCCCCGTGACACTGCCCAGCCTTCCCAATATCCCTGACACCAAACCCTTTTCCATAGCCCACAATTCCAGAGGAGTGCCCAGGACACAACACAGGTTGTCCTGGTGGTTCTGGAGAATGAGAAGGGATTTCTTCCTCGAGGCCAACCCCTCCAGTTGGATTTGAGTGCAGCTGAAAGGTTCCCTCAGCATTTCCCCTGTGCCTCCCTGCCCTGAAGGTTTGTGGCCATCAGGCTGGAGCTGAGGGGGTTGGGCAGGTGCCTGAGGAGGGAGTAGAACAAGGGCTGTGTCCAACTGTGCCAGGAGGGCTGTGCTGGGCAAGGATGAGGAGGCTGCAGAAAACAGTGGCACTGGGGAGGGGAGAGGAGCAGGTGGATGGACCTTGTGCCTGCCCACGCTGGGCAGGAGCTGCCCCAGGATGGCAGCTCTGAAGCACTCCCAGGATGTCCCTGGGAACAGGAGGGGAAGACTGGATCTGAAAATGGAACCTGGAAAGCAGAGAGCAGGAGTGTCATGGTGACACTGCAGGAGAGTTGCAGCCCTGGAGCAAGGTGACAGAAGAAGTGCCCCAGTCCATGCAGTGGCCTCAGAAGATCCCAGAGCATCCTGGAGATGCTGGAAGGGAGCCCAGCTCTGCTTCACAAGTTGCCAGGGCCTGTCCCTGCCTGTGCTCCAAGGGCTTCCACCCCCCAGGACTGTGCTCAGAGAGCACTCAGGCCTTACAGCGAGAAAGGGGCTCAGGAGGACAGTGTGGAAGTGGCAAGAGAGCAGCTCTGCAAAGACCAAGCACTGCTGCTCCCTGGCAGTGCTGCTGGGCTGGGATTATTGTCTCCTTCCCGTTTGCAAATACCCCCTGTCCTGCAGTGTGCTGTCCTTTAGGAACATCTGAGAAGAAGGGTCTTGAACAAAGAAGGCACTGCAGAGTCCTTTATTTTGTTTAAATAGTCAGAGAGCACAGTTAATCATTTTTACATCTCTGGGTCAAATTCAGTGGGTAGACATGAAAATAGAAAGCAGGTGCATAATAATATTTCATTGTACAGAAAATTATTGCAGAAACAACCGAATGACCTCCACAAAAAACCTAAGCAGAAAGGCTGGGCCATGAAGGAGTCCGTTCTGAATGCTATGCACCAGAAAACAGGCACTTTATTGCTCCTGAAAAGCATCCAGTCATCATTTTTCTCATGGCGGCTTTGAGCTCCTGATTCCTGAGGCTGTAGATGAGGGGATTCAGTGCTGGAGGCACCACTGAGTATAGAACTGACAGGGCCAGATCCAGGGATGGGGAGGAGATGGAGGGGGGCTTCAGGTAGGCAAACGTGACAGTGCTTAGGAACAGGGAGACCACAGCCAGGTGTGGGAGGCACGTGGAAAAGGCTTTGTGCCGTCCCTGCTGAGAGGGGATCCTCAGCACAGCCCTGAAGATCTGCACATAGGAGAAAATAATGAAAACAAAACAACAGAATCCTAAACAGACACTAACCACAATGAGCCCAATTTCCCTGAGGTAGCCTGAGTGTGAGCAGGAGAGCTTGAGGATGTGTGGGATTTCACAGAAGAACTGGCCCAGGGCATTGCCCTGGCACAGGGGCAGGGAAAATGTATTGGCTGTGTGCAGCAGAGAATAGAGAAAGCCAGTGACCCAGGCAGCTGCTGCCATGTGGGCACAAGCTCTGCTGCCCAGGAGGGTCCCGTAGTGCAGGGGTTTGCAGATGGCAACGTAGCGGTCGTAGCACATGATGGTGAGGAGGAAATACTCTGATGAGATGAAGAAGACAAAGAAAAAGGCCTGTGTAGCACATCCCATGTAGGAGATGGTTGTGGTGTTCTGGAGGGAGTTGTGCATGGCTTTGGGGACAGTGGTGCAGATGCAGCCCAGGTCTGTGAGGGAGAGGTTGAGCAGGAAGAAGCCCATGGGGGTGTGCAGGTGGTGGTCACAGGCTACGGCGCTGAGGATGAGGCCGTTGGCCAGGAGGGCAGCCAGGGAGATGGCCAGGAAGAGCCAGAAGTGCAGGAGCTGCAGCTCCCGCCTGTCTGCCAATGCCAGGAGGAGGAACTGGGTCATGGAGCTGCTGTTGCACATTTGCTGCTTCCCGGCACAGGGACACTGTTCAGAAACATGAAAGAACAGGGAGAAGTTTAGACAGACTCCTCTAAGCAAAGTCAATTTATTTCTCAGAAATCCCCCAAACTGAAAGGCTTTTCCTTTCCCTTGTTTGTACTCTGAGAGTGCTGTGAGGAACAGGAGCTCTGCTCATGTGCTGCCAAGGGCTCAGTTTTTCTCTGCTCCAGTGGGGACATCGAGCTGGTCTGTGACAGCATCAAACACTCCCAAGGGATGTCAGGCATCATCCACCCTGAACGGAAAAGTTCAGTCTCCACTCTCAAGACATGGAACAGTGTGTGCTTCAGGGGAAAGGCTTAGCATGTCCTTAAAATAATGTTGTCTGTGTTTATTATTTTCTATGGTTGTATCTGGCACCTGTTCTTGTTATGGTACAAATCCTCATTTTTATGATGCAAAATGTAACGAGACTTTAAAGAAGAGAGGACAAACATCTCAGCTCTCTGTAGCTCAGTGCAGAGCCAGGAGAGCTGCAGTGTCCCTCTGTCTGTTCCCATCTGCCCTGGGTTTTCCCTCGTGCTGCCTGAACATAACTTCACATGCAAATTAATTTTTAATAAACCCAAATACCTACAGTCTGATGAGTGCAGGGCAGCACTGTTTAAAAGGGCAGCTTTGTTAAATCTTCTCTGTTCCAGCCCAGCAATGCAACATTGCCCAGGGGAGTCTCTGGCTGTGCAGGCTCTGATGGTGTACAAGTTTCGAGCTGGCTTCCTGCCAAGTCCCCCGAAACTCGACAACAAGGACCCGCCTCCCAGAGAGGGAAAAGAAGAAAAACCAAGCAGCCAAGGCTATAGCAAAAAAATATATATATATATATATGTATATTTATATATAAGACAGATACACGAAAGGGGAATACCACACACCGGGGGGGGAGGGGGGGGGGAAAAGGGAGAAGGACAAAAAAGGGGCAAGGACCGAACAAGTCAAACAGCCAGTCAAAGGCAAACTAGCAAAAATCTCACCACTTCCCTTCGAACAGGCAGGATGGCCAGACACGGTCCTTGGCTCTCCCCTCACGCGTGGCAGATAACGGCAGTCACTGTAGGCCTCGGCTCCAGATAAGCCCGACCGAAACAGGGACCCACCGTTCTCGAACCTCGCCGGAGAGGAAAGAGAGCGAACTCTCTTATCAATGCCTTATTTATACCCTGGGTTACGTAAAGGAATAGCATGGAATACTTCCTTGGTCACCCTCCTAGTTCCTTCCTGGTTAAAAGCTGGTTTCCAGGAAGGCCTAGACTGAAACCATCACAGATGGCAACGTCAGAGCAACCCTGAGGGGACTGGAAAAGTGACCCAGAGATACATGTAAGGCACAGGTGTGGGGATTTCTGATACTGCCTGGTTTATTCTCCTCTAAGAGGAACAGATTTGGAGTTTCAGTGCCTCCTTCTGAACTGTGAGATTAATTTTTATGACCAATTTCCCACCTAGAAAACACATATTTGAAGATAAAAAAAACCAAGATCCTTCACTTTCAGGTATCCCATGACTTGCTGTGCTTTCTAAAACTCCCCTGAGAAATGTTCTGTAATGACCTGGAGCTCTGAGCAGCCCTCACAACCTGCAGCCTCCTCTAAAGAGGTGAAGAGCCCTTCCCTGCCCTCCCAGGGGTTGCTCCTTGCCCACAGCCCTTGTGCCCCAGCCCTGGCAGCAGCTCCCCGGGCCGGCTGAGAGCTGCCCCTGGCAGGCAGCAGAGTCCCTGCCCAAAACAGCCCCTGCTCCCCCATCCCATCAGCTGGGGCTGGGCCAGCTTTAGGAGATGCCTCCAGGAGCTGCCCCTGCACTGCCCTGCAGCCACAGACTCACCATGTGCAGCCCTGCCAAGGTTCCTCCTGCAGGGAGCTCTCAGCCATCCTGCCAGTGCTGAGCCCCTTGAAGCTCTGTCTGTGCCCTGCTGGTGTCCCTGAGCTGGCCTGGCAGTGCCCTCAGCCCTGCTGGGCTGTGCAGAGGAGCTGCTCCTGGGCACAGCTGTCTCTTTGAAGCTCTTCTTGCTTGCCAGGAGCTCCCTGTGTGCCAGGAGCCCGGCCCAGCTCAGCAGCACAGCAACAGCCCCAGGCACTTCATGACCCTCAGGGAGATTGGCATTGTTTACATGAGACTCAGTCCCTGAGAGGAAGTTCAAACAACTTCTCAAGAAGTCAAAGTGAGATTGAAACACTCAAGTTTCTTGTAGTGCTAATGAGTCTCACTGAGGGACACAACTGAGAACATGTCCCCAGGTTCCAGTTAGAGCAGAAATCTGCAGAAAACAGTGATGCCAAGGATGGACAAGCAAGGGAAAGGTGGCTCTGATGCTGAACAAACCTTGACTTGTTTACTTAATCCAAGGGGCCAAGCTCTGACCCCCAGCCTCCGGGAAGGCAGATCCTGTCCCTGCCTCATTCCTCAGGGCTCTTCCTGGGGCACTGGGCTGTGGGATGTGCAATGCCAAGGGCAGGACCATGGGGTGGCACCTGCCAGGCTGCTGAGCAGGGACAAGGAGGCCATGAGGCCCCAGGGCTGCAAGGGGCACTCCCCTCCTCCTGGCATCAGGGGCACAGACAGCAGCCATGGCCAAAGGCCTGCAGAAGGTGGCTCTGGCAGGGCCTTTCAGCTTCTCCCCCTCCCTGTCTCCTCTCCAGCCCAGGCTGTCCTACGGTGTCCATGCCCTGCCCCTTTCCCTGCAGGCTGTCGTCATCCCCCCGGCTGCCCCACCTGGCTGGCACCTTCCTGCACTGACATCTCTGCGTCCTCCCTGGCTCTTCCTGCACACACAAAGCCTTGGCCTCATCCAGACTCCTCCTGGCTGACGTGTTGCAGCAGAGTGTTTTCCATGGAGTGAAATTCCTTTTTCCTCAGGTCCACACTGGACCTCCCCAGCTGCACTTGGCATTAATTCTTTCTTTCTCATGCTCTTTTCTGCTCTGACAAAAGGATCCACCATCTCTAAATCCTCCCTTCAAGCCCTCTCAGGGCTGTCCTGTACTGTCCTCAGTCTCCACACCAGTGAGGCCACAGCTCCTTAGCCCCTCTCTAGTGCTCCTGTGCTTGAGACCTTTCAAGCCCATCTTGGGAGATCTCTGGGCACTCACAGATGGTTTTGCAAATGAAAATGTCCTGCTCATAGTCTAAGTAAATCACAGAGATACTTTTTACCAAGACCTGTAGTGGCAGAACATGGGCAATGGCTTTGAACTGAAAGAGAAGAGTTTTATATTGGATAACAGGAGGAAAGATTCAACAATAAGGGTGGCAAGAACTGGAAGAGGTTTCCAGAGAAGTGGATGCCCCAACCCTGCATTTCTCCAAGGTCAGGGACTGTGAGTAACCTGAATTAATAAATGATGTCACTGTCCATGTCCAGGGACTTGGACCAGATGACCTTTTAGCTCCCTTCCAAGCCAAATCATTCTGGGATTCTTTAGAGTTTAAAGTCCCAAACTCTTTCTCTAAGAATTTACATCTTTGAGGACATGATTTCCCATGTTTTTGGAAAAACTGTTCTAAACCCAAAAGGTAAAAAATTAGTTCCATCGAAGTTCCAAGGTATCTGTAGGAAACTGTAACTAAGTGGGTCAGTGGCAGAACCTCTCAGCTGAGGATGGGGGATTTGGCCTCGGGCTCTGAGACTCATGATGGGCAGCCAGAAAGAGTATTTGAGGACTGGGCAAGACTTGTCCTGGGATGTCTAGGAAAGAACCAAAGCAAGGGTAGGATCCCAGTGGTCACTGGAGGAACAAGCTTCCCCTTGTGCAGATCCTTGAGAAAGAGATTGAAGTGCCCTGAGCCCAGTGCTGAGCCCTGGGAACACCCCTGGCTGGAACTCCATTGCCCACCACTCCTTGGGCCTGGCCATCCACACAGATGTTTGCCCAGTGAACAGATGCTGCAGAAGGTGTTTGATAAAGGTCCTGTAAGCCCAGAATATTGGGATGAGAGCAGATTTAGCTCTGCACAACACAGAAATTCATTCACTTTCTCTTTTCCTCCCTCTGTGGATTGAGGGAACTTGTGACTTCAGTGTGTGACTCACTCTGTGTAAAGGGCAAATATGGACAGAATTCGGGGCAGGGAGTGTTGAGGTTGATCTTGGGATCTGTGCTTGACACAGAAGAGGTTTACTATTGGTCTAAGACTCTGCAAAGTGGACTTCAGTGGAGGCAGTGTGAACTTAATATACAGCAAAGGGGTAAGAGTTTCTTTTTTTATTGAACTGTACCTTCCTTTGGTTTTGTTTGCTGTCCATAAATGAACATCCCTGTGTGTCTTGTGCAGCTCTTTCTCCAAGCCAAGCAGGTGGGAGTTGGTGCCAAGGAGCTGAAACCTGCAGGTCCAGCCTTGAGTGGAGGGAGCTGAGATTTGCCCAAGGCTGCTTTGAGTGCCAGGGGTTTGATGAGGGAATGGTGGGGTGGGGATAGGGATGAAGTCTGATGGATTGTCAGACAGAAAGGGTCTTGATTTTCTTATCTATTCAGACCAAATTAGGAGGTGCTTGCGATCAATATTGACTGGGGATTGTTGATATCAATGTAAAAACAGGAAAAAAGGAAATAGGCCACAAAAAAGACATCTTTTCTCATGGTTTTAGTAGTACAATATATTTTCACTTTGAATGCACTTCTGAGATCTGTCTAATTAACCACAAAGGAAATGAAGACTTAGAAGTAAATTATTCCCAGGGGCTTGTCTGGTTAAGATGCCATCACTGAGAAGAGAATGTGGGGAATGAGCAGACAAGGAGACCATCCCTGGGCCTGAGGAAGCAGGAACTCAGAGTCACTGGTTCCAGGTGGCAAATGGACTGTGGGATGTTTCTGGGAGAACCCATAAAGGGTGTGCTGGTTTCAGGGGGGATTACAGTTAAATTTCTTCCCCATGGCTGGTTCAGAGCTGTGTTTTGGATTTGTGCTGAACACAGGGTTGATAATCCCAGAATTACAGAATGTGCTGAGTTGGAAGGGACCCTGATATGGTTTGAAGCTGGCTCCCTGCCAAGTCTCCAAACCTTACCACAAGAAGTCCCCCCCCCCAAACCTCAGGGAGAAGAGGGAAAAAAACAACCAAGAAAACCGAAACGAGAGAGTGACAGCTAAAGCAATATATATAAACATATTTACATTTATATTACAGTTATATACAATTGAAATATATATATACAATTTCACAAGGGAAGGGAAAAAAGGAACAAAATTAAAATAAAATGTATACATATCCCAATCAAAAGCCCAAGATCTAGCAACTAAAAGAATTAGCAAAGAATATCTTACTGCTCTCCTTGGGACAACAGAGAGTCACGCTGGAGCGACTGCCAGCAACCTCCACCTCCCAAGGTCAGCAAGGCCTCACCAGGCCTCACTCCCAGCACGACAGACTCAACAGCAGGGAACCTGCACCTCCAAAACCACCAGAAGGAAAGAGAGCAAAGGCCTCTCCTCCTTTCTTCTTATAGCCTGGCTTACGTAAAAATTGTAGCGAATACTGGGTAAATCTGGGCACTTCCTTGGTTACAAACTGGTCACCAAGAAAGGCCTAGACCAAACTACCACAACCCACAAGGATCCTCCAGTCCAATTCCTACCCTGCACAGGACCATCCCCAAGGGTCACACCATGAGCCTGAGAGGATCATCCAAACACTTCTTGAGCTCCAACCTGCCGTGACCAGGGACTGAACCCCAGGGAATGGCCTGAAGTTGTGTCAGGGTAGGGTCAGGTTGGGTCTTAGAAAAAGATTCCTCCCCCAAAGGGTGTTTGGGCACTGACCAGGCTCCCCAGGGCAGTGGGCACAGCACCAAGGCTGACAGAGCTCAGGAAGTGCTTGGATGATCCTCTCAGGCTCATGGTGTGACCCTTGGGGATGGTCCTGTGCAGGGCTAAGGGTTGGACTGGATGATCTTTGTGGGTCCCTTCCAACTCATCCTATTCTGTCATTCTGTGATTATCAACCCTGTGTTCAGCACAAACCAAAACACAGCCCTGCACCAGCCAAGGGGAAGAAATTTAACTGTACTCCCCCTGAAACCAGCACACCCTTTAGGGGCTCTCACAGAAACATCCCACAGTCCATTTGCCACCTGGAACCAGTGACTCTGAGTTCCTGCTACCCCAGCCCCAGGGATGGTCTCCTTGTCTGCTCATTCCTCCACACTCTCTTCTCAGAGATGGCATATCAATGAGACAAGCCCCTGGGAATAATTTACTTGTAAGTCTTCATTTCCTTTGTGGTTAATTAGACAGATCTCAGAAGTGCATTCCAAGTGAATATATTGTATTAAAGAAACAATGAGAAAACATTTCATTTTTTATGTCCCGTTTACCTTTTTCCTGTTTTAACATTAATATCAGCAATCCCCAGTCGATATTGATCCTGGGCAATTCTTAATTCAATCTGAATAGATAAGAAAATCAAGACCCTTTCTGTCTGACAATCCATCAGACTTTATCCTTATCCCCACCCCACCATTCCCTCATCAAAGCCCTGGCACTCAAAGCAGCCTTGGGCAAATCTCAGCTCCCTCCACTCAAGGCTGGACCTGCAGGTTTCAGCTCCTTGGCACCAACTCCCACCTGCTTGGCTTGGAGAAAGAGCTGCACAAGACACAGAGGGATGTTCATTTATTGCCAGCAAACAAAACCAAAGGAAGGCAGAGCTCAATAAAAAACAAAAGTCCTTCCCCTGCTGTATTTTAAGTCCACATTTCCTCCACTGAAGTCCACTTTGCACAGTAGATAGTCTTAGACCAATGGCAAACCCCTTCTGTGTCAAGCACACATCCCAAGATCCCCCAAACACTCCCTGCCCCAGATTCTGTCCATATTTGCCCTTTGCACACAGTGAGTCACACACTGAAGTCACAAGTCCCCTGGAACCACAGAGGGAGGAAAAGAGAAAGTGAATGAACTTCTGTGTTGTGCAGAGCTAAATCTGCTCTCATCCCAATATTCTGGGCTTACAGGACCTTTATCAAACACCTTCTGCAACATCTGTTCACTGGGCAAACATGTGTGTGGATGGCCAGGCCCAAGGAGTGGTGGGCAATGGAGTTCCAGCCAGGGGTGTTCCCAGGGCTCAGCACTGGGCTCAGGGCACTTCAATCTCTTTCTCAAGGATCTGCACAAGGGCATCGAGTGCAGCCTCAGGCAGTTCCCAGGGCACACCAAGCTGGGGGGAGTGTTGATGTGCTGGAGGGCAGGAAGGCTCTGCAGAGGGATCTGGACAGGCTGGATCCATGGGCCCAGGCCACTTGGAGGAGGTTCAACAAGGCCAAGTGCTGGGTCCTGCCCTGGACTCACAACCACCCCAAAGCCCTGACCATGCCCTGCAACTGGTCCCCACAGCCTGTCCTGTGTCCTTAATCCCTCCATTTCCAAAGACTCTGTGGGACAAGGGAGCTGGCAGCTGCTCAGCAGCCTGTCAAGTGCCACCCCATGGTCCTGCCCTTGCCATTGCACATCCCACATCCCAGTGCCCCAGGAAGAGCCCTGAGGAATGAGGCAGGGACAGGATCTGCCTTGCCAGGGGCTGGGGGTCAGGGCTTGGCCTGCTGGAATAAGGAAACAAGTCAAGGTTTCTTCAGCATCAGAGCCACCTTTCCCTTGCTTGTCCATCCTTGTCATCACTGTCTGCAGATTTCTGCTCTAACTGGAACCTGGGGACATGTTCTCAGTTGTGTCCCTCAGTGAGACTCATTAGCACTACAAGAAACTTGAGTGTTTCAATCTCACTTTGACTTCTTGAAAAGTTGTTTGAACTTCCTCTCAGGGACTGAGTCTCATGTAAACAATGCCAATCTCCCTGAGGGTCATGAAGTGCCTGGGGCTGTTGCTGTGCTGCTGAGCTGGGCTGGGCTCCTGGCACACAGGGAGCTCCTGGCAAGTGGGCAGCACTGCAGAGAGACAGCTCTGCCCAGGAGCAGCTCCTCTGCACAGCCCAGCAGGGCTGAGGGCACTGCCTGCAGCACCCAGGGCAGGGGAGTGAGGCAGAGAGAAGTTAAAGGCTGTCAGACATAGAAAGATGTTGCGACCTCACTGGGGGAGAATTTTTAACAGACCGTTGCACAGGAAGTCTGTTCATGCAGGGCAATGGGACTGCAGGTTTTGGAGACATCTGGTAAAACTGGCACTGCCCACCAACTACAGATTCTGTAAGTGCAACTCTGAGAGCATCTGGAGTGTAGAGGAGGAGGACATGCTCAGAGTTTCAGCTCCTTCCCAGAATATTTCCAAGACAAAGATTTTTATAAGGTTAAAGAAATTTCCTGAGACTGTTTCCAGTTTCCTACTCTTGAGGAATGGGAAGAAGAAGTCATTAAGAAAGTATTAATTTTGACAAGTCCCCGAGACATCTGAACTGTGAGTGCTCGGTCTGTCTGAGCTTCCTAATGTGCTTTCAGCTACTGCTCTGCCTGTGGACAGCACCAGCATCACCTCTGCTGGACCCATCAGGACTAGTCTGAGCTGTCCTTTTTGCACCTGCAAACGGAATATGACTCCTACCAGTACAACCTGTGGTGCTGGGGAAGGAGTCGAGTCTCCTTAAATCAAATGCCATCATAAGGACACTTGGCTGTCTCCCTGAGGTTTCCTTCCAAGCTGTGAATTCCGCTCCAGGATGGAAACCTGTCCCTTAACATCTCCTTGTGATGTGAAACCCCTATAGCACAGTGATGCTATGACAGTGAAAATGCTGTTGAGTAGGGACCCAGCACTGGAGCTGAAGGAAGATCTCAGAGCAAATCAAAAGGCTGTCTGTGTGTGACATGGGGAGTGTCTGTGGGACACGGCTTTGACTTTGTTTAGATAAGTCCATGCTAACTGGCCTCTTATTGTCTTCTTCTTCTGTGTTGGAAACAAATACCCAGAGGCAGAAAATGTGCAACAGCAGCTCCATGACCCAGTTCCTCCTCCTGGCATTGGCAGACAGGCGGGAGCTGCAGCTCCTGCACTTCTGGCTCTTCCTGGCCATCTCCCTGGCTGCCCTCCTGGCCAACGGCCTCATCCTCAGCGCCGTAGCCTGCGACCACCACCTGCACACCCCCATGGGCTTCTTCCTGCTCAACCTCTCCCTCACAGACCTGGGCTGCATCTGCACCACTGTCCCCAAAGCCATGCACAATTCACTCTGGGACACCACAACCATCTCCTACATGGGATGTGCTGCACAGGTTTTTCTCCTCATATTCTTTCTTAGAGCAGAATTTCATCTCCTCACCATCATGTGCTACGACCGCTACGTTGCCATCTGCAAACCCCTGCACTACAGGACCCTCCTGGGCAGCAGAGCTTGTGCCCACATGGCAGCAGCTGCCTGGGCCACTGCGTTTCTCAGTGCTCTGCTGCACACAGCCAATACATTTTCCCTGCCCCTGTGCCAGGGCAATGCCCTGGGCCAGTTCTTCTGTGAACTCCCACACATCCTCAAGCTCTCCTGCTCACACTCAGGCTACCTCAGGGAACTTGGGCTTCTTGGGGTTAGTGCTTGTTTTTGTTTTGGTTGTTTCATTTTCATTGTTTTCTCCTATGTGCAGATCTTCAGGGCTGTGCTGAGGATCCCCTCTGAGCAGGGACGGCACAAAGCCTTTTCCACGTGCCTCCCTCACCTGGTCGTGGTCTCCCTGTTTCTCAGCACTGCAGCATTTGCCTACCTGAAGCCCCCCTCCATCTCCTCCCCATCCCTGGATCTGGTGGTGTCAGTTCTGTACTCGGTGGTGCCTCCAGCACTGAACCCCCTCATCTACAGCCTGAGGAACCAGGAGCTCAAGGATGCCCTGAGGAAACTGATGGCTGGATTTAGAGGCAATAATAAAGTGTGTCTTTTCTTCTGCATAACATGCCAAATGTAACTCATTGAAATCTAAGCCCTTTTTCTCCTATATGTCCCTTTTATTGTCAATACATTTCCTTACTCTTTTTCTACTTTTATAGTGTTATCCACAAATCAATGGCATTGCTCATAGGATTTTTACATCAATATCTACCATCCTTCTGTAATTCAAAGACTTTCATAAGGCTTGTTCTCTGTACATTTGAGTAGAATAAAGTTCCCTGCCCCGACCTGAGTGTCCAAGATGCTTCCTCAGCCCTTCTCTGGAGCTGCAGGGGCAGTGCCTGTGAACAGAGCTGGAGGGAAGAGATTCCCAGCACAGCCAGGGACAAGGGCACTTGCTCCTTCCACATCTGCTCTTTCCAACTCCACACTGTCCTTCCCAGCCCTGCTGTGGGTGCAAGACCTGAGTGCTCTGGCAGCTTGGGCACAGTCCTGCTGCGTGTCCGTGCTGGGATCACAGGCAGGGACAGGCCCTGGGCACTGCTGGCACAGAGCTGGGCTCCAAACCAGCACCTGCATCAGCCAAGGGCATCTCCTGAGGGCAGGGCAGGAAGGGTTCAGGCTCTTCCCCCACAGTCCCTGTCAGCAATGTGCTCCAGGAATGCCCTGGCAAAGCAAATGCCAGTGCCCAGCTGAGAGTGGGAGTGTGCAGGGTGGGGGCACACAGCAGTGTCCTGGCACAGCCAGAGCTCCTGGCACAGCCCTGAGGGAGCAGCAGAGCAGGGGCTGGGCTGTGTCTTTGTTCCAGGGACAGCCTGGGAAGGTGCCCCAGGGCCACTGTCACAGAGCAGCCCCTGCCACCCCCATTCCCAGCCCTGACCTCTCACCCCACCTGCAAGAGGTTGGTTGTCCCTCCTTGGAGGGACATCAAGGGACCAAGTCAGAAGTCCACGTTTGCTTTATACTGAGGACACTTCAGTGTGTCTGCTCCGTCCCTGCCCTGCCTTCTGGCCTGTCCCTTTCCCTGCCCAGCAGGAAAGCAGCCTGGCTGGGCAGCATTGCCCCTGGGCAGGCAGGAAGGCCTCTGCAGGCAGGAACGGCACTGCCCTCCAGCAGAGGCACTTCTGCCTTTTCCCAAAGCACAGAGCACAGCTGGGCACTGGGATGCAGCCAGAGGCACCCACAGCTCCATGGGTCACCCTCTGAGCTGCCTGCACAGCTTCAGTGAGCACCAGACAGAGAAAAATGCTCTCACTCACAGGAGTCCAAGTAGGGGAGACAGGACACGAAGACCTAAATATTTCAATAGAAAATTGAAAATCAGACCTCATCAGTGGAATCTCCCCTCATGGGATTGGGGTATGTCCCCAGACTTCAGAAAAATTTTTTTCCTCCTCTCTCTCATGACCTGCTCCATGATTGTGGATGGGATGAGCCTCATCATGGGGCTGCTGGAGAAATACTTGGAAACCTGCTACGGTTCCACCACCCTGAGTGACCCCTGACTGGGGACAGCACAGTCTCTGCTCCCAGCACCGTCACTGCCATTTCCTGCACCTTTGGCACATACAGAGTGTTTCCTGCTGTGGCCTCATCCCATGACCAGCACTGGGCTGTTTGCCAGCCCTGCTCTCTGCAAGACCCATGCACTGGAAGGTTTGTCTCCAGCAGAGCTGCACCCTGGCTCAGGGCATTTCTCTTATCTACAGTCACAATTTCCTGATTCTCCCAGACATTGTTTGTGACCCTGATGAACTGGGTCACTTCTTCTGTGACCTTGCTCCAGGGCTGGAACTCTCCTGCAGTGTCACCATGACACTCCTGCTCTCTGCTTTCCAGGTTCCATTTTCAGATCCAGTCTTCCCCTCCTGTTCCCAGGGACATCCTGGGAGTGCTTCAGAGCTGCCATCCTGGGGCAGCTCCTGCCCAGCGTGGGCAGGCACAAGGTCTCTCCAGCTGCTCCTCTCCCCTCCCCAGTGCCACTGTTTTCTGCAGCCTCCTCATCCTTGCCCAGCACAGCCCTCCTGGCACAGTTGGACACAGCCCTTGTTCTACCCCCTCCTCAAGCACCTGCCCAACCCCCTCAGCTCCAGCCTGATGGCCACAAACCTTCAGGGCAGGGAGGCACTGGGGAAAATGTTCATGGACTGCAGGGAGAGACCACTGGAGTGGTGAGTCTGTAGGGAGAAATCACTGCTGCCTCCCTTCTGAATCACCCTCAGGACTTGGACAAGCCTGGAGTTTGTTTTGTTTCCATGAGGCCCTGCAGTGTCAAAATGGCCCCTTGATTCCATGAGGCTGCACAGTGTCCCCAGGTTCCTTTGGCTCCAGAATACCCTGTAGTGTCACGGTGGTCCCTTCAGTCCATGAGGTGTCCTCAGTGTCACAGTGACCCCTTGATTCCATGAAGTTCTACAGTGTCCATAGTTTTCATTTTCCCACGAGTTTCCCCAGTGTCAGAAAGGCCCCTTGATTCCATAGGGTTCCCCACTGTCCCAAGGTCCATTTGGCTCCAAAAAGGCCCTGTAGTGCCACAGTGGCCCCTTGATTTTATGAGGTTCCCCTGTGTCCCAGGATTTCCTTGTTTCCATGAGGCTCCACAGTGACACAATGGCCCCCTGGTTCCATGAGGTTCCAAAAGGTTTCAGGGTTCCTTTTGTTCCATGAGGCCCCAAATGTTAAATGGTCCCCTGGTTCCACAAGGTTTCACAGTGTCCCTGTGTTCCTTGGTTTCCATGAGGCCCTGCAGTGCCACAATGGCCCCTTGATTCCATGAGGTTGCCCAGTGTCATCACAAAGCTGAGCCCACCCAGATGAAAGTTTGGGGGAGATTAGGAGCAACTGGAACAAAAAGGACTGGATATTTAGGGAAGGAAAGAGGGGCTTGGCCAACAGAGGGGAAGGATTTTGATGAGGTGAAAAGAGTTTCGGGTAAAGCTGAGGGTGCTGAAACACTGACTGTGAAAACATTCTTGATAGATCTTTACCCTCTTTGTAACTTGAAATCTCAACACTACCCAAAAGTGCTGCCCTTCCCATGGAAAGGAATCCAGTGCTCTAATTCCAAGACAGAAAAAGCCCAAACCTAGAACTCCATCCTCTTATTTGTCCTCTAGTGCCCACCCCAATCCCAAACCTCTATTACCAGTATGAAAAGCCAAGCTTCAATCCTGACCCAGCCCAAAAATCTCTTCCCCTAATCAGGAACCAGACACTGCCAGCAGAACAGCAAACCTCCCAAAGTTCTGCCTAATCCCCACCCTGAGCTCTAAACCCCAAGCCCTGACCATGAAGCACCCCCACAGCCCTTGGGAGCAGGGCAAGGACCTGGAGGGCCCAGAGCAGGCCCAGGGGGTTGGCAGAGGAATGGGAGGTGACCTGGATCTGCTCAGCTCTGCAGTGACCCCCAGGAGAAGGGCCTGGGCTCTGGCAGGGATGTCCTGTGGCACAGGGGCTCAGGATCCAAGGTAAGAAGGCCAAGTGCACATGGCAACAGCCAGAGCTGGTGCAGAGCCATCAGGGAGGGTCTAGAAATGCTGCTGGGAGGGGGTGGGAAAGCAGGAGGGGTGTGTGCAGCCTGCAAGGCCAGAGCAGCAGCAGGGCCAGGGCAGGACAGCCTGCAGGAGAGATGGCCAAGGGCTCTGGCAGGGCTGCAAGGCCCAAAGGCACCCAGGCCTTTGTCCCCTTGCCTCTGGCAGCTGCCTCTGCCACTCAGGCCACCACAAGCCACTTTCCTGGCAGGTTCTGCACTTGGGTTCTGCCTCGCCCCTCCCTCAGCAGCCTGGCAGGGGTTGCCCAGTTTTGGGCCTTTGTTGTTCCTCCCTCTCCCATCCCAGTGCCCCCAAACAGCCCTGAGCCAGCCGGGAGGGACAGGATCTGCTGGGCCAGGGCCTGGGGCTCAGGCCTTGGCCTTTGTGCTCCACAAAACCAAGGCAGGCTTTGCTCAGCATTGCAGGGGCCTGCCCAGAGCCTTGGTCTGCCTGCACTCCTGGCCTCCAAGGAGCTGCTCCAAGGAGTCCCTGGGGAGGCTTTGGCAGTGCCTGCCCTCAGTGGGGCCCAGCAATGCTTCAAGGCACTTGCAGTTGGGCTTCTGACTTCTTCAGCAGCTGCTTCAATCTTCTCTCAGTACCTCAGCATCATGGGCTGGGCTGCAAACACACCGTGGGGCTCATTAAAATGCAGAAATCCCTCAGGATCTCTTTGTCTTCCTTTAATTGTCTTCAAGGCAATTTCAAAACAAGTCTTCCAAGTTTGTATTTTTTTGTTTTAAATAAATGATGGATATATTTTAGTTCAGAGGAGAGGTGATAGAGGTGTTCTCCAAGTGATCTTGGTGCCGAGTGTCTCCTCAGGAGATCCACACTGACCCTGGATGATCAACCTTGCTCCTCACCCGCCAACCTCAGCAGTTCTGACATGGCCCATCTTGGACTGACAGCTGATGCAGCTCCAAACACACTGTGGGACCCATTAAAACACTGACAAAGAAATTCTTTTTCTTTCTTTAATTGTCTTCAAGACGTCAACAACTAATTGGAGTTGTTTTGTAGTTTAGCTAAGGAGGAAAATTTTAAAATCACAAAAAATATTTTTTTTTTACGAAAGGGAATGATTTCCACAGAGCCTTGGGATGCAAGAGAGTCAGGGTGCAAAGGATTTAGACACAAAGATAACGGGGCAAAAGAGTTTAGTATCATTTAATTATTGACCTGTTTAACAGTTATCAAGTGATTCAATAGCATTTGCCACAATTTTAACAGTGACTGAATTAGAGATTCACAACAACATTCACCCCACAGTCAATTCACACCCACACCCAGGCAGAGATGTGTGGACACATCAAGAGCTGGGTGTGGAAAGGTCCCTCTCCCAAATTCTCCTGTTGTCAGGAAACACTGCCACCAATCCCTTTGTGTTTCCCACCAGACAAGGGTCCCAGCTGGAGGAGTGTTTGTGGAGGGGGATCAGAATTGTCCTGGCCATCAGCGCCGCTCTTTGGAGTGTTGCAAACTGGAGGGTTCCCGAGCTGGGAGAGGCTGCCAGAGGTGTCCCACTGAGAGGGAGGTGCTGGGGAGCTGCCAGGGCCTCCCTCAGCCCCGCTGGGTGTGGGCTCACAAGGGGACTGGTTTTAGTTCTCTGCTGAATTTCCATCCTGGTGTCAGGAATGACTGGAGTTTCCAAACTATTTGGGAATTGTATCCAAACTGTTCCATTTGGGCTGCGATTCAGGCCGGGAATGTTCCAAGGCTTTCAGGGGATGACTGATTATCTTATATTCCCAAACTGTTCCATTCTGGATGATTCCCACCTGTATCATCCAGGAGCACCTGGTCCAGTCCAGGGACACTTCCCCACACGCCTGGTCCAGTCCAGGGGCTCTTCATTTCTCAGCTGGTTTGGTCAAGGCTTGTCAGGAGCTCCTGAGATCATCGACCAGGCCTGAGGAGAATGGGGGGAGGATGCAACAACACAGAGGCTTCGAAGAAAGATGGGGACATCTCTGAGCACTCTCCAAGGTGTTTGCAGATGAAAACATTGTGCTCATAGTCTCAGATAGTCTCAGTGATTTGTTTTACCAAGGCTTGTATTGGCAGAATATGGGGCAATGGCTATAAACTGAAATAGGGGAACTTTATATTGGATAAAATGAAGAAATATTTACCAGTGGGGCTGGCAAGAACTCCAACAGGTTCCCAGAGAAGAGGATGTGCCCTCCCTGCATTTGTCCAAGGACAGGAACTTTGAGCAGCCTCAATTAGTGAAGATGTCACTCTCCATGTCCAGGAGTTTGGACCACATGAGCTTTTATATCCCTTCCAAGCCAAACCATTCTGGGATTCTTTGAGTCTAAAGTCCCAAAACTCCTTCTCCGAAGAATTTCCATTGCTAGGACATGAATTACCATGTTTTTGAAGAAGCCATTCAAAGCCCAAAAGGTAAAAAATTGATTCCAGGGAAGTTCCAAGGTATCTGTAGGAAACTTTAACCAAGTGGATCAATGGCAGAACCTCTCAGGGTGACCTTGCAGCTGAGGATGGGGGATTCAGCCTCGGGCTCTGAGATTCATGATGGGCAGCCAGAAAGGGGATTTGGGGACTCGGCAAGACTTGTCATGGGATGTCTTGGAAAGAACCAAAGTAAGGGTAGGATCACAGTGGTTTCTGGAGGACCAGGAATGAGAAAACAGAGAGAAAAAGGAATGAAAAAGCTGGTCATGGTAAACAGGAAGATATTCAAGACATATCCTTGGTTGTGCCCTGCAAGTGATCCCTACAACCTGTCCTGTTTTCCTAATAACTCCATGGTCAAGAAGTTTCTTTGGGGAGGGACCTCTCTGCTCCTAGGAGAGATTGTGGATCAAGTTCCAGCCCCTGCAACAGGAGCCACAAATAGTCAGGTCTTGTGTTCTTGGGGGGGTGTGTGTGTTGGAAGCACAAAAGAGTGAAGGAAATGCAAAGCTAAACACCCAATGTAGCCTGACTTTGTCCCTAAGTGGGGGCTGAGAATTGGACACAACATGTGCAGGGACAGATGGAGGGGTTTGTCCCCCTGGCCCTGCCCACAAGGGACACCTTTCAGGAAGGGTTGTGGCCTTGGCTGTGCTGAGGGTTGCCCCGGGCAATGCAGCTTGGGATTGCAGTGGCACTGTCAGGGCTCTGCAGAGCTCCTGGCAGTTCCTGCCTTTGTCCCCAGCAATGCCAGAGAACTACAGGGGTTGCAGTCACTCACTTGTGCTCTTTGGGACCCCGACTGGCTCTGCTGAATGTCAGCAGGCCTGGAGTTCCCAGACTGTTCCTGCATCCAGGGTCGGGCCTGCAGTGACGTTTGTGCAGCATTCAATTGGGGCAGTGGCAGGATGGCCATGGATCCATTCCTGCACAAACACAATGGGGCTCCATCCCAGGCAGGGAGAGAATGGGCCCACAAATGTTGGAAGGATAAGAACCAGGGAGTTTTGTCACTGTGGAACCCCCTGGAACCAAAGGAACCCTGGGACATGGTGGAACCTCATGGAATCAAGGGGACATTGTGACCCTGCAGCACCTCATGGAACCAAAGGGAGTCTGGGACGTGGCAGGGTCTGATGGAAACAAAGGAACCTCCTGGGAACAAAGGGACCCTGGACACTGCCAAAAGTCAGGGAGACAAGGGAACCCCAGGACACTGTGGAATCTCCTGGAATCCAGGAGCCATTGGAATACACTGGGGCCTCCTGGAACCAAAGGGAACATGGGACACTGCGGAACCTCATGGAATCAGAAGGACTCCGGCACTCTGTGGAATGTCAGGGAAACAAGGGGCCAGTGTGACATTGGGGAAAATGATGGAATCAGTGGGCCATTGTCACACTGCAGGGCCTGATAGAGCCAAAGAACGGTGGGAAACAGTGCAATCTTATGGAATCAAGGAGCCATTGTCCCACTGCGGAGCCTCAAGAAAAAAGGGATCCAATCTTTGCCTCGGAGTTTGTCAACAAATTAAATTTAAGGAATTACAGAAGTGGGATTGAACCACTTTTGTCCCACAGGTTTTAATGATTGGCAAAATGAAAATATTTATATAAAATAATCCTTTATTCTTACAAATGATCAGACAAAAGACCTTAATCAGAATTATTTACTACACAATACAAAGGCTAAAACTACAAGTAGTACAGTATGAGATAGGATAGTGCACTACATTGAAGCAATTATTGAAACAATTATATTAAAGCTAGCAAAAAGAAATAATTATCACATAGAGATCTGATGTAACTCACCCAGACCAATGGTCATGGGGAGATTTCTTTTGCTCAGCCTTGAGGAGTGTCCTTGGAGGGCGTCCCCACCCAAGGCAGGAATCTCCACACATCTACCCCAAGAAGGGCTGTGTTAGAAGAACCTGCCTGGGTGAAAGGGGACTGGACTTCTCTAGTAGGAAGGGATTGACTGCTCCTCACAAATGGACAGGCCAGTGAGCAGCTTCTCTGTCCCATCCAACTTCCAAAAGCAGGATGTGTGTTTGGAGTTGGGTGAACCAGGCTGGTTTGAGCATCATTCAACACCAAAACCATTCCCAGGGTGCCACTGGTAACTGGCAGATCTCACAGACAGCTTGCATGAGAGCTGGCACTGTTGGCATTGTCTGATGGCATTTTAGGCCTTCTCAGGGTAGGCCCTCCTGCCACCCGGGTCGAGAGGTTGGCTGTGAAAGTCCATCCTGGAGATGCACAGGGAGCCAAGAGTTGGGCTCCTGAGTGACATCCAACAATGGACAGGGGGATGGGACTGACCAGAGGAAAGTGTCTCAGGTACAGCTGGACTGGCAACACAAGGGGGAATTATTCCTGGCTCACTGGGCCCAGGACACCTCAGGGCCTCAGGGAAGAGCTGCAACATCCAACTGGGCTTGGGATCCAGGGCTGCATTTAACCCTGGACACCAACTGCCAGGTTCTCCAGACCTGGGAAACATGTGCTGCCATCAAAGAGGCCAAGAGGGTAAAGCCCCTGTGGGGTGGGGGATGATGGCTGAGATAGAGATGTGGGCAGGCCTGGCAGATTGATCCCAGCACACTCCCCAAACCCACCAAGGCAAGCTCTACGTGCTGACCATGGTGGACACAACCCCTGGATGGCAGGAGACACCCCCTGTGCCTCCCACCACTGCCCAGAACACCATCCTGGGCCTGGAAAAGCAAGTCCTGGGGAGACACGGCCCTCCAGAAACACTGGAGTTGGACAGCAGGACTCTTTTCCAAAACAACCTTGGGCACACCTGGAGCAGAGAGCTCGGCATGGAGGGGATGGATCATATTCCCTGTCAGGCACCAGCCTCTGGGAAAGTTGAATGGTAGAGTGGAGTGTTCAAAACCACCAGGAAAGCAATGGGCAGTGGGACCTTCAAACCTTGGGATCTGCATTCAGCAAAAGCCACCTAGTTAGTTAATCCTGCAAGCTCCAGAGATAAAACTCCAGGCCAATTCAGTATCTAAGATCAGCTCAAAAGAGCAGGTCCTTTAATCAGGCCCACAGGCCCAGGGGAACACACACGACGCGCCCTCCCAGGCAATGGTTCTACAGTTTTAGAAGATGGTCCATCCAATGCCAGAACTCTCCACCCCCCGGTTCTGCCCAGTTCTGCCCCCTGACATGCTCCTTGGGGAATTGGGTTTGGGGTCTTTGGGACCCCTTCTTCCTCATCTTTATCTTCTTCATAGCACGTACAGTCCTTGGAGCGTCTCCAACATTCTGGGCTTGAAGGTTGCTTTGTCTCTTGTGGGATCTTGTTGTCCAGGTCTAGGGTGGGATGTTGTTCAATAGAGGTGTTTTTCTACAATTCTACTTTGAAAAGACGTCTAAACATGCTGAAGGAATTTAGAAAGTTTGATATAAAATGGGGTAATAGGGTTGGGTCTGTGTAAACTACTATGCTAAAGGGTGTCATATAATACAGCTGCATTAACATCTACAGTTACTACACAACTACTTTTAAAGTCTAGAAAAAACTAAAAAAAAAAATATCCAGAAAGCTTTAAGGCATCACACAAACCTAGTTAGTTAACTCTACCAGTTGAACTGGCCCTGCCCAAAAAGAACCTCTATGTACCATTGAAGGGGATAAAATCCCTGTGGTCCATATGAGGAGTATGTTGGGGAGGACAGTTTGGATTAGTCCTGCCTTAAGCAAAGGCAAACCCACCCATGGGATTGTTTCTGCTCAAGGACTTGGGTGCACTTGGTGGATGATGCAGAGGGATGGGGAAACACTCTGTGTCCCTCAAGGGGATTTGATTTTTGGGTCAGAACAGTCCGTGATGTAGAATTGTAGAATATTGTTTGCCCAGTGACGCTCCTACTGTGTGCCAGAACTCCCATGAACAATTAGGTGTTTCCTTACGTACAGTTTTTTATTTTCCATGTTTTCGATGTTTTCTTAAAAAAAAAGTCCTGTTTCCATTCTTTCTTTCTTCAGTAGCCCCCATCTTGTGTGTCCCAGAGACTTAGTCTAACTGGGGAGTCTCCTATTGGATTTGAGTGACATAAATGAACCTGCAATAACATTTTGTGTGAGATTCCTTTCCTGAGCAGGGCAGGACTGATCAGGAAATGAGAACAGATTTCTGGCTGCCCCAGCTTAGGGACTGGACCCATATCTTGAGCTGGAAGACCTAAGACTATCTACTGTGCAATGTGGACTTTAGTGGAGGCCATGTGGACTTAATATATAGCAGGAGAAGGACTTTTGGTTTTTACTGAGCTGTGCCTTCTTTTGGTTTTGTTTGTTGGCAATAAATGAACATCCCTCTGTGTCTCAGGCAGCTCTTTCTCCAAACCAAGTAAGTGGGAGTTGGTGTCAAAGAGCTGAAATCTGCAGGTCCAGCCTTGAGTGGAGGGAGCTCAGATTTGCCCAAAGCTGCTTTGAGTGCCAGGGGTTTGATGAGGGAATGGTGGGGTGGGGATAGGGATAAAGTCTGACTGATTGTCAGACATCAAGGGTGTTGATTTTCTTATCTATTCAGACTGAAATAGGATGTGCCCAGGATCACTATCGACTGAGGATTGCTGATATCGGTGTAAAAACAGGAAAACAGTAAACAGACCACAAAAAAGACGTTTTTTCTCATGGTTTTATTAATACAATATGTTTTCACTTTGAATGCACTTGTGAGATCTGTCTAAATAACCACAAAAGAATTGAAGACTTAGAAGTCAATTATTCCCAGGGGCTTGTCTCGTTAAGATGCCATCACTGAACAGAGAGTGTGGAGGAATGAGCAGACAAGGAGACCATCCCTGTGGCTGGGGAAGCAGGAACTCAGAGTCACTGGTTCCAGGTGGAAAGTGGACTGTGGGATGTTTCTGGGAGAGCCCCTAAAGGGTGTGCTGGTTTCAGGGGGAGTACAGTTAAATTTCTTCCCCGTGGCCAGTGCAGGGCTGTGTTTTGGTTTGTGCTGAACACAGGGTTGATAATCACAGAATGACAGAATAGGATGAGTTGGAAGGGACCCACAAAGATCATCCAGTCCAACCCTTAGCCCTGCACAGGACCATCCCCAAGGGTCACACCATGAGCCTGAGAGGATCATGCAAACACTTCTTGAGCTCTGTCAGCCTTGGTGCTGTGCCCACTGCCCTGGGGAGTCTGGTCAGTGCCCAACCACCCTCTGGGGGAAGAATCTTTGTCTAAGATCCAACCTAAACATCCCCTAATACAACTCCAGGCCATTCCCTGGGTGCTGTCCCTGGTCCCCCCAGAGCAGAGCTCAGGGCCTGCCCCTCCTCTGCCCCTCCCCAGGAAGTTGGACCTGCAGTGAGGTCTCCCCTCAGTCTCCTCTTCTCCAGCTGAACACACCAAGTGCCCTCAGTGTCCTCACACACCTTCCCCCCAAGGCCCTTCCCCATCTTGGTTGCCCTCCTTTGGACACTCTCTAATGGCTCAATCTCTCCCTTCCATTGTGTCCCCCCAAACTGCCCCAATGGTGCAGGTGAGGCCGCCCCAGGGCAGAGCAGAGCGGGACAATCCCCTCCCTGGCCCGGCCAGCCATGCTGGGCCTGATGCCCCCAGGACAGGCTTGGCCCTCCTGGCTGCCAGGGCACTGCTGACTCAGGGCCAACTGGCCACCCACCAGCACCCCCAGGGCCCTTTCCCGGCTTTCCAACCTCTCCTTCCCAGTCTGTCCGTCCATCCGGAATGCCAAGAATCCTCCATAGCAGCTGTGTTCTCGGAGGGTCAACAGGCTCACAAATAGAGGTCGTCCCTGCAAAAGGCAACGTGGTCCTTTGTGTGAAGCGTGAGTCTCTCACGAGAACAAGCCATCCCCTTTTTTAGTCCAGTTCCTCAGCGATGTCTCCCTGGGCAGGTGTGGGCAGCACTTCCCAGCTGGAGGCCTTCGGTCCCTCCCCCAGCTGTGTGAGTGGTGCCCCTTCTACGCATGAGTGTATGCTTTGGAATTTTCCCGCGCTTGCACACTTTACCTCAGGGGGTCTTTTCTAAATGAGTCTGGGGGTGTACTTCATCACCCTGCTCTTCACTTTCTTCTTCAAATGCCCTTGAGGATCATCAGCGCATCATAATGTACCAATTAACTGTAGTTTATACCAAATGTTTCCTTCAAGGACAAAGTTCCTGTTTATCAGTGCTTGTTTTCTCATAACTTGACAGGAAAAGGATAGACTGTTACAGGTGGCTGGGCCAAACACAGACCAATAGTATCAACATTTAATGAAGCCCAGATACAGGAGCCAAAGGAACCCTGGGACTTTTTGGAACCTCATGGAGTTAAGGGCCAGTTGTGACACTGCAGAGCCTCAGGGAACTAAAGGAATTGTGGAGAACATCGTGGAAAACAAGACTGAGAGGAGACCTCACTGCAGGTCCAGCTTCCTGGGGAGGGGCAGGCACTAAGCTCTGCTCTGGGGGGACCAGAGACTTGACTGAAGGAATGGCCTGAAGTTGTGTCGTGGCAGGGTCAGATTGGATCTTAGAAAAAGATTCCTCCCCCAAAGGGTGGTTGGGCACTGACCAGGCTCCCCAGGGCAGTGGGCACAGCACCAAGGCTGACAGAGCTCAAGAAGTGTTTGCATGATCCTCTCAGGCTCATGGTGTGACCCTTGGGGATGGTCCTGTGCAGGGCTAAGGTTGGACTGGATGATCCTTGTGGGTCCCTTCCAACTCATCCTATTCTGTCATTCTGTGATTATCAACCCTGTGTTCAGCACAAACCAAAACACAGCCCTGCACTGGCCACGGGGAAGAAACTTAACTGTACTCCCCCTGAAACCAGCACACCATTTATGGGCTCTCACAGAAACATCCCACAGTCCACTTTCCACCTGGAATCAGTGACTCTGAGTTCCTGCTTCCCCAGCCCCAGGGATGGTCTCCTTGTCTGCTCATTCCTCCACACTCTCTGTTCAGTGATGGCATCTTAACGAGACAAGCCCCTGGGAATAATTTCCTTCTAAGTCTTCCATTCTTTTGTGGGTAATTAGCCAGATCTCACAAGTGTATTCAAAGTGAATATATTGTATTATGAAAACCATTTTAAAAGATGTCTTTTTTTGTGGCCTGTTTACTATTTTACTGTTTTATACATTGACATCAGCAATCCCCAGTCAAAAATGATCCCAGGCACATCCTAATTCAGTCTGAATAGATAAGAAAATCAAGACCCTTTATGGATTTCTGTGTTGTACAGAGTTAAATCTCCATTTATTCCAATATTCTGGGGCTACAGAAATGTTATCAAACATCCTCTGTAGTATCTGTTCACCGGGTAAACATCTGTGTGGATGGCCAGGCCCAAGGAGTGGTCAGATCTACCTGAGACACTTTCATCTGGTCAGTCCCATCCCCCTGTCCATTGCTGGATGTCACTCAGGAGCCCAACTCTTGGCTCCCTGTGCATCTCCAGGATGGACTTTCACAGCCAACCTCTCGACCCGGGTGGCAGGAGGGCCTACCCTGAGAAGGCCTAAAATGCCATCAGACAATGCCAACAGTGCCAGCTCTCATGCAAGCTGTCTGTGAGATCTGCCAGTCACCGGGGGCACCATGGGAATGGTTTTGGTGTTGAATGATGCTCAAACCAGCCTGGTTCACCCAACTCCAAACACACATCCTGCTTTTGGAAGTTGGATGGGACAGAGAAGCTGCTCACTGGCCTGTCCATTTGTGAGGAGCAGTCAATCCCTTCCTACTAGAGAAGCCCAGTCCCCTTTCATCCAGGCAGGTTCTTCTAACACAGCCCTTCTTGGGGTAGATGTGTGGAGATTCCTGCCTTGGGTGGGGACGCCCTCCAAGGACACTCCTCAAGGTTGAACAAAAGAAATCTCCCCATGACCATTAGTCTGGGTGAGTTACATCAGATTATGTAATAATTATTTCTTTTGGCTAGCTTTAATATAATTGTTTCAATAATTGATTCAATATAGTGCACTATCCTATTTTATACTATACTACTAGTAGTTTTAACCTTTGTATAGTGTAGTAAATAATTCTGATTTATATCTTTTGTCTGGTCATTTGTAAGAATAAATGATTCATTTTATATAAATATTCTCATTTTGCCAATCATTAAAACCTGTGGGAAAAAAGTGGTTCAATCCCACTTCTGTAATTCCTTAAATTTAATTTGTTGACAAAATCTGAGGCAAAGATTGGATCCCTTATTTCCTGAGGCTCCGCAGTGGGACGATGGCTCCTTGATTCCATGAGGTTGCACTGTTTCCCAGCGTTCTTTGGCTCCAGAAGGCCCTGCAGTGTGACAATGGCCCACTGACTCCATCATTTTCCCCAGGGTCACAATGGACCCTTGATTACAGGAGGTTCCCCAGTGTCACAATGGTCCCTTTGACTCCAGAAAGCCTTGCAGAGTCAGAATGGCCCCTGGATTCTGTGAGGTTCCACAAGGTCACAATGGACCCCTGATTCCATGAGATTCCACAATGTCCCACTGGTTCCCTTTGGTTCCAAACAGTTCTGTGATGTTACATTGACCCCTTGATTCCCTGACATTCCACAAAGTCCCGGGGTCCTTTTGATTCCATGAGGTTCCGCAGTGTCCCATGTTCCCTTTGGTTCCAGGAGGCCCCAGTGTATTCCAATGGCTCCTGGATTCCAGGAGATTCCACAGTGTCCTGGGGTTCCCTTGTCTCCCTGACTTTTGGAAGTGTCCAGGGTCCCTTTGTTCCCAGGAGGTTCCTTTGTTTCCATCAGGCCCTGCCACGTCCCAGACTCCCTTTGGTTCCATGAGGTGCTGCAGGGTCACAATGTCCCCTTGATTCCATGAGGTTCCACCATGTCCCAGGGTTCCTTTGGTTCCAGGGGGTTCCACAGTGACAAAACTCCCTGGTTCTTATCCTTCCAACATTTGTGGGCCCATTCTCTCCCTGCCTGGGATGGAGCCCCATTGTGTTTGTGCAGGAATGGATCCATGGCCATCCTGCCACTGCCCCAATTGAATGCTGCACAAACGTCACTGCAGGCCCGACCCTGGATGCAGGAACAGTCTGGGAACTCCAGGCCTGCTGACATTCAGCAGAGCCAGTCGGGGGCCCAAAGAGCACAAGTGATTGACTGCAACCCCTGCAGGTCTCTGGCATTGCTGGGGACAAAGGCAGGAACTGCCAGGAGCTCTGCAGAGCCCTGACAGTGCCACTGCAATCCCAAGCTGCATTGCCCGGGGCAACCCTCAGCACAGCCAAGGCCACAACCCTTCCTGAAAGGTGTCCCTTCTGGGCAGGGCCAGGGGGACAAACCCCTCCCTCTGTCCCTGCACATGTTGTGTCCAATTCTCATCCCCACTTAGGGGCAAAGTCAGGCTACATTGGGTGTTTAGCTTTGCATTTGCTTCACTCTTTTGTGCTTCCAACACACACACCCCCCAGTCTGGGCAGAGTCTGGCCCCCCAAGAACACAAGACCTGACTATTTGTGGCTCCCACTGCAGTGGTTGGAACTTGGGCCACAATCTGTGCCAGGAGCAGAGAGGTCCCTCCCCACAGAAACTTCTTGGCAATGGAGTTCTTAAGAAAACGGGACAGGCTGTGGGGATCACTTGCAGGGCACAGCCAGGGACGTGTCTTGACCAGCCTCCTGTTTAACAAGACCAGCCTTTTCAGCCTCTTTGCTCTCTCTTTTCTCATGCTTGTTCCTCCAGTGACCACTGTGATCCCATCCTTCCCCTTCCTTTCGTTCTTTCCTCGACATCCCATGACAAGTCTTGCTCAGTCCCCAAATGTGCTTTCTTGTTGCCCATCATAAGTCTCAGACCCCAAGCATGAAAACCCCACCCACATTTGTGAGGTCATCCTGGGAGGTTCTGCCATTGACCCACTTTGGTGAAGCCTTCACACAGATATTTTGGAACTCTCTTTGAATTATTTTTTTACCTTTTGGGCTTAGAAGGGTTTCTCCAAAAACATGGCAATTCATGTCCTCAAAAATGGAAATTCTTTGGAGAAGGAGTTTGGGACTGAAAGTATCCCAGAAATATTTTGCTTGGAAGAGAGCTAAAAGGTCATCTGGTCCAAGTCCCTGGATGTGGGCAGTGACATCTTTTACTAATTAAGGTTACTCACTTTCCCTGACCTTGGATGAATGCAGGGATGGGACATCCACTTCTCTAGAAACCTGTTCCAGTTCTTGCTGCCCTCATTATTAAATATTTCTTCCTATTATAAATATAAAACTCTTCTCTTTCAGTTTAAAGCTATTGACCCGTGTTCTGCCACTACAGACCTTGGTAAAACATATCCCTGTGTTTTCCTTAGACTATGAGCACCATGTGTTCATCTGCAAACACCTTGGAGAGTACCCAGGGATCTCCCAAGAAAAGATTTGGAGGCCTCAAGCCCATGACCACTCTGTAGGGACTAAGGAGCTCTGGGCTCCATGGTGTGGAGACTGAGGACAGTGCAGGAGTAGCCAGAGAGGGCTTGAAGGGTGGATCCTTTTGTCGTAGCAGGAGACAGCAACAGAAATAAAGAAATAATGCCAAGTGCAGCTGGGGAGGTCCAGACTGGAAACAAAGAGAAAGGAGTTTCACTCTGAGAGCAATGGTGTGATGCAACACATCACCCAGAAGGAGTCTGGGTCAGCCCAAGGCTTTGTGTGTGCAGGAAGAGCCAGGGAGGACGCAGAGATGTCAGTGCAGGAAGGTGCCAGCCAGGTGGGGCAGCCGGGGGGATGACGACAGCCTGCAGGGAAAGGGGCAGGGCATGGACACCGTAGGACAGCCTGGGCTGGAGAGGAGACAGGGAGGGGGAGAAGCTGAAAGGCCCTGCCAGAGCCACCTTCTGCAGGCCTTTGGCCAGGGCTGCTGTCTGTGCCCCTGATGCCAGGAGGAGACGAGTGCCCCTTGCCCCCCTGGGGCCTCATGGCCTCCTTGTCCCTGCTCAGCAGCCTGGCAGGTGCCACCCCATGGGCCTGCCCTTGGCATTGCACATCCCACAGCCCAGTGCCCCAGGAAGAGCCCTGAGGAATGAGGCAGGGACAGGATCTGCCTTCCCAGGGGATGGGGATCAGGGCTTGGTCCTCTGGATTAAGGAAACAAGTCAAGGTTTCTTCAGCATCAGAGCCACCTTTCCCTTGCTTGTCCATCCTTGGCATCACTGCAGTTTTCTGTTCCAACTGGAATCTGGGGACACTTTCTGACTCCTGTCCCTCACTGGGACCCATTAACAGTACAAGAAACTTCAGCCTTTCAAACTCATTTTGACTTCTTGAGAAGTTGTTTGAACTTCCTCTCAGGGACTGAGTCTCATGTAAACAACATCAAACCCCCCTGAGGTTCATTAAATGCCTGGGGTTGTTGCTGTGCTGCTGAGCTGGGCCGGGCTCCTGGCACACAGGGAGCTCCTGGCAAGCAAGAAGAGCTTCAAAGAGACAGCTCTGCTGGTGAGCAGCTCCTCTGCACAGCCCAGCAGGGCTGAGGGCACTGCCAGGGCAGCTCAGGGACACCAGCAGGGCACAGACAGAGCTTCAAGGGGCTCAGCACTGGCAGGATGGCTGAGAGCTCCCTGCAGGAGGAACCTTGGCAGGGCTGCACATGGTGAGTCTGTGGCTGCAGGGCAGTGCAGGGGCAGCTCCTGGAGGCATCTCCTAAAGCTGGTCCAGCCCCAGCTGATGGGATGGGTGAGCAGGGGCTGTTTTGGGGCACTTTGGCAGAGCTGTGAAGCCGGGGGTGCAGCCAGGGGTGCCCAGGGCTGTGGGGCAGAGCAGGGTCCTGCAGCCCAGGGCGCTGTGCTGGGCAGGGACTCTGCTGCCTGCCAGGGGCAGCTCTCAGCCGGCCCGGGGAGCTGCTCCCAGGGCTGGGGCACAAGGGCTGTGGGCAAGGAGCAACCCCTGGGAGGGCAGGGAAAAGCTCTTCACCTGTTTAGAGTAGGCTGCAGGTTGTGAGGGCTGCTCAGAGCTCCAGGTCATTACAGAACATTTCTCAGAGGAGTTTTAAGAAAGCACAGCAAGTCATGGGATACCTCAAAGTGAAGGATCCTGTTCTTTCCATCTTCAAATACGTGTTTTCTAGGCAGGAAATTGGTCCTAAAAATTAATCTCACAGTTCAGGTGGAGGTACTGAAACTGCAAATCTATTCCTCTTGGAGGAGAAGAGACCAGGCAGTATCAGAAATCCCCACACCTGTGCCTTACATGTAGCTCTGGGTCACTTTTCCAGCCTCCTCAGGGTTGCTCTGACGTTGCCATCAGAGCCTGCACAGCCAGAGACTCCCCTGGGCAACACTGCATTGTTGGGCTGGAACAGAGAACATTTACCAAAGCTGCCCTTTTAAACAGTGCTGCCCTGCACTCATCAAACTTTAGGTATTTGTGTTTATTAAAAATTAATTTGCATGTGAAGTTATGTTCAGGCAGCACAAGGGAAAGCACAGGGCAGATGGGAACAGATGGAGGGACACTGCAGCTCTCCTGGCTCTGCACTGAGCTACAGAGAGCTGAGCTGTTTGTCCTCTCCTGTTTAAAGTCTTGTTACATTTTCCATCATAAAAATGAGGATTTGTACTCCTAACAAGAGCAGGTACCAGATGCAACCATCAAAAATAATGAACACAGTCAACATTATTTAAAGGACATGCTAAGCCTTTCCACGTCTTGAGAGTGGAGACTGAACTTTGCCATTAAAGGTGGATGATGCCTGACATCCCTTGGGAGGGTTTGATGCTGTCACAGACCAGCTCCGTGTCCCCACTGGAGAAGGGGAAAACTGAGCCCTTGGCAGCACATGGGCAGAGCTCCTGTTCCTCACAGCACCCTCAGTCAGCACAAACAAGGGAAAGGAAAAGCGTTTCAGTTCAGGGGATTTCTGTGAGAAATAAAGTGGCTTTGCTTAGAGGAGTCTGTCTTAACTTCTCCCTGTCCTTTCCTGTTTCTCAACAGTGTCCCAGTGCTGGGAAGCAGCAAATGTGCAACAGCAGCTCCATGGCCCAGTTCCTCCTCCTGGCATTGGCAGACAGGCGGGAGCTGCAGCTCCTGCACTTCTGGCTCTTCCTGGGCATCTCCCTGGCTGCCCTCCTGGCCAACGGCCTCATCCTCAGCGCTGTAGCCTGTGACCACCACCTGCACACCCCCATGGGCTTCTTCCTGCTCAACCTCTCCCTCACAGACCTGGGCTGCATCTGCACCACTGTCCCCAAAGCCATGCACAATTCCCTCTGGGACACCACAGCCATCTCCTACATGGGATGTGCTGCACAGCTCTTTTTCTTTTTCTTCTTCCTTGGAGCAGAGTTTTCCCTCCTCACCATCATGTGCTACGACCGCTACGTTGCCATCTGCAAACCCCTGCACTACGGGACCCTCCTGGGCAGCAGAGCTTGTGCCCACATGGCAGCAGCTGCCTGGGCCACTGGTTTTATCAATTCTCTGCTGCACACAGCCAATACATTTTCCCTGCCCCTGTGCCAGGGCAATGCCCTGGGCCAGTTCTTCTGTGAACTCCCACACATCCTCAAGCTCTCCTGCTCACACTCAGGCTACCTCAGGGAACTTGGGCTCATTGGGGTTAGTGCCTCTTTAGGACTTGGTTGTTTTGTTTTCATTGTTTTCTCCTATGTGCAGATCTTCAGGGCTGTGCTGAGGATCCCTTCTCAGCAGGGGCAGCACAAAGCCTTTTCCACGTGCCTCCCTCACCTGGCCGTGGTCTCTCTGTTTATCAGCACCTCATTCTTTGCCTACCTGAAGCCCCCCTCCATCTCCTCCCCATCCCTGGATCTGGCCCTGTCAGTTCTGTACTCAGTGGTGCCTCCAGCACTGAACCCCCTCATCTACAGCCTCAGGAACCAGGAGCTCAAGGATGCCCTGAGGAAACTGATGACTGGATGCTTCTCAGGAGTAACAACCTGCCTTATTCCTTCTGCAGAACACTCATTGTGTAACCCTTTACTGGCCTAGCCTACCTTCTAAAGCTTTTGAGAGTGGCAGCAGGGGAGTTTTCCTATATTTCTTCTTCTTTTAATGTTGTTAACACGGAAATTTATTCTTCATCCCTTACCTAATTCACTCTCTACCTCTTTGTTTTGACCCACAATTGTGTAAATGAGGAATCATTCTCTGTGTGCATTTAAACAAAATAAAAGTTCCTGCAGCAACTTCTTTGTGAAATATCCTGCCTTTGTTATTCTGTACATGAGGAATCACAGTCTCTGAGTATAATAAAGGACTGGAATTCTTTTTTCCTGATTCCCCCTCCAAGGTCTTCTCTGAAGCTGGAGGGCAGTGCCTGTGTGCAGAGGAGAAGGGGCAAAGAGTCCTGGTACAGGAGCACTGCCAGGGAGCAGTAGCTCTTGGGCTTTTCAGAGATGCTCTTTTTCCACTGCCTCCCTCTCCTTTGTGGTCCTTGCCCAAGGCCTGAGTGCTCTGGCAGCTCAGTCACTGCTGTGTCAGTCCTGTGACCATGGGCAGGGACAGGCCCTGGGCACAGCTGGCACAGAGCTGGGCTCCTTAACATCATTTCCATCAGGAAAGGGGATCCCCCTGGGCAGTTCCCGAAGACTTTGTTCTTTTTGAAAGGTTGGTGTAAAGAACAAGGCCAAGGAACAGACTCTGCAAAGTCTCATTGCTTTGCTTGTTTCCCCATTCAGTCCCGGCAGTGAGAGAAGTGACTCACTGGGGTACTTGAGGGACTGAGGGCTGGTTCAGATGTTCTGTGCTGGTGGCCAGTGGCAAAGGGTCTCCACGTCACCTGCCTGGGGCTCTGCAGCTTGTGAGGGCTCTGATGGAGGTGAGGACTTGTCTGTAGGAACTCAGGAAGTGCAGGAGAGCACAGAGGATCTGCAGGGACAGCCCATCCCATCCAGTCAGCAGGGAATGGAGCCCTGGAGCAGAATCCTGCCCAGGGTGGAGTTACCAGAGCTCAAGTACTAAATCTGCCTGTGAACTGGTAAAGGAGAGTTCTGCAACCCCAGGGGATGCAGCAGGAACAGGGAAAGGACTCTGGCCAGTGACTCGTCTGACCCACAGTGAACTCCCCTTGTGCCTCCCCAGCTCAGGGAGGGCTGTACCAGAGCCAGGGGTGGGCTTTCCAGGAGGGTGTCCTGAAGAACTCTTCAGCCCACAGGTTGGATGGAGTGGAGCCCTGCCCTGCCCTCTGTGCCATTGGAAACAGCCCATGGTCCTGCCCAGCCTTGTTCTTGGCTACTGAGCCTTCCAGGACTATGGCAGAGGGTGGAGAGGAGTGATCCCCATCCTGCTGGGTCTGCTCCCCACCCTGACCAGCATGGCCAGTGCAGGCTCAGCCCAGGGTGCCACAGCCCCTCCCTGTGCAGAGCAGCACTTCCAGCTCAGGGCCCTGCAGGGATCCCAGGCTGGGATCTGCAACTGGCCAAGGCAGCCTGGACACACTGACCTGGGCAAAGGGATGTCCCTGCAGAAGAGCAAGGCAGCATTTCTGGGCCTGCAGAGAGGAATCCCTGACACAGAGACACCTCTTTCTGCAGCCCCCCTGGGGACAGGCTGCTCTGTCCCTGGGCCAGGACTCTGGGCTGGGCTGGGCAGAGGGGCTGGCACTGAGGGGCACAGTCAGGCTGTGCTGGGCATCTCCTGGAGGTGACACCAGGGCTCCTGCAGTTTCCCTGCCCTCCATTTCCTCCTGCCATGCTGAGTGTCCAGCCCCTGAGCTGATGGGGATGCTGAGACTCCTCTCTGTGCCCCAGGAGCTGCTGTGCCCTTCAGAGGGGCTGGGGCTGTGGGGGGAGTGCCCAGAGCTCTGCAGCACCCTGGACTGTGCTGTGGGGCCAGACCAGACTGGGCTGCTCCACCAGTTGACCTCTCTAATGAAACCACTTCTAATTTTCTCCTGAAGAACCATGAGAATATGTGTTGTGTCCTGAGCACTAAACTGGAACTAGAAAGGTTTTGGTGTCAGGGATATTGAGAAGGCTGGGCAGTGTCACTGGGAGACCTCTCCCAAACCCTTGGAAAGGCCAGAGCCAGCCCAGAGCTTCCTGGGGCCTTAGCAAAGACAGACATGGAACCAGTCTGCAAACAGGGCAGCAAGGAGGGTTGGCAGAGTTCCACACTGCTCAGGCTCAGCAGGGAAGGGGATAGGGCAAGTCCTCCTGCAGCCATTGCCAGGCATGGGAAGGACAAGGCAGGGATTGCAGAACCCCTGTGGGAGGGAATAGAAGAGGATGTTGTGTGTCCAGACTTCAGCAAGGCCTTTGACATGGTCTCCTGTGGTCTCCTTAGAGCCAGACTGGTGAGAGCTGCACTGGACAAGTGAAACATGTGGTGGGTGGGAAATTGAAATTGATGAGGGTCAAAAGTCATGGCACAAATTCCTCTTGGTAGCAACTCCCAGGTGACATCCATCAGGGACCAGCCCTTGACTATTCCTATGGAACATCTTTATTATGTCTCTGGATGATGGGATGAAATGCACTTTCCACTCCTTTGTGGATGAGGCCAAGTTGCAGTGAGTCTGTGAGAAACCTTGTCTAGTTAATGGTGACTTGTACCAAAAATGTGGTCAAGATGACTGAGTTGGATAAACTTGTTTTGCCATCAGGTGCCAGCAAGGGCCAAGACAAGGAAGAAAAAGCTCAGGGTCAGAGGAAGGGCAATTCAAAAGGGGAGAAAAAGACCAAACGCAACCAAACCAAACCCAACCAAACACAGAATGACAGAATATGCTGAGCTGGAAGGGACCCACAAGGATCATCCAGTCCAACCCAACTCTTCCATTGCCATCTCCCCCACCCCAGCAGGCTCTGGAGCAAAGCACAGCTGAGGTCCAGCCCAGCTCTGCTCTGACAGAAAGAACCTGCAGTCAGGGAGAGGAACAGGACAAAGTCTTGTTTAACCAGCCTGAGGAATAATGGGATCAATGACCTCCTGTATTCCTGGGCACTTGAATGACCCTGTGGATCAGGTTTGGTAGCAGTGAGGGGGCTGCAGGTTTCCCTTGGGGAAGAGGAGATCTCTGTGTCAGAGAGAGCCAGTTTCAGGTAACTCCAAAATGGACCAGCCAGTGCCCAAAGCTGAGCCAAAAAGCAATTCCAGAGGCACCTCAGTGATAACCCTTTGGAGAAAGGATAAAATCCAGGGTGCTGGAACCCAGAGAGGAGTGAGAGAAATGTGGGAGAAACAACTCTGCAGGCATGAAGGTGGGCAGAGAAGGAGGAGGAGTGAGAGAGAGCTTTGGTGGGCACCTGGCAGCCAGAACCAACCCCCAGCCCTGAGAGCCACAGCTGAGCCCAGCACAAAAGCTCCTTTAGGTCTGGAGGTTCTTTGCAGCAGCTTTTTAGCAGAGCTGCCAGATGGGCCATCAAAGGGGATGTTCAGCTGGGTCTGAAACCTGTGTCAGCCTTGTCAGCCTTGGCTCTGTAGGAAAGAACTATAGAATCCTAAATAGTTTGAGTCAGATGGGACCTTTATAGGTCATGTAGTCCAACCCCCTGCAATGAACAGGGACACGTTCAACTAGATCAGGTTGCTCACAGCATTTCTAACCTGGTCTTGAATGTTTCCAATGGTGGGGCATCTATGACCTCTCTGGGCAACCTGTGCCAGTGTTTCATCACCTTCAGTGTAAAAAATTTCTTCCTTATATCTAGTTCCAATCTGCTCTTTTTCAGTTGAAAACCATTATCACTTGTCTTATTACAACTAAGTCTGTCCCCATCCTTCTTATAGGTGTGATCTCAGGAGCTCCTGACAAGCCTTGACCAAACCAGCTGAGCAATGAAGAGCCCCTGGACTGGACCAGGGCTGTGGGGAAGTGTCCCTGGACTGGACCAGGTGCTCCTGGACGATACAGGTGGGAACAATCTGGAGTGGAACAGTTTGGGAACACAGGATAATCAGTCATCCCCTGAAAGCCTTGGAACATTCCCTGCCTGAATTGTGACCCGAACGGAACAGTTTGGATACAATTCCCAAATAGTTTGGAAACTCCAGTCATTCCTGACCAGGATAGAATTTCAGCAGATAACTAAAGCCAGTCCCCTTATGAGCCCACACCCAGCAGTGCTGAGGGAGGCCCTGGCAGCTCCCCAGCACCTCCCTCTCAGTGGGACACCTCTGGCAGCCTCTCCCAGCTCGGGAACCCTCCAGTTTGCAACACTCCAAAGAGCGGCGCTGATGCCCAGGACAATTCTGATCCCCCTCCACAAACACTCCTCCAGCTGGGACCCTTGTCTGGTGGGAAACACAAAGGGATTGGTGGGAGTGTTTCCCTGACAACAGGAGAATTTGGGAGAGGGACCTTTCCACACCCAACTATTGATGTGTCCACACATCTCTGCCTGGGTGTGGGTGTGAATTGACTGTGGTGGAAATGTTGTTGTGAATCTGTAATTCGTTCAGTGTTAAAATTGTGGCACATGCTATTGAATCACTTGACAACTGTTAAACAGGTCAATAATTAAATGATACTAAACTCTTTTGCCCCCTTATCTTTGTGTCTAAATCCTTTGCCCCCTGACCCTCTTGCATCCCAAGGATCTGTGGAAATCATTCCCTTTCATAAAAAAAAATCATTTTTCCTGACGTCCACTTTAAAATCTTCCTCCTTAGCTAAACTACAAAATAACTCCAATTAGTTGTTGACGTCTTGAAGAAAAATAAAGAAAGAAAAATAATTTGTTTTTCAGTGTTTTAATGGGTCCCACAATGTGTTTGGAGCTGCATCAGCTGTCAGTCCAAGATGGGCCATTTCAGAACTGGTGTGGCTGGGAGGTGACGAGAAAGGTTGATCATCCAGGGTCAGTGTGGATCTCCTGAGGAGACACTCAGCATCAAGATCACTTGGAGAACACCTCTATCACCTCTTCTCTGAACTAGAAAGTATCCATTATTGAATAAAAAAAAAAGTACAAACTTCGAAGACTTGTTTTGAAATTGCCTTGAAGACAATTAAAGGAAGACAAAGAGATCCTGAGGGATTTCTGCATTTTAATGAGCCCCACGGTGTGTTTGCAGCCCAGTCCATGACCCTGAGGTACTGAGAGAAGATTGAAGCAGCTGCTCAAGAAGTCAGAAGCCAAACTGCAAGTGCCTTGAAGCATTGCTGGGCCCCACTGAGGGCAGGCACTGCCAAAGCCTCCCCAGGGACTCCTTGGAGCAGCTCCTTGGAGGCCAGGAGTGCAGGCAGACCAAGGCTCTGGGCAGGCCCCTGCAATGCTGAGCAAAGCCTGCCTTGGTTTTGTGGAGCACAAAGGCCAAGGCCTGAGCCCCAGGCCCTGGCCCAGCAGATCCTGTCCCTCCCGGCTGGCTCAGGGCTGTTTGGGGGGCACTGGGATGGGAGGGGGAGGAAAAACAAAGGCCCAAAACTGGGCAACCCCTGCCAGGCTGCTGAGGGAGGGGCGAGGCAGAACCCAAGTGCAGAACCTGCCAGGAAAGTGGCTTGTGGTGGCCTGAGTGGCAGAGGCAGCTGCCAGAGGCAAGGGGACAAAGGCCTGGGTGCCTTTGGGCCTTGCAGCCCTGCCAGAGCCCTTGGCCATCTCTCCTGCAGGCTGTCCTGCCCTGGCCCTGCTGCTGCTCTGGCCTTGCAGGCTGCACACACCCCTCCTGCTTTCCCACCCCCTCCCAGCAGCATTTCTAGACCCTCCCTGATGGCTCTGCACCAGCTCTGGCTGTTGCCATGTGCACTTGGCCTTCTTACCTTGGATCCTGAGCCCCTGTGCCACAGGACATCCCTGCCAGAGCCCAGGCCCTTCTCCTGGGGGTCACTGCAGAGCTGAGCAGATCCAGGTCACCTCCCATTCCTCTGCCAACCCCCTGGGCCTGCTCTGGGCCCTCCAGGTCCTTGCCCTGCTCCCAAGGGCTGTGGGGGTGCTTCATGGTCAGGGCTTGGGGTTTAGAGCTCAGGGTGGGGATTAGGCAGAACTTTGGGAGGTTTGTTGTTCTGCTGGCAGTGTCTGGTTCATGATTAGGGGAAGAGATTTTTGGGCTGGGTTAGGATTAAAGTTTGGCTTTTTTTACTGGTTATACAGGTTTGGGAATGGGGTGGGCATTAGTGGACAAATAAGAGTCTGGAGTTCTGGATTTGGGTTTTGCCTTTGAGGACAGGTTGAGGTTGCGATTAGAGCAGTGGATTCCTTTCAATGGGTGGGGCAGCACTTTTAGATTGGGGTTTCAGGTTAGAAACAGTGGAAAAGTCCATCAGGAGTGTTTACACAGTGTTTCAGCACCCTCAGCATTACCTAAAGTTGTTTTTACCTCATCAAAATCTTTCCTCTCTGTTGGACAAGCCCCTCTTTCCTTCCCCAAATAGCCAATCCTTTTTGTCTCAGTTCCTCCTAATCTCCCCCAAACTTTCATCTGGGTGGGCTCAACTTTGAGATGACACTGTGCAACCTCATGGAATCAAGGGGCCATTGTGGCACTGCAGGGCCTCATGGAAACCAAGGAACACAGGGACACTGTAAAATCTTGTGGAACCAGGGGACCATTTAACATTTGGGGCCTCATGGAACAAAAGGAACCCTGAAACCTTTTGGAACCTCATGGAACCAGGAGGCCATTGTGTCACTGTGGAGCCTCATGGAAACAAGGAAACCCTGGGACACTGTGGAACCTCATAAAATCAAGGGGCCACTGTGGCACTACAGGGCCTTTTTGGAGCCAAATGGACCTTGGGACAGTGGGGAACCCTATGGGATCAAGGGACCATTGTGACACTGGGGAAACTCGTGGAAAAATGGAACTTATGGACACTGTACAACTTCATGGGATCAAGGGGTCATTGTGACACTGAGGACACCTCATGGACTGAAGGGACCACCGTGACACTACAGGGCATTCTGGAGCCAAAGGAACCTGGGGACACTGTGCAGCCTCATGGAATCAAGGGGCCATTTTGATACTGCAGGGCCTCATGGAAAAAAGAGAAAACCCAGGCTTGTCCAGGTCCTGAGGGTGATTCAGAAGGGAGGCAGCAGTGATTTCTCCCTACAGACCCACCACTCCAGTGGTCTCTCCCTGCAGTCCATGGGTGTCCTGAGCATTTTCCCCGGTGCCTCCCTGCCCTGAAGGTTTGTGGCCATCAGGCTGGAGCTGAGGGGGTTGGGCAGGTGCCTGAGGAGGGGGGAGAACAAGGGCTGTGTCCAACTGTGCCAGGAGGGCTGTGCTGGGCAAGGATGAGGAGGCTGCAGAAAACAGTGGCACTGGGGAGGGGAGAGGAGCAGCTGGAGAGACCTTGTGCCTGCCCACGCTGGGCAGGAGCTGCCCCAGGATGGCAGCTCTGAAGCACTCCCAGGATGTCCCTGGGAACAGGAGGGGAAGACTGGATCTGAAAATGGAACCAGAAAGCAGAGAGCAGGAGTGTCATGGGGACACTGCAGGAGAGTTGCAGCCCTGGAGCAAGGTGACAGAAGAAGTGACCCAGTCCATGCAGTGGCCTCAGAAGATCCCACAGCATCCTGGAGATGCTGGAAGGGAGCCCAGCTCTGCTTCACAAGTTCCCAGGGCCTGTCCCTGCCTGTGCTCCAAGGGCTTCCACCCCCCAGGACTGTGCTCAGAGAGCACTCAGGCCTTAGAGTGAGAAAGGGGCTCAGGAGGACAGTGTGGAAGTGGCAAGAGAGCAGCTCTGCAAAGACCAAGCACTGCTGCTCCCTGGCAGTGCTGCTGAGCTGGGATTATTGTCCCCTTCCCGTTTGCAAAGACACCCTGTCCTGCAGTGTGCTGTCCTTTAGGAACATCTGAGAAGAAGGGCCTTGGACAAAGAAGGCACTGCAGGGTCCTTTATTTTGTTTAAATACTTAGAGAGCACAATTCATCATTTATACATCTCTGGGTCAAATTCAATGGGTAGACAGTAAATTAAAAGGCAGATGCATAATAATATTTCATTGCACAGAAAATATTACTGCAAGAAGAACCCGATGACCTCCACGAAAAATGTGAACAGGAAGGCTGGGCCATTAAGGAGTCCCATTCTGAATGCTACACACCAGAAAACTGGAACTTTATTGCTCCTGAAAAGCATCCAGTCATCATTTTCCTTATGGCATCCTTGAGCTCCTGGTTCCTCAGGCTGTAGATGAGGGGGTTCAGTGCTGGAGGCACCACCGAGTACAGAACTGATAGTGCCAGATCCAGGGATGGGGAGGAGATGGAGGGGGGCTTCAGGTGGGCAAATGCTGCGGTGCTGACAAACAGAGAGACCACAGCCAGGTGTGGGAGGCACGTGGAAAAGGCTTTGTGCCGTCCCTGCTGAGAGGGGATCCTCAGCACAGCCCTGAAGATCTGCAGATAGGAGAAAACAATGAAAACAAAACAACCAAACACTAAACAGGCAGTAACCCCAAGGAGCCCAAGTTCCCTGAGGTAGCCTGAGTGTGAGCAGGAGAGCTTGAGGATGTGTGGGAGTTCACAGAAGAACTGGCCCAGGGCATTGCCCTGGCACAGGGGCAGGGAAAATGTATTGGCTGTGTGCAGCAGTGAATAGAGAAAGCCAGTGGCCCAGGCAGCTGCTGCCATGTGGGCACAAGCTCTGCTGCCCAGGAGGGTCCCGTAGTGCAGGGGTTTGCAGATGGCAACGTAGCGGTCGTAGCACATGGTGGTGAGGAGACAATACTCTGTTCCAAGGAAGAAGACAAGCAGAAAGACCTGTGCAGCACATCCTATGTAGGAGATGGTTGTGGTGTTATGGAGGGAATTGTGCATGGCTTTGGGGACAGTGGTGCAGATGCAGCCCAGGTCTGTGAGGGAGAGGTTGAGCAGGAAGAAGCCCATGGGGGTGTGCAGGTGGTGGTCGCAGGCTACGGCGCTGAGGATGAGGCCGTTGGCCAGGAGGGCAGCCAGGGAGATGGCCAGGAAGAGCCAGAAGTGCAGGAGCTGCAGCTCCCACCTGTCTGCCAATGCCAGGAGGAGGAACTGGGTGAGGGAAGTGCTGTTGGACATTTGCTGCCTCTGGACATGGGGACCTGTTCAAGGAGGAAAGGACAGTGACTGTGCAGGGCAAACTTCTCTGGGAAAAGCCAAAGCCCTTTCTCAGAGGCCCATCCCTGTTCCTCAACACCTCCCGCTTGACCATGTCCAGGTGTCCTTCCTTCCCCGTGGTCGCTGGAGCCCTGATTGCTGCTGGCCAAGTGCTCTGTGAGCAGCAGAACCTCGGCCTGCAGGACACTGGGCAGTCAGCCCTGCTCCCCCCAGTCAGGGCACGGGAACAGGGAGGGCAGGGCCAGTCCTGGGGGGTGAACTTTGACAAAGAATCTGCTCCTAAGGCAGAGCAGCTTGTCAGCAACAGCACTGCCAGGGTGCAGGAAGGGGATGGCAGAAGGCAGAGGGAGAGATTCTGCTGCACTGCGGGAGAACAGAGAGGCCTGTGAGGCAGGAGGATTGTCTGAGGCCTCGTGCAGAGTGAGGGGAGCTGCTCTGTCCCTCTGTCCTGTGCCAGCTGCCCTGCACTGGCACCTTTCTGAGACACAGTCCAAAGTTACACTCCTGTGTTCCCCTGGAGAGCAGAGAGACCCACGGCAGAGAAATGGGCTCCCCTCTTTCCCAAAGTCAGGCAGAGTCGGCTCATTCCCAGCCTGCCAGAGCCCCCCGGGACACAGAGAGCTGGGACACCTCCTTGCTGTGCTCAGCCCTGCACAGGAGGAGCCCCAGGGGCTGGGCCTGACTCTGCAGCTCAACCTGCCATTCCCAGAGAGCCTGTCAGCAATAGCAGGAACACCTGAGCAAGGCAAGGAGAGAGACAGCCGGGCCCTGAGGAAAGGCTTTCCCTTCCCAGCCCTGCACAGCCCCTCCCAGACAGCCCCAGGGCAGGACAGTCCCCTCAGGCCCTGCTCAGCAGCAAATGGGCCCAGGGCAGCAGAGATGCTCCTGCTCTAACCTGCACAGCTGAGATTCCATTCCCACCAAGCTGAGCCAGGCAAATGTGCAAGCACAGATTCAGGAAAGCAGAGACTCAAGCACAAAAGCCCTGCCCCTGATGTGCTAAGGAAATGTCCCCTCTGAAATTACCTGGCTACAGACTGGAGCTGTGAGAAGCCCTGATGCATCATGTAAAACACTCTCCAAAGCAGCAGGACCCTGCTCCACCATGACTTCCCCCTTCCACACACAGCTTCTCCCCACAGCACCATCCGTAGCTCCCTGGGCAGGCTGAGGGTTGATCCTGCAGGCAAAGAGTTCCTTCCCCGCAACACAGAGCCCTGGGCTGCAGGACCCTGCTCTGCAGGACAGCCCTGGGCACCCCTGGCTGCACCCCCCTTCACACCCTGCATCTGTCCCTGGAAGGAACCTCCTGCCCTGTCCCTCTGCTGGTGCCACAGGGAAGCCCTGCCCTGGAGCTCCTCCTGCTCCTCTGCAACAGAGAAACTGTGGGAGTCCTCCTAAAAGATCCTCCAGGCTGTGGGATGTGCCAGCTTTGGGAGATTCCTCCAGGCACACAAGCAACACTGTCCTCCCTGCATAGACTTACCATGGAGAGGCTGTGAAAACCTCTCCCACACTGAAGGTTCAGCTCAATGTCTTTGCAATCTTGATTCCCTTGAACCTTTTCCTGCCTCACTCCCTTCCCCTCAGTGCCTGCAGGCAGTGCCCTCAGCCCTGCTGGGCTGTGCAGAGGAGCTGCTCACCAGCAGAGTTGTCTCTTTGAAGCTCTTCTTGCTTGCCAGGAGCTCCCTGTGTGCCAGGAGCCCGGCCCAGCTCAGCAGCACAGCAACAGCCCCAGGCATTTCATGACCCTCAGGGGGGTTGATGTTGTTTACATGAGACTCAGTCCCTGAGAGGAAGTTCAAACAACTTTTCAAGAAGTCAAAGTGAGATTGAAACACTCAAGTTTCTTGTAGTGCTAATGAGTCTCACTGAGGGACACAACTGAGAACATGTCCCCAGGTTCCAGTTACAGCAGAAAACTGCAGACAGTGATGCCAAGGATGGACAAGCAAGGGAAAGGTGGCTCTGATGCTGAAGAAACCTTGACTTCTTTCCTTAATCCAAGGGGCCAAGCCCTGACCCCCAGCCCCTGGGAAGGCAGATCCTGTCCCTGCCTCATTCCTCAGGGCTCTTCCTGGGGCACTGGGATGTGGGATGTGCAATGCCAAGGGCAGGCCCATGGGGTGGCACCTGCCAGGCTGCTGAGCAGGGACAAGGAGGCCATGAGGCCCCAGGGCTGCAAGGGGCACTCCCCTCCTCCTGGCATCAGGGGCACAGACAGCAGCCATGGCCAAAGGCCTGCAGAAGGTGGCTCTGGCAGGGCCTTTCAGCTTCTCCCCCTCCCTGTCTCCTCTCCAGCCCAGGCTGTCCTACGGTGTCCATGCCCTGCCCCTTTCCCTGCAGGCTGTCGTCATCCCACCTGGCTGGCACCTTCCTGCACTGACATCTCTGCGTCCTCCCTGGCTCTTCCTGCACACACAAAGCCTTGGCCTCATCCAGACTCCTCCTGGGTGATGTGTTGCATCACACCATTGCCCTCAGAGTGAAACTTCTTTCTCTTTGTTTCCAGCCTGGACCTCCCCAGCTGCACTTGGCATTATTTCTTTATTTCTCATGCTGTCTCCTGCTATGACAAAAGGATCCATCCTTCAAACCTTCTCTGGCTACTCCTGTACTGTCCTCAGTCTCCACACCATGGAGCCCAGAGCTCCTTAGTCCCTACAGAGTGGTCATGGGCTTGAGGCCTCCAAATCTTTTCTTGGGAGATCCCTGGGTACTCTCCAAGGTGTTTGCAGATGAACACATGGTGCTCATAGTCTAAGGAAAACACAGGGAGACATTTTACCAAGGCCTGTAGTGGCAGAACACGGGGCAATGTCTTTGAACTGAAAGACTAGAGTATTATATTTATAATAGGAAGAAATATTTAACAATGAGGGTGGCAAGAACTGAAGCAGATTTCCAGAGAAGTGGATGTCCCATCCCTGCATTCGTCCATGGTCAGGGAAAGTGAGTAATTTTAACCAGTAAAAGATGTCACTGCCCACATCCAGGGACTTGGACCAGATGACCTTTTAGCTCTTTTCCAAGCAAAATATTTCTGGGATACTTTCAGTCCCTATCTCCTTCTCCAAAGAATTTCCATTTATGAGGACATGAATTGCCATGTTTTTGGAGAAACCCTTCTAAGCCCAAAAGGTAAAAACATAATTCAAAGACACTTCCAAAATATCTGTGTGAAGGCTTCACCAAGTGGGGTCAATGGCAGAACCTCCCAGGATGCCCTCACAAATGTAGGTGGGGTTTTCATGCTTGGGGTCTGAGACTTATGATGGGCAACAAGAAAGCACATTTGGGGACTGAGGAAGACTTGTCATGGGATGTCGAGGAAAGAACGAAAGGAAGGGGAAGGGTGGGATCACAGCGGTTTGTGGAGGAACAAACATGAGAAAACAGAGAGAAAAGAGGCTGAAAAAGCTGGTCATGTTAAACAGGAGGCTGGTCAAGACACGTCCCTGGCTGTGCCCTGCAAGTGATCCCCACAGCCTGTCCCCTTTTCTTAAGAACTCCATGGCCAAGAAGTTTCTGTGGGGAGGGACCTCTCTGCTCCTGGCACAGATTGTGGCCCAAGTTCCAGCCCCTGCAGCAGGAGCCACAAATAGTCAGGTCTTGTGTTCTTTGGGGGGCCAGACTCTGCCCAGACTGGGGTGTGTGTGTGTTGGAAGCACAAAAGAGTGAAGCAAATGCAAAGTTAAACACCCAATGTAGCCTGACTTTGTCCCTAAGTGGGGGATGAGAATTGGACCCAACATGTGCAGGGACAGAGGGAGGGGTTTGTCCCCCTGGCCCTGCCCAGAAGGGACACCTTTCAGGAAGGGTTGTGGCCTTGGCTGTGCTGAGGGTTGCCCCGGGCAATGCAGCTTGGGATTGCAGTGGCACTGTCAGGGCTCTGCAGAGCTCCTGGCAGTTCCTGCCTTTGTCCCCAGCAATGCCAGAGACCTGCAGGGGTTGCAGTCAATCCCTTGTGCTCTTTGGGACCCCGACTGGCTCTGCTGAATGTCAGCAGGCCTGGAGTTCCCAGACTGTTCCTGCATCCAGGGTCGGGCCTGCAGTGACGTTTGTGCAGCATTCAATTGGGGCAGTGGCAGGATGGCCATGGATCCATTCCTGCACAAACACAATGGGGCTCCATCCCAGGCAGGGAAGGGCTTCAGGGAGGAGGAGAGCACGTCTGGGCAGGAACCTGCTGAAATCCCCGAGGGACAAATGGCAGTGTCTGCCCCTGCAGGGGCCTCAGCCTGGCCATGGCACAGGCTGGAGCTGCCTGGCTGGGAGCAGCCCTGTCAGAAGCTGTGGGTGGGCAGGGAGCTGGGCAGGAGGCAGCCGTGTGCCCTGGCAGCAAGGGAGGCCAGGAGCACCCTGGGCTGTGGCACCAGCACATCAAGGACGTGCATTCTCCAGGTCACTGTGGCTGAGGAAAACTGAGGGAAGAGCTGGGATGTTTATAAATTGTATTGAGTTTAAATTTTGTTTGTGGGCAATGAAGAGAAACTTTCTGTGGCTCTAAGTCTCACCAGTTCCACACCTCCCAAAGAACACAAACCTGAGGAGTTGTGGTTCCCACTCCAGTGGCACTTGGAGCTCCCTCTGTATCCAGAGCACAGAGCTCCATTGTCCCACAAAGTCCTTGGAAATGGAGGGATTAAGGACACAGGACAGGCTGTGGGGACCAGTTGCAGGGCATGGTCAGGGCTTTGGGGTGGTTGTGAGCCCAGGGCAGGACCCGGCACTTGGCCTTGTTGAACCTCCTCCAAGTGGCCTGGGCCCATGGATCCAGCCTGTCCAGATCCCTCTGCAGAGCCTTCCTGCCCTCCAGCACATCCACACTCCCCCCAGCTTGGTGTGCCCTGGGAACTGCCTGAGGCTGCACTCGATGCCCTTGTGCAGATCCTTGAGAAAGAGATTGAAGTGCCCTGAGCCCAGTGCTGAGCCCTGGGAACACCCCTGGATGGAACTCCATTGCCCACCACTCCTTGGGCCTGGCCATCCACACACATGTTTGCCCAGTGAACAGATGCTGCAGAAGGTGTTTGATAAAGGTCCTGTAAGCCCAGAATACTGGAATGAGAGCAGATTTAGCTCTGTACAACAGACCATTTAATTAATTTTCTCTCTTTTCCTCCCTCTGTGGACGGAGGAAGGACTCACACAATCTGTGATTTACTGTGTGCAAAGGGCAAATATGGACAGAATGCGGGGCAGGGAGTGTTTGGAGGATCTTGGGATGTGTGCTTGACACAGAAGGGGTTTGCCATTGGTCTAAGACTATCTACTGTGCAAAGTGGACTTCAGTGCAGGCCATGTGGACTTAATATACAGCAGGGGAAGGATTTCTGGGTTTTTATTGAGCTGTGCCTTCCTCTGCTTTTGTTTGCTGGCAATAAATGAACATCCCTCTGTGTCTCGGGCAGCTCTTTCTCCAAGCCAAGCAGGTGGGAGTTGGTGCCAAGGAGCTGAAACCTGCAGGTCCAACCTTGAGTGGAGGGAGCTCAGATTTGCCCAAGGCTGCTTTGAGTGCCAGGGGTTTGATGAGGGAATGGTGGGGTGGGGATAGGGATAAAGTCTGATGGATTCTCAGACATAGAGGGTGTTGATTTTCTTATCTATTCAGACAATTAAGAATTGCCCAGGATCAATATCGACTGGGGATTGCTGATATTAATGTTTAAGCAGGAAAAAAAGTAAACGGGACATAAAAAAGGAAATGTTTTCTCATGGTTTTCTTTAATACAATATATTCACTTGGAATGCACTTCTGAGATCTGTCTAATTAACCAAAAAGGAAATGAAGACTTAGAAGTAAATTATTCCCAGGGGTTTGTCTGGTTAAGATGCCATCTCTGAGAAGAGAGTGTGGAGGAATGAGCAGACAAGGAGACCATCCCTGGGACTGGGGTAGCAGGAACTCAGAGTCACTGATTCCAGGTGGCAAATGGACTGTGGGATGTTTCTGGGAGAGCCCCTAAAGGGTGTGCTGGTTTCAGGGGGAGTACAGTTAAATTTCTTCCCCGTGGCCAGTGCAGGGCTGTGTTTTGGATTTGTGCTGAACACAGGGTTGATAATCACAGAAGGACAGAATAGGATGAGTTGGAAGGGACCCACAAGGATCATCCAGTCCAACCCTTAGCCCTGCACAGGACCATCCCCAAGGGTCACACCATGAGCCTGAGAGGATCATGCAAACACTTCTTGAGCTCTGTCAGCCTTGGTGCTGTGCCCACTGCCCTGGGGAGCCTGGTCAGTGCCCAACCACCCTCTGGGGGAAGAATCTTTGTCTAAGACCCAACCTGACCCTGCCCTGACACAACTTCAGGCCATTCCCTCAGTCCTGTCCCTGGTCCCCCCAGAGCAGAGCTCAGGGCCTGCCCCTCCTCTGCCCCTCCCCAGGAAGTTGGACCTGCACTGAGGTCTCCCCTCAGTCTCCTCTTCTCCAGCTGAACACACCAAGTGCCCTCAGTGTCCTCACACGCCTTCCCCCCAAGGCCCTTCCCCATCTTCCTTGCCCTCCTTTGGACACTCTCCAATGGCTCAATCTCTCCCTTCCATTGTGTCCCCCCAAACTGCCCCAATGGTGCAGGTGAGGCCGCCCCAGGGCAGAGCAGAGCGGGACAATCCCCTCCCTGGCCCGGCCGGCCATGCTGGGCCTGATGCCCCCAGGACAGGCTTGGCCCTCCTGGCTGCCAGGGCACTGCTGACTCAGGGCCAACTGGCCACCCACCAGCACCCCCAGGGCCCTTTCCCGGCACTGCTTTCCAGCCTCTCCTTCCCAGTCTGTCCGTCCATGCGGGGTTGCCCCATCCCAGGGCAGAATCCGGCACTTCCCCCTGGTGAAGTTCTCAGGGCTCCTAAAGAGCCGGGAGGTCACGGGATGTCAAAGAGCCCCACGGAGCTAAAGGGACCCTTGGGACACTGTGGAACCTCATGGAATCAAGGGATCTTTGTGACATGTGGGGCCTCATGGAATCAGAGGAACCCTGTGGAATATCATGGAATCAAGGGGCACCTGTGACACTGCAGGGTCTCATGCTCCAGAAGGAACCCTGGGACACTGTAGGATCTCATGGAACCAAGGTGCCATTGTGACACAGCATGGTTGCAGGGAATCAGGGCTCCAGAGTAAAAGTCCACGGCCTCATGGAAAAAATGAATTCTGGGACACTGTGGAACCTCATGGAAACAAGGGACCATTGTGACACTGCAGGGCCTCATGGAGCCAAAGGAACCCTGGGACTTTTTGGATCCTTATGGAGTCAAGGGCCAGTTGTGACACTGCAGAGCCTCATGGAACTAAAGGAATTGTGGAGAACAACCCAGTAACCAGGGAACACTGGGACATGCAGTTCCCAGTGGAACCAAAGGAGCTCCAAGACATTCTGGAATTCATGGAACCAAGGGCTCATTGTGACACTCCAGGGCCTCATGGAAGCAAAGGAAAACTGGGACACTGTGGATACTCGTGGAACCAAGGGGCCATTTGACACGTGGGCCCTCATGAAAGCACAGGAACCCAGAAACATTTTGGAAGCTCAGGGAACCAAGGGGCCATTGTTACACTGTGGAACCTCAGAGAATCACGGGCCCAGTCTGACAGTGCAGGGCCTCATGGAGCCATAGGAATCCAGGGACACTGTGGAACCTCATGGAATGAAGGGGCCAGTGTGACACTGCAGAACCTCATGGAACAGTGGGAACAAGGAGACACTGCAGAACCTTGTGGAAACAAGGGGCCTTTGTGACACTGAGCAACCACATGGAATCAAGTGGCCCTTGGGACACTGCAGGGCCTCGTGGAACAAAAATGCCCTTGGAGACTGTGGAACCTCACGGTGTCAAGGGTCCATTGTGACATGTCAGGGTCACATGGAACTGAAGGAAACCTGGAACAGGGCAGAACCTCCTGGAATCAAGGGGCCATTGTGACATGTGGGGCCTCATGGAACAAAAGGAATCCTGGGAAACTACAGAAACACATGGAAGCAAGTGGCCACTGGGACACGTGGGGCCTCATGGAATCAAGAGGCCATTGTAACACTGCAGGGCCTCTTTGAACCAAAGGGGCTTGTGCTGGGCTGTCACAGGCCAGGGCAGGGGCAGCTGGAGAGCCCCTGGCCCAGCCATGAGTCACGGGCTGAGCCATCAGCTCCTGCTGAGAGAAGGGACCTGACAGGAAACATTGGGGCAGTTTGGGGGGACACAATGGAAGGGAGAGATTGAGCCATTAGAGAGTGTCCAAAGGAGGGCAAGGAAGATGGGGAAGGGCCTTGGGGGGAAGGCATGTGAGGACACTGAGGGCACTTGGTGTGTTCAGCTGGAGAAGAGGAGACTGAGGGGAGACCTCACTGCAGGTCCAACTTCCTGGGGAGGGGCAGAGGAGGGGCCGACCCTGAGCTCTGCTGTGGGGGGACCAGGGACAGGACTGAGGGAATGGCCTGGAGTTGTGTTAGGTTGGATTTTAGACAAAGATTCTTCCCCCAGAGGGTGCTTGGGCACTGACCAGGCTCCCCAGGGCAGTGGGCACAGCACCAAGGCTGAAAGAGCTCAAGAAGTGTTTGGATGATCCTCTCAGGCTCATGGTGTGACCCTTGGGGATGGTCCTGTGCAGGGTAGGAATTGGACTGGAGGATCCTTGTGGGTTGTGGTAGTTTGGTCTAGGCCTTCTTTGGTGAGCAGTTTGTAACCAAGGAACTGCCCAGATTTTCCCAGTATTCCCTACGATTTTTACATAAGCCAGGCTATAAGAAGAAAGGAGGAGAGGCCTTTGCTCTCTTTCCTTCTGGTGGCTTTGGAGGTGCAGGTTCCCTGCTGTTGAGTCTGTCGTGCTGGGAGTGAGGCCTGGTGAGGCCTTGCTGACCTTGGGAGGTGGAGGTTGCTGGCAGTCGCTCCAGCGTGACTCTCCATTGTCCCGAGGAGAGTGGTAAGATATTCTTTGCTAATTCTTTTAGCTTCTAGATCTTGGGCTATTGATCGATATATATATATTTTGTGTTGGTTTTGTTCCTTTTTTCCCTTTCCCTTTTCCTTGTGAAATTGTAAATATATTTCAATTGTATATAACTGTAATATAAGTGTAAATATATTTATATATATTGCTTTAGCTGTCACTCTCCCGTTTCGGTTTTCTTGGTTGTTTTTTTCCTTCTTCTCCCTGCGGTTTGGAGGGGGGGGGACTTCTTCTGGTAAGGTCTGGAGACTTGGAAGGGAGCCAGCTTCAAACCATATCAGGGTCCCTTCCAACTCATCCTATTCTGTCATTCTGTGATTATCAACCCTGTGTTCAGCACAAACCAAAACACAGCCCTGCACTGGCCACGGGGAAGAAATTTAACTGTACTCCCCCTGAAACCAGCACACCCTTTAGGGGCTCTCACAGAAACATCCCACAGTCCATTTGCCACCTGGAAACAGTGACTTTGAGTTCCTGCTTCCCCAGCCCCAGGGATGGTCTCCTTGTCTGCTCATTCCTCCACACTCTCTTCTCAGTGATGGCATCTTAACCAGACAAGCCCCTGGGAATAATTTACTTGTAAGTCTTCATTTCCTTTGTGGTTAATTAGACAGATCTCAGAAGTGCATTCAAAGTGAAAATATATTGTATTAATAAAACCATGAGAAAAGATGTCTTTTTTGTGGCCTGTTTCCTTTTTTCCTTTTTTTTACATTGATATCAGCATTCCCCAGTCGATATTGATCCCAAGCACCTCCTAATTCAATCTGAATAGATAAGAAAATCAAGAGCCTTTATGTCTGACAATCCATCAGATCTTATCCCTATCCCACCCCACCATTCCCTCATCAAACCCCTGGCACTCAAAGCAGCCTTGGGCAAATCTGAGCTCCCTCCACTCAAGGCTGGACCTGCAGGTTTCAGCTCCTTGGCACCAACTCCCACCTGCTTGGCTTGGAGAAAGAGCTGCACAAGACACACAGGGATGTTCATTTATGGACAGCAAACAAAACCAAAGGAAGGTACAGCTCAATAAAAAAAGAAACTCTTAATCCTTTGCTGTATATTAAGTTCACATTGCCTCCACTGAAGTCCACTTTGCAGAGTCTTAGACCAATAGTAACCCCCTTCTGTGTCAAGCACAGATCCCAAGATCAACCTCAACACTCCCTGCCCCGCATTCTGTCCATATTTGCCCTTTGCACACTGAGTCACACACTGAAGTCACAAGTTCCCTCAATCCACAGAGGGAAGAAAAGAGAAAGTGAATGAATTTCTGTGTTGTGCAGAGTTAAATCTGCACTAATCCCAATATTCTGGGCTTACAGGACCTTTATCAAACACCTTCTGCAGCATCTGTTCACTGGGCAAACATCTGTGTGGATGGCCAGGCCCAAGGAGTGGTGGGCAATGGAGTTCCAGCCAGGGGTGTTCCCAGGGCTCAAGGCACTTCAATCTCTTTCTCAGTGATCTGCACAAGGGGAAACTTGTTCCTCCAGTGACCATTGTGACCCTACCCTTGCTTTGGTTCTTTCCTAGACATCCCAGGACAAGTCTTGCCCAGTCCCCAAATACTCTTTCTGGCTGCCCTTTATGAGTCTCAGAGCCCGAGGTCAAATCCCCCATCCTCAATTGAGAGGTTCTGCCATTAACCCACTTAGTTACAGTTTCCTACAGATACCTTGGAACTTCCTTGTAACTAATTTTTTACCTTTTGGGTTTAGAAGGGTTTTTCCAAAAACATGGGAAATCATGTCCTCAAAGATGTAAATTCTTGGAGAAAGAGTATGGGACTTTAAAGAATCCCAGAATGATTTGGCTTGGAAGGGAGCTAAAAGGTCATCTGGTCCAAGTCCCTGGACATGAACAGTGACATTTTTTATTAATTCAGGTTACTCACAGTCTCTAACCTTAGACAAATGGACATCCACTTCTCTGGAAACCTCTTCCAGCTCTTGCCGCCCTTATTGTTAAATCTTTCCTCCTATTATCCAGTATAAAACACTTCTCTTTCAGTTCAAAGCCATTGCCCGTGTTCTGCCACTACAGGCCTTGGTAAAAAGTATTCCTGGGATTTCCTTAGACTATGAGCATGACATTTTCATCTGCAAAAACATCTGTGAGTGCCCAGAGATCTCCCAAGATGGGCTTGAAAGGTCTCAAGCACAGGAGCACTAGAGAGGGGCTAAGGAGCTGTTGCCTCACAGGTGTGGAGACTGAGGACAGCACAGGACAGCCCTCAGAGGGCTTGAAGGGAGGATTTAGAGATGGTGGATCCTTTTGTCAGAGCAGAAAAGAGCATGAGAAAGAAAGAATTAATGCCAAGTGCAGCTGGGGAGGTCCCGAGTGGACATGAGGAAAAAGGAATTTCACTCCATGGAAAACGCTGCAACACGTCAGCCAGGAGGAGTGTGGATGAGCCCAAGGCTTTGTGTGTGCAGGAAGAGCCAGGGAGGACGCAGAGATGTCAGTGCAGGAAGGTGCCAGCCAGGTGGGGCAGCCGGGGGGATGACGACAGCCTGCAGGGAAAGGGGCAGGGCATGGACACCGTAGGACAGCCTGGGCTGGAGAGGAGAAAGGGAGGGGGAGAAGCTGAAAGGCCCTGACAGAGCCACCTTCTGCAGGCCTTTGGCCAGGGCTGCTGTCTGTGCCCCTGAGGCCAGGAGGAGGGGAGTGCCCCTTGCAGCCCTGGGGCCTCATGGCCTCCTTGTCCCTGCTCAGCAGCCTGGCAGGTGCCACCCCATGGGCCTGCCCTTGGCATTGCACATCCCACAGCCCAGTGCCCCAGGAAGAGCCCTGAGGAATGAGGCAGGGACAGGATCTGCCTTCCCAGGGGTTGGTGGTCAGGGCTTGGCCCCTTGGATTAAGGAAACAAGTCAAGGTTTCTTCAGCATCAGAGCCACCTTTCCCTTGCTTGTCCATCCTTGGCATCACTGTCTGCAGTTTTCTGCTCTAACTGGAACCTGGGGACATGTTCTCAGTTGTGTCCCTCAGTGAGACTCATTAGCACTACAAGAAACTTCAATGTTTCAATCTCACTCTGACTTCTTGAGAAGTTGTTTGAACTTCCTCTCAGGGACTGAGTCTCATGTAAACAACATTAAACCCCCTGAGAGTCATGAAATGCCTGGGGCTGTTGCTGTGCTGCTGAGCTGGGCCGGGCTCCTGGCACACAGGGAGCTCCTGGCAAGCAAGAAGAGCTTCTAGGAGACAGCTCTGCCCAGGAGCAGCTCCTCTGCACAGCCCAGCAGGGCTGAGGGCACTGCCTGCAGCACCCAGGGCACAAAAGCAAGGCAGAGAGAGGTTACACACAGCCTGGGCTGGGAGGGAAGTCGAGAGGAAGATCCACTGCAGGAGGAATCTTTCCAGGCTCCCTCACGGTGAGTCAGCATGAAGGGCAATGTGTCTGCTGTTGGTGCAAAGATCTCCTAACGCTGGCACATCCCACTCCCTGCTGCACCATCCCAGGCACATCCCAGCAGGGTTCCCTTCTCCCAGGGATGGCTTCAGGGTTGTGAAGCCGGGCTGTGCCACCCAGGCTGCCCCAAGCTGTCCTGCAGAGCAGGGTCCTGCAGCCCAGGGCTGTGCCAGGGCAGGAGCTCTGCCACTGCCAGGGGCAGCTCTCAGCCGGGCTGGGGAGCTCCCTCAGGGCTGGGCAGAGGCTGGGGGTGGAAAGAGCAAAGCCTGGCAGGGCAGGGCAGGTTTATTCTGCTATCCAGTGAGAGTTTCATGGGTCAGGGCTGCTCACAGAACCAGAGCACCCCAGGATATTTTCCAGGGGATACTTCAAGGGGAACATCCAAGGAGGGATTTCTCTCAAGCTCTCAAGCCACATGCCTGGTGGTTTGAGTTCCACAGGGAACTGTGAGGAGCTGCCCAGGGCTGAGAACAACTTCCTGGCACTGTTGGTGTCTGGGAGGTGGCACAACTGGCTCAGGGTGATGCTGCCCTGAGTGCCCAGTGGGCTCTGCCCTGGCCTCTCCCAGCTGGACCCTCTCTGTGCAGTTCCTTAGTTCTCAGCTTGCCCGTGGTCCTGAGGTTGTTCCCTCCTTCTCTCAGTCAGGTTCACTGGGCAGGGGAGTTCAAGCTACACAGTCCAACACTGATCCTGGCATTCCCCTATGGCAGGGGTGTCCCTGGGAATGAGACATTCCAATTGTCCTCTGCCCTGTGGGCTGTGGGCAGTGAAGTCTGTGGGCCTGGGTCAGGAGCTCTTTTTCCCTCAATCAGACCCTGTCATTAGGACACTTGGCTCTTTTCTGAGGTGTCCTTCCAAGCTGGGAGCTGCCCTGGAGAATGCAAATCATCCTCCCAGCACAGCTGTGTTCTCTGAAAGCCCCAGTGGAGAGGGGCAGAGATGCTGTGCCCATGCCAGGAGATGCTGTTGGGTTGGGGAGATGAGCCACAGGTGTCCTTGGCTCCAAGTGGGGTGCTGAGCCCTTGAGACAGGCTGAGACATTGAGGGGTCTGGGATGGATCCCTCTGCTCTCAACAGTGTCTGGTGGCTTTTCAGACCAAACTGGGAGTGTGATCAATCTCCATCTCAGGAAGGAGCAAAGCCAAGGCAGCTGGGAACAAGAGAGAGGGACAGACCAGCTCCCCTCACTCTGCACTAAGCCCCAGACAATCCTCCTGCCTGGCAGGACCTGCTCAGTTCTCCCTGAGTGCATCAGAAGTGCTGAGGGGTTCTGACATCCAGGAACAATCCTCAGGAAAGATGAGGGGGGTCTAAAAAAAAAAAGCAAACAAGCAAACACACCAAACCTGTGACACTGCCTTCTGCTGTCCTGTTTTTTCTCAGAAACTGGGAGTGCAGATGCTGACAAGCCCTTTTGCACTGGGAGCTGTTTCATCTGACACAGCTGAACACCAGGATGGGCCCCTGTGCCCACCATGCCCATGACCCCACTGGTGCAGAGCAGATCTGAGCCCTCACAGCCAGTGGGCAGAGGGTCTGCTCCTCATGGAAGATGTGGTGAGCCCCAAGCAGGGCTCCAGCCATGGAGCTGAGGGAGAGATTTCTAGAAAAGGAAAACCAATGGAGCAGTGAGAGGGGTGTTGGAAAGTGGCTTTGGCTTTTCTCAAAATGTTCTGCCCTAACTTGTCACTGTTATTTCCTACTTGAATAGAGCCCCACATCCAGAGTCAACAAATGCCCAACAGCAGCTCCCTCACCCAGTTCCTCCTCCTGGCATTGGCAGACAGGCGGGAGCTGCAGCTCCTGCACTTCTGGCTCTTCCTGGCCATCTCCCTGGCTGCCCTCCTGGCCAACGGCCTCATCCTCAGCGCCGTAGCCTGCGACCACCACCTGCACACCCCCATGGGCTTCTTCCTGCTCAACCTCTCCCTCACAGACCTGGGCTGCATCTGCACCACTGTCCCCAAAGCCATGCACAATTCCCTCTGGGACACCACAACCATCTCCTACATGGGATGTGCTGCACAGCTCTTTTTCTTTTTCTTCTTCATCACAGCAGAGTTTTCCCTCCTCACCACCATGTGCTACGACCGCTACGTTGCCATCTGCAAACCCCTGCACTACAGGACCCTCCTGGACAGCAGAGCTTGTGCCCACATGGCAGCAGCTGACTGGGCCACTGGCTTTCTCAATGCTCTGCTGCACAGAGCCAATACATTTTCCCTGCCCCTGTGCCAGGGCAATGCCCTGGGCCAGTTCTTCTGTGAAATCCCACACGTCCTCAAGCTCTCCTGCTCACACTCCAACACCAGGGAACTGGGGCTCATTGTGGTTAGTGTTTGTTTTTGTTTTGGTTGTTTTGTTTTCATTGTTTTCTCCTATGTGCAGATCTTCAGGGCTGTGCTGAGGATCCCCTCTCAGCAGGGACGGCACAAAGCCTTTTCCACGTGCCTCCCTCACCTGGCCGTGGTCTCCCTGTTTCTCAGCACTGCCATATTTGCCTACTTGAAGCCCCCCTCCATCTCCTCCCCATCCCTGGATCTGGCCCTGTCAGTTCTGTACTTGGTGGTTCCTCCAACACTGAACCCCCTCATCTACAGCCTGAGGAACCAGGAAATCAAGGATGCCCTCAGGAAACTCATAACTGGGTGTTTTTCAGAAGCAATAAACTCTCCTTCTTCTGCATGTTATGAACATCATTAAAGGCCAATCCTGGTATGGACTTCATTACAGGCCCACCATATTTTCTCTATTTTTTGCTCCTGGGAGGGGTGTTATTTTTGTAAGATTTTTTTAACACCAAAATATCCTTTTTTATATATATAAAGATATATATATAAATATACATATATATTTTTATCTATAAAATCACCATTTTCAATTCAGTGTTTTCCTTTCTAGCCTGGCCCAGAGGCTGTACAAATTGTACTCACTGTGTGCTTAAACCAAATAAAAACTCTGCCTTGACTTGTTTGCCTGACATCTTTCCTCTCTGACTTCTCTGCAGCTGCAGGGTCGGTGCCTCTGTGCAGAGCTGGGCCAGAAAAGAGTCCCAGCAGAGCAGCAGTGCCAGGGAGCAGCAGCCCTTCTCCTGCCTGGCCTCCTCTCCCTTCCCTTCCACACTGTCCTGCAGAGCCCTGTGTTGTTGGAGGCCTCAGTGCTCTGGCAGTGGGTCCCAGTCCTGCTGCAGGACTGTCCAGGGACTGCAGGCAGGGACAGCCACGGGCACTGCTGGCACAGAGCTGACCTCTGCAGCAGCACTGCCATCCTGCAGGGGCATCTCCTCAGGCCAGGGCCTCAAAGCTTCCATCTGCTTTCCACTTTGCTCTCCAGGATGTGCCCAACACAACGCCCTGCAGAGGAAAACAGCAGTGACCAGCACAAGGGGGGGAGTGCTCAGGGTGGGGGCACCCAGCAGTGCCCTGGCACAGCCAGCGCCGCTCCCAGCACTGGCCTCTCACCCCAGGCCATTGGGCTTGTTCTTCCCTCCAAGGAGGGACATCAAATGACCAGCTCAGGAGTCCATGTTTGCACTGCATGGACAAGACATGCCCCTGTGTCACGGCTCGGGGCTGGGGGGGTGGAAGGTTCAGACAAAGTTGATGGCAGAAGCCGTCTCGTTGAGCTACGAGGGGCAGAAAGGACCCCCTTGCTTTCTAAATTCATTCTCAGAGAGGAGCCTGGCTGTGGCTGGATCCAATCTCAGGCTCAGAGTTTGGTTTAGATTGAAGGAATTATAGAGGTGTGATCACTTTGTCCTGCAGGTTTTAGTGATGGTATATCAGAAATATTTCTAGAAAATGAATTATTTATTATGACAAATAAACAGAAAATTGATCAGACAAGTGAACAGATGAAAGACTTGAAACAGAATTATTTCCTGCACAGTATAAAAGCCAAAACCTCCTAGTAGTATAGTGTAAGATAGGACAGTGCAGTCTATCAAAGTCATTCTATTAAAGGAATTGGATCAGAGCCAGCAAAAAGAAACAATCCTGAAGCAGAGATTGAGGTAACTCACCCCACAATGACAGGGGGCAGTTCTCTCTCTTTCACTTAACCCCTGGGCAGTGACCATGAAGAGCTGTCCCTGCTTCATGGCAGAAGCTCCACACACTTCAAGGAAGTCTGGGGAAGAATCTGCCACAGGAAAGTTGGACGGGGCTTTTATAGTTATCAAGGGTTTGACTGCTGGAACTATTTGCAGGCCAGGGAGCAGCTTCTCTGTCAAATCCTGCTTCAAAAAGCAGGATATGAGTTTGAAGTTCCATGAAGCATTTTGGGTTTAGCATAATTCAACATTAAAAACAGCACCTTGACACCAGCAGTAACTCACCACAGAGAGCTTGAATTGTTTGCATTCTCTGACCATTGTTTAGGTATTCTTAGAGCAGAGCATCCTGCCAGAAATGGCCCCTTGATTCTGTGAGAAATAGAAACCCAATCGGGCAATTTCCAATCAGAATTTTATTATATGATAAAAGCAAATTCAGCGCTGGGTGATCAGGGAAGGGGTCCAACAACTCCCAACGCCTGTCACACCCAAAGAAGACAGTTGTTCTACATTTATTTACAGCTACTTCATGAATATTCATTATACATAAGCATAAACATTACACATTGTTAAGTCAGACATTCAACAGATGTTTTTCTTAACAAGAATGTTATCTATAAGCATCCATAATATATTGTCAAATCAGACATTCAGCAGATGTTTGCTTGCTATCTATACAAAGTTATAAATTTTAAGAAAGGTGCTATTATCTATCTAACTAAACAAAATTGTCTCACTATAAATCCTACACAAGGTAAAAGGGAGGTAACTTGTTTTATCTCTTTATAGGGGCCCAATTAAGTTTTACGACTTGTTTTTCTTTTCTCTCCAGGTCATATTGACCTTACACTGTTTCCTCTTAATAAGCTCGAATTATTTTCTCAGTTTATCACAATTCCATGAGGTTGCAAAAACTCTCAGGGTTCCTTTAGTTCCATGGGGCCCTGCAGTGTCACAGTGGCCAAGGATTCCTTGAGGTTCCAGAGTGTCTCTTGGATCCTTTGGTTCCATGAGGCCTCACAGTGTCACAATGGCTCCTTGACTCCACCATGTTCCAGAATATCCCAGGGTTCCCTTGGCTCCAAGAGGCTCCCCAGTGTCCCACCTTGATTCCAGGAGGCCCTGCAGTGTCCCAATGGCCACTCGGTTCCAGGAGCTCCTGTTGTGGTTGAGCTCAATTTCCCCATCCCCTGCTGTGCTCAGATGCCGTGAGAACTGCAGAGAAGCGAGCTGAGAACACGGCGGGCCCTGGTCCTCTTTGGTGCCCGGGGCTGCCCCGAGAGGGAGTCCCCGGCCCTGCCCCCGGAGCCGCCGCGCCGTCCCCTGAGCGCCGCTGAGGCGGCAGCGCTGGAGCGGGGCCGTGTCTGCCCGGAGCCGCCGCTGCCACGAGGCTGCCGCCGCTGCCGCTTTTGGCCTGCGCTGCCCCGCAGCCGCCCGGGACCGGCTTCCCAACACTGCCGGCGCCTGCGAGCGGAGCCGGCGCTCCTGCAGCGCCTCGGAGTCGCTGCTCCGCCGCCACAGCGGCTGCCGCCGGCGTCTGTGCCCGGAGCCGCCGCTCCCACGGGGCTGCCGCACTCACCGCCGGGGTTGCCGCTCGCGCAGCCGCCGCTCTGCCCCGGCTGCACCGGGACCCGGCACCGCCTCGGGCCTGCGCTGCCGCCTCAGCGGCCACAGGGACACAGGGATGGGGGACCTGTGCTCTGCCACTGATGGGGCCGGGCTTTGTTCTGCTTGGCGCTGGGCTTTGGGAAAGCTGCTGTTCAGTTTCATGCTCCACTGGAACACCTCGTGAATTCCAAAGGTTTCCTAATCCAGGGGGAGGGGTTTCTATGGCATCAGAGGTGCTGCCCCTCGGGACACATTGTCAATAAACCATCCAGCTGACTTGGGTGGGTTGGCTTGTGATCAGTCAGTGCTTTGGGGAATGTTCTATTCTGGTTGAATGTTTCATGCCCTGAAAACCTTGGAACATTCCCAGACTGAATGGTAACCCAAATGGAACAGTTTGGATACAATTCCCAAAATATTTTGGAAACTCCAGTCATTCCTGACACCAGGATGGAAATTCAGCAGATAACTAAAGCCAGTCCCCTTGGGAGCCCACACCCAGCAGGGCTGAGGGAGGCCCTGGCAGCTCCCCAGCACCTCCCTCTCAGTGGGACACCTCTGGCAGCCTCTCCCAGCTCGGGAACCCTCCAGTCTGCAACACTCCAAAGAGCGGCGCTGATGCCCAGGACAATTCTGATCCCCCTCCACAAACACTCCTCCAGCTGGGACCCTTGTCTGGTGGCAAACACAAAGGGATTGGTGGGAGTGTTTCCCTGACAACAGGAGAATTTGGGAGAGGGACCTTTCCACACCCAGCTCTTGATGTGTGCACACATCTCTGCCTGGGTGTGGGTGTGAATTGACTGTGGTGAGAATGTTGTTCTTGTGAATCTCTAATTCAGTCACTGTTAAAATTGTGACAAATGCTGTTGAACCACTTGATAATTGTTCAATTGGTCAAGGATTAAGTGCTACTAATCTCTTTTGCCCCCTTGTCTTTGTGTCCAAATCCTTTGTGCCCTGATCTTCTTGCATCCCAAGGCTCTGTGTAAATCGTTCTCTTTCATCAAAAAACATATATTTTTTGTGACTTCCACTTTAAAATCTTCCTCCTTAGCTAAACTACAAAACAACTCTAATTAGTTGTTGACGTCTTGAAGACATAAAGACAAATAAATGGAAGGGAATAATTTATTTTTCAGTGTTTTAATGGGTCCCACAGTGTGTTTGGAGCTGCATCAGCTGTCAGTCCTAGGTGGGCCATGTCAGAACTGGTGAGGTTGGGGGGAGAGGAGCAAGGTTGATCATCCAGGGTCAGTGTGGATCTCCTGAGGAGACACTCAGCATCAAGATCACTTGGAGAACACCTCTATCACCTCTCCTCTGAACTAAAAAATAGCCATCATTGAATTAAAACAAAAAAAGTACAAACTTGAAAGACTTGTTTTGAAATTGCCTTGAAGACAATTAAAGGAAGACAAAGAGATCCTGAGGGATTTCTGCATTTTAATGAGCCCCACGGTGTGTTTGCAGCCCAGCCCATGATGCTGAGGTACTGAGAGAAGATTGAAGCAGCTGCTGAAGAAGTCAGAAGCCCAACTGCAAGTGCCTTGAAGCATTGCTGGGCCCCACTGAGGGCAGGCACTGCCAAAGCCTCCCCAGGGACTCCTTGGAGCAGCTCCTTGGAGGCCAGGAGTGCAGGCAGACCAAGGCTCTGGGCAGGCCCCTGCAATGCTGAGCAAAGCCTGCCTTGGTTTTGTGGAGCACAAAGGCCAAGGCCTGAGCCCCAGGCCCTGGCCCAGCAGATCCTGTCCCTCCCGGCTGGCTCAGGGCTGTTTGGGGGGCACTGGGATGGGAGGGGGAGGAACAACAAAGGCCCAAAACTGGGCAACCCCTGCCAGGCTGCTGAGGGAGGGGCGAGGCAGAACCCAAGGGCAGAACCTGCCAGGAAAGTGGCTTGTGGTGGCCTGAGTGGCAGAGGCAGCTGCCAGAGGCAAGGGGACAAAGGCCTGGGTGCCTTTGGGCCTTGCAGCCCTGCCAGAGCCCTTGGCCATCTCTCCTGCAGGCTGTCCTGCCCTGGCCCTGCTGCTGCTCTGGCCTTGCAGGCTGCACACCCCCCTCCTGCTTTCCCACCCCCTCCCAGCAGCATTTCTAGACCCTCCCTGATGGCTCTGCACCAGCTCTGGCTGTTGCCATGTGCACTTGGCCTTCTTACCTTGGATCCTTTGCCCCTGTGCCACAGGACATCCCTGCCAGAGCCCAGGCCCTTCTCCTGGGGGTCACTGCAGAGCTGAGCAGATCCAGGTCACCTCCCATTCCTCTGCCAACCCCCTGGGCCTGCTCTGGGCCCTCCAGGTCCTTGCCCTGCTCCCAAGAGCTGTGGGGGTGCTCAATGGTCAGGGCTTGGGGTTCAGAGCTCAGGGTGGGGATTAGGCAGAACTTTGGGAGGTTTGTTGTTCTGCTGGCAGTGTCTGGTTCATGATTAGGGGAAGAGCTTTTTGGCCTGGGTTAGGATTAAAGTTTGGCTTTTTATACTACTAATACAGGTTTGGGAGTGGGGTGGGCACTAGAGGACAAATAATAGTGTGGAGTTCTGGGTTTGGGCTTTTTCTGGCTTGGAATTAGAGCAGTGGATTCCTTTCAATGGGAGGGGCAGCACTTTTGGGTACTGTTGGGGCTTGAGGTTAGAAAGTGCATAAAGATCCATCAGGAATGTTTGCACAGTCAGTGTTTCAGCACCCTCAGCATTCCCTGAACCTGGTTTTACCTCATCAAAATCTTTCCTCTCTGTTGGTCAAGCCCCTCTTTTCTTCCCCAAATATTCAATCCTTTTTGTCTCAGTTCCTCCTAATCTCCCCCAAACTTTCATCTGGGTGGGCTCAGCTCTGTGATGACACTGTGCAACCTCATGGAATCAAGGGGCCGTTGTGGCACTGCAGGGCCTCATGGAAACCAAGGAACACAGGGACACTGTGAAATCTTGTGGAACCAGGGGACCATTTAACATTTGGGGTCTCATGGAACAAAAGGAACCCTGAAACCCTTTGGAACCTCATGGAACCAGGGGGCCATTGTGTCACTGTGGAACCTCATGGAAACAAGGAAACCCTGGGACACAGTGGAACCTCATAAAATCAAGGGGCCACTGTGGCACTACAGGGCCTTTTTGGAGCCAAATGGACCTTGGGACAGTGGGGAACCCTATGGAATCAAGGGGCCATTGTGACACTGGGGAAACTCGTGGAAAAATGGAACCTATGGACACTGTGCAACTTCATGGGATCAAGGGGTCATTGTGACACTGAGGACACCTCATGGACTGAAGGGACCACCATGACACTACAGGGCATTCTGGAACCAAAGGAACCTGGGGACACTGTGCAGCCTCATGGAATCAAGGGGCAATTTTGACACTGCAGAGCCTCATGGAAACAAAACAAAATCCAGGCTTGTCCAGGTCCTGAGGGTGATTCAGAAGGGAGGCAGCAGTGATTTCTCCCTACAGACCCACCACTCCAGTGGTCTCTCCCTGTAGTCCATGAGTGTCCTGAGCATTTTCCCAGGTGCCTCCCTGCCCTGAAGGTTTGTGGCCATCAGGCTGGAGCTGAGGGGGTTGGGCAGGTGCCTGAGGAGGGGGGAGAACAAGGGCTGTGTCCAACTGTGCCAGGAGGGCTGTGCTGAGCAAGGATGAGGAGGCTACAGAAAACAGTGGCACTGGGGAGGGGAGAGGAGCAGCTGGAGAGACCTTGTGCCTGCCCACGCTGGGCAGGAGCTGCCCCAGGATGGCAGCTCTGAAGCACTCACAGGATGTCCTTGGGAACAGGAGGGGAAGACTGGATCTGAAAATGGAACCTGGAAAGCAGAGAGCAGCAGTGTCATGGTGACACTGCAGGAGAGTTCCAGCCCTGGAGCAAGGTGACAGAAGAAGTGACCCAGTCCATGCAGTGGCCTCAGAAGATCCCACAGCATCCTGGAGATGCTGGAAGGGAGCCCAGCTCTGCTTCACAAGTTCCCAGGGCCTGTCCCTGCCTGTGCTCCAAGGGCTTCCACCCCCCAGGACTGTGCTCAGAGAGCACTCAGGCCTTACAGTGAGAAAGGGGCTCAGGAGGACAGTGTGGGAGTGGCAAGAGAGCAGCTCTGCAAAGACCAAGCACTGCTGCTCCCTGGCAGTGCTGCTGGGCTGGGATTATTGTCCCCTTCCCGTTTGCAAATACCCCCTGTCCTGCAGTGTGCTGTCCTTTAGGAACATCTGAGAAGAAGGGTCTTGGACAAAGAAGGCACTGCAGGGTCCTGGTTTTTTTATTTAAATACTCAGAGAGCACAGTTCATAATTTTTACATCTCTGGGTCAAATACAGTGGGTAGACACTAAATTAGAAGGTAGATTCAAAATAATATTTCATTGCAGAGAAAATTATTGCAGGAAGAACCCGATGACCTCCACGAAAAACCTGAGCAGGAAGGCTGGGCCATTAGTGAGTCCCATTCTGAATGCTACAAACCAGAAAACAGGCACTTTATTGCTCCTGAAAAGCATCCAGTCATCATTTTCCTCAGGGCATCCTTGAGCTCCTGATTCCTCAGGCTGTAGATGAAGGGGTTCAGTGCTGGAGGTACCACTGAGTACAGAACTGACAGGGCCAGATCTAGGGATGGGGAGGAGATGGAGGGGGGCTTCAGGTGGGCAAATGCTGCAGTGCTGAGGAATAGAGAGACCACAGCCAGGTGAGGGAGACACGTGGAAAAGGCTTTGTGCCGTCCCTGCTGAGAGGGGATCCTCAGCACAGCCCTGAAGATCTGCACATAGGAGAAAACAATGAAAATGAAACAACCAAACCCTGAACAGGCACCAACCACAGTGAGCCCAAGTTCCCTGAGTTTGGAGTGTGAACAGGACAGCTTGAGGATGGGGGGGATTTCACAGAAGAACTGGCCCAGGGCATTGCCCTGGCACAGGGGCAGGGAAAATGTATTGGCTGTGTGCAGCAGAGAATGGAGGAACCCAGTGGCCCAGGCAGCTGCTGCCATGTGGGCACAAGCTCTGCTGCCCAGGAGGGTCCCGTAGTGCAGGGGTTTGCAGATGGCAACGTAGCGGTCGTAGCACATGATGGTGAGGAGGGAAAACTCTGCTGACATGAAAAAGGCAAAGAAAAAGAGCTGTGCTGCACATCCGTCATAGGAGATGGTTGTGGTGTTATGGAGGGAATTGTGCATGGCTTTGGGGACAGTGGTGCAGATGCAGCCCAGGTCTGTGAGGGAGAGGTGGAGCAGGAAGAAGCCCATGGGGGTGTGCAGGTGGTGGTCGCAGGCTACGGCGCTGAGGATGAGGCCGTTGGCCAGGAGGGCAGCCAGGGAGATGGCCAGGAAGAGCCAGAAGTGCAGGAGCTGCAGCTCCCACCTGTCTGCCAATGCCAGGAGGAGGAACTGGGCCATGGAGCTGCTGTTGGGCATTTGTTGTTTCTTAGCATAGGGCCTGTTCAGAAAAGGAAAAGACAGGGAACAGTTAAGACAGACCTCTGTGAAAAAGCAACTCCATTTTTAAAAGAAATCCATGTGTCAAATGTCACCAAATGCACTGCCAAGGAGTCAGTTTTGCTCTGCTACAGTGGGACATGGAACATTTTTGGTAGAGCTCTCACACAAGGAATGTCAGATGTAACAGTCCTTGAATACAAGAGTTCCATCTCTACACTCATGACTCAGAAGAGCTGGGGCTGCAGAGCAGAAGCTTAGCCGGAGCTTAGAATAAATGTTACTGTGTTTTTTATTTTTACAGTCACACCTGGGGAAGGTTCTTTTCCACTGCAGGAATCCTCATTTCTATGGTCCAGCACACAGTGCCCAGCAGAGCTGCAGGGAAGGGCCCCCAGAGCTGCCTGAACACCACCTCCCCAAGGGCTTTGGGGGCTCTTGCCCCCCACTCCCTGCCCAGGGTTCTGCTGCCTGGAGCTGTCCCTGCCCAGGGTTCTGCTGCCTGGAGCTGTCCCTGCCACCAGCTGCTTCCCTGGGCCCAGGGCAGAAAAAGTGACACTGCTGCATCTATAAGACAGTTTTGATGTCTGATACTCTCAGGTTCAATCCCGTCTAATCTAACAGAGTTCAAATTTCACTGTCTCCTTCTGTGCTCAGAGATTGATTTCCCTGTCACAGTCAGCACCCAGACAACCCAGAGTATAACACTGAAAGAACTGGTTCATTCTCTTTAAGGTACCCCCTGTCTGTCTGTGCCTCTTGCAAATACCTTCTGGGACATTTCCTGCTTTGATCTGGAGCTGTGACCAGCCCTCATCCCTGCAGCCCACTGTGGAGATCAGAAGGACTCTGCCCTGCTCTGCCCTCCCAGGAGCTGTTCCTTCCCCACAGCCCTTCTCCCCCAGCCCCGTGGCAGCTCCTTGGCCGGGCTGAGAGCTGCCCCTGGCAGGCAGCAGAGTCCCTGCCCCAGCACACAGAGCCCTGGGGGCAGGACCCTGCTCTGCCCCACAGCCCTGGGCACCCCTGGCTGCACCCCCACCTTCCCACCCCACAGCCAGCCCTGCCACAGGGAACCTTCTGGCCCTGGGCCTCTGAGGGGGCAGCAGCAAGTCCTGCTCTGCAGCAGCTTCTCCTGCTGCACCCCAGCAAATCCAGCAGAGCCATCCTGACAGCTCCTGCCACTGCTGCCATTTGGCAGCTGGCAGAGGCACTTGCAGGAACTCACCTGCACTGCTCTGCAGCCACAGCCTGACCCGGGCAAAGGGCTGGCAAGGTTCCTCCCCTGAGCAGCTCTGCCCTGTCCTCCCAGCCCAGGATCCCTTGAACCTCCTGCTCACTTCTCTCTGCCCTTGTTGCCTGCATCTCCTGCCCTGCTCTGCCCTATGGCCACTTCCCCTGCACTGCAGCAACTGGGAGAGTCCTGCTGAAAGATCCTGGAAGCTGTGGGATGTGCCAGCTTGAGGAGATGCCTCCAGGAAGGCAAGTTGAATTTTCCTACAGCCAGAGAATTCTTCGTTCAAATCATGAGGTTTCTCGTGCAGTGAGAGCTCAGTCACCTCCCAGCCCAGGCTGCCTCTCATCTCTCTGCCTTCTCTCCTGTGCCCTGGGTGCTGCAGGCAGTGCCCTCAGCCCTGCTGGGCTGTGCAGAGGAGCTGCTCCTGGGCAGAGCTGTCTCTTTGAAGCTCTTCTTGCTTGCCAGGAGCTCCCTGTGTGCCAGGAGCCCGGCCCAGCTCAGCAGCACAGCAACAGCCCCAGGCATTTCAGGACCCTCAGGGGAGTTTGGCGTTGTTTACATGAGACTCAGTCCCTGAGAGGAAGTTCAAACAACTTTTCAAAAACTCAAAATGAGTTTGAAAGACTGAAGTTTCTTGTACTGTTAATGGGTCCCACTGAGGGAAAGGAGTGAGAAAATGTCCCCAGATTCCAGCTGGAACAGAAAACTGCAGACAGTGATGCCAAGGATGGACAAGCAAGGGAAAGGTGGCTCTGATGCTGAAGAAACCTTGACTTCTTTCCTTAATCCAAAGGGCCAAGCCCTGACCTCCATCCCCTGGGAAGGGACATCCTGTCCCTGCCTCATTCCTCAGGGCTCTTCCTGGGGCACTGGGATGTGGGATGTGCAGTGCCAAGGGCAGGCCCATGGGGTGGCAGCTGCCAGGCTGCTGAGCAGGGACAAGGAGGCCATGAGGCCCCAGGGCTGCAAGGGGCACTCCCCTCCTCCTGGCCTCAGGGGCACAGACAGCAGCCCTGGCCAAAGGCCTGCAGAAGGTGGCTCTGGCAGGGCCTTTCAGCTTCTCCCCCTCCCTGTCTCCTGTCCAGCCCAGGCTGTCCTACGGTGTCCATGCCCTGCCCCTTTCCCTGCAGGCTGTCGTCATCCCCCCGGCTGCCCCACCTGGCTGGCACCTTCCTGCACTGACATCTCTGCGTCCTCCCTGGCTCTTCCTGCACACACAAAGCCTTGGCCTCATCCAGGCTCCTCCTGGGTGATGTGTTGCACCACAACACCGCCTTCACAGTGAAACTCCATTCTCTTTGTTTCCAGTCTGGACCTCTCCAGCTGCACTTGGCATTATTTCTTTATTTCTCATGTTGTTTCCTGCTATGACAAAAGGATCCACCATCTCTGAAACCACCCTTCAAGCCCTCTCTGGCTACTCCTGCACTGTCCTCAGTCTCCACACCATGGATCCCAGAGCTCCTTAGTCTCTGCAGAGTGGTCATGGGCTTGAGGCCTCCAAATCTTTTCTTGGGAGATCTCTCGGTATTTTCCAAAGTGTTTGCAGATGAACACATGGTGCTCATAGTCTAAGGAAATCACAGGGATACTTTTTAGCAAGGCCTGTAGTGGCAGAACAGGGGGCAATGACTTTGAACTGAAAGATTGGAGTCTTATATTGATAATAGGAGGAAATATTTAATAATAAGGGTGGCAAGAGCTGGAAGAGGTTTCCAGAGAAGTGGATGTCCCATCCCTGGATTTGTCCAAGGTCAGGGACTGTGAGTAACCTGAATTAATAAGAGATGTCACTGTCCATGTCCAGCGGCTTGGACAAGATGACCTTTCAGCTCCCTTCCAACCCAAATGACTCTCTGATTCTTTCAGTCCCAAACTCCTTCTCCAGAGGATTTCCATATTGAGGACATGAACTGCCATGTTTTTGGAGAAACTCTTTTAAGCCCAAAAGGTAAAAAAATTATTCAAAGAGAGTTCCAAAATATCTCTGTGAAGGCTTCACCAAAGTGGGTCAATGGCAGAACCTCCCAGGATGACCTCACAAATGTGGGTGGGGTTTTCATGCTCAGAGTCTGAGACTTAGGATGGGCAACAAGAAAGCACATTTGGGGACTGAGGAAGACTTGTCGTGGGATCTCTAGAAAAGAACCAAAAGAAAGGGGAAGGGTGAGATCACAGCAATTTGTGGAAGAAAAAGCATGAGAAAACAGAGAGAAAAGGGAATGAAAAAGCTGGTCATGGTAAACAGGGTGTTGGTCAAGACAAGTCCTTGGCTGTGCTGTGATCCCCACAGCCTGTCCTATTTTCCTAATAACCCCATTGCCAAGAAGTTTCTGTGAGGAGGGACCTCTCTGCTCCTGGCACAGGCTGTGGCCGAAGTTCCAGCCCCTGCAGTGGGAGCCACAAATAGTCAGGTCTTGTGTTCTTTGGGGGGCCAGACTCTGCCCAGACTGGGGGGTGTGTGTGTGTGTTTTGTGGTTGGAAGCACAAAACAGTGAAGGAAATGCAAAGCTCAACCTGTGATGGAGGCCGTGGGGATCAGAACAGACACAGAAGTCAGATGAAAGTCCTGTGGTGTGTGTTGCCACGACACCAGGGAGGAACATGGAGCGAGGTGAAAGCTGCGTGGTCTCATTGTTCTCCTTGATACCCAGAGATGTTTTGTACAAGCCAGGTACACCTCCTACCAAGAAATATCCTGTAAAATGTGCCAACAAAAGAAATGGAAGGTTTGACCATAGTCCCACCCACAGCACTTTCCACAGTCCTGGTTCATCATGGCTAGGCTTCGCGAACGAAGATTTGGGAAGGCTCTATCCACATTTGCTACAGAACAGTCCTGGTTAATAAGGTGTAAAATGTACCCCGGACTTGTCCCTAAGTGGGGGCTGAGAACTGGACACAACATGTGCAGGGACAGAGGGAGGGGTTTGTCCCCCTGGCCCTGCCCAGAAGGGACACCTTTCAGGAAGGGTTGTGGCCTTGGCTGTGCTGAGGGTTGCCCCGGGCAATGCAGCTTGGGATTGCAGTGGCACTGTCAGGGCTCTGCAGAGCTCCTGGCAGTTCCTGCCTTTGTCCCCAGCAATGCCAGAGACCTGCAGGGGTTGCAGTCAATCACTTGTGCTCTTTGGGACCCCGACTGGCTCTGCTGAATGTCAGCAGGCCTGGAGTTCCCAGACTGTTCCTGCATCCAGGGTCGGGCCTGCAGTGACGTTTGTGCAGCATTCAATTGGGGCAGTGGCAGGATGGCCATGGATCCATTCCTGCACAAACACAATGGGGCTCCATCCCAGGCAGGGAGAGAATGGGCCCACAAATTCTGGAAGGATAAGAACCAGGGAGTTTTGGCACTGTGGAATCCCATGGAACCAAAGGAACCCTGGGACATGGCGGAACCTCATGGAATCAAGGGGACATTGTGACCCTGCAGCACCTCATGGAACCAAAGGGAGTCTGGGAGGTGGCAGGGCCTGATGGAAACAAAGGAACCTCCTGGGAACAAAGGGACCCGGGACACTGCCAAAACTCAGGGAGACAAGGGAACCCCAGGACACTGTGGAATCTCCTGGAATCCAGGGGCCATTGGAATACACTGGGGCCTCCTGGAACCAAAGGGAACATGGGACACTGCGGAACCTCATGGAATCAAAAGGACCCGGGGACTTTGTGGAATGTCAGGGAATCAAGGGGCCAGTGTGACATCCCAGAACCTTTTGGAACCAAAGGAAACAAACGGGACATTGCGGAATCTCATGGAATCAAGGGTCCATTGTGACCTTGTGGAACCTCACAGAATCCAGGGGCCATTCTGATTCTGCAAGGCCTTCTGGAGTCAGAGGGACCATTGTGACACTGGGGAACCTCCTGGAATCAAGGGTCCATTGTGACCCTGGGGAAAATGATGGAATCAGTGGGCCATTGTCACACTGCAGGGCCTGATGGAGCCAAAGAACACTGGGAAACAGTGCAACCTCATGGAATCAAGGATCCATTGTCGCATTGCTGAGCCTCAAGGAATAAGGGATCCAATCTTTGCCTCAGATTTTGTCAACAAATTAAAGTTAAGGAATTACAGAAGTGGGATTGAACCACTTTTTTCAAACTGGTTTTATTGATTGGCCAAGTGAGAATATTTATATAAAATGAATCATTTATTCTTACAAATGATCAGACAAAAGATCTAAAGCAAAATTATTTACTACACAGTATAAAGGCTAAAACTACTAGTAGTATAGTATAAGATAGGACAGTGCACTATATTGAAGCAATTATTGAAACAATTATATTAAAGCTAGCCAAAAGAAATAATTATCACATAGAGATCTGATGTAACTCACCCAGACCAGCGGCCATGGGGAGATTTCTTTTGGTCAACCTTGAGGAGTGTCCTTGGAGGGCGTCCCCACCCAAGGCAGGAATCTCCACACATCTACCCCAAGAAGGGCTGTGTTAGAAGAACCTGCCTGGATGAAAGGGGACTGCACTTCTCTAGTAGGAAGGGATTGACTGCTCCTCACAAATGGACAGGCCAGTGAGCAGCTTCTCTGTCCCATCCAACTTCCAAAAGCAGGATGTGTGTTTGGAGTTGGGTGAACCAGGCTGGTTTGAGCATCATTCAACACCAAAACCATTCCCAGGGTGCCACCGGTAACTGGCAGATCTCACAGACAGCTTGCATGAGAGCTGGCACTGTTGGCATTGTCTGATGGCATTTTAGGCCTTCTCAGGGTCGGTCCTCCTGCCCCCCGGGTCGAGAGGTTGGCTGTGAAAGTCCATCCTGGAGATGCACAGGGAGCCAAGAGTTGGGCTCCTGAGTGACATCCAACAATGGACAGGGGGATGGGACTGACCAGATGAAAGTGTCTCAGGTAGAGCTGGACTGGCAACACAAGGGGGAATTATTCCTGGCTCGCTGGGCCCAGGACACCTCAGGGCCTCAGGGAAGAGGTGCAACATCCAGCTGGGCTTGTGATCCAGGGCTGCATTTAACCCTGGACACCAACTGCCAGGTTCTCCAGAACTGGGAAACATGTGCTGCCATCAAAGAGGCCCAGAGGGTAAAGCCCCTGTGGGGTGGGGGATGATGGCTGAGATAGAGATGTGGGCAGGCCTGGCAGATTGATCCCAGCACACTCCCCAAACCCACCAAGGCAAGCTCTACGTGCTGACCATGGTGGACACAACCCCTGGATGGCAGGAGACACCCCCTGTGCCTCCCACCACTGCCCAGAACACCATCCTGGGCCTGGAAAAGCAAGTCCTGTGGAGACACGGCCCTCCAGAAACACTGGAGTTGGACAGCAGGACTCTTTTCCAAAACAACCTTGTGCACACCTGGAGCAGAGAGCTCGGCATGGAGTGGATGGATCATATTCCCTGTCAGGCACCACCCTCTGGGAAAGTTGAATGGTAGAGTGGACTGTTCAAAACCACCTGGAAAGCAATGGGCAGTGGGACCTTCAAACCTTGGGATCTGCATTCAGCAAAAGCCACCTAGTTAGTTAATCCTGTATGCTCAAGAGAGAAAACTCCAGGCCAGTTCAGTGTCCAAGATCAGCTCAAAAGAGCAGGTCCTTTAATCAGGCCCACAGGCCCAGGGGAACACACACGACGCGCCCTCCCAGGCAATGGTTCTACAGTTTTAGAAGATCGTCCCTCCAATGCCAGAACTCTCCACCCCCCGGTTCTGCCCAGTTCTGCCCCTGACACGCCCCTTGGGGAATTGGGTTTGGGGTCTTTGGGACCCCTTCTTCCTCATCTTTATCTTCTTCACCGCACAGACAGTCCTTGGAGCACCTCCAAAGTTCTGGGCTTGAAGGTTGCTTTGTCTCTTGTGGGATGTTTTTCAATAGAGGAGTTTTTCTACAATTCTACCTTGAAAAGAAGTCTAAACACGCTAAAGGAATTTAGAAAGTTTGATAACAAATAGGGTAATAGGGTTGGGTCTGTGTAAACTACTATGCTAATGGGTGGCATATGATACAGCTACATTAACATCTACATTTAGTGCACAACTACTTTTAAAATATAAAAAAAGCAAAAATATCCAGAAAGCTTTAAGGCATCACACAGACCTAGTTAGGTAACTCTACCAGTTGAACTGACCCTGCCCAAAAAGAACCTCTACGTACCATTGAAGGGGATAAACTCCCTGTGGTCCATATGAGGAATATGTTGGGGAGGACAGTTTGCATTAGTCCTGCCTTAAGCAAAGGCAAAGCCATCCATGGGATTGTTTCTGCTCAAGGACGTGGGTGCACTTGGTGGATGATGCAGAGGGATGGGGAAACACTCTGTGTCCCTCAAGGGGATTTGATTTTTGGGTCAGAACAGTCCGTGATGTTGAATTGTAGAATATTGTTTGCCCAATGATGCTCCCACTGTGTGCCACAAATCCCACAAACAGTGAGGTGTTTCCTTATGTACATTTTTTTTATTTTCTATGCTTTTGATGTTTTCTTAAAAAAAAAAAGTCCTGTTTCCATTCCCTCCTTCTTCAGTAGCCCCCATCTTGTGTGTCCCAGAGATTTAGTCTAAATGGGGAGTCTCCTATTGGATTTGAGTGACAGAAATGAACCTGCAATAACCTTTTGTGTGAAATTCCTTTCCTGATCAGAGCAGGACTGATCAGGAAATGAGAACAGTTTTCTGGTTGTCCCAGCTTAGGGACTGGCCCTGTGCCTGGAGCTGGAAGAGCTGAGACTATCTACTGTGCAAACTGGACTTCAGTGGAGGCAATGTGGACTTAATACATAGCAGGTTTTTGGTTTTTTATTGAGCTGTGCCTTCCTTTGGTTTTGTTTGCTGGCAATAAATGAACATCCCTCTGTGTCTCGGGCAGCTCTTTCTCCAAGCCAAGCAGGTGGGAGTTGGTGCCAAGGAGCTGAAACCTGCAGGTCCAGCCTTGAGTGGAGGGAGCTCAGATTTGCCCAAGGCTGCTTTGAGTGCCAGGGCTTTGATGAGGGAATGGTTGGGTGGGGATAGGGATAAAGTCTGATGGATTGTCAGACATAAAGGGTGTTGATTTTCTTATCTATTCAGACTGAATTAGGAGGTGCCTGGGATCAATATCGACTGGGGATTGCTGATATCAGTGTAAAAACAGGAAAGAAGTAAACAGGACACAGAAAAAGACATCTTTTCTCATGGTTTTAGTAATACAATATATTCACTTGGAATGCACTTCTGAGATCTGTCTAATTAACCACAAAGGAATTGAAGACTTAGAAGTCAATTATTCCCAGGGGCTTCTCCGGTTAAGATGCCATCAGTGAGAACAGTGTGTGGAGGAATGAGCAGACAGGGAGACCATCCCTGGGAGTGGGGAAGCAGGAACTCAGAGTCACTGGTTCCAGGTGACAAATGGACTGTGTGATGTTGCTGTGAGAGCCCCTAAAGGGTGTGATGATTTCAGGGGGAGTACAGTTAAATTTCTTCCCCGTGGCTGGTGCAGGGCTTTGTTTTGTCTTTGTGCTGAACACAGGGTTGATAATCACAGAATCACAGAATAGGCTGAGTTGGAAGGGACCCACAAGGATCATCCAGTCCAACCCTTAGCCCTGCACAGGACCATTCCCAAGGGTCACACCATGAGCCTGAGAGGATCATCCAAACACTTCTTGAGCTCTGTCAGCCTTGGTGCTCTGCCCACTGCCCTGGGGAGCCTGGTCAGTGCCCAACCACCCTCTGGGGGAAAAATCTTTTTCTAATACCCAACCTAACCCCGCCTGACACAACTTCAGGCCATTCCCTCAGTTCAGTCCCTGGTCCCCCCAGAGCAGAGCTCAGTCCCTGCCCCTCCTCTGCCCCTCCCCAGGAAGTTGGACCTGCACTGAGGTCTCCCCTCAGTCTCCTCTTCTCCAGCTGAACACACCAAGTGCCCTCAGAGTCCTCACATGCCTTCCCCCCAAGGCCCTTCCCCATCTTCCTTGCCCTCCTTTGGACACTCTCCAATGACTCAATCTCTCCCTTCCATTGTGTCCCCCCAAACTGCCCCAATGGTGCAGGTGAGGCCGCCCCAGGGCAGAGCAGAGCGGGACAATCCCCTCCCTGGCCCGGCCGGCCATGCTGGGCCTGATGCCCCCAGGACAGGCTTGGCCCTCCTGGCTGCCAGGGCACTGCTGACTCAGGGCCAACTGGCCACCCACCAGCACCCCCAGGGCCCTTTCCCGGCTCTGCTTTCCAGCCTCTCCTTCCCAGTCTGTCCGTCCATGCGGGGTTGCCCCATCCCAGGGCAGAATCCGGCACTTCCCCCTGGTGAAGTTCTCAGGGCTCCTAAAGAGCCAGGAGGTCACGGGATGTCAAAGAGCCCCACGGAGCTAAAGGGACCCTTGGGACACTGTGGAACCTCATGGAATCAAGGGATCTTTGTGACATGTGGGGCCTCATGGAATCAGAGGAACCCTGTGGAATATCATGGAATCAAGGGGCACCTGTGACACTGCAGGGTCTCCTGCTCCAGAAGGAACCCTGGGACACTGTAGGATCTCATGGAACCAAGGTGCCATTGTGACACAGCATGGCTGCAGGGAATCAGGGCTCCAGAGTAAAAGTCCACGGCCTCATGGAAAAAATGAATTCTGGGACACTGTGGAACCTCATGGAAACAAGGGACCATTGTGACACTACAGGGCCTCATGGAGCCAAAGGAACCCTGGGACTTTTTGGATCCTTATGGAGTCAAGGGCCAGTTGTGACACTGCAGAGCCTCATGGAACTAAAGGAATTGTGGAGAACAACCCAGTAACCAGGGAACACTGGGACATGCAGTTCCCAGTGGAACCAAAGGAGCTCCAAGACATTCTGGAATTCATGGAACCAAGGGGTCACTGTGACACTCCAGGGCCTCATGGAAGCAAAGGAAAACTGGGACACTGTGGATACTCGTGGAACCAAGGGGCCATTTGACACGTGGGCCCTCATGAAAGGACAGGAACATTTTGGAAGCTCAGGGAACCAAGGGGCCATTGTTACACTGTGGAACCTCAGAGAATCAAGGGCCCAGTCTGACAGTGCAGGGCCTCATGGAGCCATAGGAATCCAGGGACACTGTGGAACCTCATGGAATGAAGGGGCCAGTGTGACACTGCAGAACCTCATGGAACAGTGGGAACAAGGAGACACTGCAGAACCTTGTGGAAACAAGGGGCCTTTGTGACACTGAGCAACCACCTGGAATCAAGTGGCCCTTGGGACACTGCAGGGCCTCGTGGAACAAAAATGCCCTTGGAGACTGTGGAACCTCACGGTGTCAAGGGTCCATTGTGACATGTCAGGGCCACATGGAACTGAAGGAAACCTGGAACAGGGCAGAACCTCCTGGAATCAAGGGGCCATTGTGACATGTGGGGCCTCATGGAACAAAAGGAATCCTGGGAAACTACAGAAACACATGGAAGCAAGTGGCCACTGGGACACGTGGGGCCTCATGGAATCAAGAGGCCATTGTGACACTGCAGGGCCTCTTTGAACCAAAGGGGCTTGTGCTGGGCTGTCACAGGCCAGGGCAGGGGCAGCTGGAGAGCCCCTGGCCCAGCCCTGAGTCACGGGCTGAGCCATCAGCTCCTGCTGAGAGAAGGGACCTCACAGGCAACATTGGGGCAGTTTGGGGGGACACAATGGAAGGGAGAGATTGAGCCATTAGAGAGTGTCCAAAGGAGGGCAAGGAAGATGGGGAAGGGCCTTGGGGGGAAGGCGTGTGAGGACACTGAGGGCACTTGGTGTGTTCAGCTGGAGAAGAGGAGACTGAGGGGAGACCTCAGTGCAGGTCCAACTTCCTGGGGAGGGGCAGAGGAGGGGCCGACCCTGAGCTCTGCTGTGGGGGGACCAGGGACAGGACTGAGGGAATGGCCTGGAGTTGTGTTAGGTTGGATTTTAGACAAAGATTCTTCCCCCAGAGGGTGGTTGGGCACTGACCAGGCTCCCCAGGGCAGTGGGCACAGCACCAAGGCTGAAAGAGCTCAAGAAGTGTTTGGATGATCCTCTCAGGCTCATGGTGTGACCCTTGGGGATGGTCCTGTGCAGGGTAGGAATTGGACTGGAGGATCCTTGTGGGTTGTGGTAGTTTGGTCTAGGCCTTCTTTGGTGAGCAGTTTGTAACCAAGGAACTGCCCAGATTTTCCCAGTATTCCCTACGATTTTTACATAAGCCAGGCTATAAGAAGAAAGGAGGAGAGGCCTTTGCTCTCTTTCCTTCTGGTGGCTTTGGAGGTGCAGGTTCCCTGCTGTTGTGTCTGTCGTGCTGGGAGTGAGGCCTGGTGAGGCCTTGCTGACCTTGGGAGGTGGAGGTTGCTGGCAGTCGCTCCAGCGTGACTCTCCATTGTCCCGAGGAGAGTGGTAAGATATTCTTTGCTAATTCTTTTAGCTTCTAGATCTTGGGCTATTGATCGATATATATATATTTTGTGTTGGTTTTGTTCCTTTTTTCCCTTTCCCTTTTCCTTGTGAAATTGTAAATATATTTCAATTGTATATAACTGTAATATAAGTGTAAATATATTTATATATATTGCTTTAGCTGTCACTCTCCCGTTTCGGTTTTCTTGGTTGTTTTTTTCCTTCTTCTCCCTGCGGTTTGGAGGGGGGGGGACTTCTTCTGGTAAGGTCTGGAGACTTGGAAGGGAGCCAGCTTCAAACCATATCAGGGTCCCTTCCAACTCAGCATATTCTGTCATTCTGTGATTATCAACCCTGTGTTCAGCACAAACCAAAACACAGCCCTGCACTGGCCACGGGGAAGAAATTTAACTGTACTCCCCCTGAAACCAGCACATCCTTTAGGGGCTCTCACAGAAACATCCCACAGTCCATTTGCCACCTGGAAACAGTGACTTTGAGTTCCTGCTTCCCCAGCCCCAGGGATGGTCTCCTTGTCTGCTCATTCCTCCACACTCTCTTCTCAGTGATGGCATCTTAACCAGACAAGCCCCTGGGAATAATTTACTTGTAAGTCTTCATTTCCTTTGTGGTTAATTAGACAGATCTCAGAAGTGCATTCAAAGTGAAAATATATTGTATTAATAAAACCATGAGAAAAGATGTCTTTTTTGTGGCCTGTTTCCTTTTTTCCTTTTTTTTACATTGATATCAGCAATCCCCAGTCGATATTGATCCCAAGCACCTCCTAATTCAATCTGAATAGATAAGAAAATCAAGAGCCTTTATGTCTGACAATCCATCAGATCTTATCCCTATCCCACCCCACCATTCCCTCATCAAACCCCTGGCACTCAAAGCAGCCTTGGGCAAATCTGAGCTCCCTCCACTCAAGGCTGGACCTGCAGGTTTCAGCTCCTTGGCACCAACTCCCACCTGCTTGGCTTGGAGAAAGAGCTGCACAAGACACACAGGGATGTTCATTTATGGACAGCAAACAAAACCAAAGGAAGGTACAGCTCAATAAAAAAAGAAACTCTTAATCCTTTGCTGTATATTAAGTTCACATTGCCTCCACTGAAGTCCACTTTGCAGAGTCTTAGACCAATAGTAACCCCCTTCTGTGTCAAGCACAGATCCCAAGATCAACCTCAACACTCCCTGCCCCGCATTCTGTCCATATTTGCCCTTTGCACACTGAGTCACACACTGAAGTCACAAGTTCCCTCAATCCACAGAGGGAAGAAAAGAGAAAGTGAATGAATTTCTGTGTTGTGCAGAGTTAAATCTGCACTGATCCCAATATTCTGGCCTTACAGGACCTTTATCAAACACCTTCTGCAGCATCTGTTCACTGGGCAAACGTGTGTGGATGGCCAGGCCCAAGGAGTGGTGGGCAATGGAGTTCCAGCCAGGGGTGTTCCCAGGGCTCAGCACTGGGCTCAGGGCACTTCAATCTCTTTCTCAGTGATCTGCACAAGGGGAAACTTGTTCCTCCAGTGACCATTGTGACCCTACCCTTGCTTTGGTTCTTTCCTAGACATCCCAGGACAAGTCTTGCCCAGTCCCCAAATACTCTTTCTGGCTGCCCTTTATGAGTCTCAGAGCCCGAGGTCAAATCCCCCATCCTCAATTGAGAGGTTCTGCCATTAACCCACTTAGTTACAGTTTCCTACAGATACCTTGGAACTTCCTTGGAACTAATTTTTTACCTTTTGGGTTTAGAAGGGTTTTTCCAAAAACATGGGAAATCATGTCCTCAAAGATGTAAATTCTTGGAGAAAGAGTATGGGACTTTAAAGAATCCCAGAATGATTTGGCTTGGAAGGGAGCTAAAAGGTCATCTGGTCCAAGTCCCTGGACATGAACAGTGACATTTTTTATTAATTCAGGTTACTCACAGTCTCTAACCTTAGACAAATGGACATCCACTTCTCTGGAAACCTCTTCCAGCTCTTGCCGCCCTTATTGTTAAATCTTTCCTCCTATTATCCAGTATAAAACACTTCTCTTTCAGTTCAAAGCCATTGCCCGTGTTCTGCCACTACAGGCCTTGGTAAAAAGTATCTCTGTGATTTACTTAGACTATGAGCATGACATTTTCATCTGCAAAAACATCTGTGAGTGCCCACAGATCTCCCAAGATGGGCTTGAAAGGTCTCAAGCACAGGAGCACTAGAGAGGGGCTAAGGAGCTGTTGCCTCACAGGTGTGGAGACTGAGGACAGCACAGGACAGCCCTCAGAGGGCTTGAAGGGAGGATTTAGAGATGGTGGATCCTTTTGTCAGAGCAGAAAAGAGCATGAGAAAGAAAGAATTAATGCCAAGTGCAGCTGGGGAGGTCCCGAGTGGACATGAGGAAAAAGGAATTTCACTCCATGGAAAACGCTGCAACACGTCAGCCAGGAGGAGCCTGGATGAGCCCAAGGCTTTGTGTGTGCAGGAAGAGCCAGGGAGGACGCAGAGATGTCAGTGCAGGAAGGTGCCAGCCAGGTGGGGCAGCCGGGGGGATGACGACAGCCTGCAGGGAAAGGGGCAGGGCATGGACACCGTAGGACAGCCTGGGCTGGACAGGAGACAGGGAGGGGGAGAAGCTGAAAGGCCCTGCCAGAGCCACCTTCTGCAGGCCTTTGGCCAGGGCTGCTGTCTGTGCCCCTGAGGCCAGGAGGAGGGGAGTGCCCCTTGCAGCCCTGGGGCCTCATGGCCTCCTTGTCCCTGCTCAGCAGCCTGGCAGGTGCCACCCCATGGTCCTGCCCTTGGCATTGCACATCCCACAGCCCAGTGCCCCAGGAAGAGCCCTGAGGAATGAGGCAGGGACAGGATCTGCCTTCCCAGGGGTTGGTGGTCAGGGCTTGGCCCCTTGGATTAAGGAAACAAGTCAAGGTTTCTTCAGCATCAGAGCCACCTTCCCCTTGCTTGTCCATCCTTGGCATCACTGTCTGCAGTTTTCTGCTCTAACTGGAACCTGGGGACATGTTCTCAGTTGTGTCCCTCAGTGAGACTCATTAGCACTACAAGAAACTTCAATGTTTCAATCTCACTCTGACTTCTTGAGAAGTTGTTTGAACTTCCTCTCAGGGACTGAGTCTCATGTAAACAACATTAAACCCCCTGAGAGTCATGAAATGCCTGGGGCTGTTGCTGTGCTGCTGAGCTGGGCCGGGCTCCTGGCACACAGGGAGCTCCTGGCAAGCAAGAAGAGCTTCAAGGAGACAGCTCTGCCCAGGAGCAGCTCCTCTGCACAGCCCAGCAGGGCTGAGGGCACTGCCTGCAGCACCCAGGGCACAAAAGCAAGGCAGAGAGAGGTTACACACAGCCTGGGCTGGCAGGGAAGTCGAGAGGAAGATCCACTGCAGGAGGAATCTTTCCAGGCTTCCTCACAGTGAGTCAGCATGAAGGGCAATGTGTCTGCAGTTGGTGCAAAGATCTCCTAACGCTGGCACATCCCACTCCCTGCTGCACCATCCCAGGCACATCCCAGCAGGGTTCCCTTCTCCCAGGGATGGCTTCAGGGTTGTGAAGCCGGGCTGTGCCACCCAGGCTGCCCCAAGCTGTCCTGCAGAGCAGGGTCCTGCAGCCCAGGGCTGTGCCAGGGCAGGAGCTCTGCCACTGCCAGGGGCAGCTCTCAGCCGGGCTGGGGAGCTCCCTCAGGGCTGGGCAGAGGCTGGGGGTGGAAAGAGCAAAGCCTGGCAGGGCAGGGCAGGTTTATTCTGCTATCCAGGGAGAGTTTCATGGGTCAGGGCTGCTCACAGAACCAGAGCACCCCAGGATATTTTCCAGTGGATACTTCAAGGGGAACATCCAAGGAGGGATTTCTCTCAAGCTCTCAAGCCACATGCCTGGTGGTTTGAGTTCCACAGGGAACTGTGAGGAGCTGCCCAGGGCTGAGAACAACTTCCTGGCACTGTTGGTGTCTGGGAGGTGGCACAACTGGCTCAGGGTGATGCTGCCCTGAGTGCCCAGTGGGCTCTGCCCTGGCCTCTCCCAGCTGGACCCTCTCTGTGCAGTTCCTTAGTTCTCAGCTTGCCCGTGGTCCTGAGGTTGTTCCCTCCTTCTCTCAGTCAGGTTCACTGGGCAGGGGAGTTCAAGCTACACAGTCCAACACTGATCCTGGCATTCCCCTATGGCAGGGGTGTCCCTGGGAATGAGACATTCCAATTGTCCTCTGCCCCGTGGGCTGTGGGCAGTGAAGTCTGTGAGCCTGGGTCAGGAGCTCTTTTTCCCTCAATCAGACCCCATCATTAGGACACTTGGCTCTTTTCTGAGGTGTCCTTCCAAGCTGGGAGCTGCCCTGGAGAATGCAAATCATCCTCCCAGCACAGCTGTGTTCTCTGAAAGCCCCAGTGGAGAGGGGCAGAGATGCTGTGCCCATGCCAGGAGATGCTGTTGGGTTGGGGAGATGAGCCACAGGTGTCCTTGGCTCCAAGTGGGGTGCTGGGCCCTTGAGACAGGCTGAGACATTGAGGGGTCTGGGATGGATCCCTCTGCTCTCAACAGTGTCTGGTGGCTTTTCAGACCAAACTGGGAGTGTGATCAATCTCCATCTCAGGAAGGAGCAAAGCCAAGGCAGCTGGGAACAAGAGAGAGGGACAGACCAGCTCCCCTCACTCTGCACAAAGCCCCAGACAATCCTCCTGCCTGGCAGGACCTGCTCAGTTCTCCCTGAGTGCATCAGAAGTGCTGAGGGGTTCTGACATGCAGGAACAATCCTCAGGAAAGATGAGGGGGGTCTAAAAAAAAAAAGCAAACAAGCAAACACACCAAACCTGTGACACTGCCTTCTGCTGTCCTGTTTTTTCTCAGAAACTGGGAGTGCAGATGCTGACAAGCCCTTTTGCACTGGGAGCTGTTTCATCTGACACAGCTGAACACCAGGATGGGCCCCTGTGCCCACCATGCCCATGACCCCACTGGTGCAGAGCAGGGCTGACCCCTCACAGCCAGTGGGCAGAGGGTCTGCTCCTCATGGAAGATGTGGTGAGCCCCAAGCAGGGCTCCAGCCATGGAGCTGAGGGAGAGATTTCTAGAAAAGGAAAACCAATGGAGCAGTGAGAGGGGTGTTGGAAAGTGGCTTTGGCTTTTCTCAAAATGTTCTGCCCTAACTTGTCACTGTTATTTCCCACTTGAATAGAGCCCCACATCCAGAGTCAACAAATGCCCAACAGCAGCTCCCTCACCCAGTTCCTCCTCCTGGCATTTGCAGACAGGCGGGAGCTGCAGCTCCTGCACTTCTGGCTCTTCCTGGCCATCTCCCTGGCTGCCCTCCTGGCCAACGGCCTCATCCTCAGCGCCGTAGCCTGCGACCACCACCTGCACACCCCCATGGGCTTCTTCCTGCTCAACCTCTCCCTCACAGACCTGGGCTGCATCTGCACCACTGTCCCCAAAGCCATGCACAATTCCCTCTGGGACACCACAACCATCTCCTACATGGGATGTGCTGCACAGGTCTATTTCTTTTTCTTCTTCATCACAGCAGAGTTTTCCCCCCTCACCATCATGTGCTACGACCGCTACGTTGCCATCTGCAAACCCCTGCACTACGGGACCCTCCTGGGCAGCAGAGCTTGTGCCCACATGACAGCAGCTGCCTGGGCCACTGGCTTTCTCACTGCTCTGCTGCACACAGCCAATACATTTTCCCTGCCCCTGTGCCAGGGCAATGCCCTGGGCCAGTTCTTCTGTGAAATCCCACACGTCCTCAAGCTCTCCTGCTCACACTCCAGCATCAGGGAAATTTGGCTTATTGTGGTTAGTTGCTGTTTAGCATTTGGTTGTTTTGTTTTCATTGTTTTCTCCTATGTGCAGATCTTCAGGGCTGTGCTGAGGATCCCCTCTCAGCAGGGACGGCACAAAGCCTTTTCCACGTGCCTCCCTCACCTGGCCGTGCTCTCCCTGTTCCTCAGCACTGCCATATTTGCCTACCTGAAGCCCCCCTCCATCTCCTCCCCATCCCTGGATCTGGCCCTGTCAGTTCTGTACTTGGTGGTTCCTCCAACACTGAACCCCCTCATCTACAGCCTGAGGAACCAGGAAATCAAGGATGCCCTCAGGAAACTCATAACTGGGTGTTTTTCAGAAGCAATAAACTCTCCTTCTTCTGCATGTTATGAACATCATTAAAGGCCAATCCTGGTATGGACTTCATTACAGGCCCACCATATTTTCTCTATTTTTTGCTCCTGGGAGGGGTGTTATTTTTGTAAGATTTTTTTAACACCAAAATATCCTTTTTTATATATATAAAGATATATATATAAATATACATATATATTTTTATCTATAAAATCACCATTTTCAATTCAGTGTTTTCCTTTCTAGCCTGGCCCAGAGGCTGTACAAATTGTACTCACTGTGTGCTTAAACCAAATAAAAACTCTGCATTGACTTGTTTGCCTGACATCTTTCCTCTCTGACTTCTCTGCAGCTGCAGGGTCGGGGCCTCTGTGCAGAGCTGGGCCAGAAAAGAGTCCCAGCAGAGCAGCACTGCCAGGGAGCAGCAGCCCTTCTCCTCCATGGCCTCCTCTCCCTTCCCTTCCACACTGTCCTGCAGAGCCCTGTGTTGTTGGAGGCCTCAGTGCTCTGGCAGTCGGTGCCAGTCCTGCTGCAGGACTGTCCAGGGACTGCAGGCAGGGACAGCCACGGGCACTGCTGGCACAGAGCTGACCTCTGCAGCAGCACTGCCATCCTGCAGGGGCATCTCCTCAGGCCAGGGCCTCAAAGCTTCCATCTGCTTTCCACTTTGCTCTCCAGGATGTGCCCAACACAACGCCCTGCAGAGGAAAACAGCAGTGACCAGCACAAGGGGGGGAGTGCTCAGGGTGGGGGCACCCAGCAGTGCCCTGGCACAGCCAGCGCCGCTCCCAGCACTGGCCTCTCACCCCAGGCCATTGGGCTTGTTCTTCCCTCCAAGGAGGGACATCAAATGACCAGCTCAGGGGTCCATGTTTGCACTGCATGCACAAGACATGCCCCTGTGTCACGGCTCGGGGCTGGGGGGGTGGAAGGTTCAGACAAAGTTGATGGCAGAAGCCGTCTCGTTGAGCTACGAGGGGCAGAAAGGACCCCCTTGCTTTCTAAATTCATTCTCAGAGAGGAGCCTGGCTGTGGCTGGATCCAATCTCAGGCTCAGAGTTTGGTTTAAACTGAAGGAATTATAGAGGTGTGATCACTTTGTCCTGCAGGTTTTAGTGATGGTATATCAGAAATATTTCTAGAAAATGAATTATTTATTATGACAAATAAACAGAAAATTGATCAGACAAGTGAACAGATGAAAGACTTGAAACAGAATTATTTCCTGCACAGTATAAAAGCCAAAACCTCCTAGTAGTATAGTGTAAGATAGGACAGTGCAGTCTATCAAAGTCATTCTATTAAAGGAATTGGATCAGAGCCAGCAAAAAGAAACAATCCTGAAGCAGAGATTGAGGTAACTCACCCCACAATGACAGGGGGCAGTTCTCTCTCTTTCACTTAACCCCTGGGCAGTGACCATGAAGAGCTGTCCCTGCTTCATGGCAGAAGCTCCACACACTTCAAGGAAGTCTGGGGAAGAATCTGCCACAGGAAAGTTGGACGGGGCTTTTATAGTTATCAAGGGTTTGACTGCTGGAACTATTTGCGGGCCAGGGAGCAGCTTCTCTGTCAAATCCTGCTTCAAAAAGCAGGATATGAGTTTGAAGTTCCATGAAGCATTTTGGGTTTAGCATAATTCAACATTAAAAACAGCACCTTGACACCAGCAGTAACTCACCACAGAGAGCTTGAATTGTTTGCATTCTCTGACCATTGTTTAGGTATTCTTAGAGCAGAGCATCCTGCCAGAAATGGCCCCTTGATTCTGTGAGAAACAGAAACCCAATCGGGCAATTTCCAATCAGAATTTTATTATATGATAAAAGCAAATTCAGCGCTGGGTGATCAGGGAAGGGGTCCAACAACTCCCAACGCCTGTCACACCCAAAGAAGACAGTTGTTCTACATTTATTTACAGCTACTTCATGAATATTCATTATACATAAGCATAAACATTACACATTGTTAAGTCAGACATTCAACAGATGTTTTTCTTAACAAGAATGTTATCTATAAGCATCCATAATATATTGTCAAATCAGACATTCAGCAGATGTTTGCTTGCTATCTATACAAAGTTATAAATTTTAAGAAAGGTGCTATTATCTATCTAACTAAACAAAATTGTCTCACTATAAATCCTACACAAGGTAAAAGGGAGGTAACTTGTTTTATCTCTTTATAGGGGCCCAATTAAGTTTTACGACTTGTTTTTCTTTTCTCTCCAGGTCATATTGACCTTACACTGTTTCCTCTTAATAAGCTCGAATTATTTTCTCAGTTTATCACAATTCCATGAGGTTGCAAAAACTCTCAGGGTTCCTTTAGTTCCATGGGGCCCTGCAGTGTCACAGTGGCACAAGGATTCCTTGAGGTTCCAGAGTGTCTCTTGGATCCTTTGGTTCCATGAGGCCCTGCAGTGTCACAATGGCTCCTTGACTCCACCATGTTCCAGAATATCCCAGGGTTCCCTTGGCTCCAAGAGGCTCCCCAGTGTCCCACCTTGATTCCAGGAGGCCCTGCAGTGTCCCAATGGCCACTCGGTTCCCTGAGCTCCTGTTGCGGTTGAGCTCAATTTCCCCATCCCCTGCTGTGCTCAGATGCCGTGAGAACTGCAGAGAAGCGAGCTGAGAACACGGCGGGCCCTGGTCCTCTTTGGTGCCCGGGGCTGCCCCGAGAGGGAGTCCCCGGCCCTGCCCCCGGAGCCGCCGCGCCGTCCCCTGAGCGCCGCTGAGGCGGCAGCGCTGGAGCGGGGCCGTGTCTGCCCGGAGCCGCCGCTGCCACGAGGCTGCCGCCGCTGCCGCTTTTGGCCTGCGCTGCCCCGCAGCCGCCCGGGACCGGCTTCCCAACACTGCCGGCGCCTGCGAGCGGAGCCGGCGCTCCTGCAGCGCCTCGGAGTCGCTGCTCCGCCGCCACAGCGGCTGCCGCCGGCGTCTGTGCCCGGAGCCGCCGCTCCCACGGGGCTGCCGCACTCACCGCCGGGGTTGCCGCTCGCGCAGCCGCCGCTCTGCCCCGGCTGCACCGGGACCCGGCACCGCCTCGGGCCTGCGCTGCCGCCTCAGCGGCCACAGGGACACAGGGATGGGGGACCTGTGCTCTGCCACTGATGGGCCTGGCTTTGTTCTGCTGGGGTCTGGGCTTTAGGAAAGTTGCTGTTCATTTTCATGCTCCACTGGAACACCTCCTGAATTCCAAAGGTTTCCTAATCCAGGGGGAGGGGTTTCTATGGCATTGGAGGTGCCGCCCCTAGGGACACATTGTCAATAAACCATCCAGCTGACTGGGATGGGTGTAAGAGCTGGGGAACACAGGATAATCAGTCATCCCATGAAAGCCTTGGAACATTCCCTACCTGAATCGCAGCCCAAATGGAACAGTTTGGATACAAACCCCCAATATTTTGGAAACTCCAGTCATTCCTGACACCAGGATGGAAATTCAGCAGATAACTAAAGCCAGTCCCCTTGGGAGCCCACACCCAGCGGGGCTGAGGGAGGCCCTGGCAGCTCCCCAGCACCTCCCTCTCAGTGGGACACCTCTGGCAGCCTCTCCCAGCTCAGGAACCCTCCAGTTTGCAGCACTCCAAAGAGCGGCGCTGATGCCCAGGACAATTCTGATCCCCCTCCACAAACACTCCTCCAGCTGGGACCCTTGTCTGGTGGCAAACACAAAGGGATTTGGGGGAGTGTTTCCCTGACAACAGGAGAATTTGGGAGAGGGACCTTTCCACAGCCAGCTATTGATGTGTCCACACATCTCTGCCTGGGTGTGAATTGACTGTGGGGTGAATGTTGTTCTTGTGAGTCTATAATTCAGTCATTGTTAAAATTATAGCACATGCTATTGAACCACTTGATAACTGTTCAATTGGTGAATGATTAAATGCTACTAATGTCTTTTGCCCCCTTGTCTTTGGATGCAAATCCTTTGCACCCTGACCCTCTTGCAGCCCAAGGCATTGTGTAAATCATTCCTATTCATCAAAAAATATTTATTTTCCATGACTTCCACTTTAAAATCTCCCTCCTTAGCTAAACTACAAAACAAGTCCAATTAGCTGTTGAATTCTTGAAGAATTGAAGATAATTAAAGGAATGGAAATAATTTGTTTTTCAGTATTTTAATGGGTCCCACAGTGTATTTGGAGCTGCATCAGCTGTCAGTCCAAGATGGGCCATGTCAGAACTGCTGAGGTTGGGGGGTGAGGAGCAAGGTTGATCATACGAGGTCAGTCTGGATCTCCTGAGGAGACACTCAGCATCAAGATCACTTGGAGAACACCTCTATCATCTCTCCTCTGAACAGAAAAGTATCCATCATTGAATTAAAACAAAAAAAGTACAAATTTTGTAGACTTGTTTTGAAATAGCCTTGAAGACAATTAAAGGAAGACAAAGAGATCCTGAGGGATTTCTGCATTTTAATGAGCCCCACGGTGTGTTTGCAGCCCAGTCCATGATCCTGAGGTACTGAGAGAAGACTGAAGCAGCTGCTGAAGAAGTCAGAAGCCAAACTGCAAGTGCCTTGAAGCATTGCTGGGCCCCACTGAGGGCAGGCACTGCCAAAGCCTCCCCAGGGACTCCTTGGAGCAGCTCCTTGGAGCCCAGGAGTGCAGGCAGACCAAGGCTCTGGGCAGGCCCCTGCAATGCTGAGCAAAGCCTGCCTTGGTTTTGTGGAGCACAAAGGCCAAGGCCTGAGCCCCAGGCCCTGGCCCAGCAGATCCTGTCCCTCCCGGCTGGCTCAGGGCTGTTTGGGGGGCACTGGGATGGGAGGGGGAGGAACAACAAAGGCCCAAAACTGGGCAACCCCTGCCAGGCTGCTGAGGGAGGGGCGAGCCAGAACCCAAGGGCAGAACCTGCCAGGAAAGTTGCTTATGGTGTCCTGAGTGGCAGAGGCAGCTGCCAGAGGCAAGGGGACAAAGGCCTGGGTGCCTTTGGGCCTTGCAGCCCTGCCAGAGCCCTTGGCCATCTCTCCTGCAGGCTGTCCTGCCCTGGCCCTGCTGCTGCTCTGGCCTTGCAGGCTGCACACACCCCTCCTGCTTTCCCACCCCCTCCCAGCAGCATTTCTAGACCCTCCCTGATGGCTCTGCACCAGCTCTGGCTGTTGCCATGTGCACTTGGCCTTCTTACCTTGGATCCTGAGCCCCTGTGCCACAGGACATCCCTGCCAGAGCCCAGGCCCTTCTCCTGGGGGTCACTGCAGAGCTGAGCAGATCCAGGTCACCTCCCATTCCTCTGCCAACCCCCTGGGCCTGCTCTGGGCCCTCCAGGTCCTTGCCCTGCTCCCAAGGGCTGTGGGGGTGCTGAATGGTCAGGGCTTGGGGTTTAGAGCTCAGGGTGGGGATTAGGCAGAACTTTGGGAGGTTTGTTGTTCTGCTGGCAGTGTCTGGTTCATGATTAGGGGAAGAGCTTTTTGGGCTGGGTTAGGATTAAAGCTTGGCTTTTCATACTGGTAATACTGGTTTGGGAATGGGGTGGGCATTAGAGTATAAATAAGAGTTTGGAGTTCTGGGTTTGGGCTTTGCCTTCAAGGTCCAGTTGAGGTTGGGATTAGAGCACTGGATTCCTCTCAGTGAGAGGAGCAGTGATTTTAGGTAGTATTGGGACTTGAGATTACAAGTTGCCAGGGCCTGTCCCTGCCTGTGCTCCAAGGGCTTCCACCCCCCAGGACTGTGCTCAGAGAGCACTCAGGCCTTACCCCGAGAAAGGGGCTCAGGAGGACAGTGTGGGAGTGGCAAGAGAGCAGCTCTGCAAAGACCAAGCCCTGCTGCTCCCTGGCAGTGCTGCTGGGCTGGGATTATTGTCCCCTTCCCGTTTGCAAATACCCCCTGTCCTGCAGTGTGCTGTCCTCTGGGAACATCTGAGAAGAAGGGTCTTGGACAAAGAAGGCACTGCAGGGTCCTTTATTTTGTTTAAATACTTAGAGAGAACAATTCATCATTTATACTTCTCTGGGTAAAATTCAATGGGTAGACAGTAAATTAAAAGGCAGATGCATAATAATATTTCATTGCACAGAAAATATTACTGCAAGAAGAACCCGATGACCTCCACGAAAAATGTGAACAGGAAGGCTGGGCCATTAAGGAGTCCCCTTCTGAATGCTACACACCAGAAACTGACTCTTTGTTGCTCCTGAAAAGCATCCAGTCATCATTTTTCTTATGGAATCCTTGAGCTCCTGGTTCCTGAGGCTGTAGATGAAGGGGTTCACTGCTTGAGGCACCACAGAATACAGAACAGACAGGGCCAGATCCAGGGATGGGGAGGAGATGGAGGGGGGCTTCAGGTAGGCAAATGTGCCAGTGCTGACAAACAGGGAGACCACGGCCAGGTGAGGGAGGCACGTGGAAAAGGCTTTGTGCCGTCCCTGCTCAGAGGGGATCCTCAGCACAGCCCTGAAGATCTGCACATAGGAGAAAACAATGAAAATGAAACAACCAAACACTAAACAGGCAGTAACCCCAATGAGGCCAAGTTCCCTGAGGTAGCCTGAGTGTGAGCAGGAGAGCTTGAGGATGTGTGGGATTTCACAGAAGAACTGGCCCAGGGCATTGCCCTGGCACAGGGGCAGGGAAAATGTATTGGCTGTGTGCAGCAGAGCAGTGAGAAAGCCAGTGGCCCAGGCAGCTGCTGCCATGTGGGCACAAGCTCTGCTGCCCAGGAGGGTCCTGTAGTGCAGGGGTTTGCAGATGGCAACGTAGCGGTCGTAGCACATGACAGTGAGGAGGGAAAAGTCTGCAAACATGAAGAACAGAAAGAAAAAACCCTGTGCGGCACATCCCATGTAGGAGATGGTTGTGGTGTCCCAGAGGGAATTGTGCATGGCTTTGGGGACAGTGGTGCAGATGCAGCCCAGGTCTGTGAGGGAGAGGTTGAGCAGGAAGAAGCCCATGGGGGTGTGCAGGTGGTGGTCGCAGGCTACGGCGCTGAGGATGAGGCCGTTGGCCAGGAGGGCAGCCAGGGAGATGGCCAGGAAGAGCCAGAAGTGCAGGAGCTGCAGCTCCCACCTGTCTGCCAATGCCAGGAGGAGGAACTGGGACATGGAGCTGCTGTTGCACATTTTCTGCCTCTGGGTATTTGTTTCCAACACAGGAGAAGAAGACAGTAAGAGGCCAGTTAGCGTGGACTTATCTAAACAAAGTCAAAGCCGTATCCCACAGACACTCCCCATGTCACACACAGACAGCCTTTTGATCTGCTCAGAGATCTTCCTTCAGCTCCAATGCTGGGTCCCTACTCAACAGCATTTTCACTGTCATAGCATCACTGTGCTATAGGGGTTTCACATCACAAGGAGATGTTATGGGACAGGTTTCCATCCTGGAGCGGAATTCACAGCTTGGAAGGAAACCTCAGGGAGACAGCCAAGTGTCCTTATGATGGCATTTGATTTAAGGGGACTCAGCTCCTTCCCCAGCACCACAGGCTGTACTGGTAGGGGTCATATTCCATTTGCAGGTGCAAAAAGGACAGCTCAGACTCGTCCTGATGGGTCCAGCAGAGGTGATGCTGGTGCTGTCCACAGGCAGAGCAGTGGCTGAAAGCACATTAGGAAGCTCAGACAGACCGAGCACTCGCAGTTCAGATGTCTCAGGGACTTGGCAAAATTAATACTTTCTTAATGATTTCTTCTTCCCATTCCTCAAGAGTAGGAAACTGGAAACAGTCTCAGGAAATTTCTTTAACCTTATAAAAATCTTTGTCTTGGAAATATTCTGGGAAGGAGCTGAAATTCTGAGCATGTCCTCCTCCTCTACACTCCACATGCTCTCAGAGTTGCACTTACAGAATCTGTAGTTGGTGGGCAGTGCCAGTTTTACCAGATGACTCCAAAACCTGCAGTCCCATTGCCCTGCATGAACAGACTTCCTGTGCCAAGGTCTGTTAAAAATTCTCCCCCAGTGAGGTCGCAACATCTTTCTACGTCTGACAGCCTTTAACTTCTCTCTGCCTCACTCCCCTGCCCTGGGTGCTGCAGGCAGTGCCCTCAGCCCTGCTGGGCTGTGCAGAGGAGCTGCTCCTGGGCAGAGCTGTCTCTTTGAAGCTCTTCTTGCTTGCCAGGAGCTCCCTGTGTGCCAGGAGCCCGGCCCAGCTCAGCAGCACAGCAACAGCCCCAGGCATTTCATGACCCTCGGGGGGTTTGGTGTTGTTTACATGAGACTCAGTCCCTGAGAGGAAGTTCAAACAGCTTTTCAACAAGTCAAAGTGAGATTGAAACACTGAAGTTTCTTGTAGTGCTAATGAGTCTCACTGAGGGACACAACTGAGAACGTGTCCCCAGGTTCCAGTTAGAGCAGAAATCTGCAGACAGTGATGCCAAGGATGGACAAGCAAGGGAAAGGTGGCTCTGATGCTGAAGAAACCTTGACTTGTTTCCTTATTCCAGCAGGCCAATCCCTGACCCCCAGCCCCTGGCAAGGCAGATCCTGTCCCTGCCTCATTCCTCAGGGCTCTTCCTGGGGCACTGGGATGTGGGATGTGCAATGGCAAGGGCAGGACCATGGGGTGGCACTTGACAGGCTGCTGAGCAGCTGCCAGCTCCCTTGTCCCACAGAGTCTTTGGAAATGGAGGGATTAAGGACACAGGACAGGTTGTGGGGACCAGTTGCAGGGCATGGTCAGGGCTTTGGGGTGGTTGTGACCCCAGGGCAGGACCCGGCACTTGGCCTTGTTGAACCTCCTCCAAGTGGCCTGGGCCCATGGATCCAGCCTGTCCAGATCCCTCTGCAGAGCCTTCCTGCCCTCCAGCACATCAACACTCCCCCCAGCTTGGTGTGCCCTGGGAACTGCCTGAGGCTGCACTCGATGCCCTTGTGCAGATCCTTGAGAAAGAGATTGAAGTGCCCTGAGCCCAGTGCTGAGCCCTGGGAACACCCCTGGCTGGAACTCCATTGCCCACCACTCCTTGGGCCTGGCCATCCACACAGATGTTTGCCCAGTGAACAGATGCTGCAGAAGGTGTTTGATAAAGGTCCTGTAAGCCCAGAATATTGGAATGAGAGCAGATTTAGCTCTGTACAACAGACCATTTAATTAATTTTCTCTCTTTTCCTCCCTCTGTGGACGGAGGAAGGACTCACACAATCTGTGATTTACTGTGTGCAAAGGGCAAATATGGACAGAATGCGGGGCAGGGAGTGTTTGGAGGATCTTGGGATGTGTGCTTGACACAGAAGGGGTTTGCCATTGGTCTAAGACTATCTACTGTGCAAAGTGGACTTCAGTGCAGGCCATGTGGACTTAATATACAGCAGGGGAAGGATTTCTGGGTTTTTATTGAGCTGTGCCTTCCTCTGCTTTTGTTTGCTGGCAATAAATGAACATCCCTCTGTGTCTCAGGCAGCTCTTTCTCCAAGCCAAGCAGGTGGGAGTTGGTGCCAAGGAGCTGAAACCTGCAGGTCCAGCCTTGAGTGGAGGGAGCTCAGATTTGCCCAAGGTTGCTTTGAGTGCCAGGGGTTTGATGAGGGAATGGTGGGGTGGGGATAGGGATAAAGTCTGATGGATTCTCAGACATAGAGGGTGTTGATTTTCTTATCTATTCAGACAATTAAGAATTGCCCAGGATCAATATCGACTGGGGATTGCTGATATTAATGTTTAAGCAGGAAAAAAAGTAAACGGGACATAAAAAAGGAAATGTTTTCTCATTGTTTCTTTAATACAATATATTCACTTGGAATGCGCTTCTGAGATCTGTCTAATTAACCAAAAAGGAAATGAAGACTTAGAAGTAAATTATTCCCAGGGGTTTGTCTGGTTAAGATGCCATCTCTGAGAAGAGAGTGTGGAGGAATGAGCAGACAAGGAGACCATCCCTGGGAGTGGGGAAGCAGGAACTCAGAGTCACTGGTTCCAGGTGGCAAATGGACTGTGGGATGTTTCTGGGAGAGCCCCTAAAGGGTGTGCTGGTTTCAGGGGGAGTACAGTTAAATTTCTTCCCCGTGACTGGTGCAGGGCTGTGTTTTGGTTTGTGTTGAACACAGGGTTGATAATCACAGAAGGACAGAATAGGCTGAGTTGGAAGGGACCCACAAGGATCATCCAGTCCAACCCTTAGCCCTGCACAGGACCATCCCCAAGGGTCACACCATGAGCCTGAGAGGATCATCCAAACACTTCCCGAGCTCTGTCAGCCTTGGTGCTGTGCCCACTGCCCTGGGGAGCCTGGTCAGTGCCCAACCACCCTCTGGGGGAAGAATCTTTGTCTAAGACCCAACCTGACCCTGCCCTGACACAACTTCAGGCCATTCCCTCAGTCCCGTCCCTGGTCCCCCCAGAGCAGAGCTCAGGGCCTGCCCCTCCTCTGCCCCTCCCCAGGAAGTTGGACCTGCACTGAGGTCTCCCCTCAGTCTCCTCTTCTCCAGCTGAACACACCAAGTGCCCTCAGTGTCCTCACACGCCTTCCCCCCAAGGCCCTTCCCCATCTTCCTTGCCCTCCTTTGGATACTCTCCAATGGCTCAATCTCTCCCTTCCATTGTGTCCCCCCAAACTGCCCCAATGGGGCAGGTGAGGCCGCCCCAGGGCAGAGCAGAGCGGGACAATCCCCTCCCTGGCCCGGCCGGCCATGCTGGGCCTGATGCCCCCAGGACAGGCTTGGCCCTCCTGGCTGCCAGGGCACTGCTGACTCAGGGCCAACTGGCCACCCACCAGCACCCCCAGGGCCCTTTCCCGGCACTGCTTTCCAGCCTCTCCTTCCCAGTCTGTCCGTCCAGGCGGGGTTGCCCCATCCCAGGGCAGAATCCGGCACTTCCCCCTGGTGAAGTTCTCAGGGCTCCTAAAGAGCCGGGAGGTCACGGGATGTCAAAGAGCCCCACGGAGCTAAAGGGACCCTTGGGACACTGTGGAACCTCCTGGAATCAAGGGGCCTTTGTGACATGTGGGACCTCATGGAATCAGAGGAACCCTGTGGAATATCATGGAATCAAGGGGCACCTGTGACACTGCAGGGTCTCCTGCTCCAGAAGGAACCCTGGGACACTGTAGGATCTCATGGAACCAAGGTGCCATTGTGACACAGCATGGCTGCAGGGAATCAGGGCTCCAGAGTAAAAGTCCACGGCCTCATGGAAAAAATGAATCCTGGGACACTGTGGAACCTCATGGAAACAAGGGGCCATTGTGACACTACAGGGCCTCATGGAGCCAAAGGAACCCTGGGACTTTTTGGATCCTTATGGAGTCAAGGGCCAATTGTGACACTGCAGAGCCTCATGGAACTAAAGGAATTGTGGAGAACATCCCAGTAACCAGGGAACACTGGGACATGCAGTTCCCAGTGGAACCAAAGGAGCTCCAAGACATTCTGGAATTCATGGAACCAAGGGCTCATTGTGACACTCCAGGGCCTCATGGAAGCAAAGGAAAACTGGGACACTGTGGATACTCGTGGAACCAAGGTGCCATTTGACATGTGGGCCCTCATGAAAGCACAGGAACCCAGAAACATTTTGGAAGCTCAGGGAACCAAGGGGCCATTGTTACACTGTGGAACCTCAGAGAATCAAGGGCTCAGTCTGACAGTGCAGGGCCTCATGGAGCCATAGGAATCCAGGGACACTGTGGAACCTCATGGAATGAAGGGGCCAGTGTGACACTGCAGAACCTCATGGAACAGTGGGAACAAGGAGACACTGCAGAACCTTGTGGAAACAAGGGGCCTTTGTGACACTGAGCAACCACCTGGAATCAAGTGGCCCTTGGGACACTGCAGGGCCTCATGGAACAAAAATGCCCTTGGAGACTGTGGAACCTCACGGTGTCAAGGGTCCATTGTGACATGTCAGGGCCACATGGAACTGATGGAAACCTGGAACAGGGCAGAACCTCCTGGAATCAAGGGGCCATTGTGACATGTGGGGCCTCATGGAACAAAAGGAATCCTGGGCAACTACAGAAACACTTGGAAGCAAGTGGCCACTGGGACACGTGGGGCCTCATGGAATCAAGAGGCCATTGTGACACTGCAGGGCCTCATGGAACCAAAGGGGCTTGTGCTGGGCTGTCACAGGCCAGGGCAGGGGCAGCTGGAGAGCCCCTGGCCCAGCCCTGAGTCACGGGCTGAGCCATCAGCTCCTGCTGAGAGAAGGGACCTCACAGGCAACATTGGGGCAGTTTGGGGGGACACAATGGAAGGGAGAGATTGAGCCATTAGAGAGTGTCCAAAGGAGGGCAAGGAAGATGGGGAAGGGCCTTGGGGGGAAGGCGTGTGAGGACACTGAGGGCACTTGGTGTGTTCAGCTGGAGAAGAGGAGACTGAGGGGAGACCTGTGGAGGGGCAGGCCCTGAGCTCTGCTCTGGGGGGACCAGGGACTGAACCTCAGGGAATGGCCTGAAGTTGTGTTAGGTTGGATTTTAGACAAAGATTCTTCCCCCAGAGGGTGGTTGGGCACTGACCAGGCTCCCCAGGGCAGTGGGCACAGCACCAAGGCTGACAGAGCTCAAGAAGTGTTTGGATGATCCTCTCAGGATCATGATGTGACCCTTGGGGATGGTCCTGTGCAGGGTAGGAATTGGACTGGAGGATCCTTGTGGGTTGTGGTAGTTTGGTCTAGGCCTTTCTTGATGACCAGTTTGTAACCAAGGAAGTGCCCAGATTTACCCAGTATTCCCTATGATTTTTACATAAGCCAGGCTATAAGAAGAAAGGAGGAGAGGCCTTTGCTCTCTTTCCTTCCGGTGGCTTTGGAGGTGCAGGTTCCCTGCTGTTGAGTCTGTCGTGCTGGGAGTGAGGCCTGGTGAGGCCTTGCTGACCTTGGGAGGTGGAGGTTGCCGGCAGTTGCTCCAGTGTGACTCTCCATTGTCCCAAGGAGAGTGGTAAGATATTCTTTGCTAATTCTTTTAGTTGCTAGATCTTGGGCTATTGATCGGGATATATATATATTTTATTTTGGTTTTGTTCCTTTTTTCCCTACCCCTTCCCTTTCCCTTTTCCTTGTGAAATTCTATATATATATTTCAGTTGTATATAACTGTAACAGTTCATTTGGATACATGTCCGGAATAAAGACGAGGGCCAGAAATATTCAAACACACAAAATATCTTTTATTACGGTGAGAATAATAATAATAATAAACTTAGCAAAGTGAATCAAGAACTAAAAAGGATACAAAATAACCATCTTATTGTGTGGCCTTAAAAACAAATACTACGAACAGCATTAATATTGTATTAACTAGTGAAAAGGAGGGATAGTAAAGGGATACCAAACAAGGGATCTTAACACAATATTATGGATAACTATTAACATGATATTAGTTAGTAAAAAGGGAAATTAAAGGGAAACACTATGACAATATTCAATAATGAAAGGGGAATTAAAGTGACACTAAAGGGATATTAAAAAGTATGATCTCTCAGTTGATTCCTGTCAATAACCTGTGCTTACCCACACAGACAGGCCAGGGCTGTCAGGATCTGCAGCAGCTGGTCGGTGCCCGTGCTTAGCGGGCGTCCCCGCGGAGCGACACAGTCTCGGTGGTAGGATGAGGATCGCTCAACTCAGCAGCTCTGACACCCCATTTTATCAGTTCCACATTACACCACGTAGGGCCAGTACCCAGTATAAGGTGATGCCTGAATGGCAGCCAAACCCCCCTGATCATCACCTCATGGCAACAGTCTGTGCCTGCCCCACTTGTAGGGCAAGGGGCCAGCGACCCCTGCCCACATCATCTTCCTCCCATCATCATCTTTCTCACCCCTATGTATGACCTCTACCACTGTGTTTCAAGGGTAGATGTATCTATCTTGCAATATGTAGCAGAACCAAGGAAGAACTCAGCTCTGATAATAGGGGATATCAAGCTGACTTGCTAAAAAGCACAATGGACCTTCCAATTCGCTTGTGCCATGAAGTTACATTGTACCATACTCCAGCTGGTTTCACATCCTAATATGATCCCGTTCTCACGCCTCTGTGCTCCATTGATCATCTAATTCAAAAGTAGCCCCCTTACAGCAGGGGCTGCAGGAGGGACAGGGGAAGCAGGGCCCATTGCTGCGGCTGGATTTGCTCCCCTGTAGCGAGCATATAAGGCCATCGTTATTTCCTTCCATGCAGCCCAGTTTTTAAATGCCTCCAACGCCTCCAGAACTCGCTTTTTTGATGAGTCCGTTTCCAATTCCTCGCCAAGATCGTATCTGATGGGTTCCGGTTGATGGAAGTGCCGGTTCATTTGTGATGATCCAATTTAAGAGCGCCAACGGTTTATTTTCTGCTACGTCCTTGTCCAGCGTTTTTAAGAATTGGCTGACAGCTTCAGCTTCTTCTTTAATTTCTGGGGAACACCTCCCCTCGTGGGTGGGAATACATCCCTCCCATCCTAATAGGTCACCTCTTGTTTGCTGAAGCCGGATTTTTCTTCTTTTCTCCTTTTTTGTCCTCTTTCCCTTTTTGTCCTGTTTCTGCAGAGGTGACTGATGCGCACGATTTGTCGAAGAGCTCTTCCTTTTTCCTTGGAATTCCATCAGGACAGATGCCATGGCAAGATGTCCCAAGGCCTTTGGCCTCTGGTTACCGACGCCTGTTGAATGTCCCGATTGGGGCGGCCATTTAGAGCATTTGTCTTGCACGAACCCAGTCGACACGGGGGTGCAGTAACCCAATGAGCTTTATTAAGATCAACACAAGCTTATACAGACACTTCAAACGGTGACATGGGACCTCCTCAAGCACTCCCATCCGAGCACTTCACTGCGCACGTGCGACAGAGACCGAAGGACTCTGAGTCCCAGGATGCCCTTTGGCATTCTTCCTGGAATCTGAACTGCTATGGGATTGAGCCACTTTGAGGGGACACATTGATCCCGCTCGACTTTTGGGGTGCAGAGCTGGGAGAGACTGGAATGTTAATGGTCCATGGCTCCAACACTCTCCAGCTGCAGAAGCAGCGGGGGCTTTGCTGCCCAGGGGCAAAGGAACCACCCGGGGAAGGGGGGAGAACATCCACCCCTGGAGGGGACAGGCTGGGCTTGGAGCCAGAGAGAAGAAGTGTTATTTTTATGGTTTTATATCACTATAGACAGGAGCCAAAACTGCCCCAAACCTACTCTACAGGGAAACAAAACTGATCTAAAGTGAACCCTACATATATAGATAGATAGATAGATAGATAGATAGATAGATAAAGTAACTCTAATCTTCCCCAAGGGATCAGTTAACAAGACCCTGGGTCACCCTCACTGTCAGAGGGGTCGGGACAGGGGCTGGACACAGGGGTCACCAGGTGTGTGCCCAGCATGGATCACCTGGAACAAGGGTCACCAGGTCTGTGCCCAACGTGGGTTCCTGTGGATCACCCAACGGGGGTCCTTCAATGGCTGATGGAGTTGCAGCAGCAGCCGAAGCTCTTCCTGCAGTCGGGGCACTCGAGGCGCTTCTCTTACCGGTGGGTCTGTTGATGTTTGGTCAAGGTACAGCTCTGGGCAAAGCTCTTCCCACACTCCCCACACTTGTAGGGCCTCTCCCCGGTGTGGATGCGTCGGTGGGTGACAAGGGAAGAGTTCTGGCTGAAGCTCTTCCCACAGTCGGTGCAGCGGAAGGGCCTCTCATCTGTGTGTGTCCGCTGGTGCAGGAGGAGATTGGAGCTGGTCCGAAACCTCTTCCCACATTCCAAGCACTTGTGGGGCCGCTCCCCAGTGTGAATGCGCCGGTGGGTGACAAGGGCGGAGCTCTGCTTGAAGCCCTTCCCGCAGTCGGTGCAGCGGAAGGGCCTCTCATCCGTGTGCGTCCGCTGGTGCAGGAGGAGATGTGAGCTGGTCTGAAATCTCTTCCCACATTCCAAGCACTTGTAGGGCCGTTCTCCGGTGTGGATGCGTTGGTGGACGAGGAGGCTGGAGCTCGTCCTGAAGCTCTTCCCACACTCCCCACACGTGTAGGGCTGCTCTCTGGTGTGGATGCGCTGGTGGCTGCGGAGGGTAGAGATGTCACTGAAGCTCTTCCCACATTCCCCACATGTGTAGGGCCGTTCTCCAGTGTGGACACGACGGTGGTTGCGTAGGTTGGAGCTGCAGTTGAAGCTCTTCCCACATTCCCCACACGTGTAGGGCCGTTCCCCGGTGTGGATGTGCTGGTGGGTGAGGAGGGTGGAGCTGTCCCTGAAGTTCTTCCCACATTCCCCACACGTGTAGGGCCGTTCCCCAGTGTGGATGCGCTTGTGTCGGACTAGGTTGGAGCTGCACTTGAAGCTCTTCCCACATTCCCCACACGTGTAGGGCCGCTCCCCAGTGTGGATGTGCTGGTGGGTGAGGAGGGTGGTGCTGGCCTTGAAGCTCTTACCACAGTCCAAGCACCTGAAGGGCTTCTCCCTGCTGGGAGGCTGCTCAAGGACCACCAGCTCAGAGCTCCCCCTCAAGCTCTGGCCGCCTTCCCGGCACAGGCTGGCTCTTTCCTCCTCAGAGCACCCTGGGCTGGCTTTGGAGCCCCTCCTGTGGGGGGATCTCCGGCCCTTTTCCTCCCCACTGCCTTCCTGCGCCGGGGAGCCCTTCAAAACGGCCTCTCCCACCAGGCTCTGCCGGGGGGATTTGTCCTCCGGGCTCTCCGTCCTCAGCTCGGGGCCTGGGGCAGGAAGCAAGAAGGACAGGCAGGGGATTTGCCTCCGGCCCACAGGGAAGGCCAAGGACATCCCCCCAACTCTGGCCCCGGCAGGACGGCGGCACCAGCGGGGTTGTCCTGCAGCCGGGGCCATGCTCGGCTGACAGAGCCAGCACAACACCCGCCCAAAGGGACACTGACTGCCTCCTCACCTGCCTGGGGGGCCCAAGGCACCTTCCTCTTCCTCCCAGCCTCCTTCATCTGGCCAAGCTTTGGGAAGGAGAAATCCTGATGGGGGGGAAAACAAGGGCTGAGCACGTTGGCTTGGGGGTTCCTCCTGCCCAAGTCCATCTCTAGAACACATCGGGCATCCTGTGACCATAAAAACCTCCAAAACACCAGGATTCAGCCCAGAAAAACCCAAACAATCAAAATTCAGGCAAAAGCTCCTCAGAAATAGTGAGAAAACTCCTGCCTGTCCAAACTGCAAAAAGTTGAGATTCAGCTAAAAAGTACTCTAAAATATGAAGATTAGCCCCAAAAAAACTCTCCCAGGAGTTCCCCCTCTCTGGGCTCTCCCCTCTGGGGTTCAGAGGGTCTCCCCTGTCTGCGATGCTGGGGGTCCCATTTAGGGATGCTGGGAGTGTTGGGAGTCCCAAGGGTCCCTTCTCCTCTGACTCTCACCTTCAGGGTGCCACGTTCCCAGACATTCCCCCTCTCCAGGTTCTCCACCTTGCTGTCCTGGGGATCCCAGGGGTCCCCACTGTCCTACTGTGCTGCTCTGAACCAGCAGAGTAGTTGGAGAACAGCTGGTGGTAAAGTGTGGTCTGTGCCAAGTGTTTTAGGGCTCTTTGGTCCAAAGAAATGTCTGTGCCCTGAAAACATTGGATCCAGCAGCCCCAGTACCCCAGAGGAAGTTGGGAGCTCAGGGGGGCCACCCCCCTTTGCCAACCCCCCTGTGCCCAAAGACTCCCATGGGACTGTCAGACTGTCCAGACCACCTCCCCTTTTCCACCCTTCTCCCTGTTCCTTCCACTTTCCATGGTCCCCTCAATTCCCAGCCTGTCCAGGATCACTTCTGGGGTCCCAACCCCCACTTTTTTCCTCCCTCTCTCACATCATCCCCCCACTCCCCAGCCCCCTCATGCCCAGTTTGGGGGTCCCACCCTCCCCTTTCCCCACTCTTCTGACCTCTCCCACCCATTTCCCATCATTGCCCAAACCTCACTGCCCCTCCCCCTCCACTTTTGGTGGGTACCCTCCTCTCCCACTCAGTTTGGGGTCCCACCACCCCTTCTGTCCCCTCTGACCCCCCTTTTCCCACCGACCTCCCCCTTCCCATCCCCTGCTCATCCGAGAGCTCCTCGCCCGCAGCTGGGGGGGCTCCCAGCACCACCAGTGCCCAGACAAGTCTGCTGACCCATCCCTGTCCAGTTCCAGCAACTGCTCGGCTCCAAGAGGCGCTGGGAGCAGAAGGCAGCCCCCCGTGTCCGTGCGGCTCCGCCTTCGCCGCCTCTTTGTGCCGGGAATTCCGCCGTGCTCCAGCCGCGGCAGCGCCGGGCGGGGAAGGCGCAGGGGCCGGGCGGGGCCCCCGGTTCCCCCGGGCGGTCCCTCGGGCCTTTCCCTGCCCGGGAGGGCGAGCGGCCCCCGCAGCCCCCGCTCCCTCGGGCCGTTCCAGCCCTCGTGGGCAGCGAGGGGCGCTGGATGGTCCCTACGAACCCCCTGCCCTCAGTCCCTCCTGGGCTGGCACATCTCCCAGCCTGTGTCACGGCACCGGCTGCTGCCAAGGGACGGCCCTGCTGCAGTTTGCACTTAAACCCAACAAACTGGGGCGGGGGGGTAGCCCTGGAAACCAGGGCTTTGCTCCCACAGCTCTGCGGGGGCTTCCCATGGGCTCTCAACCTCCTCTGGGCGTCCCCTGGTCTGGTGTGGGCTCCTCCTGGGCTGCAGCTCTGCTCCATCCTGTACTCACCCAGAGCTCCAGCTGGTTCCGTAGGGCAGCGATCCCCTGGCCCCTGCCAGTGCAGGCACCTCGCCAGGGCTGTTCCTCAAGCTTATCTGTCCCCCTGCCAGCCTGGGACTCCTTCTCCAAACCACCAATCCAAGTGTGCCAAACGCCCTGGTTGGTCAGTGCTGGCTGGGGCAGCGGGCACTCGCTGAGGGGATGAGAAAACTGCACCCGGGGCTGGGCTGAAAGAGGCTTCAGCACCACTTCTGATGGCCCAGGGGCAGCATCTGGCTTCTCCCAAACAGAGAGAGGGCACTTGTTCCTCTGCAGGGAGTCAAGGGCAGGAGGGTGACTCCTGCTGCATGGATGGAATGGCAGAGGAGCCCTTGGGTCCCCAGGATGGACCAGCACTTGGAGATACAAACTGCCCTGGGGCTCAGGATACAGCTGCCAGCACAGATTTCCCTGCAAAGTCTGAAGGGAGTCGAGCTCTGCAGAGGAGATTGTGCCCCATGGATGTGGCAGTGGTTGCAGGGGGGGGATGGCAGCAGCTCCAGCTCCATGGCACTTCCTGGGGGGAGCTCAGCCCGGGGGGGACGGGCAGGGACCTGATGGGGATGGACAGGGCCCAGCAGGGACAGCCAGGGCCTGCAGGGGAAGGCACAGGGACAACCTGGCCCCCCACACTGCCAGGGCTGTCTCTGCTCCTCCTTGCAGGCTCCGTGGCCAGGCACAGTTGGTGTTCCTGGGTGCCCACCATCTCAGCACTTGCAGCCGCTCAAATCAGCGCCCGCAGCTCTGCAGCAAAGCCCCAGCTCACCTGGCACACAGGGGATGGACACAGCACCTGCTCGGGGATGGGCACACACAGCTTTGTGCCTTCCCCACCACGGGGCTCTCCTTCCTCAGCAGCACCTCTGCCTTGCACTTATTCTCAGCCTCACCTCAGGGACAGCTCTGGGCTCACCTCCGCGCCACTTCTCAGCCTCACCTCAGGGCCTGGGCTCAAGGACAGGAACCTGCAGGGAGGGGACATCAGGTGCAAGCTGAGGGCTGCCTGCCTGCACTGGCCTGGGGGCTTCTTTCTCCTTCTACAACCAGCCCAGAACTCAGCCTGCTTTTCTAACACCACACATTTACAGACTAACCTTGCAGATAGATATGGACAGACATCTCTATCCCCCTGGGGATGGAGCCTCAAGCATGTGCTGCCACAGGAATGGCAATCAGAGAATCACAGAATCAGCCACGTTGGAAAAGACCTCCGAGATCATCAAGTCCAACCCTGGATCCAACCCCGCTGTGCTTCCCAGACCATGGCACTGAGGCCACATCCACTCTCACCTTCAACACCTCCAGGGACGGGGACTCCACCCCCTCCCTGCCCAGCCCATTCCAAGGCCTCATTACTCTCTCAGCAAAAAACTCCTTCCCAATATCCAACCTAAACCTCCCCTGGCACAGCTCCAGACCCAGCCCTCTTGTCCTACTGCTGCTTCCTGGCAGAACAGCCCCACCCCCACCTGGCTACACCCTCCTGGCAGGGACTTGCAGAGAGTCAGGAGGTCTCCCCTGAGCCTCCTCTTCTCCAGCCTCAACACCCCCAGCTCCCTCAGCCTCTCCTCACACCACTTGTGCTCCAGAGCCCTCCTGCCTTCCAGCACATCAACACACCCCCAGCTTGGTGTCAGCTGCACATTTGCTGATGAAATGCCTGGTTCTGCAGCAGCTGCAGATGCTCAAGGGGCAGCAGGACCAAGTCAGGGGCCTGGAGGGTCCTGGGGGGCTTTGGGGTCTGGGAGGGTCCTGGGGGAGCTGGGGAGGGGCTTTGGGGATTGGGGGTACAGACCAGGACAGACCAGCACAGACCAGGACAGACCAAGACAGACCAAGACAGACCAGTACCTCCTCACTGCTCCCCAGATCTCTCCTAGAGCTGGGCCACGTTGTCGGGGACACCTGAGCCCCCCCAGTGCCCTCCCAGTACAGCCCAGTGCCCCCAGTACAGCCCACTGTGTTCCTGTCCCAGGGTGCCGGGTGATCCCTCTTTGGGGGGGTTGGGCGAACAGGGGGAGATTTGGAGGGATTTGGGGGGAGTTGGATGGGGATTTGGGGTCTTTTGGGTGCATTTAGGGAGTTAAAAGGCATTTTGGGGCATCAAAGGGATCAGTGGGGGGAGGGGATTAAAGGGAAAAGGGGGGTTAGAGGACATTTGAGGGGGTTGATGGGGCCTGGGCGGGGAGAGGAGGGGCAGCACCACAAGCAGGTGAGTCTTGAGACCCTCCTGGTGTTCCCAAAACTCTCTTAGTGTTTCCAATTGCCCCTTTGACACCCTGAGACCCCCCTGGTGTCTCCAGTGTCCACAGGGCCTCCCCACGGCCCCAGTTCCCCCCCTGACACCCCCAGTTCCACTGTCCCCAAACCCCATCCCTGATGTCCCCAACCCTCCATCTCACCCCAGGAGCCCCTCCTGGACCCTCTGACCACAAAAACGCCCCCCCCCCACGCTCACAGAAAGGCCAAGGGCATCTGGGGACACACTGGGGACAGTTGGGGAGCTTTGGGGGGGCACTGGGGGATTACTGGGGGATACTGGGACACACTGGGGGGAACCAGGGGGCACTGGGAGGGACTGGGGGGTTACTGAGGGACACTGGGAGGGCACTGGGAGGGACTGGGGAGTTACTGGGGGATTACCAGAACACACGGGGGGACAATGGCAGGTTACTGGGCCATACTGGGGGTTACTGGGTGCACACTGGAGGATCACTGGGCGCACACTGGAGCATTACTGGGCCATACTGGGGGGCACTGGAGGTCACTGGGACACACTGGCTGGTCACTGAGGGGGTTACTGAGCCGTAATGAGGGTCACTGGGATATACTGGGGGCACTGGGATCCCCTTACCCGGATGTGCTACATCTCCCCCCCGCACTTTGGGAGGCACCCCCAGGACCCCTCCCCTCGGGGCTGGGAGATCCCCTGAACCCCACTGCTGAGCTTTAAGGGGCCCCCGGACCCCCGTCCCTGTGGGGTCTCTGTGTGCTGAGTGTTGGGGGTCTCTGGGGTTCGGGGGGGTCACTGGGATCCCCTTTCCCTGGGGTCGGTTCGCCAGCCCGGCCGGAGCGCTGTGGCGGGAAAAGTAATGGCGGCTCGCGCAGAGCCTCATGGGAGTTGCAGTTCCCTCTTGAGGACTCCGCCGGCGCGCCTGCGCAGTGCAGCCAGGGCCTTGGTAGAGCCCCCCCTCGCGCGGGTTCCAGCCCCCGCGCTCTGCCCCTCGGGAACCCCCGAACCCCTCGGCTAAACCCTCCCCAGCCCTCCAGCCTTTCCACCCACAGCCGCGCTCCCCGCAGCCCCCGAGGGGATCCCCAGAGCCCCGCTCTCCCGCAGGCCCCGCCAGCTCACAGTGCAGCACGGAGCCAGCGCCATCTTTGCTTCCCGGAAGCAACCACGGCGCTCTGCGCGCGCACCGCCTTCACAGAGCACCCCCCCCTTTTCCGCCGCGGCCCCGCCCTCCGCCCGCCCGCCCTCAGGAGTGTTCGCACGGGCGGGGCCGCAGCGCCCTCAGCCCGAACGGAACCTGCTTTTACCTCATGGAATCTTTGATCTCTGTTAGCCAAGCCCCTCTTTCCTTCCCCAGTTGTCTTGTCCCTTTGGGGAGGGGGGTCATGGCGGCCCTTTGCACTTGAGTGGACTGAGATTTCTACCACAAAGGGCCAGTCCCCTTTCCCAGGGGCAGCTTCTTCCAACAGAACCCTTCCTGGGGGTGTGTGGAGATTCCTGCCTTGGCTGGGGACCCCCCAAGGTCACTGCTGGAGGTTGAGAGCAGAGATCTCCCCCCGAGAGTTGGTCTGGGGGAGTTCCATCTGTCTCTAATTAAGAATTATTGCTTTGGTGCCAACTTGAGTAGAATTGCTTCAACAATTGCTTTAGTGTAGAGCTCTGTCCTGTCTTCTCCTGTACTCCTGGTAGTTTTAGTGTTTCTCTTGTGCAGTAATTAATTGTGATGAAGATCTTTTGTCTGATCATTTATATCCCTAAATGACTCATTTGTATCAATAGATCTGATTTGCCATCATTAAAACCTGGGGGACAAAAGTGTTTCAGTCACAGCTCTGTAATTCCTCTAAACTGAAAGTGTTGGGATGATCCAAGGCTGGGATTGGATCCAGCAGCCCCCAGCACCCCACAGGAAGTTGGGAGCTCAGGGGGCCACCCCCCTTTCCCAGCCCCCCCTGTGCCCAAAGACCCCCATAGGACCATCTGACCCACCAGACCACCCTCCCTTTTCCACCCTTCTCTCTGTTCCTTCCACTTTTCCATGGTCCTCTCAATCCCCACCCCACCTCCAGATTACTCTGGGGGTCCCAACCCCCATTTTTCCCTCCTCTCACATCTTCCACATCATCCCCCCAATCCCCAGCTCCCTCCAACTCAGTTTGGGGTCCCAGCACCCCAAAAAAAAGGGGTTAGGTGGGATCCTGGGTGGGCTCTGACTATGTTTGGGGGGTTCTCCAGGGCCTGTGGGGAGATTTAGGGGGGTCCCAGCACTTTTTGGGGTGAGCTGGGTGCCTTTTAAGGGGCAGGTGCCCCACCAAGACCCTCCCAGAGGGGTTGACACAGGGGGAACAAAGGGAGGTCCCCATTCCAGATCCATCCCGGGGCCAGTTCTGCCCCCCCCAAACTCGGCTCCACTCCTTGGGATCCCCCCAAGCCCCTCCCCCACTGCCCCCCAATAACCAGGACTGGGGAGAACTGGGAAGCTGTACTGGGATCACTGGGAGCAGCTGGGCAGAGGCAGAGTGACAGCAGGGGAGGGGGGACACACGACCCCCCCAAAATCCTCACGGGGACGGGGGGGGGTCCAGGCTGGGCCCGAGGCCCCGGGGAGGGGCTGCAGCCGCCGGCAGCTCAGGAGCTCTGTGGGGAGAGAAAAGGGGGTGACACCGGGGTGGGGGGACAGGGGGGACACCGGGATACACCGAGACCCCAACTGGATCCAGTGGGACCAGAACTGGGGAACAGGGATCATACTGGGAGCACCTGGCAGCACGTTGGAGGCAACTGGGATATACTGGGAGTGACTGGAACCACGCTGGGGGCAACTGGGATCATACTGGGAGCAACTGGGCCCCACAGTGAAGGTGACTGGGCTCATACTGGGAGTGACTGGGAGCATTCTGAGGGCAGTTGGGACCATGTTGGCGCAACTGGGATATACTGGGAGCAAGTGGGATCACGCTGGAAGTGACTGGGATCATACTGGGAGTGACTAGGACCCCACTGGGGGTGACTGGGAGTGGCTGTGAGCAACTGGGATCATGCTGGAAGCTACTGGGAGCATTCAGGAGTGAGTGGGACCACACTGGGGGCAACTGGGATATACTGGGAGAGACCGGGAGTGACTGGGATCATACTGGGACTGCCTGGGAGTGTACTGGGACTGACTGGGAGCATGCTGAGGTCAGCTGGGATATACTGGGAGACTGGGAGTGACAAGGATCCTACTGGGAGGGACTGGAACTATAGTGGGGTGACTGGGAGCAAGTGGGACCATGCAGGGGGTAACTTGGATCCTACTAGGAGAGACTGGGATCATACTGGGACTGACTGGGAGCATGTTGGAGGCAACTGGGATATACTGGGAGTGGCTGTGAGTGACTGGGATTATACTGGGAGTGATTGAACCATAGTAGGGGTGAAGGGGAGCAACTGGAACCACGCTGGGGGCAACTGGGATCCTACTGGGAGCAGCTGGGCCCCTGCTGGGGTCATACTGGGATCATACTGGGAGTGACTGCAATAATACTGGGGGTGAGTGAGAGGGATCAAACTGGCTTTGTACTGGAAGTGTCTGGAAGTTACTGGGATCATACTGGGGGTGACTGGATTCATACTGGGATCATACTGGGAGCAACTGGGACCATGCAGGGGGCAAATGGCATCCTCCAGGGAGTGACTGGGAGTGACTGGGGCCAGACTGGACTCAGACTGGGAGTCCCTGAGAGGGAAAGGAACCATCCTGGGTGAGGGGCTGGGAGCAACTGGGACCACCTTGGGGGCAACTGGGATCCTATTGGGAGTGACTGGGAGTGACTGGGATCATAGTGGGAGTGACCAGCACCATACTGGAATCACAGTGGGAGTGACTGTAAGGGACCAGGATCAAACTGGGAGTGACTGAAACTACGCAGGGGGGAACTGGGAGCCAGTGAGGCCATGCTGGAAGCCAACTGGGAACATACTTGGGGCAACTGGGATCATGCTGGAAGCAACTGGGAGTAACTGGGAGTGACAGGGTGCATGCTGGAGGCAACTGGCATAAACTGGGAGTGAGTGGGATCATCCTGATGGAAACTGGAACCATCCTGGGGCAAGTGGAAGTAACTGGGTATGACTACGAGCATGCTGAGAGCAACTGGGATATACTGGGAGTGTCTGCAACCATCCTGGGGGTGACTGGGACCACATGGGGAGCGACTTGGACCATGCTGGGGGCAACTGGGAGCAACTGGGAGTGACTGGATCTACAGTGGGGCAACTGGGATTGACTGGGACCATGCTGGGGGAAGACTGGGATCATACTTGGATTGACTGGATCTATGCTGGAGGCAACTGGGACAAACTGGGACCATGCAGGGGGCAACTGCAATCGTACAGGGATCATACTGGGACCATACTGGGATCAGACCAGGATCATACTGTGAGCGACTGGGTCTGTGCTAGGGGCAACTGGGAGCAACTGGGATCAAACTGGGAGGAACTGGGAGGTACTGGGACCCTGCTAGGGGCAACTGGGAGCAACTGGGATCCCACTGGGAGGAAGTAGGAGCAACTGGGACCATGCTGGGCACAACTGGGATCATATTGGGAGCAACTGGGCCCACAGTGAAGGTGGCTGGAGTCATACTGGGAGTGACTGGGAGCATTCTGAGGGCAGCTGGGACCATGCTGGCACAACCCATCACTGGTTGCCAAAGTCATCCCATACCTAAAATAAACCTGAAACTCTGCTTTTCAGTTAACCTGCTGCCTTGCAGTCAAATTTTCAGACAACGCAATTACAAACAACAAGAAGAGGATCAAACTGCATTCAGCAGGTGTTTTTTGGAAAAAATCCTAAAATTTCCTGGTGTTGCCCATCAAAACAGCTGTTTAAATTACACTTTTATGAATCCCAAAAATCCAATGGGATTGAACAAGCTCTTGGGAGAAGACAACCTGCTGGCATATCTAAATTGTCTTTGGATTTGCTGCAACATTAGAAAACAGACATTAACATGGAACTGGCAAAATCAGCATGAAAAATCCAATGGACTAATATGGGAGTTGGTTGTTGTGAGGAGAACAAAGTTTCTTGGTCTTCAGCTGATATTGCCAAAATGACAAATTTAAGTATCAACAACAGTATCTCAGATGTACTTTGGAGCTCAAGCCACCCATCAAAGTGTTTACTGGCAACAAAGGGAACGCTAATCCTGATTTTCAATCAGAGAGTTTATTCATTGTTCTAACTAAACATACTTGGAGTTATGTTTGGCCTTAATAGTGCTAAAAAGCAATACAGATCCTCTGCCAGTAAAATAAGGGACTGGGAAAAACACTGTGACCACTTCTCTCCCCACACCACCAAACACAAGAGACCCATGTGTGGGCTTGTGTAGGTTGCACTGACAAATATTAATTAGGTGTTTTACTCAGAGAGTCTCTTCACTGGGTAGCAAAATAAATCTTCTGGGAGGAAAATTGTGATTTTCCACAGAAATTATTGTTGTCGGGTTCCAGTGACAATGCCTAATTAACATCCATTTATATCCCAACCATTACTGACCTTTCACTGGACTTTGTTAACTACTGAGACAAATACTCAAGACCTTTGTGTTCTTTTTTCACCTTTTAAAATTAGTTTACAACAGAAGGAGCTGCAAAAACATCCTACAGTTTTCTTCGAACACTTTAAAGTCGAAAAAAAGACTACGAAATTACAAGACAAATCTTAAAACTTTTTCTTCATCCTCTTTTCAGGCAGGCCAAGATCACAACAGTTGTAAAGTGTTCTGCCGTGTGTTCCCTCATCATTTCTTACTTGGTCATCTTGACCTTGTTTATCTGTCCGTCTGCACACACCTTTGGCAGCAACCCTGCAGCAACCCCACAGCCCAAAGGAGACAGAACACTCTTCATCAGCAGAATCCATCCCCAGAGGGAATTGCCCTCCCACCCTCCCACCTTCTGTATTGGACACAGAGACTGGTTTTCTTGCTCCTGCCCTGCCTTGCCACAACTTGGCACGGCAGGAGTTAGCTGGTGAAATCAGAGCAGGGAAGTCCTCAGATGGCAACACTGAAACTGCCCAGGAGGATGTCAGCAGAGCCTGCCTTACATGACATTGTGTGCAACCGCTCATGGGATGAGCTTCTACACACGGAAACAACCACAGGCACAGGTGTACACACGTCCAAAGGTACAGGGCAGTGCCCAGGGAGGCTCCTGCACAGCTTCACACTGAAATACCTGTGTGCATATACCCACCTGTACAAACGCTGCACCAAACACAGCCGTGTATCCCTGCACACTGAAGGACAGCGTTCAAGGCCAGGGGGAACGAGGCTCCGAGCCTTCCACTGCAGGTGTTGGGGGGTTGGAACTGGATGATCTTCAAGGTCCCTTCCCACTCGCCCCATCCCGCGGTTCTGTGACACACGCCCCTGGCCCAGGGACACCCCGCGGTGCCCCCCGCCCAGCCGTGTCCCCACACACGGACACAGCCCGTGCACAGGGCCCGTCCCGCGGCCCCCCCCGCCGCTCCCGCGGGGAGCAGGACGCGCTCTCCCGGCGGCGATCCCGGAGCTCCCGCCCCCGGCGCTGCCTGGCAGCGGGTGCCGGGGCCCTTCGGGCCGCTCGGGAGCGCGGCTGTTCCGCACACGGAGGCGCTTTTCTCCCTCAGCACGTCCCGTGGAACAACTGCTGGGCTTGCACCGCCTGTGCCAGGGGTAGAACCGTCCCCGTAAGGTCACTTGGTCTGATCTGTCACAAACGCCGTGAAAACGTGGAACAGAAGCGTTCTCACAGCAGTGACTGTCCCCCTGGACTCAGCACTGGGGAGGCCACACGTCAAGTTCTGTGTCCAGTTCTGGAGCCCTCAGTTTAGGAAGGACATTGAGGTGCTGCAGCAGGTCCAGAGAAGAGCAACAGAGCTGGTGAAGGATCTGCAGTGCATGTCCTGTGAGGAGCGGCTGAGGGAGCTGGGGGGGTTAAGCTGCAGAAAAGGAGGCTCAGGGGAGACCTTGTCACTCTCTACAAGCACCTTAAAGGAGGTTGTAGCCAGAGGGGATCGGCCTCTTCTCCCAGGCAACAAGTGACAGGACAACAGGACACAGTCTTAAGCTGCGCCAGGGGAGGTTTCGGGTGGATATGAGGAGGAATTTCTTCACTGAAAGCGTGATTAGACGTGGGAATGGACTGCCCAGGGAGGGGGGCGAGTCACTGTCCTTGGAGGTGTTTAGGAAACAACTGGATGTGGCCCTTGGTGCCATGGTCTGGTTGACACGGTGGTGTTGGGTCATAGGTTGGACTTGATGATCTCAGAGGTCTTTTCCAACCTAATTAATTCTGTGATTCTGTGAACTGGGATATACTGGGAACAAGTGGGATCAGGCGGGAGGTGACTGGGATCATACTGGGAGCAACTAGGACCCACCTGGGGGTGAGTGGAAGTGGCTGTGAGCAACTGGGATCGTGCTGGAAGCTACTGGGAGCAATTGGAAGCAAGTGGGACCACACTGGGGGCAAGTGGAGAGACCAGGAGTGACTGGGATCATACTGGGACTGACTGGGAGCATACTGGGACTGACTGGGAGCATACTGAGACTGACTGGGAGCAGGCTGAGGTCAACTGGGACATACTGGAAGAGACTGGGAGTGACAGGGATCATACTGGGAGCTACTGGAGTCATAGTAGGGGTGACTGGGAGCAACTGGAACCACGCTGGGGAAGTGAGATCATACTGGGAACAGGAGGGCCTGTGCTGGGGTCATCCTGGGATCATACTGGGGGTGACTGAACTCATCCTGGGATCATACTGGGAGCATAAAGGGTGCAACTGGAAGTGACTGGAAGTGCAATGGGGCAACTGGGATTGACTGGGACCATGCTGGGGGAAGACTGGGATCATACTTGGATTGACAGGGTCTATGCTGGAGGCAACTGGGAGCAACTGGGACCATGCAGGGGGAACTGGGATCATACTGGGATCATACTGGGATCCCCACAGACCCCCAAGCACCCCCTAAACCCACTCAAAGCCCACCCAGGACCCCACCCAACCCCTTTTCTGGGGGACTTCTCTGGGCACTGGTGGTGCTGGGAGCCCCCCCGGCTGCAGGCGAGGAGCTCTCGGGTGAGTGGGGGGTGGGAATGGGGAGGTCGGTGGGAAAAGGGGGGTCAGAGGGGGTAAAGGGGTGGTGGGACCCCAGACTGAGTGAGAGGGGAGTGGGACTCCCCAAAAGTGGAGGAGGAGGGATCTGAGGTTTGGGAGATGATGGGAAAGGGGTGGGAGAGGTCAGAAGAGTGGGGAGAAACGAGGGTGGGACCCCCAAACTGAGCATGAGGGGGCTGGGGAGTGGGGGATGATGGGGAGGGGGTGGGAGAGTGTGGGACCAAGTGGAGTCACTTTGCACCTGCACTGAGTTAATGGGAATCCAAAGAGTTGTTCTGGTTCCCAAAGCTTTTACACTTCCTCCCAGTAATGATTCAGTGGGATTGACTCCCAAAGCAGAAATTAAAACTGTATCCTTGACTGTCTTTGGTGTTGTTCTTCCGGCTCTCAGTGACTCCTGTCTGTGCCAGTGTGCCAACCTGCCGGGGGGAAGATGCTGCGCTCCAACGCAGAGGGAGCGTCCCTGAAAGGCTGCAACTCTGAGGACCCCTCAGGCCTTCAAGCTAATCTGGAAGGTGAGAAGCTTTTGCCTTGTCAATCTGTGCCAACTGAAGCCTGTGTTTGTCCATTTCCATGGCCCAGAAAAGGTCCAGCTGTGGTTTGTCCAACCCTGAGAAGGGCCCACAAGGGCTGCACTGAGTCTGTGACCATCTCAGCCCCAAATCCCCTTGTCCTCCTCCAATCCACACAGCTCTGAGGCAGCACCAGTGTGGAGCTGCTGTGTTTCTGCCTGGTTTTCCTCACAGAACTCCTTTCTGTGTGTGTTCCAGGTGCCAGCCTGAAAGGAGTGGCCATGGAGGGCAGTCAGATGACAGGAATTAACCTGAGAAACGCCAAACTAAAGAACTGTAACCTCAGGGGAGCAACGTTGGCAGGAACTGATTTGGAAGTGAGTTGGGATTCATTTTCCATCCTATTCCTTTCTCTCCTCTAGTCAGCTGGGAATTTGGGGGATTGCTGGCTTTTGGCTGACCTCTCCAGCTTCAGAGTACAATGGAGTTCAGGTAAATGTACTTCCAGTAAAGCTTTGAACAGAGTTCTGGGTGCATTCCATTGACACTTCTTTTTCTTTTCCCCTTCCAAATTGTGACCTATCAGGTTGTGACCTGCAGGAAGCCAATTTGAGGGGCTCTGATGTGAAAGGAGCCATCTTTGAAGAGATGCTGACCCCCTTGCACATGTCCCAGAGCGTCAGATAGGGAAGAGAACACACAGAAGAGGAAGGAATCCAAACATTTGTTGTGATTTTCTTCACCTCCTCCCCTTCCTGAGTCAGAAGGAATGGTTATTAGACAACTTCCATTTGCAGTAGTGCCTTAGTAGACTCTTTCTGATCACTTTTGGGGAGGGAATTTTTGTTTCAGAAGTGGAGAGTTTCTCCCTTTGTGAAGAGAGTGAGGAAGTGGGCTGGTTCTGAAACCAGAAAGTGGGGCTGGTTTGGGGGGGAGAGTTTAAGACTTTCATTGTTTAGCATTGCCTGACTTTGGAATGCATTTTAATGTCTAAAGCACAATATATGCAATTCTATTTGTTAAGTCTGTCGCTGCAATATGAATAGAAAATGTTATTGCTGTATAGTAGCAAACAAAGTGGAGGTTTCCAGGTAGACAAGTGTCTTTACAGTCAGTGTCTTCATCCCTGCAGGGTGTTAATGCCAGGGGTGGTCACACAGTGCCCACGGGATGTGTTCAGGTCTCTGCTGGGGTGGAAACAGTGGGGAACTGTCCTCAGAGGTCCTAAATTGCTGTGGAGTGGTTGGAGTGCAGGGTTAGAGCAGCTTTATCCCCTCAAATGTGCAGAGGAAGCTGCTGCCCCTGCAGGGACCTGCCCAGAGCCCGGATTGAGTTCCCCCTGGAAGATCCCTGGGCAGAAATGGGCTGTCTTAGTTAATGCTCTCCAAAGGAGTGTGAAATTGCACTCTCAATCCCAGCTGGGAAGAAAAATTCCCCTGCTTCCACATGTCCTGAGCACTCCAGACTGGAGTTCCTGTAGCTTTTTGATTCTTTGTTGGGAATTCAGTGGACAGAGGAAAACACAGAAGTGTCCCCAAAGCAGAGAGAAGCTCTGGGGCCACAGCACCTGCTCCCCCCTCTTCTCATCCCTTCAGGAGATGAAGAAATGGCCCTCAGTGTTTCCCCTCAATGTACTGTGGAAATCCTCCTTGAAAGCATGGGCATAATCCCACTTGCCAGCCAGATCCACTCTGGGCTGCCTAAAGTGGCTGTAAAAGCATCTTGCCTGGGGCCAAGTGCCCCTTCCACACTTGCTTTACCCGTGGAAAAACACAGGAAAAGCTGTTTTTTGTGTGGGCACCCTTCACATCTCAGTGTTTGTGATCTTGGGAATCCTCAAGAGCCTGGAAAAATGCCAGATTATCGGTTGTTTTAAGATTTGTACGTGGAGATTGTTTTGATATGTGCTTACATCTTCCTTGAAAATACAACTGATAAAAAACAATGTAAAAGGAATAAAAATAAAAAAGCAAATACAAAGACAAAAAGGAAGAAAAAAGAGAAAAAGGAGAAAAAAAGAAAAAAAGACAGAAAAAACAGGCAAAAATGAGACAAATAATAAAAAAGAAAGAAAAAAGAAAAAATGGAAAAAAGAAAAAGAGAAAGAAAAAACGGGGGGGGGAAGAAAGAAAAAAAAAAGAAAAAAAAGAAAAGACAGAAAAAGAAGAAAACCGAAAAACGTATTATCCTCACTCCGCACGTGCAAATGGCCGCTGTGACCCGCCGCAAGGACTACAACTCCCGTGGTGCCCCGCGCAGTGCGCAGGCGCGGCCGTGGCCGTGCGGGGGCGTGGCGCGCGCTGATTGGCTGCGGCGGTGTTCTTTTAGCGAGGTGCGCGCGCAGAGCGCCGTGTCGACTTCCGGGAATCGTTGATGGCGGCGGGGCCCGCACTGTGCTGTGAGAGCTGGGGGGGTGCGGGAGAGCGGGGTCTGGGGATCCCCTCGGGGGCTGCGGGGAGCGCGGCTGTGGGTGGAAAGGCTGGAGGGCTCGGGAGGGTTTGGCGGGGGGCTTCGGGGGTTCCCGAGGGTCAGAGCGCGGGGCCTTGGAACCCTCTCGGGGGCCGCGGGGCCCGGGGGCCTCCCAAGAACCCGGATGTTCGATTCGATTCCGAGAAAGTCCCTCGGAAAAAAAAATCAAAACCATCCAACGAAAAAAAGAACCCTAAAAAAGGGAAAAGTGAGAGAAAGGTGACAGGAAAAACTGCAAGGGCCAGGATGATTTTATTGCTTTGCTTCAGTTTTTCCTTGGTCTCCTCCTTCTCAGGTTTTCTGCTCTCTTCCTTTACAGAAAGCTGTTCTGCTGTTGTGTGGTTTTGGGGTCCCTGGGGGGTCCCTGAGGAGGTTTTGGGGGGTCTCTGAAGGGGTTTAGTGTCCTGAGGGGACTTAAGGGGGGGGGTTGACGGTCCCTGAATGGGTTTGGGAATCCCTGAGGGAGTTTTGGAGTCTCCGAGGGAACTGGGAGGTCTGGGGGGGGCCCTTGGGGGGGGGTCTTTGAAGCAGTTTTGGGGGTTTCTAGTGGGATTTTAGGAGTCCCAGACGGTTTTGAGGGTCCCTGAGGGTTTTTGGGGTCCCTGAAATGCTTGGGGATTCCAGGTGGGTTTTGCAGGTCACTGAGAGGGTTTAGGGGGTCCGGGGGGGGATGAGGTCTCTGAGGGGATTTGTGGGGTCCTTGAGGAGGTTTCAATGGGTCCAGAGGTGGATTTCTGAGGGGATTTCAGGGGTTCTGAGGGGATTTTATGGGGTCTCTGTGTCGGTGGACCGACCCCAGGGAAAGGGGATCCCAATGCCCGCCCTGAACCCCAGAGACCCCCAAAACTCAGTACACAGAGACCCCACAGGGGGGCCCGGGGGTCCCCTAAAGCCCAGTAGTGGGGTTCGTGGGGTCCCCCAGCCCCCAGGGGAGGGGTCCTGGAGGTGCCCCCCAAAGTGCGGGGGGGAGATGTACCACATCCGGGTAAGGGGATCCCAGTGCCCCCAGTATATCCCAGTGACCTCCCAGTGATCCTCAGTACAGCCCAGTAACCCCCTCAGTGACCACCCAGTGTGTCCCAGTGACCTCCCACTGCCCCCCAGTATGGCCCAGTGATCCTCCAGTGTGCACCCAGTAACCCCCAGTATGGCCCAGTAACCTGCCAGTGTCCCCCTGTGTGTCTTGGTAATCCCCCAGTAACTCCTCAGTCCCTCCCAGTGCCCTCCCAGCATCCTTCAGTAACCCCCAGTCCCTCCCAGTGCCCCCTGGTTCCCCCCAGTGTGTCCCAGTACACCCCAGTAATCCCCCAGTGCTCCCCAAAGCCCCCCAACTGTCCCCAGTGTGTCCCCAGATGCCCTTGGCCTTTCTGTGAGCGTGGGGGGTGGGGGGGGCGTTTTTGTGGTCAGAGGGTCCAAGGGGGGCTCCTGGAGTGAGATGGAGGGTTGGGGGCATCAGGGATGGGGTTTGGGGACAGTGGAATTGGGGGTGTCAAGGGGGGAATTGGAAACACCAAAAGGGTCTTGGGGACATGAGGGGAGTCTCAGGACTGACCTGCTTGTAGGGAAGCCCCTCTCCCCCTCTAGGCCCCATTAACCCCCCACCAAATGTCCCCCACCTCCCCTTTTTTTCCTTTAATCCCCTCCCCCCACTGATCCCTTTGACCCCCCAGTGCCCACAAGACCCTTTTGACTCCCCCAAATGCACCCAAAGCCCCACCAAATCCCCATCCAACCCCTCCAGATCCCCCCAAACCTCCCCCAGCTCTTCCTTCAAATCCCTCCCAACCCCCCCAGAGAGGGATCCCCCGGCACCCTGGGACAGGAACACAGTGGGCTGTACTGGGGGCACTGGGCTGTACTGGGAGGGCACTGGGGGGGCTCAGGTGTCTCAGGTGGCCCAGCTCCAGGAGAGATCTGAGGAGCAGTGAGGAGGTCCTGGTCTGTCCTGGTCTGTCCTGGTCTGTACCCCCAATCCCCAAAGCCCCTCCCCAGCTCCCCCAGGACCCTCCCAGACCCCAAAGCCCCCCAGGCCCCTCCAGGCCCCTGACTTGGTCCTGCTGCCCCTTGAGCATCTGCAGCTGCTGCAGAACCAGGCATTTCATCAGCAAATGTGCAGGTGACCCCAAGTTGGGGGTGTATTGATGTGCTGGAAGGCAGGAGGGCTCTGGAGCACAAGTGGTGTGAGGAGAGGCTGAGGGAGCTGGGGGTGTTGAGGCTGGAGAAGAGGAGGCTCAGGGGAGACCTCCTGACTCTCTGCAAGTCCCTGCCAGGAGGGTGTAGCCAGGTGGGGGTGGGGCTGTTCTGCCAGGAAGCAGCAGTAGGACAAGAGGGCTGGGTCTGGAGCTGTGCCAGGGGAGGTTTAGGTTGGATATTGGGAAGGAATTTTTTGCTGAGAGAGTAATGAGGCCTTGGAAGGGGCTGGGCAGGGAGGGGGTGGAGTCCCCATCCCTGGAGGTGTTGAAGGTGAGAGTGGATGTGGCCTCAGTGCCATGGTCTGGGAAGCACAGCGGGGTTGGATCCAGGGTTGGACTTGATGATCTCGGAGGTCTTTTCCAACGTGGCTGATTCTGTGATTCTCTGATTGCCATTCCTGTGGCAGCACATGCTTGAGGCTCCATCCCCAGGGGGATAGAGATGTCTGTCCATATCTATCTGCAAGGTTAGTCTGTAAATGTGTGGTGTTAGAAAAGCAGGCTGAGTTCTGGGCTGGTTGTAGAAGGAGAAAGAAGCCCCCAGGCCAGTGCAGGCAGGCAGCCCTCAGCTTGCACCTGATGTCCCCTCCCTGCAGGTTCCTGTCCTTGAGCCCAGGCCCTGAGGTGAGGCTGAGAAGTGGCGCGGAGGTGAGCCCAGAGCTGTCCCTGAGGTGAGGCTGAGAATAAGTGCAAGGCAGAGGTGCTGCTGAGGAAGGAGAGCCCCGTGGTGGGGAAGGCACAAAGCTGTGAGTGCCCATCCCCGAGCAGGTGCTGTGTCCATCCCCTGTGTGCCAGGTGAGCTGGGGCTTTGCTGCAGAGCTGCGGGCGCTGATTTGAGCGGCTGCAAGTGCTGAGATGGTGGGCACCCAGGAACACCAACTGTGCCTGGCCACGGAGCCTGCAAGGAGGAGCAGAGACAGCCCTGGCAGTGTGGAGGGCCAGGTTGTCCCTGTGCCTTCCCCTGCAGGCCCTGGCTGTCCCTGCTGGGCCCCTGTCCATCCCCATCAGGTCCCTGCCCGTCCCCCCGGGCTGAGCTCCCCCCAGGAAGTGCCGTGGAGCTGAAGCTGCTGCCATCCCCCCCTGCAGCCGCTGCCCCAGGCAAGGGAGCAGCAAAGGCAGGGCCAGGAGCAGAGGCAGCAGCAGGGGAGCCCTGGGGGGGCCGGGAAGCTCTTGTGTGGGGCAGGAAAGAGGCGCTGGGCACGAGGCCGGGGCTGTGCTGAGCAGGCCCAGCCCTCACATCCCCCCAGCCAACGCCGGCTGCCCGGGGGGCTTGGGAGGGACCCCCAGCCCGTGTGCCCCACACTGAGCTGGCAGAGAGAGAGCCAAGGGACAGGGATGTGGGCAGGGCCCCGGGTGAGGGACAGGCAGGGCCATTGCAGGGCCCCGGTGAGGGCACAGCCTGTGGCAGCAGAGCTGCCCAGGGCCGGGGGCAGCCGGGGGTGTTGGGACCAGCCAGTGCTGGGGCCGAGCAGAGCACGAGGCCTCTTGCAGAGCCCTGGAGCAGCCTCCCACTTGCCAGCCCTGCCTTCGTGGGGTGACACTGTCCCCTCCCTCCAGGACACTCCCCCAGAAATCTTTGTGGTGACCTTTTGTGTCTATTCCTGGTTGCTGATTCCTGCTGGGGACCTGAGGGCCCCTCTGCAATCCCATCCATGGAGCACAATCTCCTCTCCAGAGCTTGACTCACTGCAGACTTTGTCGAGAAATCTGTGCTGGCAGCCTGAGTATGTCCTGACCCCCTCTGCTCCCCCCAGGATATTTGGGACGAGTTCCCCCTTCCCAGGCACCTGCGGGGTGGGAGGTGATTGTTTTCCTGTTGCTGTTTTTGCTCCACCGTTGGAGGCTCTTGGGGGTGGGTGGGAGGTGTTTTTTGGGGGGCTGGGCTGGGTTGGGGGCAGAGCCCTGGCGGTGGGCAGGGGATGTGGGTCCCCCCCTGCCGTGGGGGTTGGTGTTGCTGGGTCAGGCCCTGCCGGCTCCATTGTCAGCCCGGTGCCGGCGGGGGGGACACAGCGGGTTTGGGACCCCCCAGGAATGCTGGGGGTGGGTGTGGAGCCCGGGAGCTGCCGAGTGTGGAGGGTGGAGCGGGGAGATGTCAGAGCTGGAGGACCCCCGGCAGCCTGGAGGGGGGAGCATGGAGAGGGAGGAGCCCCGGGACCCCCGGGAGCCTGAAACAGGGGGTGCGGAGAAGGGGAAGCCTGGACAGTGGGGACCCCTGGGATCCCTGGGACAACAGAGTGGAGAACCTGGAGAGGGGGAATGTCTGGGAACGTGGCACCCCGAAGGTGAGAGTCAGAGGAGAAGGGACCCCTGGGACCCCCAACACTCCCAGCATTTTTAAGTTGGACCCCCAGCATCCCAGACAGGAGAGACCCCTTGAACCCCAAAAGGAAGAGACCAGAGAGGGGGAACTTCTAGGAGACAGTTTTGGGCCAAGTCTTCATATTTTGGAGTATTTTCTGGCTGAACCTTAACTTTTTGCAGTTTGAGGGGGGGGTTCATCTTGCTGTTTCTGAGGGGGTTTTTGGCTGAATCTCAGAGGTTTGGGTTTTTCTGGGCTTAATCCTGGTGTTTTGGAGGTTTTTATGGTCACAGGATGCCCGGTGAGTTCTAGAGATGGACTTGGGCAGGAGGAACCCCCAAGCCAACACACTCAGCCCTTGTTTTCCCCCCCATCAGGATTTTTCCTTCCCAAAGCTTGGCCAGATGAAGGAGGCTGTGAGGAAGAGGAAGATGCCTTGGGCCCCCCAGGCAGGTGAGGAGGCAGTCAGTGTCCCTTTGGGCGGGTGTTGTGCTGGCTCTGTCAGCCGAGCATGGCCCCGGCTGCAGGACAACCCCGCTGGCGCCGCCGTCCTGCCGGGGCCGGAGTTGGGGGGATGTCCTTGGCCTTCCCTGTGGGCCGGAGGCAAATCCCCTCCCTGTCCTTCTTGCTTCCTGCCCCAGGCCCCGAGCTGAGGACGGAGAGCCCGGAGGACAAATCCCCCCGGCAGAGCCTGGTGGGAGAGGCTGTTTTGAAGGGCTCCCCGGCGCAGGAAGGCAGCGGGGAGGAAAAGGGCCGGAGATCCCCCCGCAGGAGGGGCTCCAAAGCCAGCCCAGGGTGCTCTGAGGAGGAAAGAGCCAGCCTGTGCCGGGAAGGCGGCCGGAGCTTGAGGCGGAGCTCTGAGCTGGTGGTCCCTGAGCAGCCTCCCAGCAGGGAGAAGCCCTTCAGGTGCTTGGAATGTGGGAAGAGCTTCAGCCTGAGCGCCAACCTCCTCAAACACCAGCACATCCACACTGGGGAACGTCCCTACACATGTGCGGAATGTGGGAGGAGCTTCAGTGACAGCTCCACCCTCCGCAACCACCGGCGCATCCACACCGGGGAACGACCCTACAAGTGTGGGGAGTGTGGGAAGAGCTTCACGCAGAGCGCCAACCTCCGCAAACACCATCGTATCCACAGTGGGGAACTGCCCTACACGTGTGGGGAATGTGGGAAGAGCTTCAGGGACAGCTCCACCCTCCGCACCCACCAGCGCATCCACACTGGGGAACGACCCTACTCATGTAGAGAATGTGGGAAGAGCTTCAACTGCAGCTCCCACCTACGCAACCACCGTCGTGTCCACACTGGAGAACGGCCCTACGTGTGTCAGGAATGTGGGAAGAGCTTCAGTGACATCTCCACCCTCGTCAAGCACCAGCGCATCCACACCGGGGAGCAGCCCTACACATGTGGGGAGTGTGGGAAGAGCTTCAGTACGAGCTCCAGCCTCCTCACCCACCGGCGCATCCACACTGGGGAACGGCCCTACAAGTGCTTGGAATGTGGGAAGAGGTTTCAGACCAACTCAAATCTCCTCCAGCACCAGCGGACGCACAGGGATGAGAGGCCCTTCCGCTGCACCGACTGCGGGAAGGGCTTCAAGCAGAGCTCTGACCTCAACACCCACCGGCGCATTCACACTGGGGAACGGCCCTACAAGTGCTTGGAATGTGGGAAGAGGTTTCACACCAGCCCACATCTCCTCCTGCACCATCGGACGCACACAGATGAGAGGCCCTTCCGCTGCACCGACTGTGGGAAGGGCTTCAAGCAGAGCTCCGCCCTTGTCACCCACCGGCGCATCCACAGCGGGGAGAGGCCCTACAAGTGTGGGGAGTGTGGGAAGAGCTTTGCCCAGAGCTCTGCCTTAACCTCACACCAACAGACCCACTGTTAAAAGAAGCGCTACGAGTGGCCCGACCCCCATTGGATGATCCATAGGAACTCATTTTGGGCACAGACCTGGTGACCCTTGTTCCAGGTGATCCATGCTGGGCACAGACCTGATGACCCCTGTGTCCAGCCCTTGTCCCGACCCCCCTGACAGCGAGAGTGACCCAGGGTCTTGTTAACTGATCCCTTGGGGAAGATTAGAGTTAGTTTATCTATCTATCTATCTATCTATCTCTCTATATATGTAGGGTTCACTTTAGATCAGTTTTGTTTCCCTGTAGAATAGGTTTGGGGCAGTTTTGGCTCCTGTCTATAGTGATCTAAAAGCATAAAAATAACACTTCCTCTCTCTGGCTCCAAGCCCAGCCTGTCCCCTCCAGGGGTGGATGTTCCCCCCCCTTCCCCGGGTGGTTCCTTTGCCCCTGGGCAGCAAAGCCCTCACTGCTTCTGCAACGGGAGAGTGTTGGAGCCGTGGACCATTAACATTCCAGTCTCTCCCAGCTCTGCACCCCAAAAGTCGAGTGGGATCAATGTGTCCCCTCAAAGTGGCTCAATCCCGTAGCAGTTCATATTCCAGGAAGAATGCCAAAGGGCATCCTGGGACTCAGAGTCCTTCGGTCTCTGTCGCACAGTGAAGTGCTCGGATGGGAGTGCTTGAGGAGGTCCCATGTCACCGTTTGAAGTGTCTGTATAAGCTTGTGTTGATCTTAATAAAGCTCATTGGGTTACTGCACCCCGTGTCGACTGGGTTCGTGCAAGACAAATGCTCTAAATGGCCGCCCCAATCGGGACATTCAACAGGCGTCGGTAACCAGAGGCCAAAGGCCTTGGGACATCTTGCCATGGCATCTGTCCTGATGGAATTACAAGGAAAAAGGAAGAGCTCTTCAACAAATCGTGCGCATCAGTCACCTCTGCAGAAACAGGACAAAAAGGGAAAAAGGACAAAAAAAGACAAAAGAAGAAAAATCCGGCTTCAGCAAACAAGAGGTGACCTATTAGGATGGGAGGGATGTATTCCCACCCACGAGGGGAGGTGTTCCCCAGAAATTAAAGAAGAAGCTGAAACCATCAGCCAGTCCTTAAAAACGCTGGACAAAGACGTAGCAGAAAATAAACCGTTGGTGCTCTTAAATTGGATCATCACAAATGAACCGGCACTTCCATCAACCGGAACCCATCAGATACGATCTTGGCGAGGAACTGGAAATGGACTCATCAAAAAAGCGAGTTCTGGAGGCGTTGGAGGCATTTAAAAACTGGGCTGCATGGAAGGAAATAACGATGGCCTTATATGCTCGCTACAGGGGAGCAAATCCAGCCGCAGCAATGGGCCCTGCTTCCCCTGTCCCTCCTGCAGCCCCTGCTGTAAGGGGGGTACTTTTGAATTAGATGATCAATGGAGCACAGAGGCGTGAGAACGGGATCATATTAGGATGTGAAACCAGCTGGAGTATGGTACAATGTAACTTCATGGCACAAGCTAATTGGAAGGTCCATTGTGCTTTTTAGCAAGTCAGCTTGATATCCCCTATTATCAGAGCTGAGTTCTTCCTTGGTTTTGCTACATATTGCAAGATAGATACATCTACCCTTGAAACACAGTGGTAGAGGTCATCCATAGGGGTGAGAAAGATGATGATGGGAGGAAGAGGATGTGGGCAGGGATCGCTGGCCCCTTGCCCTACAAGTGGGGCAGGCACAGACTGTTGCCATGAGGTGATGATCAGGGGGGGTTTGGCTGCCATTCAGGCATCACCTTATACTGGGTACTGGCCCTACATGGTGTAATGTGGAACTGATAAAATGGGGTGTCAGAGCTGCTGAGCTGAGCGATCCTCATCCTGCCACCGAGACTGTGTCGCTCCGCGGGGACGCCCGCTAAGCACGGGCACCGACCAGCTGCTGCAGATCCTGACAGCCCTGGCCTGTCTGTGTGGGTAAGCACAGGTTATTGACAGGAATCAACTGAGAGATCATACTTTTTAATATCCCTTTAGTGTCACTTTAATTCCCCTTTCATTATTGAATATTGTCATAGTGTTTCCCTTTAATTTCCCTTTTTACTAACTAATATCATGTTAATAGTTATCCATAATATTGTGTTAAGATCCCTTGTTTGGTATCCCTTTACTATCCCTCCTTTTCACTAGTTAATACAATATTAATGCTGTTCGTAGTATTTGTTTTTAAGGCCACACAATAAGATGGTTATTTTGTATCCTTTTTAGTTCTTGATTCACTTTGCTAAGTTTATTATTATTATTATTCTCACCGTAATAAAAGATATTTTGTGTGTTTGAATATTTCTGGCCCTCGTCTTTATTCCGGACATGTATCCAAATGAACTGTTACAGTTATATACAACTGAAATATATATATAGAATTTCACAAGGAAAAGGGAAAGGGAAGGGGTAGGGAAAAAAGGAACAAAACCAAAATAAAATATATATATCCTGATCAATAGCCCAAGATCTGGCAACTAAAAGAATTAGCAAAGAATACCTTACTACTCTCCTTGGGACAATGGAGAGTCACACTGGAGCGACTGCCGGCAACCTCCACCTCCCAAGGTCAGCAAGGCCTCACCAGGCCTCAATCCCCAGCACGACAGACTCAACAGCAGGGAACCTGCACCTCCAAAGCCACCAGAAGGAAAGAGAGCAAAGGCCTCTCCTCCTTTCTTCTTATAGCCTGGCTTACGTAAAAATTGTAGGGAATACTGGGTAAATCTGGGCACTTCCTTGGTTACAAACTGGTCACCAAGGAAGACCTAGACCAAACTACCACAACCCACAAGGATCCTCCAGTCCGATTCCTACCCTGCACAGGACCATCCCCAAGAATCACACCATGAGCCTGAGAGGATCATCCAAACACTCCTTGAGCTCTGTCAGCCTTGGTGCTGTGCCCACTGCCCTGGGGAGCCTGGTCAGTGCCCAACCACCCTCTGGGGGAAGAATCTTTGTCTAAAATCCAGCCTAACACAACTTCAGGCCATTCCCTGAGGTTCAGTCCCTGGTCCCCCCAGAGCAGAGCTCAGGGCCTGCCCCTCCTCTGCCCCTCCACAGTCTCCTCTTCTCCAGCTGAACACACCAAGTGCCCTCAGTGTCCTCACACGCCTTCCCCCCAAGGCCCTTCCCCATCTTCCTTGCCCTCCTTTGGACACTCTCTAATGGCTCAATCTCTCCCTTCCATTGTGTCCCCCCAAACTGCCCCAATGTTTCCTGTCAGGTCTCTTCTCTCAGCAGGAGCTGATGGCTCAGCCCGTGACTCATGGCTGGGCCAGGGGCTCTCCAGCTGCCCCTGCCCTGGCCTGTGACAGCCCAGCACAAGCCCCTTTGGTTCAAAGAGGCTCTGCAGTGTCACAATGGCCTCTTGATTCCATGAGGTCTCACGTGTCCCAGTGGCCACTTGCTTCCAAGTGTTTCTGTAGTTGCCCAGGATTCCTTTTGTTCTGTGAGGCCCCACATGTCACAATGGCCCCTTGATTCCAGGAGGTTCTGCCCTGTTCCAGGTTTCCATCAGTTCCATGTGGCCCTGACATGTCACAATGGACCCTTGACACCGTGAGGTTCCACAGTCTCCAAGGGCATTTTTGTTCCACAAGGCCCTGCAGTGTCCCAAGGGCCACTTGATTCCAGGTGGTTGCTCAGTGTCACAAAGGCCCCTTGTTTCCACAAGGTTCTGCAGTGTCTCCTTGTTCCCACTGTTCCATGAGGTTTCTGCAGTGTCACACTGGCCCCTTCATTCCATGAGGTTCCACAGTGTCCCCGGATTCCTTTGGCTCCATGAGGCCCTGCACTGTCAGACTGAGCCCTTGATTCTCTGAGGTTCCACAGTGTAACAATGGCCCCTTGGTTCCCTGAGCTTCCAAAATGTTTCTGGGTTCCTGTGCTTTCATGAGGGCCCACGTGTCAAATGGCCCCTTGGTTCCACGAGTATCCACAGTGTCCCAGTTTTCCTTTGCTTCCATGAGGCCCTGGAGTGTCACAATGAGCCCTTGGTTCCATGAATTCCAGAATGTCTTGGAGCTCCTTTGGTTCCACAGGGAGCTGCATGTCCCAGTGTTCCCTCGTTACTGGGATGTTCTCCACAATTCCTTTAGTTCCATGAGGCTCTGCAGTGTCACAACTGGCCCTTGACTCCATAAGGATCCAAAACGTCCCAGGGTTCCTTTGGCTCCATGAGGCCCTGTAGTGTCACAATGGCCCCTTGTTTCCATGAGGTTCCACAGTGTCCCAGGATTCATTTTTTCCATGAGGCTGTAGACTTTTACTCTGGAGCCCTGATTCCCTGCAGCCATGCTGTGTCACAATGGCCCCTTGGTTCCAGGAGATCCTACAGTGTCCCAGGGTTCCTTCTGGAGCTGGAGACCCTGCAGTGTCACAGGTGCCCCTTGATTCCATGATATTCCACAGGGTTCCTCTGATTCCATGAGGCCCCACATGTCACAATGGCCCCTTGATTCCATGAGGTTCCACAGTGTCCCAAGGGTCCCTTTAGCTCCGTGGGGCTCTTTGACATCCCGTGACCTCCCGGCTCTTTAGGAGCCCTGAGAACTTCACCAGGGGGAAGTGCCGGATTCTGCCCTGGGATGGGGCAACCCCGCATGGACGGACAGACTGGGAAGGAGAGGCTGGAAAGCAGGGCCGGGAAAGGGCCCTGGGGGTGCTGGTGGGTGGCCAGTTGGCCCTGAGTCAGCAGTGCCCTGGCAGCCAGGAGGGCCAAGCCTGTCCTGGGGGCATCAGGCCCAGCATGGCCGGCCGGGCCAGGGAGGGGATTGTCCCGCTCTGCTCTGCCCTGGGGCGGCCTCACCTTCACCATTGGGGCAGTTTGGGGGGACACAATGGAAGGGAGAGATTGAGCCATTGGAGAGTGTCCAAAGGAGGGCAAGGAAGATGGGGAAGGGCCTTGGGGGGAAGGTGTGTGAGGACACTGAGGGCACTTGGTGTGTTCAGCTGGAGAAGAGGAGACTGAGGGGAGACCTCACTGCAGGTCCAGCTTCCTGGGGAGGGGCAGAGGAGGGGCAGGCCCTGAGCTCTGCTCTGGGGGGACCAGGGACAGGACTGAGGGAATGGCCGGGAGTTGTGTCAGAGCAGGGTTAGGTTGGGTATTAGAAAAAGATTTTTTCCCCCAGAGGGTGGTTGGGCACTGACCAGGCTCCCCAGGGCAGTGGGCTCAGCACCAAGGTTGACAGAGCTCAAGAAGTGTTTGCATGATCCTCTCAGGCTCATGGTGTGACCCTTGGGGATGGTCCTGTGCAGGGCTAAGGGTTGGACTGGATGATCCTTGTGGCTCCCTTCCAACTCAGCACATTCTGTGATTCTCTGACTATCCACCCTGTGTTCAGCACAAATCCAAAACACAGCCCTGCACTGGCCACAGGGAAGAAATTTAACTGTGCTGCACCTGAAACCAGCACACCCTTTAGGGGCTCTCCCAGAAACATCCCACAGTCCTTTTTCCACCTGGAACCAGTGACTCTGAGTTCCTGCTTCCCCAGCCCCAGGAATGGTCTCCTTGTCTGCTCATTCCCTCCACACTCTCTTTTCAGTGATGGCCTCAGTGGCACTTGCTGACATCCTCAGCAACTTGGAGGTTTCCTGATGAATTTCACTTTTCTAGGGTCTTGTTCAGTCTTCAGATTCTGAGTTCACCAATTCAGTGCCAGAGGCCTCATTAAAACTCAAACCATCTGAAGGAGACAAAACTCTGGGAATAATTTACTTTTAACTCTCCTGTTCTTTTGTGGTTTATTAGACAGATTTCACAGTCACATTCCACAGTCCATTTTCCATCTGTAACCAGTGACTCTGAGTTCCTGCTTCCCCAGCCCCAGGGATGGTCACCTTGTCTGCTCATTCCTCCACACTCACCATTTATACATCTCTCGGTCAAATTCAGTGGGTAGACACTAAATTAGAAGGCAGAGGCATAATAATATTTCATTGCAGAAAAAATTACTGCAAGAAGAACCCGATGACCTCCACGAAAAACCTGAGCAGGAAGGCTGGGCCATTAAGGAGTCCCATTCTGAATGCAACACACCAGAAAACTGGCACTTTATTGCTCCTGAAAAGCATCCAGTCATCATTTTCCTCAGGGCATCCTTGAGCTCCTGGTTCCTCAGGCTGTAGATGAGGGGGTTCAGTGCTGGGGACACCACTGAGTACAGAACTGATAGTGCCAGATCCAGGGATGGGGAGGAGATGGAGGGGGGCTTCAGGTAGGAAAATACACCAGTGCTGACAAACAGGGAGACCACGGCCAGGTGAGGGAGGCACGTGGAAAAGGCTTTGTGCTGTCCCTGCTGAGAGGGGATCCTCAGCACAGCCCTGAAGATCTGCACATAGGAGAAAACAATGAAAATGAAACAACCAAATGCTAAAGAGGCACTAACCACAAGAAGCCAAACTTCCCTGAGGTTGGAGTGTGAGCAGGAGAGCTTGAGGATGTGTGGGATTTCACAGAAGAACTGGCCCAGGGCATTGCCCTGGCACAGGGGCAGGGAAAATGTATTGGCTGTGTGCAGCAGAGCATTGAGAAAACCAGTGGCCCAGTCAGCTGCTGCCATGTGGGCACAAGCTCTGCTGCCCAGGAGGGTCCCGTAGTGCAGGGGTTTGCAGATGGCAACGTAGCGGTCGTAGCACATGATGGTGAGGAGGAAATACTCTGCTGACATGAAAAAGAAAAGTAAAAAGACCTGTGCAACACATCCCATGTAGGAGATGGTTGTGGTGTCCCAGAGGGAACTGTGCATGGCTTTGGGGACAGTGGTGCAGATGCAGCCCAGGTCTGTGAGGGAGAGGTTGAGCAGGAAGAAGCCCATGGGGGTGTGCAGGTGGTGGTCGCAGGCTACGGCGCTGAGGATGAGGCCGTTGGCCAGGAGGGCAGCCAGGGAGATGCCCAGGAAGAGCCAGAAGTGCAGGAGCTGCAGCTCCCGCCTGTCTGCCAATGCCAGGAGGAGGAACTGGGACATGGAGCTGCTGTTGGACATTTGCTCCTTCCCCAGGGTATTTTGATCTGTTGAGGAGGAAAAGTCACTGCTGAGTTAGACCAGGCTTCTGCAGCCAAACATTACCCGTCTCAGCCACCCCACTCTCAGGCTCTCTCTCCTCTCTCAGACCTCCCTGCAGCTCCCTCCCCTGAGCTCTGCCTTTTGCTGCCTGAGGGGACCATTGGAAGCAGGAACTCTGGGATGGGCTCCCAGGGACTCCTTCTTGCTCTGCTGGGAGAGGGAACTTGGAATGCAGGGTGATCTCAAATTAAATGTACTCGTGATACATCAAAGAGCTTCTCAGCTTTGCTGTTTGCAATTTGCCCAAATGAAGGACTGAGCTGAGGGAATTCTTTGGATTTGTTCACCCACATGCACCTGCCACACTTAGGAGTGGTTGTGGAGGTTTGAAATCCCTGACATTTCTATTGCACTGCAGGTCAAGTCTTGTGGGTTCTGAGGGGCACAGGGACGGTCCCTTAGTGCAGAGAGAAGAGCTGCTCTGCCCATCAGTCCTGGGCTCAGCTGCCCTGTGCTGGCAGCTTGGAGCTGGAGGAGCATCACACTCAACTGTTCCCCTCCAAAGAAACAGCACAGAGATCCAGGAATCCATGTCCAAAGAACAGACTGACACACTCCTCACCTTTTCATCTCTCCCCTCCCAGAGTGAGACACAAAATGCTCCTTGCAGCTGCCCAGTGCATTTCCATGGATTTAGCACTGAGGAGTTTTCTCCATGGGGATCCTGTGCAGCACAGAGATGCTATGGCAGAGCTGTGCCCTTCTGGAGGGCACCTGCAGCCCTGCAGGACCCCCAGGCAAACAGCTGAATACCCTGAAGGTGCCTGGAGGGCACTTGGGCACTTTGCTGCCACAGACACATCCCCACAGCAGCACCCAAAGGGTTTGGGTCTGCACAGGAATCTGTGCCCCCCCCCCCAAACCCCACACTGGCTCAGAAAATCCAATGGTGAGAACAAGGAGAGCCCAGGCAGCAGGGGATGGCAGTGAAATGCCACAGTGCTGCTGCCAAGGGAGGAGGGACACAGAGACAGTTGGAAATCAGGGCCCTGTCCTTGCCTGGGCTCTGGCTGCTGCAGGGCAATGCACAGCCCAGCCCCCGTGGGCCTGAGGGCACAGGCTCTGCTTAGGCTGGGAAAGGAGCCCAGGCAGGAGCTGCTCAGGGAAGGGGTCTGTGCCACAGGGACAGCAGGGAGGGGCCCCCATCCCCCTGCCCAGCCCTTGTGGCAGCAGCTCCCTCTCCCTGCCTGCCTGTCTCTGGGTGAGGAGCTGTTCCTGCCAGCAGCCCCTGCCTGTGCCCAGCTCAGCTCCCTGCCAGTGCTGCCAGAGCCATCCCCAGCCCAGTGCCCAGGGGCAGCTCTGCCTGGGCAGGGGCTGCAGAGCAGATCCCAGACCCCCTGCGGTGGCTGGGAAGGGGGAGGTGTTCTGGGGGGATGTGCTTCCTGAGAAGGGCCCCTGGAAATGGAGGAGGTGGAGCTGAAGCTGTGAGGAGCCCTGAGCCTGCAGCTGAAGGGCCCTGCCCAGCCCTGCCCAGCCCTGAGGGGTCACTCCTTCCACCCACCCCTTCTCCCTGCAGGGCCGTGGCAGCTCCTTGGCCGGGCTGAGAGCTGCCCCTGGCAGGCAGCAGAGTCCCTGCCCCAGCACACAGAGCCCTGGGGGCAGGACCCTGCTCTGCACCACAGCCCTGGGCACCCCTGGCTGCACCCCCACCTTCCCACCCCACAGCCAGCCCTGCCACAGGGAACCTTCTTGCCCTGGGCCTCTCAGGGGGCAGCAGCAAGTCCTGCTCTGCAGCAGCTTCTCCTGCTGCACCCCAGCAAATCCAGCAGAGCCATCCTGACAGCTCCTGCCACTGCTGCCATTTGGCAGCTGGCAGAGGCACTTGCAGGAACTCACCTGCACTGCTCTGCAGCCACAACCTGACCGTGGCAAAGGGCTGGCAAGGTTCCTGCCCTGAGCAGCTCTGCCCTGTCCTCCCACCCCAGGATCCCTTGAACCTCCTGCTCCCTTCTCCTCTCTGCCCTTGCTGCCTGCAGCTCCTGCCCTGCTCTGCCATATGGCCACTTCCCCTGCACTGCAGCAACTGGGAGAGTCCTGCTGAAAAATCCTGGAAGCTGTGGGATGTGCCAGATTTAAGAGATCCCTCCAGGAAGGGAAGCTGAACTTTCCTACAACCAGAGAAATGTTCATTCAAATCATGAGAAGGTTTCTCGTGCAGTGAGAGCTCAGTCACCTCCCAGCCCAGGCTGCCTCTCATCTCTCTGCCTTCTCTCCTGTGCCCTGGGTGCTGCAGGCAGTGCCCTCAGCCCTGCTGGGCTGTGCAGAGGAGCTGCTCACCAGCAGAGCTGTCTCTTTGAAGCTCTTCTTGCTTGCCAGGAGCTCCCTGTGTGCCAGGAGCCCGGCCCAGCTCAGCAGCACAGCAACAGCCCCAGGCAGCCCTTTCTCTGCCCCTCTGGGCTCCTCCAGCTGTCCCTGGGGCTCCAGGGGAACCTGCTGGCACACAGCTGAAGGAAATAATGATGTGCCTTCTCTCAGCTGGGCACAGACACTTCTTTCAGCACTGTCATTTCTCCAAACACACACAGAGTTAAGTTCAGGAGGCCCCTTTTCATGTCCCATCATTAGACAGGAAACCCAGACAGTGCCCAGGAGGGATCTCCTTCACCTGCACTGAGGGAAGGGACTCAGCTGAGTCAACAGAGGTGTCTCCTTGTGGCTTTGCAGACCTGGGGCCAGAAGGACACTCAGCTCCCTCCACAACCCTCATGGGCTGGGATTCCTCCTGCCCCACTTCAGTGGGCCCAAAACAGGCCCCTGCAGGTGACTCCTTGTCCCAGCTCCCCTGGGAATGAAGGAAGACCAAAGCCAGGAGTGACCTGCTGGGACACAAACCCCTGGTTCCTTCTGAGGGACCAGAGGTGACCGAGATTCCTGCTGGGAACTGCAGGCTCCAATGGAGCAGTTCCTAGGGACAGGGCAGCAGCTGTGGGATCTTCTTGGAGGCTGCTGGGACATTGCTTTGGCCAACTTCAGTGGCAGAATGAAGCCAGGTAACACCTGAAAAGTGACTTTAGTAAAGCAATGTAAGGATTAGAGAGAGTTAAGCACAAACTGCAAGCTTTCAGCAAAGCACATAGAGCTCAGTATTAGGAAATAGCGGAGGCAATAAACCCACTAGGATACAGGACACCCTGACATAGAAGAACACAAACATGAACAGAAAATGCTAGCACACACAAAAAAGGACATATAGAGGGGAAACAAAGAGAGATAAGAAGAGGGACAAGCCAAGCAGTTAAGCACCTTTGCCAGATACTGGGAAACCCTGCCAAATGCATAAGGAAACTACCCAAATTAGGGAAGGTTCAGAAGTTTAAGAAGATGGTGATGGTGAGGGCAGCAGGTTCATGATGAAGGAAGACCGGAACTACCACCAAGTTTTCCCCAAATTGAAGACCACGCCTCTAACTCCGCCTCAACTCCGCCTGTTATGAATATTAAAAGTAGATGTTGCAATGTAATGAATATTCATAATATGTGATGTAATCGCTTGGCAAAAAGTGTATAAAAGCTCAAATTGAAAGTTCCTCATTGAAGCAGTTTGTCCAGGGAGACCTGGCCACTTCCCGGCCGTGAAAATAAATACCTCCTGCTTATAGACTGAAAACTCTGTCTCTGAGCAGTTCCTCTCCGCCTTCTTTGGGGCATAAATTTGGCATCAAGAAGGGGCCCACGCGTAGGACAGGGGAATCTGTCACTGTTCCTTCTGTCCAGGGCAGCCCCTAGAGGTGCTCAGATGACCAAATGGAGTCAGGTGGCACAGGGAGAGAGGTCTCTCTCCTGTTCTTTATCAGGGTATTTTCTACATGTCCTCAGAGTACCATGGCAGTTGTCTCCTGGACACCCCTTCACTGCTGAACCTAATTGAGAGCAGCTGAGCTGGACTGAACAGCCAAAGAGGGGCCTGTAGTGCCAGGGGAGGTGCCAGGGCTCTGCAGCACAAGTGCAGCAGCTGCCATGGACAGCACAGGGCCTGTGCAGGGACCCCGTCCCCATTCCCAGCAGTTGTGTGACAGGCACCACCCAGGGCTTCTCAGACACACTGGGGGCCTTTGGGGCAGGGAGTGAATCCCAGCCCTGCAGGGACACAAAGGCTGTCCCTTCTCTGCCCAGCCAAGGCCGGGCCAGGCACGAGTCCAAATCCCATCAGCCCAGGCTGTCCACACTTGTCTCCTCCCTCTGCTGGCTCTTCTCTCCCCCAGCATTTCAGCAGCATGTGCTGATCTCCTCAGGGATCAGGCCTGGGATTTTCCCCCTGGGCCTGAGTCCCAGCACGTCCCCCCCCAAGGCCATTGTCAGCAAAGCCTCTGCCCACCCCAGCTCTCAGGGCTTTCAGAGCAGCTTTGCCCACTGCAAGTCTGTTCTTACCCCGGTGCCCCCGCTGAGGGGCTGCAGCCAGACAGGCCCCAATGCCCTGCGTGTGGGGCACAGAAGGAGGAGCTGCAGCCCCAAGTCTCTCTTCATTCCACTTGCAGGCAATAACAGCCCAGGCCTGCTGAGACAGTTCCCAGGTTGCAGGGCTGTGATGGGTTGGGAGAGAAGGCCAAGGAGACCCAGGACAGAAAGAGCAGAGAGGTGTCCTCAGCGGGAAGGAGCTTCTGGGACCTGTGGAGCTGCTCTGGGGGATGAAGGAATTGGATGAACTTTTGTGGGTGAGGGTCAGAGGAGAGAGTGGTTTGGGTGACATTGTGGAGTGAGACAAAGAGCCCATTGCAGTTGGCTTTGATAACCCTGGAATTCACTGGAAAGGCACCAGGACAGGATGCAAAGAGTCCCAGAGGTTTGTGCAGGGTCTTGTTCAAGACAGCCCTTGGGACACAGGCCTTTAGAGCACAGCTGGCAGGTTGGTGGGCAACAGGGAGGCTCATCTGCATCTGCTGCTCTCCAAGAGGAATCAAGAGGTTGCCATAGAAACTGATTGTAGTGATGGGAATGTAGAGTGTATGGTGGTTGCCATGGTAACTGACCATAGCAATGGGACTCTATGATGATTGCCATGGTAACCGACCATAGCGATGGCAACGTATGATGGTTGCCATGGAAACTGACCGTAGCAGTGGGAAGTATGACAGTTGCCATGGTAACCAACTGTAGCAATGGGAATGCATGATTGTTGCAATGTTAACCGACCACACAAACAGGAATTTCTGATGTTTGACATGGTAAGGGACTGTAGCAATTGGAATATAGAACGGTTGCCATGGTAACTGACCGTAGCAATGGGAATGTATGCTGGTTGCCATGGTAACCAACTGTACCAGTGGGAAGTATGCTGGGTGCCATGGTGACTGACTGTACCAGTGGGAGTTATGCTGTTTGCCATGGTAACTGACCATATAAATGGGAATATATGATGGTTGCCATGGTAACCGACCATGGCAATGAGAATGTATGACGGTTTCCATGGTAACCAACTGTAGCAATGGGAATGTGTGTTGGTTGCCATGGTAACTGATTGCAGGAACAGGAATGTGTGATGGTTGCCATGGTAACTGTCCATAACAAAGTAACTATGATGGTTGCCGTGGTAACTGACTGTAGCAATGGGGCTGTTTGATGGTTGCCATGGTAACCGACTGTAGGAAGGGAAATGTATGCTGGTTGCCATGCTAACTGATTGTAACAGTGGGAAGTATGATAGTTGCCATGGTGTCCAAGTTTAGCAATGGGACTGTATGATGTTTACCGTGGTAACTGACCGTAGTAATTGGAATGTCTGATGGTTGCCATGGTAACTGACCATAGTAATGGGAATGTATGATGGTTGCCATGGTAATTGACCTTGTCAATGAGAATGTATGCTGGTTGCCATGGTAACTGACTGTAGCAATTGGAATGTATGCTGGTTGCCATGGTAACTGATTGAAGCTTTGGGAAGTATGATAGTTGCCATGGTAACTGACCGAGGCAATGAGAATATATGATGGTTGCCATGGTAACTGACTGTAGCAGTGAGAGGTATTATGGTTGCCAGGGTAACTGACTGTAGCAACAGGAATGTGTGATGGTTGCCATGGTAACTGACCATAGCAATGGGAATGGCTGATGGTTGCCATGGTAACCGACCTAGCAATGGCAATGGCTGGTGGTTACCATGGTAACTGACCCTAGCAACACGAGTGTATGATGGTTGCCATGGTAACCAACCATAGTAATGAGAATGTATGATGGTTACCATAGTAACCGACTGTACCAGTGGAAGGTATGATAGTTGCCACGGTAACTGACCATAAAAAAGAGAATGTATGATGGTCGCCATGGTAACTGACTGTAACAACGGGAATGTCTAATGGTTACCATGGTAACTGACTGTAGTAAAGGGAATGTATGCTTGTTGCCATGGAAATTGACTGTACCATCGGGAGGTATGATGGTTGTCATGGTAACTCACCCTAGGAACGAGACTGTATAATGCTTGCCATGGTAACCGACTGTAGCAACGGGAATTTATGGTGGTTGCCATGGTAACTGACTGTAACAATGGAAATGTATGCTGGCTGCAATGGTAACTGAGCGTAGCAACGCAACTGTATGATGGTTGCCATGGTAACTGACTGTACAAATGGGAATGTATGATAGTTTCCCTGGTAATTGACTGTAGCAGTGGGAGGTATGATGGTTGCCATGGTAACCGACTGTAGTAGTGGGACATATGATGGTTGCCATGGTAACTGACTGTAGAACCAGGAATGTATGGTGGTTGCCATGGTACCTGATCATAGAAATAACAATGTATGATGGTTGCCATGGTAACCAACCATAGAAATAACAATGTCTGATGGTTGCCATGGTAAATGACCATAGCAATGGGAATGTATGATGGTTACCATAGTAACCAACTGTACCAGTGGAAGGTATGATAGTTGCCACGGAAACTGACCATAAAAAAGAGAATGTATGATGGTTGCCATGGTAACTGACTGTAGCAACAGGAATGTATGCTGGTTGCCATGATAACTGAGCATAGCAACAGGAATGTGTGCTTGTTGCCATGGTAACCGTCTGTAGCAACATGACTGTATGATGGTTGCCATGGTAACTGACTAACAGGAATGTATGCTGGTTGGCATGGTAACCGACCATAACAATGGGAATGTGTGATGGTTGCCATGGTAACCAGCTGTGGCAACAGGACTGTGTGAGGTTTCCATGGTAACTGACCATGGCAAGGGGGCTCAGTGGCATTGCCCACGGCTCCCACTTCTGCAAATTGGCTTCTCCTTCAGCAGCCTCAGCCACTCGTCGTGGGGGCCCCCACACAGCAGCTTCCCACCTCTGTGAGGTTCTGCAGCAGTCCAGGGTTCCTTTGGCCCCACAAGGTCCTGCAGTGTCCCCATGGCCCCTTGATTCCGTGAGGCTCCACAGTGTCCCAGGGTCTCCCTGCTTCCATGAGTTTCCCCAGTGTCCCAGGTTTCCTTTAGTTCCATGAGACCCAGATGTGAAGCCTTGGCCCCTTGATTCCACGAGGTTTTGCAGTGTCACGAGGGCTCCTTTCTGCCCTCAGGTTCTGCACAGTCTCAGGGTTCCTCTGCTTTCAGGAGGTTCCACAGTGTCCTGATGGCCCCTCGATTCCAGGACGATCCCAAATGTCCCAGGCTTCCTTTGGTTCTAGGAAGCCCTGCATGTCAAAATGACCCCTTGATGCCATGAGTTTTCACAGTGTCCCCATGTTCCCTTGGTTCCATGAAGACCTGCACTGTCACAACAGTCCCTTGATTCCATGAGGTTCCAGTCTCCCAGGGCTTCTTCATCTCCATGAGACTCCGCAGGGTCACAACGGTCCCTTGATTCTGTGAGATTCTGCAGTGTCCCAGGATTCCTTTGCTTCCCTGGGCCCTGCAGAGTCAGAATGGACTCTTGATTCCATGAGGTTCCACGGTGTCAAAATCGCCCCTTGATTCCATGAGGTTCCACAGCGTCCCAAGATTCCTTTGGATCCACAAGGCCCAGCAGTGTCACAATGGCCCCTTTGATTCCATGAGGCTCTTCAGTGTCACAGTGGCCCTTTGTTTCTATGAGGTTCCACAGTGTCCAAGGATTCCTTTGGTTCCATGAAGCCCTGCAGTGTCACAATGGGTTGTTGATTCTGTGCAATTCTGCAGGGTCACAAAGGCCACTTGGTTCCATGAGTTTCCTCAGTGTCCCAGGCTTCCCTTGGTTCCATCAGGTCCTGCAGGGTCACAAGCACTCCTTGATCCCATGTGGTTTCCCAGTGTCCCAGGTTTCATTTTATTCCATGAGGCCCTGCAATGTCACAATGGCCACACAATTCCATCAGGTTCCCCAGTGTCACAATGGCCCATTGATTCCAGGAAGTTCCAGACTGTCCCAGGGTTTCTTTGCTTCTGGGAGGCCCCTGTGTCACACTGGCCACTTGATTCCAGGAGATTCTGCAGTCTCCCAGGTTTCCTTCAGATCCAGGAGGCCCTCCAGTGTCACAATGGCCCTTTGATTCCATCAAGTTCCACACTCTCCCAGAATTCCTCTGCTTCCATGAGCTTAGCAGGGTCTCAATAGGCCCTTGACTCCATGAGGTTCCAAACTGTCCCAGGGTTCCTTTGGTTCCAGGAGACCCTGAAGTGTCACAACAGCTCATTGATTCCCTGAGTTTCTCTGGTGTCACAATGAACCCCTTGATTCCAACAAAGTCACTGTATCTAAATTTGTTCTTTGCAAACTGTCCTTGCTGTCACCTCCTGGCAGTGGCTTCATGGCCCCTGTCAGAGCCAGCCCTGTCCCTGCACTGACCCAGCTCTGCTGCCCCACAGATGCTGGATCAGGAAGGGAAGGCCCAGGGTGGAGGGCAGTGCACTGGGACTCATCCTGGAAGGGACCTCAGGAGGATTCTGGGCCAAACCAAAGAACAACCAGTGGAGAAAGGGACACAAGGATGGGCAGTTTGTGTGCTCTGCCATGTCAGGGGGAGATGTAGAGCTACAGAGACAACCAGCCCATGTGGATTCTGTCCATATTTGCCCTTTGCACACTGTGAGTCACACACTGAAGTCACAAGTTCCCTTGATCCACAGAGGGAGGAAAAGGGAGAAAGTGAAAACATTTCTGTGCTGTGCAGAGCTAAATCTGCACTCATCCCAATATTCTGGGCTTACAGGACCTTTATCAAACACCTTCTGCAGCATCAGTTCACTGGGCAAACATCTGTGTGGATGGCCAGGCCCAAGGAGTGGTGGGCAATGGAGTTCCATCCAGGGGTGTTCCCAGGGCTCAGCACTGGGCTCAGGGCACTTCAATCTCTTTCTCAAGGATCTGCACAAGGGCATCGAGTGCAGCCTCAGGCAGTTCCCAGGGCACACCAAGCTGGGGGGAGTGTTGATGTGCTGGAGGGCAGGAAGGCTCTGCACAGGGATCTGGACAGGCTGGATCCATGGGCCCAGGCCACTTGGAGGAGGTTCAACAAGGCCAAGTGCCGGGTCCTGCCCTGGGCTCACAACCACCCCAAATCCCTGACCATGCCCTGCAACTGGTCCCCACAGCCTGTCCTGTGTCCTTAATCCCTCCATTTCCAAGGACTCTGTGGGACAAGGGAGCTCTGTGCTCTGGGTACGGAGGGAGCTCCAAGTGCCACTGGAGTGGGAACCACAACTCCTCAGGTTTGTGTTCTTTGGGAGGGCTGGAACTGGTGAGACTTAGAGCCACAGAAAGTTTCTATCCATGGCCAATATAAAAAAATGTAAAGATGATACATGTTTATAAACATCAAAACTCTTCCCTCAGCTCTGTGAGACATCCAGGCAGTATCTGACGTGTCACCTATTCACAAGGCATTTCCATACAGGAAGAATTTTTGGCACAGACATAAGAAAAGGTTGTTCTCTGATAGATACAAACACAATTAAGATGTTGACTAATGTGCTGTTTAATCTTCTGAAAGATTGGGCACTCCCTGAAGCTCAAAGCATGAAACCAGTCAATTGAGAGGCACTGAATGAGCAGAGAGCAACTGGAGGAGGAAACCAGGGAGCAACAGGAAGGACACACATCCAGCAAGTCTGCTGAAGAGATGTCCTTTGACATGGCCATTTTAACAGGAGAGGTGGAAACACCTGAAGGGAGAGGAAGTTATAGATGGAATAGTGGTAATACAGGTAGAGGGGCAGATCAGTATTTCTTCTCCTGCCATCAGTACACGTCCAGGAAATTCTTGTTCTGCCATGGTGGGAAAACTTTGCCATTTCTTAAAAGTACTCAAATGACCCAGTAATGAAAATGTGCTTCAATATTATTTAAATGTATTTAAATAATATAAAATAATATGAAAGTATTAAAACTGTGCCTCTTTCCAGACAGACATCACTTGTCTGGCCATGACCAACAGCACCACAGGCTGTGCTGGATTATGGGGTGTCTCCAGCGGCACAAAGGAATCAAGGGGCCATTGATTCCCTGACACTGCAGGGCCTCATGGAACCAAAGATCCCTGTGACACTGCATGATGAAAAAGGGAATAGAATACAGAGGTAGAAAATGTCATGGTTTCAGGAGTTTTAGTATTTTAGGCCATTTTTCCATTGTTTTGGAGGGACTGTCTCTTTAAGAAGGAATGCCTGCCCCACGCTGGGGCTGGGCAGGGAGGGGAAGAAAGAAGGAAAATGCCAGGCAGCAAATGGAACTTTTTCTCTTCCCTGGACCCCGGGCTGGTGCCTGGAGAGTCCCCACGGCGCCGTCCTGCCCCGGGGCCCTGCTGCTGCCGCCCCGAGCGCTGAGCTCGCTCAGCACCACGGCCGGGGAGAGCCCCAGAGTGACCCTGAGCCCAGGAACGTGCTTCTGCTTGTGCCCCCATTTCCCAGAGTTTCTTTGGCTTACTGGGCCAGAGGGGGGTGGTTATCAGGCAGGACCCTCCACCATTTTCCCCCTTTATTCCAGGGGTGCCATGTGGGCAAAGAATTCCCCTCCTTGTGGGTGAGCTGTTCCCTGTATATCTTTGTGGTTGCTGCTATTTCCTTGTTAGTAAACTCTTAATTTTATGAGTTTTATCTCTCTGTATTGATAAGAAATAAAAAGGGAGGGATTAATTTCATTAGAGTTCCCACCCCAATTTTTGTCTTTAAGCAGACAGCCCCTCAGTTGCATGAGGTTGTGCAGAGTCACAAATGCCCAATCGTTCCATAAGTATCCACAGTGTCCAGGGATTCCTTAGCTTCCCTGAGGTCCTAGACTGTCACAATGGACATTTGATTCCATGAGGCCCTGCAGTGTCACAACTGCCCCCTGATTCCATGAAGTTCTGCAGAATCCCAGGGTTCCTTTCATTCCATGAGGCCCTGCAAGATCACGGTGGTCCCTTGATTCCATGAGGTTCCACAGTGTGCAAGGTTTCTTTTGGCTTTGTAAGGCCCTGCAGAGGCACAAGGGCTCCTTGATTCCATGGGGTTGCACTGTTTCCCAGAGTTCTTTGGCACCAAAAGGCCTTGCAGTGTGACAATGGCCCACTGATTCCATCATTTTCCCCAGTGTCACAATGGACCCTTGATTCCATGAGATTCTGCAATGTCCCGTTGGTTCCCTTTAGTTCCAAGAGGTTCTGGGATGTCACACTGGCCCCTTGATTCCCTGACGTTCCACAAAGTCCCAGCATCCTTTTGATTCCATGAGGTTCCACAGTGTCCCATGTTCCCTTTGGTTCCAGGAGGCCCCAGTGTATTCCAATGGCCCCTGGATTCCAGGAGATTCCACAGTGTCCTGGAGTTCCCTTGTCTCCCTGACTTTTGCAGTGTCCAGGGCCCCTTTGTTCCCAGGAGGTTCCTTTGTTTCCATCAGGCCCTGCCTCGTCCCAGACTCCCTTTGGTTCCATGAGGTGCTGCAGGGTCACAATGTCCCCTTGATTCCATGAGGTTCCGCCATGTCCCAGGGTTCCTTTGGTTCCATGGGGTTCCACAGGGCCAAAACTCCCTGGTTCTTATCCTTCCAACATTTGTGGGCCCATTCTCTCCCTGCCTGGGATGGAGCCCCATTGTGTTTGTGCAGGAATGGATCCATGGCCATCCTGCCACTGCCCCAATTGAATGCTGCACAAACGTCACTGCAGGCCCGACCCTGGATGCAGGAACAGTCTGGGAACTCCAGGCCTGCTGACATTCAGCAGAGCCAGTCGGGGTCCCAAAGAGCACAAGGGATTGACTGCAACCCCTGCAGGTCTCTGGCATTGCTGGGGACAAAGGCAGGAACTGCCAGGAGCTCTGCAGAGCCCTGACAGTGCCACTGCAATCCCAAGCTGCATTGCCCGGGGCAACCCTCAGCACAGCCAAGGCCACAACCCTTCCTGAAAGGTGTCCCTTCTGGGCAGGGCCAGGGGGACAAACCCCTCCATCTGTCCCTGCACATGTTGGGTCCAATTCTCAGCCCCCACTTAGGGACAAAGTCAGGCTCCATTGGGTGTTTAGCTTTGCATTTGCTTCACTCTTTTGTGCTTCCAACACACACACCCCCCAGTCTGGGCAGAGTCTGGCCCCCCAAAGAACACAAGACATGACTAGTTGTGGCTCCTGCTGCAGTGGCTGGAACTTGGGCCACAATCTGTGCCAGGAGCAGAGAGGTCCCTCCCCACAGAGACTTCTTGGCAATGGAGTTCTTAAGAAAACGGGACAGGCTGTGGGGATCACTTGCAGGGCACAGCCAAGGACGTGTCTTGAACAGCCTCCTGTTTAACAGGACCAGCTTTTTCATCCTCTTTTATCTCTCTTTTCTCATGCTTGGTCCTCCAAAGACCACTGGGATCCTACCCTTGCTATGGTTCTTTCCTAGACATCCCATGACAAGTCTTACCCAGTCCCCAAATCCCCTTTCTGACTACCCATCACGAGTCTCAGAGCCCGAGGCCAAATCCCCCATCCTCAGCTGCAAGGTCACCCTGAGAGGTTCTGCCACTGACCCACTTGCTTAAAGTTTCCTACAGATACCTTGGAACTTCCTTGGAATTAATTTGTTACCTTTTGGGCTTAGAAGGGTTTCTCCATAAACATGGCAGTTCATGTCCTCAACATGAAAATTCTTTGGAGAAAGAGTTTGGGACTTTAGACTCAAAAGAATCCCAGAATTATTTGGTTTGGAAGGGAGATAAAAGGTCATCTGGTCCAAGTCCCTGCACATGGACAGTGACATCTTTTACTAATTCAGGTTACTCACACTCCCTGACCTTGGACAAATGCAGGGATGGGACATCAATTTATCTGGAAACCTCTTCCAGTTCTTGCCACCCTGATTGTTAAATCTTTCCTCCTATTATCCAGTGTAAAACTCTTCTCTTTCACTTCAAAGCCACTGCCCCATGTTCTGCCACTCCAGGTCTTGGTAAAAAGTATCCCTCTGATTTCCTTAGACTATGAGCACGACATTTGCATCTGCAAAAACATCTGTGAGTGCCCAGAGATCTCCCAAGATGGGCTTGAAAGGTCTCAAGCACAGGAGCACTAGAGAGGGTCTAAAGAGCTGTGGCCTCACTGGTGTGGAGACTGAGGACAGCACAGGACAGCCCTGAGAGGGCTTGAAGGGAGAATTTAGAGATGGTGGATCCTTTTGTCATAGCAGAAAAGAGCATGAGAAAGAAAGAATTAATGCCAAGTGCAGCTGGGGAGGTCCAGCATGGACATGAGGAAAAAGGAATTTCACTCCATGGAAAATGCTACAACACGTCAGCCAGGAGGAGTCTGGATGAGGCCAAGGCTTTGTGTGTGCAGGAAGAGCCAGGGAGGACGCAGAGATGTCAGTGCAGGAAGGTGCCAGCCAGGTGGGGCAGCCGGGGGGATGACGACAGCCTGCAGGGAAAGGGGCAGGGCATGGACACCGTAGGACAGCCTGGGCTGGAGAGGAGACAGGGAGGGGGAGAAGCTGAAAGGCCCTGCCAGAGCCACCTTCTGCAGGCCTTTGGCCAGGGCTGCTGTCTGTGCCCCTGAGGCCAGGAGGAGGGGAGTGCCCCTTGCAGCCCTGGGGCCTCATGGCCTCCTTGTCCCTGCTCAGCAGCCTGGCAGGTGCCACCCCATGGGCCTGCCCTTGGCATTGCATATCCCACAGCCCAGTGCCCCAGGAAGAGCCCTGAGGAAAGAGGCAGGGACAGGATCTGCCTTCCCAGGGGCCGGGGGTCAGGGCTTGGTCCTCTGGATTAAGGAAACAAGTCAAGGTTCCTTCAGCATCAGAGCCACCTTTCCCTTGCTTGTCCATCCTTGTCATCACTGTCTGCAGATTTCTGCTCTAACTGGAACCTGGGGACACTTTCTCAGTTGTGTCCCTCAGTGAGACTCACTAGCACTACAAGGAACTTCAATGTTTTAATGTCATTTTGACTTGTTGAAAAGTTGTTTGAACTTCCTCTCAGGGACTGAGTCTCATGTAAACAACATCAAACCCCCTGAGGGTCATGAAATGCCTGGGGTTGTTGCTGTGCTGCTGAGCTGGGCTGGGCTCCTGGCACACAGAGAGCTCCTGGCAAGCAAGAAGAGCTTCAAAGAGACAGCTCTGCCCAGGAGCAGCTCCTCTGCACATCCCAGCAGGGTTGAGGGCACTGCCAGGGCAGCTCAGGGACACCAGCAGGGCACAGACAGAGCTTCAAAGGGCTCAGCACTGGCAGGATGGCTGAGAGCTCCCTGCAGGAGGAACCTTGGCAGGGCTGCACATGGTGAGTCTGTGGCTGCAGGGCAGTGCAGGGGCAGCTCCTGGAGGCATCTCCTAAAGCTGGCCCAGCCCCAGCTGATGGGATGGGGGAACAGGGGCTGTTTTGGGCAGGGACTCTGCTGCCTGCCAGGGGCAGCTCTCAGCCAGCCCAGGGAGCTGCTCCCAGGGCTGGGGCACAAGGGCTGTGGGCAAGGAGCAACCCCTGGGTGGGCAGGGCAAAGGTCTTCACCTGTTTAGAGGAGGCTGCAGGTTGTGAGGGCTGCTCAGAGCTCCAGGTCATTACAGGACATTTCTCAGAGGAGTTTTAAGAAAGCACAGCAAGTCATGGGATGCCTGAAAATGAAGGATCCTGTTCTTTCCATCTTCATATATGTGTTTTCTGGGTAGGAAATTGGTCCTTAAAAATTAATTTCACAGTTCAGGAGGAGGCACTGAAACTGCAAATCTATTCCTCCTAGAGGAGAAGAGATCAGGCAGTATCAGAAATCCCCACACCTGTGCCTTACATGTAGCTCTGGGTACTTTTCCAGTCCCCTCAGGGTTGCTCTGACGTTGCCATCAGAGCCTGCACAGCCAGAGACTCCCCTGGGCAACACTGCATTGCTGGACTAGAACAGAGAAGATTTACCAAAGCTGCCCTTTTAAACAGGGCTGCTCTGCACTCATCAGACTGTAGGTATTTGGGTTTATTACAAATTAATTTGCATGTGAAGTTACGTTCAGGCAGCACGAGGGAAAGCACAGGGCAGATGGGAACAGATGGAGGGACACTGCAGCTCTCCTGGCTCTGCACTAAGGTACAGAGAGCTGAGCTGTTTGTCCTCTCTTGTTTAAAGTCTTATTACATTTTGCATCATAACAATGAGGATTTGTACTCCTAACAAGAGCAGGTACCAGATGCAACCATCAAAAATAATAAACACAGACATTATTTAAAGGACATGCTAAGCCTTTCCACCCCTTAAGAGCAGAGACTGAACTTTTCCATTCAAGGTAGATGATGCCTGACATCCCTTGGGAGGGTTTGATGCTGTCACAGACCAGCTCCGTGTCCCCACTGGAGAAGGGGAAAACTGAGCCCTTGGCAGCACATGGGCAGAGCTCCTGTTCCTCACAGCACCCTCAGTCAGCACAAACAAGGGAAAGGAAAAGCCTTTCAGTTCAGGGGATTTCTATGAGAAATAAAGTGGCTTTGCTTAGAGGAGTCTCTCTTAACTTCTCCCTGTCCTTTCATGTTTCTGAATAGTGTCCCTGTTCTGGGAAGCAGCAAATGTCCAACAGCAGCTCCCTCACCCAGTTCCTCCTCCTGGCATTGGCAGACAGGCGGGAGCTGCAGCTCCTGCACTTCTGGCTCTTCCTGGCCATCTCCCTGGCTGCCCTCCTGGCCAACGGCCTCATCCTCAGCGCCGTAGCCTGCGACCACCACCTGCACACCCCCATGGGCTTCTTCCTGCTCAACCTCTCCCTCACAGACCTGGGCTGCATCTGCACCACTGTCCCCAAAGCCATGCACAATTCCCTCCATAACACCACAACCATCTCCTACAAGGGATGTGCTGCACAGCTCTTTTTCTTTCTATTCTTCATCTCATCAGAGTATTTCCTCCTCACCATCATGTGCTACGACCGCTACGTTGCCATCTGCAAACCCCTGCACTACGGGACCCTCCTGGGCAGCAGAGCTTGTGCCCACATGGCAGCAGCTGCCTGGGCCACTGGCTTTCTCTATTCTCTGCTGCACACAGCCAATACATTTTCCCTGCCCCTGTGCCAGGGCAATGCCCTGGGCCAGTTCTTCTGTGAACTCCCCCATGTCCTCAAGCTCTCCTGCTCACACTCAGGCTACCTCAGGGAAATTGGGCTCACTGTGGTTAGTGCCTGTTTAGGGTTTGGTTGTTTTGTTTTCATTGTTTTCTCCTATGTGCAGATCTTCAGGGCTGTGCTGAGGATCCCCTCTCAGCAGGGACAGCACAAAGCCTTTTCCACGTGCCTCCCTCACCTGGCCGTGGTCTCCCTGTTCCTCAGCACTGACATATCTGCCCACCTGAAGCCCCCCTCCATCTCCTCCCCATCCCTGGACCTTTCCCTATCAGTTCTGTACTCAGTGGTGCCTCCAGCACTGAACCCCTTCATCTACAGCCTGAGGAACCAGGAGCTCAAGGATGCCCTGAGGAAAATGATAACTGGATGTTTATTCAGAAGCAATAAATTGCATCCTTTCTTCTGCAAAACACTCATTGTGTAACACATTTTGGGCCCAGACTGCCTTCTAAAGCTTTTGATACTGGTAGGGTCGGGGGACTTTCCGTTCTTGTTCATCTGTTAATGTTAATAACACTGTAATTTTATTCCTCATCCCATATATAATTCACTCTCTACCCTTTTTTTTGACCCATAAAATATACAAATCAGCAATCATGGTTTGTGTGCATTTAAAGAAAATAAAACTTTGTGCAGCAAGGTATTTGTCAAAGATCCTCCCTGTGTTAGTTTGTACATGAGGAATCACAATCTCTGAGCTTCAGAAAGGAGTAGACTCTCCAAAGTCTTGTTGCTTTGCTTGTTTCTCCATGGAGACAGTGCAGTGAGGTCAGGGACCCTCTGGGACCTCAGGGACTGAGGGCTGGTTCAGATGTTGTGTGTTGGTGGCCGATGGCCAATGGAGATGACAAATGATCTCCAGGTCACCTGCCTGGGGCTCTGCAGCTTGTGAGGGCCCCGATGGCAGGTGAGGACTTGTCTGTAGGAAATCAGGAATTGCAGGAGAGCACAGAGGATCTGCAGGGACAGCCCGTCCCATCCAGTCAGCAGGGAATGGAGGCCTGGAGCAGAATCCTGCCCAGGGTGGAGTCATCCAGAGGTCAAGTACTAAATCTTGCTGTGAAGGGGCAAACAGAGCTCAGCAAGCCCAGGGGACTCATCAGGTACAAGGAAAACTCTTGCAAGTGACTTGTGTTCCCCTCAGTGACCTTCCTCAGGTCAATTAAGAGCAGCCCCAAAGCCATGTCCCAGCTCTGGAACAAGGCAGGGCCCCTCTGAGCCCCCTCCATGGCCACACAGGAGGGTCTGTGGGAGGTGGTCAGTGCAGGGAGCACCATCAGCTGGCTCTGCCTCCCAGCTTGAGCAGCACAGCCCAACAGAGTTCCCCATGGCCCCAGGCCCCACAGCCCCTGTGCTCTGCAGAGCAGCCCCCCCAGCTCAGGGGCTGTGGGGAGCACAGGCAGGGGGTGCAGGAAGGGCTGCTCAGGCCAGCACAGACGTGTTCCCCTGGGGAAAGGCTCTGTGGGGAGATGGGATGTGCCAGGAGAAGAGCAGCACACCCTGTCTGAGCAGAGGGGAAGAGGCTGCCCTGGCCCTGGGGAAAAGAGGGGGCAAAGCAAAATGTGGAAAACTCTCTGGTCTGAGATCAGTTGTGCTGCCCAAGAACACGCTGACCCCAGAGGTGTCCAAGCGGGGCAGAGCCGGCGACTCCGGTCCGTGCGGTGGCGGGGGGGAGGCAGCGGCTCTGCTTGATTCCATGGAGTTCTGGGGAGGCACAGTGGCCCTTTGGTTCCAGGAGGCTCTGAAATGTCTCAGAGTTCATTTGGTTCCATGAGGCCCTGCAGTGTCACAGTGGCCCCTTGAGTCTATGAGGTTCCTCAGGGTCAGAATGGCCCCTTGCTTCCATGAGGTTCCAAAAGGTTTCAGGGTTCCTTTTCTTCCATGAGGCCCCTCATGTCAAAATGGCCCTTTGGTTCGACCAGATTTCAGTGTCCCTGTGTTCCTTTGTTTCCATGGGGCCCTGCAGTGCCACAATGGTCCTTTTTTTCCCTTGAGCTTCCAAAATGTCTCAGGGTTCCTTTTGTTCCATGAGGCCCCGCATGTCCCTTGTTTCCGTGAGATTCCACAATTTCCCTGTGTTCTTTTGGATCCATAAGGCTCTATAGTGTTACAACTGCCCCTTGATTCCATGAAGTCCCACAGTGTCCCTGGATTCCTTTTGTTCCATGAGGTTCCCCAGTGTCACAATGGCCTCTTGATTCCATGACATTCCACTGTGGCCCAGGGTTTCTTTGTTTCCAAGAGGCCCTGCAGTGCCACAATGGCCTCCTGATTCCATGGGTTTCTGCAGTGTCACAGTGGCCCCTTTATTTCAGGAGGTTGCCCACTGGCCCTGGGTTCCTTTGGCTCCCTGGGGCCCTGGAGTGTCCCAGTGACCTCTTGATTCCATGGCTTTCCCCAGGGTCACAATGGCCCTGTAATTCCATGAGGTTCTGCAGTTTCACAGTGGCTCCTTGAGTCCAGGAGGTTGCACAGCATCATCACACAGCTGAGCTCATCCTGATGAAAGTTCTGAGGAGGTTGGGAGGAACTGGGACAAAAGGGATAAAATAACTGGGGAAGGAAAGAGGGGCTTGGCCAACAGAGAGGAAAGATTTTAATGAGGTAAAACCAGGTTCAACGAATGTTGAGGGTGCTGAAACACTGACTGTGCAAACATTCCTGATGGACCTTTGTGCACTTTGTAACCTCAAGCCCCAACAGTATCCGAAAGTGCTGCCCCTCCCATTGGAAGGAATCCACTGCTCTAATTCCAAGCCAGAAAAAGCCCAAACCCAGAACTCCAGACTCTTATTGGTACTCTAATGATCACCCCACTCTCAAACCTGTATTAGCAGTATGAAAAGCCAAGCTTTAATCCTAACCCAGCCCAAAACTCTGTCCTAAATCATGAACCAGACACTGCCAGCAGAACAACAAACCTCCCAAAGTTCTGCCTAATGCCCACCCTGAGCTCTAAACCCCAAGCCCTGACCAGTAACCACCCCCAGAGCCCTTGGGAGCAGGGCAAGGACCTGGAGGGCCCAGAGCAGGCCCAGGGGGTTGGCAGAGGAATGGGAGGTGACCTGGATCTGCTCAGCTCTGCAGTGACCCCCAGGAGAAGGGCCTGGGCTCTGGCAGGGATGTCCTGTGGCACAGGGGCTCAGGATCCAAGGTAAGAAGGCCAAGTGCACATGGCAACAGCCAGAGCTGGTGCAGAGCCATCAGGGAGGGTCTAGAAATGCTGCTGGGAGGGGGTGGGAAAGCAGGAGGGGTGTGTGCAGCCTGCAAGGCCAGAGCAGCAGCAGGGCCAGGGCAGGACAGCCTGCAGGAGAGATGGCCAAGGGCTCTGGCAGGGCTGCATGCTGGGGAGCTGCCAGAGCCTCCCTCAGCCCCGCTGGGTGTGGGCTCACAAGGGGACTGGCTTTAGTTATCTGCTGAATTTCCATCCTGGGGTCAGGAATGACTGGAGTTTCCAAAATATTTGGGAATTGTATCCAAACTGTTCCATTTGGGTTACCATTCAGTCTGGGAATTTTCCCAAGTTTTCAGGGGATGACTGATTATCCTGTGTTCCCCAGCTCTTACACCCATCCCAGTCAGCTGGATGGTTTATTGACAATGTGTCCCGAGGGGCGGCACCTCCAATGCCATAGAAACCCCTCCCCCTGGATTAGGAAACCTTTGGAATTCACGAGGTGTTCCAGTGGAACATGAAAATGAACAGCAGCCTTCCTAAAGCCCAGACCCCAGCAGAACAAAGCCAGGCCCATCAGTGGCAGAGCAAAGGTCCCCCATCCCTGTGTCCCTGTGGCCGCTGAGGCGGCAGCGCAGGCCCGAGGCGGTGCCGGGTCCCGGTGCAGCCGGGGCAGAGCGGCGGCTGCGCGAGCGGCAACCCCGGCGGTGAGTGCGGCAGCCCCGTGGGAGCGGCGGCTCCGGGCACAGACGCCGGCGGCAGCCGCTGTGGCGGCGGAGCAGCGACTCCGAGGCGCTGCAGGAGCGCCGGCTCCGCTCGCAGGCGCCGGCAGTGTTGGGAAGCCGGTCCCGGGCGGCTGCGGGGCAGCGCAGGCCAAAAGCGGCAGCGGCGGCAGCCTCGTGGCAGCGGCGGCTCCGGGCAGACACGGCCCCGCTCCAGCGCTGCCGCCTCAGCGGCGCTCAGGGGACGGCGCGGCGGCTCCGGGGGCAGGGCCGGGGACTCCCTCTCGGGGCAGCCCCGGGCACCAAAGAGGACCAGGGCCCGCCGTGTTCTCAGCTCGCTTCTCTGCAGTTCTCACGGCATCTGAGCACAGCAGGGGATGGGGAAATTGAGCTCAACCACAACAGGAGCTCATGGAACCGAGTGGCCATTGGGACACTGCAGGGCCTCCTGGAATCCAGGGGCCGGTGGGACACTGGGGAGCCTCTTGGAGCCAAGGGAACCTTGGGATGTTTTGGAACATCATGGAACCAAGGGTCCATTTTGACTCTTCCAAGCCTCATGGAAGCAAAGGAATTCTGGGAAATAGTGAAAGTCATGAAATCATCATTGTGACACTCCAGAACCTCGTGGAACCAGGGGTCCATTTATGACACTGAGAGGCCTCATGGAACCAAAGGAACCCTGAGAGTTTTTGGAACCTCATGGAATCAAGGGGCCATTTGTGGCAGGATGCTCTGCTCTGATAATACCTAAAAAATGGTCAGAGAATGCAAACAATGCACACTCTCTGTGGTGAGTTACTGCTGGTGTCAAGGTGCTGTTTTTAATGGTGAATTATGCTAAACCCAAAATGCTTCATGGAACTTCAAACACACATCCTGCTTTTTGAAGCAGGATTTGACAGAGAAGCTGCTCCCTGGCCTGCAAATATGTCTGGCAGTCAAACGCTTGATAACTATAAAAGCCAAGGGAACACTGGGATATTTTGGAACATGGTGGAATCAAGGAGCCATTGTGACACTGCGAGGCCTCATGGAACCAAAGGAATCCTAGGACATAGTGGAAACTCATTAAGTCATCAGGGCCATTGTGACACTCCAGAATCTCATGGAACCAAGGGTCCATTGTGACACTGAGAGGTCTCATGGAACCAAAGGAACCCTGAGAGTTTTTGGAACCTCATGGTATCAAGGGGCCATTTCTGGCAGGATGCTCTGAAAATATCTAAAAAATGGTCAAAGAATACAAAAAAATTAAGCTCTCTGTGGTGAGGTACTGCTGGTGTCAAGGTGCTGTTTTTAATGTTGAATTATGCTAAACCCAAAATGCTTCATGAAACTTCAAACACACATCCTGCTTTTTGAAGCAGGATTTGACAGAGAAGCTGCTCCCTGGTCTGCAAATATGTCTGGCAGTCAAACCCTTCATAACTATAAAAGCCCCATCCAACTTTGACGTGGCAGATTCTTCCCCAGACTTCCCTGAAGTGTGTGGAGCTTCTGCCATGAAGCAGGGACAGCTCTTCATGGTCACTGCCCAGGGGTTAAATGAAAAAGAGAGAACTACCCCCTGTCATTGTGGGGTGAGTTACCTCAATCTCTGCTTCAGGATTGTTTCCTTTTGCTGGGTTTGATGCAATTGCTTTAATAGAATGACTTTGATAGACTGCACTGTCCTATCTTACACTATACTACTAGGAGGTTTTGGCTTTCATACTGTGCAGTAAATAATTCTCTTTAAGGTCTTTCATCTGTTCACTTGTCTGATCAATTTTCTGTTTATTTGTCATAATAAATAATTAATTTTCTAGAAATATTTCTTATTTGCCATCACTAAAACATGCAGGACAAAGTGATTGAATCACACCTCTATAATTCCTTCAGTTTAAACCAAAATCTGAGCCTGAGATTGGATCCAGCCACCCCGAGGCTCCTCCCTGAGAAGGAATTTAGAAAGCAAGGGGGTCCTTTCTGCCCCTCGTAGCTCAACGAGACGGCTTCTGCATCAACTTTGTCTGAACCTTCCACCCCCCAGCCCCAAGCCGTGACACAGGGGCATGTCTTGTCCATGCAGTGCAAACATGGACCCCTGAGCTGGTCATTTGATGTCCCTCCTTGGAGGGCAGAACAAGCCCAATGGCCTGGGGTGAGAGGCCAGTGCTGGGAGCGGCGCTGGCTGTGCCAGGGCACTGCTGGGTGCCCCCACCCTGAGCACTCCCCCCCTTGTGCTGGTCACTGCTGTTTTCCTCTGCAGGGCGTTGTGTTGGGCACATCCTGGAGAGCAAAGTGGAAAGCAGATGGAAGCTTTGAGGCCCTGCCCTGGGGAGATGCCCCTGCAGGATGGCAGTGCTGCTGCAGAGGTCAGCTCTGTGCCAGCAGTGCCCGTGGCTGTCCCTGCCTGCAGTCCCTGGACAGTCCTGCAGCAGGACTGGCACCGACTGCCAGAGCACTGAGGCCTCCAACAACACAGGGCTCTGCAGGACAGTGTGGAAGGGAAGGGAGAGGAGGCCATGGAGGAGAAGGGCTGCTGCTCCCTGGCAGTGCTGCTCTGCTGGGACTCTTTTCTGGCCCAGCTCTGCACAGAGGCCCCGACCCTGCAGCTGCAGAGAAGTCAGAGAGGAAGGATGTCAGGCAAACAAGTCAAGGCAGAGTTCTTTATTTGGTTTAAGCAGACAGTGAGTACAATTGCCATTTGTACAGCCTCTGGGCCAGGCTAGAAAGGCAAACACTGAATTGAAAATGGTGTTTATGTGTACATATAAATATATATATATGCTTATATATATATATTTAGATATGTAAAGATTTTTTCTGTGAACAAATTTTCACAAAAATAACATCCCTACCAGAAGCAAAAAATAGAGAAGATATGGTGGGCCTTTAGTGAAGTCCACAACAGGATTGGCCTTTAATGAGGTCCATAACATGCAGAAGAAGGAGAGTTTAGTGCTTCTGAAAAACACCCAGTTATGAGTTTCCTGAGGGCATCCTTGAGCTCCTGGTTCCTCAGGCTGTAGATGAGGGGGTTCAGTGCTGGAGGAATCACTGAGTACAGAACCGACACCACCAGATCCAGGGATGGGGAGGAGATGGAGGGGGGCTTCAGGTAGGCAAAGAATGAGGTGCTGATAAACAGAGAGACCACAGCCAGGTGAGGGAGGCATGTGGAAAAGGCTTTGTGCCGTCCCTGCTCAGAGGGGATCCTCAGCACAGCCCCGAAGATCTGCACATAGGAGAAAACAATGAAAACAAAACATCCAAATGATAAAGAGACAGCAACCACAATGAGCCCAAGTTCCCTGACATAGGAGTGTGAGCAGGAGAGCTTGAGGATGTGTGGGATTTCACAGAAGAACTGGCCCAGGGCATTGCCCTGGCACAGGGGCAGGGAAAATGTATTGGCTGTGTGCAGCAGAGCAGTGAGAAAGCCAGTGGCCCAGGCAGCTGCTGCCATGTGGGCACAAGCTCTGCTGCCCAGGAGGGTCCCGTAGTGCAGGGGTTTGCAGATGGCAACGTAGCGGTCGTAGCACATGACGGTGAGGAGATAAAACTCTGATGAGATGAAGAACAGAAAGAAAAAGAGCTGTGCAGCACATCCCATGTAGGAGATGGTTGTGGTGTTATGGAGGGAATTGTGCATGGCTTTGGGGACAGTGGTGCAGATGCAGCCCAGGTCTGTGAGGGAGAGGTTGAGCAGGAAGAAGCCCATGGGGGTGTGCAGGTGGTGGTCGCAGGCTACGGCGCTGAGGATGAGGCCGTTGGCCAGGAGGGCAGCCAGGGAGATGGCCAGGAAGAGCCAGAAGTGCAGGAGCTGCAGCTCCCGCCTGTCTGCCAATGCCAGGAGGAGGAACTGGGCCATGGAGCTGCTGTTGGGCATTTGTTGTCTCTGGATGTGGGGCTCTATTCAAGTAGGAAATAACAGTGACAAGTTAGGGCAGAACATTTTGAGAAAAGCCAAAGCCACTTTCCAACACCCCTCTCACTGCTCCATTGGTTTTTCTTTTCTAGAAATCTCTCCCTCAGCTCCATGGCTGGAGCCCTGCTTGGGGCTCACCACATCTTCCATGAGGAGCAGACCCTCTGCCCACTGGCTGTGAGGGGTCAGCCCTGCTCTGCACCAGTGTGGTCATGGGCATGGTGAGCACAGGGGCCCATCCTGGTGTTCATCTGTGTCAGATGAAACTGCTCCCACTGCAAAAGGGCTTGTCAGCATCTGCACTCCCAATTTCTGAGAAAAACCAGGACAGCAGAAGGCAGTGTCACAGTTTTGGTGTGTTTGTTTGTTTGCTTTTTTTTTTTAGACTCCCCTCATCTTTCCTGAGGATTGTTCCTGGATGTCAGAACCCCTCAGCACTTCTGATGCACTCAGGGAGAACTGAGCAGGTCCTGCCAGGCAGGAGGATTGTCTGGGGCTTAGTGCAGAGGGAGGGGAGCTGGTCTGTCCCTCTCTCTTGTTCCCAACTGCCCTGGCTTTGCTCCTTCCTGAGATGGAGATTGATCACACTCCTAGTTTGGTCTGAAAAGCCACCAGACACTGTTGAGAACAGAGGGATCCATCCCACACTACTCAAGGTCTCAGCCTGTCTCAAGGGCTCAAAACCCCACTTGGAGCCAAGGACACCTGTGGCTCATCTCCCCAACCCAACAGCATCTCCTGGCATGGGCACAGCATCTCTTCCCCTCTCCACTGGGGCTTTCAGAGAACACAGCTGTGCTGGGAGGATGATTTGCATTCTCAGGGACAGCTCCCAGCTTGGAAGGACACCTCAGAAAAGAGCCAAGTGTCCTAATGACAGGGTCTGATTGAGGGAAAAAGAGCTCCTGACCCAGGCTCACAGACTTCACTGCCCACAGCCCACGGGGCAGAGGACAACTGGAATGTCTCATTCCCAGGGACACACCTGCCATAGGGGAATCCCAGGACCAGTGTTGGACTGTGTAGCTTGAACTCCCCTGCCCAGTGAACCTGACTGAGAGAAGGAGGGAACAACCTCAGGACCACGGGCAAGCTGAGAACCAAGGAAATGCACAGGGAGGGTCCAGCTGGGAGAGGCCAGGGCAGAGCCCACTGGGCACTCAGGGCAGCATCACCCTGAGCCAGTTGTGCCACCTCCCAGACACCAGCAGTGCCAGGAAGTTGTTCTCAGCCCTGGGCAGCTCCTCACAGTTCCCTGTGGAACTCAAACCACCAGGCATGTGGCTTGAGAGCCTGAGAGAAATCCCTCCTTGGACCTTCCCCTTGAAGTATCCACTGGAAAATATCCTGGGGTGCTCTGGTTCTGTGAGCAACCCTGACCCATGAAACTCTCACTGGATAGCAGAATAAACCTGCCCTGCCCTGCCAGGCTTTGCTCTTTCCACCCCCAGCCTCTGCCCAGCCCTGAGGGAGCTCCCCAGCCCGGCTGAGAGCTGCCCCTGGCAGTGGCAGAGCTCCTGCCCCGGCACAGCCCTGGGCTGCAGGACCCTGCTCTGCAGGACAGCTTGGGGCAGCCTGGGTGGCACAGCCCAGCTTCACAACCCTGCAGCCATCCCTGGGAGAAGGGAACCCTGCTGGGATGTGCCCGGGATGGTGCAGCAGGGAGTGGGATGTGCCAGCGTTAGGAGATCTTTGCACCAACAGCAGACACATTGCCCTTCATGCTGACTTACCCTGAAGAAGCCTGGAAAGATTCCTCTTCCAGTGGATCTTCCTCTCGACTTCCCTCCCAGCCCAGGCTGTGTGTGACCGCTCTCTGCCTTGCTTTTCTTCCCTGGGTGCTGCAGGCAGTGCCCTCAGCCCTTCTGGGCTGTGCAGAGGAGCTGCTCCTGGGCAGAGCTGTCTCTTTGAAGCTCTTCTTGCTTGCCAGGAGCTCCTTGTGTGCCAGGAGCCCGGCCCAGCTCAGCAGCACAGCAACAGCCCCAGGCATTTCATGGTCCTCGGGGGGTTTGATGTTGTTCACATGAGACTCAGTCCCTGAGAGGAAGTTCAAACAACTTTTCAACAAGTCAAAGTGAGATTGAAACACTAAAGTTTCTTGTAGTGCTAATGAGTCTCACTGAGGGACACAACTGAGAACGTGTCCCCAGGTTCCAGTTAGAGCAGAAAACTGCAGACAGTGATGCCAAGGATGGACAAGCAAGGGAAAGGTGGCTCTGATGCTTGACTTCTTTCCTTATTCCAACAGGCCAAGCCCTGACCCCCAGCCCCTGGGAAGGCAGATCCTGTCCCTGCCTCATTCCTCAGGGCTCTTCCTGGGGCACTGGGCTGTGGGATGTGCAATGCCAAGGGCAGGCCCATGGGGTGGCACCTGCCAGGCTGCTGAGCAGGGACAAGGAGGCCATGAGGCCCCAGGGCTGCAAGGGGCACTCCCCTCCTCCTGGCCTCAGGGGCACAGACAGCAGCCATGGCCAAAGGCCTGCAGAAGGTGGCTCTGGCAGGGCCTTTCAGCTTCTCCCCCTCCCTGTCTCCTCTCCAGCCCAGGCTGTCCTACGGTGTCCATGCCCTGCCCCTTTCCCTGCAGGCTGTCGTCATCCCCCCGGCTGCCCCACCTGGCTGGCACCTTCCTGCACTGACATCTCTGCGTCCTCCCTGGCTCTTCCTGCACACACAAAGCCTTGGCCTCATCCAGACTCCTTTGTGACATACTGCACCACAACCTTGGCCTTGGAGGGAAATTTCTGACTTCTTGTCACCAGTCCAGGCCACCCCAGCTGCCCTTGGTGGCACTAGTTCTTTCTTGGGCTGTTTTCTGCCAGGAAGAAAAGCTCCACCAGCTCTGACACCCCCCTTCCAGACCTCTCAGGCTACTCCTCTACTGTCCTCCACTGACCCCTGAGTCCTCAGCCTCTATATACAGGTCATGTGCTTGAGGCCCCAAATTCCTTCCTGGGAGATCTCTGGGACCTCTCCAAGGTTTTGGAAGGTGAAAATAGAGTGCTCTTATCCCAGGAAACACAGAGGGACACTTTTTTCCAAGGGTTGTCTTGGCAGAATGAGGCACAAGCTCTTTAAACTTTATGGCACAAGGGAACTCTGAGCTCTGGGTACGGAGGGAGCTCCAAGTGCCAACCACTGGAGTGGGAGCTACAAATCATCAGGGCTGGTGTTCTTTGGAGGGCCAGACACTGGTGAGAGTGGTGTGTGTGTGCACATGGAAGGACTTGAAGGGCACAATGAACTGTCTCAAAACACTGTCTAAGCAGGAAAATCCCATAAGGCACCACAGCACATAAGCACTGGTGGCAAACAGGAAGGCCTTTAATTCCAAGGCCTAAAGGGAGGTGAAGCTTTGGAAGTAGCCCCCAGGACAGAATTGCACTGTGCAGAGTGTGGGAAAGAGCAGACAGCCCCAACAGGAAGCCAGGGCTGGTAAGGCAGGTCTGGGGAACCCATCCAGACAAAGATTCCCACCTGCAGACTGGAAGCACACCGGGAAAACTCCCACCGTGGCAAACTGTGGGAAAGGAAGCAAGTCCTTGTCCACGTGCCAGCCCAAGCTGTGGGAACAGCATCTACCCCCCAGAATACCCGGGGCTTGGGCTGTATAAAAGTGATAGCCCAGAAGCACAACTTGGGGACCCTCCACCGAGCAGAGCAGGGTGAAGAAGGACCGGCGGGAGCCTCAGGGATCTCCATGGGGTAATACATTTACTTCATCTCTGTCTCTCTCTCACTGGCTTCCCACCACCCCTTTCTTCTCTCTCTTTCCATTTCTTTCTCTCTCTCTCCCTCCTATTTACTGTTAAGTCAAACCTGGACTGCTGACTTTGGCACATGGTCTCCTTTGCAGCTAAATTTGGGCAGAGATGTCTTTTAATAATGGGAACCTGACAGTATCCATGAGGTTTTACAGTGTGGGAATGGCCACTGGATTCCATGAGGTTCCACAGAGTCACAGGGTCCATTTGGCTTCGTAAGGCTCTGTAGTGTGATAATGGACCCTTGATTCCATGAGTTTGCAAAATGTCTCAGGACTCCTTTGGTTCTAGGAGGCCCCACATATCCCAGTGGCCCCTTGGTTCCATGAGATTCCACAGTGTCCCAGGAATCCTTTGGTTCCCTGAGCCCTGCAGTGTCACAGTGGCCTGTTGGTTCCATGAAGTTTCACAGTGTCACAATGGCCCCTCGATTCCATGAGTTTCCACAGTCTCCCAGGGTTCCTTTGGTTCCATGAGGCCTTGCAGTGTCACAGTGGCCTCTTAATTCCTTGACTTTTCACATTGTCACAATGCTCCCCTTCATTCCATGAGATTGCACAGTGTCCCAGGGTTCCTTTGGCTCCAGAAGGCCCTGCAGTGTCACAATGGCCCCTTTACTCCAGGAGGTTCCACAGTGTCCTTGCTGGAACACACAGGGCTGTAATGTTGTCACCCCTGCAGAGCTGCCTCCAGCTCTGGGCTCCAGCACAGCAAGGACATGGACCTGCTGGAGCGAGTGCAGAGGGGAACACCAAGGGGATCAGAGGGATGGAGCAGCTCTGCTGTGAGGAAAGGCTGAGGGAATTGGGATTGTTCAGATTGGAGAAAAGAAGGCTTTGGGGTGACCTAATTGTGGCCTTGCAGTGCCTGAAGGGAGCCAACAAGAAAGATGGAGAGAGACTATTTACAAGGGTCTGGAGTGACAGGACGAGGGGAATGGCTTCACACTGAGAAAGGGAAGGGTTAGATGGGATATTAGGAAGAATTTCTGGACTGTGATGGTAGTGAGATCCTGGCACAGGTTGCTCAGAGAAGTTCTGGCTGCCCCATCCCTGGAAGTGTTCATGGCCAGGTTGGATGGGGCTCTGAGCTCTGAGTCTAGTGGAAGGTGTCCCTGCCCATGGCGGGGGGTTGGACTGAGATGCTCTTTAAGGTCCCTTCCAACCCAAACCATTCCATGATTCTGGGACTGGTGGGGGATGTGGGGGTCGGAGCTGACGGGCACAGAGACCCCAAAATGATGGAGTTTTCCACTGTAGGTAGAGGAAGGAGGGGGCAGCAGAACTGACAGCCTGGACTGCTGGTGGTCAGACTTTGTTCTGTTTGGGAGACTGACTGAGCTGGGTGTGAGTGTGGATGTGCTGGAGGGCAGGAAGGCTCTGCAGAGGGATCTGGACAGGCTGGATCAATAAGGCCAAGTGTCAGGGCCTGCCCTTGGCTCCCAACAACCCCCTGGAACATTCCAGGCTGGGGGAAGAGGGGCTGGAGAGCTGCTCAGCAGGAAGGGACTTGGGGGTGCTGCTTGACAGAGACTGGATATGAGGCAGAGTGTGCCCAGGGGGCAAGAAGGCCAAGGGCATCGTGGCCTTTGTGGAGAAGAGTGTGGCCAGCAGGAGCAGAGAACTGATTGCCCCTCTGTGCTGGGCACTGGGGAGGCCCCACCTGGAGTGCTGTGTCCAGTTCTGGCCCCTCAGTGCCAAAAGGCCCTTGAGGGGCTGGAGTGTGTCCAGAGAAGGGAACGGAGCTGGGGAAGGCTCTGGAAAACATGTCTGCTGAGGGACGGCCGAGGGAACTGGGCTGGTTGAGTGTGGAGAAGGGGAGGCTCAGGGGGGACCTCATTGCTCTCTGCAATGACCTGAAAGGAGGTTTTAGTGGGGTCGGGGTTGGTCTCTTCTGCAAAGCCTTTAGTGACAGGAAGAGATGAAACGGCCTTAAATTGCATCAGGCAAGGTTCATATTAGATATTCAAAACCCCTTTTTCCACTGAGAGAGTGTTGAGGCATTGGAACAAGTAGCCCAGGGAGGTGGTGGAGTCTCTGGAAGCATTCTGGTGGCATCTGGATGTAGGGCTTTGGGAGGGGGTTTAGGGGTGATTCTGGTGGTGCTGGGTTGACAGTTGGACTAGAAGATCTGGAAGGTCTCTTCCAATGTTGATGATTCTGTGATTCTCTCATCCCTTTTTTTCAGGTTTGTGCTCTAACAAGACCCTGGGGATGTTTTCTCTGTTGGGTCCACAGAGATTGTGTTGTGTGAGCTTTTTTCCTCTACGATCAAAACAAGGAGTAATTAATGTTAAATACAGCAGGTGACTTTCAAGTAATAACTTGTAATAACTTGGTCCAGTTTGTCCAACTGTGTACAAACAGGTGAGGAAAATCTGGAACTTTAGAAGGGTTAGTGTTTTACCTCATTAGCAGGATATCCAGGGGTGCACCAAGTGCCTTCCAGTGAGGAGCACAAGAGACAAACAGACAGTGACAATATTGTTCTAATGTTAATCTCACTGGAGCACAGAGTGAGATCACTTCTGAGTTATGTTTCTTTAATTTGTGAATAAAGAGAAATCACATAGTTGATGACACTTTAGGATTTATTTCACACTTTTAAGAAGAAGGTATTTTCCAGCTGGACTTTGAATAAGGTTCCATGGTATATTGCAAATTTCTATCTCAAGTTAACAGTCTACTTCTTCCCAAAGAAATTCTCAGCAGCTAACACCCTTTCATCATCTGGCTCTTTCCCTGATGGCTTGAGCTTGTTGCTCCTTTGGGTAAATACCCATTTGACACAATGCACTGGGCAGCTTCTGCCAAGTGCCACTGAATCTCACTTCTTCCCTTGCCTTGAGGTCGCTGTGCTTTAAGAATCTGGCTGTTCAGATGCCCTGAAATGTCTGTAGTATTGCAATGGGAAGAAGCTTCAAGATGTGCTGTTTGGCACCCATGAAAAATGACCTGCCCAGAGAGCCATGGAAATGTAGGTGCTGCTCAGTGATGCCCCTTGGCTGGGACAGGCACTGCTGACTTTTTCCTTCCCCTCTCTGATTCCATTCCCACTGTTTCGTACAGACTCCTTGGGGTCAGATTTTGCACTGTACAGTTTGATAAGTTAGTGCAGATGTGTGTTTGCAGGCATGTTCTTCTTCTGTATTCCCTGATAACATTCAGTAAACTGATACCTGGCTTGAACTTTTTCACCCCCATAGTACTACTTTTATTTATTTCTCCAGAACAACTTGAGAAAATGAAGGTACAGGTAGCCCCAGTTTACTTGCTGCTCTAATCTCTTGACCTTTTTTCTTTTCCCCTCCCCCAAACTGATGGGTGACTGTGAAACCCAAGGTCAGGAATGTGGTTGGAATTCCAGGCCCCAGTCTGGGGGAGGTGACACTTTCAGTCCCCAGGGGAAGAAGCCACTGCTTTGTTTATCAACAGGCAAAGGACAGCCCAGGATTTCTGGTTCTCCAGGCAGCAGCACTGGCAGGGAAGAGCTGCTGGCTTGGATGGAAGAGGGTTGAGAGAAAAGTAGTGATGGCTCACAGGGGGAGAGGAAACACGTGTTATTTGGGGCTGTAAAGCTGGGGGGGATGACAAGCTAACAAGGTATGGAAGCCACGGGAACAGGAAAAGGAGGGCTTAGAGGAGACAGATCAGGACAGAAGGAGAGACCATAATGTTTCAGTCCCTGAATATCAAATCTTAGGAGATAATGAACGAAACTAGAAACGAAGCTCACCTGTCCTTTGGTGAGTTTCCAAATGGATCAGCTGTCATATTTTAAGGAGGGTGTATTGCAGGGAACTTAACACAGAAAAGTGACCATATCAAATGACACATGTATGGGGATTCATTATGGGTGATTTTTATATAAGAGAACACATAAACATGCAAAGATTTGAAAGCATTTTGGAATAAAAAACATTGAAAACCAGCCATTTAGGGTGTAAATCTATAAAAAGAAACGTGGAGGATGTGATGTCACAGGGGAGCAGTGATGTAACAGGGGAGATGTGATATCACAGGAGAGGATGTGATGTCACAGGGAGGATGTGATGGCATAGGAGAGCTGTGATGTCACACAGGAGGATGTGATGTCATAGGAGACATGCGATGTCACAGAGGAGGATGTGATGTCCCAGAGAAGCTGTAATGTCACAGAGGAGGATGTGATTTCATAGGAAACATGCGACGTAAGAGAAGAGGATGTGATGTCCAGAGGAGGATGTGATATCATAGGAGACATGCGATGTCACAGGGAGGATGTGATGTCACAGGGGAGTTCTGATGTCACAGTCAAGGGTGTGATGTCACAGAGGAGGATGTGATGTCACAGGAGACATGCGATGTCACAAGGAGGATGTGATGACATAGGAGAGCTGTGATGTCACAGATGAGGTTGGGATGTCACAGAGGAGGATGTGATGTCACAGTGGAGCTGTGATGTTACGTTGAAGAAGATGTTACGTTGCAGAAAGGATGCGATATCACAGGAGAGTTGTGATGTCACAGAGGAGGATGTCATGTCATAGGAGACATGCGATGTCACAGAAGGGGATATGATGACACAGATGAGGATTTGATGTCATAGTGACCTGCGATGTTGCTGGGAGGATGTGATGTCTCAGAGGAAGATGTGATGTCACAGAAAGGATGTGATGTCACACTAAACCTATGATGTCACAGGACAGCTGTGATGTCACAGAGGAGGATGGGTTGTCACAGGAGACCTGTGGTGTTACAGAGGAGGATGTGATCTCATAGGCGACCTGTGATGTCACAGAGGGGATGTGATGTCACAGAGGAGGATGTGACGTCACAGAGGAGGATGTGACGTCATAGGGGACATGTGATGTCACAGACAAGGATGTGATGTCATAGGAGACATGCGATGTCACGGGGGGGTTATGATGTCACAGAGGAGGTTGTGATGTCCAGAGGTGGATGTGAAGTCACAGGGAGGATGTGATGTCATAGGAGTCATGTGATATCAAAGAGAAGCATTTGATGTCATAGAAGAAGATATGATGTCACAGGAGAGGATGTGATGTCATAGAGAGCTGTGATGTTGCAGGCAGGATGTGATGTTACAGAGGAAGATGGGATGTCACAGAAAGGATGTGATGTCACAGTAGAGCTGTGATGTCACAGGAGAGCTGTTATGCCACAGAGGAGGATGTGAGGTCACAGTGGAGCTGTGATGTCACAGAGGAGGAAGATGGGATGTCATAGGAGACATGCGATGTCACAGAGGAGGATGTGATGTCACAGAGGAGGATATGATGTCACAGAGGAGATTGGGATGTCACAGACAAGGATATGATGTCACAGTGGAGCTGTGATGTCACAGAGGAGTATGTGACGTCACAGAGGAGGATGTGATGTCACAGAGGAGGATGTTGTGTCACGGAGAGCTGTGATGTCACAGAGGAGAATGTGATGTCACAGGAAGGATGTGATGTCACAGAGGGGGTTATGATGTCACAGAGGAGGTTGGGATGTCGCAGAGGAGGATGTTATGTCACAGAGAGCTGCGATGTCACAGAGTTGGATGTGATGTCACCGAGGAAGATGTGATGTCACAGAAAGGATGTGATGTCACAGAGAGCTGTGATGTCACAGAGGTGGATGTGATGTCATAGGAGACATGCGATGTCACAGAGGAGGATGTGATGTCACAGAGAGGAGGTTGGGATGTCACAGAGGGGGATATGATGTCACAGAGGGGGATGTGATGTCACAGTGGAGGATGTGATGTCACAGAGGAGGATGTGACGTCAAAGGAGACACATGATGCCTGAGACAAGGATGTGAAGTCATAGGAGACACACGATGTCACAGAGGAGGATGTGATGTCTAAGAAAGGATGTGATGTCACAGAGAGCTGTGATGTCACACAGGTGAATGTGATGTCATAGGAGACATGCGATGCCACAGAGGGGGATGTGATGTCACAGGGGATCTGTGATGTCACAAAGGAGGATGTGACGTCATAGGAGACATGTGATGTCACAGAGGGGGTTATGATGTCACAGAGGGGGATGTGATGTCACAGAGGAGGTTGTGACGTAGAGAGGTATATGTGAAGTCGCAGGCAGGATGCGATGTCACAGAGGAGGATGTGATGTCACAGAGGAGGATGGGATGTCACAGAGAAGGATGAGATGTCACTGGGGATCTGTGATGTCACAGAGGAGGATGTGATGTCACAGGAAACATGTGATGTCACAGAGGAGGATGTGATGTCACAGGGAGGATGTGATGTCATAGGAGACATGCGATGTCACAGAGAAGCATTTGATGTCATAGAGGAGGATATGATGTCAGAGGAGAGGATGTGACGTCATGGAGAGCTGTTGTGTTGCAGGCAGGATGTGATGTCACAGAGGAGGATGTGATGTCACAGAAAGGATGTGAGGTCACAATAGAGCTGTGGTGTCATAGGAGAGCTGTGATGTCAGAGAGGAGGATGTGATGTCACAGGGAGCTGCTATGTCGCAGAGAAGGATGTGATGTCACAGGAGAACTGTAATGTCACGAAGGAGGATGTGAAGTCACAAGGAGGATGTGATGTCATAGGAGACATGCAATGACACAGAAGGGGATATGATGTCAGAGAAAAGGATGTGATGTCATAGAGAGCTGTGATTTTGCAGGGAGGATGTGATGTCTCAGAGGAAGATGTGATGTCACAGTAGAGATGTGATGTCGTAGGAGAGCTGTGATGTCACAGAGGAGGATGTGATGTCACAGGAGCGCTGAGATGTCACAGAGGAGGATGTGATGTCACAGGAGAGGATGTGATGTCATAGGAGACATGTGACGCCACAAGGAGGATGTGATTACATAGGAGAGCTGTGATGTCACAGAGGAGAATGTGATATCACAGAGGAAGATGTGATGTCACAGAAAGGATGTGATGTCACAGTAAAGCTGTGATGTCACAGGAGAGCTGTGATGCCACAGAGGAGGTTGTGACGTCATAGGAGAGCTGTCATGTCACAGAGGAGGATATGATGTCACAGAAGGATGTAATGTCATAGGAGACATGAAATTTCACAGGGCAGGATGTGATGTCACAGAGGAGGATGTGATGTCGCAGAGGAGGATGTGATGTCACAGAGGAGGATGTGGTGTCACAAGAAAGCTGTGATGTCATAGGAGAGCTGTGATGTCACAGAGAAGGATGTGATGTCACAGGGAGCTGTGATGTCACTGAGGGAGATTTGATGTCACTGATGAAGATGTGATGTCACAGAAGGGGATGTGATGTCACCGGAGAGCTGTGGTGTCACAGAGGAGGATGTGATGTCATAGAGGAGGATGTGATGTCACAGGAGAGGATGTGATGTCATAGGAGACATGTGATGTCACAAGGAGGATGTGATTACATAGGAGAACGGAGATGTCACAGAGGAGAATGTGATGTCACAGAGGAGGATGTGATGTCACAGAGGAGGATGTGATGTCACAAGAAAGCTGTGATGTCATAGGAGAGCTGTGATGTCACAGAGAAGGATGTGATGTAACAGGGAGCTGTGATGTCACTGAGGAAGATTTGATGTCACTGATGAAGATGTGATGTCACAGAAGGGGATGTGATGTCACCGGAGAGCTGTGATGTCACAGAGGAGGGTGTGACGTCACAGGGGATCTGTGATGTCACAGAGGATGATGTGACGTCATAGGAGACATGCGACATCACAGAGGGGGGTGTGATGTCACACAGGAGTATGTGATGTCACAGAGGAGGATGTGATGTCACAGGGGGGGATGTGATGTCACAGTAAGCATGTGATGTCATTGAGGAGGATGTGATGTCACAGAGGAGGATGCGATGTCATAGGAGACATGCGATGTCACAGAGGAGGATGTTATGTCACAGAGAGCTGCGATGTCACAGAGGAGGATGTGATGTCACCAAGGAAGATGTGATGTCACTGAAAGGATGTGATGTCACAGAAAGCTTTGATGTCACAGAGGTGAATGTGATGTCATAAGAGACATGCGATGTCACAGAGGGGGATGTGGTGTCACAGGGGATCTGTGATGTCACAGAGGAGGATGTGATTTCATAGGAGACATGCGATGTCACAGAGGGGCTTATGATGTCACAAAGGAGGTTGGGATGCCCAGAGTTGGATGTGATGTCACAGGGAGGATGTGATGTCATAGGAGACATGTGATGTCACAGAGGAGGATGTGATGTCACAGAGGAGGATGTGATGTCATAGGAGACATGTGATGTCTGAGACAAGGATGTGATGTCATAGGAGACATGTGATGTCGCAGAGGGGGATGTGATGTCACAGAGGAGGTTGTGATGTCACAGAGGAGGATGCGACTTCATAGGAGACATGTGATGTCCGAGATAAGGATGTGATGTCATAGGAGACATGCGATGTCACAGAGGAGGATGCGAAGTCACAGAGAAGGATGTGATGTCATAGAGGAAGATGTGATGTCACAGAAGGGATGTGTTGTCACACTAGAGCTATGATGTCACAGGAGAGCTGTGATGTCACAGAGGAGGATGTGATGTCACAGGAGAGCAGTGATGTCACAGAGGTGGATGTGATGTCATAGGAGACATGCTATGTCACAGAGGAGGATGTGAAGTCACAGGGAGGATGTGATGTCATAGGAGACATGTGATGTCACAGAAAAGCATTCGATGTCATGGAGGAGGATATGATGTCACAGGAGAGGATATGATGTCACAGAGGAGGATGCGATGTCACAGGGAGCTGCAATGTCGCAGAGAAGGATGTGATGTCACAGGAGAGCTGTGATGTCACAGAGGAGGATTTGATGTCACAGGAGAGGATGTGATGTCATAGGAGACATGTGATGTCACAAGGAGGATGTGATTACATAGGATAGCAGTGATGTCACAGAGGAGAATGTGATGTCACAGAGGAAGATGTGATGTCACAGAAAGGATGTGATATCACAGTAAAGCTGTGATGTCACAGGAGAGCTGTGATGCCACAGAGGATGATGTGACGTCATAGGAGAGCTGTCATGTCACAGAGGAGGATATGATGTCACAGAAGGATGTGATGCCATAGGAGACATGTGAAGTCACAGTGTCAAAGGCCTTGCTGAAGTCCAGATAGACCACATCCACAGCCTTCCCCTCATCCACCAGGTGGGTCACCTGATCGTAAAAAGAGATCAGGTTGGTCAGACAGGATCTGTCCCTCCTAAACCCATGTTGGCTGGGTCTGATCCCTTGTCCATCCTGAAGGTGCTGTGTGATTGCACTCAGGATGATCTGCTCCATAACCCTGCCAGGCACCGAGGTCAGGCTGACAGGCCTGTAGTTGCCAGGGTCCTGCTTGCAGCCTTTTTTGTGGATTGGGGTGACATTCGCCAACCTCCAATCATTTGGGACCTTCCATTATTGGAGTACCTGCGCCAATATGTGTCCTTAAACCAGGACAGGTTGCTCAAGGGCTCCTGAAATTTGGCATCATCCACAAAGGACTTGAAAATACATTTTGTCCCATTGTACAGAGAGATAATAAAGATGCTCTATAGTGGTGTTCAAGGACTGGTCACTGAAGGATTTCACCAGGAAGTTGCTGCCAAGAGGACTTTGTACCATGGATTTTATTTGACACTCTTCATTCAGCCAACTTCCCACCCAGCACATCTTCCACTTCTTCAGTCCAGCTCTCACCAGTCTGGCCATAAGAAGACCACAGGAGACCATGTCAAGGGCCTTGATAAAGTCTGGGCACAAAACATCCCCTTCTTTTCCCTCCCACAGGGGTTCTGCAATCCCTGCCTTGTCCTTCCCATGCCTGGCAATGGCTGCAGCAGGACTTGCCCTATCCCCTTCCCTGCTGAGCTTGAGCAGTGTGGAACTCTGCCAACCCTCCTTGCTGCCCTGTTTGCAGACTGGTTCCATGTCTGCCTTTGCCAAGGCCCCAGGAAGCTCTGGGCTGGCTCTGGCCTTTCCAAGGGTTTGGGAGAGGTCTCCCAGTGACACTGCCCAGCCTTCCCAATATCCCTGACACCAAAACCTTTTCCATAGCCCACACTTCCAGAGGAGTGCCCAGGACACAACACAGGTTGTCCTGGTGGTTCTGGAGAATGAGAAGGGATTTCTTCCTCGAGGCAAACCCCTCCAATTGGATTGGAGTGCAGCTGAAAGGTTTCCTCAGCATTTTCCCTGGTGCCTCCCTGCCCTGAAGGTTTGTGGCCATCAGGCTGGAGCTGAGGGGGTTGGGCAGGTGCCTGAGGAGGGGGGAGAACAAGGGGGTAGCACAACTGTGCCAGGAGGGCTGTGCTGGGCAAGGATGAGGAGGCTGCAGGAAACAGTGGCACTGGGGAGGGGAGAGGAGCAGCTGGAGAGACCTTGTGCCTGCCCACGCTGGGCAGGAGCTGCCCCAGGATGGCAGCTCTGAAGCACTCCCAGGATGTCCCTGGGAACAGGAGGGGAAGATTGGATCTGAAAATGGAACCTGGAAAGCAGAGAGCAGGAGTGTCATGGGGACACTGCAGGAGAGTTGCAGCCCTGGAGCAAGGGGACAGAAGAAGTGACTGAGAAGTGAAGAAGGTTGACATTGCATCTGTGCTATTCACCTGGGACTTCTTGTAGTCAGCTGCATATTTAATGGAAGGGATTTTGCTGCCTTAGATCTATTTGAAATGTCTGCCTGAGAATGAGATGAGTGATGCTCTAGCCCTTTTCTGTCTAAACCCACCTACACTGTTCACTCTGTGTTTTTTGGTACCTCATGCATATAAATAATTGTTATTTGTCATTTCTCCTGCTTTACTGAAAGCATTAAATCGGTTGTCCCAGACACTGGGTGTTCTGGAGAGTTTCTTTGCTATTCTCTCAGGCAGAAGTATTCTCACAACAGTTTGTACTGTGTTCAAGTTTGGTGAAGGCTGAGAGAGGAGGAGAGAGGGATGGAAGGGGATTAAATTAATTATGCAAATAGAAATATATGTTAAACATTTCCTGGGGATAACTACAATTTATTCAGTTCAAAACTGAATGCACATTCATTAAGTCCAAAACTGTGTGCACACATGCCCTGCCCTCAGAATATCCCACAGCATCCTGAAGATGCTGGAAGGGAACCCAGCTCTGCTTCACAAGTTCCCAGGGCCTGTCCCTGCCTGTGCTCCAAGGGCTTCCAGTCCCCAGGACTGTGCTCAGAGAGCACTCAGGCCTTACAGCAAGAAAGGGGCTCAGGAGGACAGTGTGGAAGTGGCAAGAGAGCAGCTCTGCAAAGACCAAGCCCTGCTGTTCCCTGGCAGTGCTGCTGGGCTGGGATTATTGTCCCCTTCCCGTTTGCAAATACACCCTGTCCTGCAGTGTGCTGTCCTTTGGGAACATCTGAGAAGAAGGGTCTTGGAGAAAGAAGGCACTGCAGGGTCCTTTATTTTGTTTAAATACTCAGTGAGCACAATTCATAATTTATACATCTCTGGGTCAAATGCAATGGGTAGACACTAAATTAGAAGGCAGATGAAAAATAAAATTTAATTGCAGAGAAAGTTATTGCAAGAAGAACCCAATGACCTCCACAAAAAACCTGAGCAGGAAGGCTGGGCCATTAAGGAGTTCTCAATGCTACACACCAGAAAACAGGCACTTTATTGCTCCTGAAAAGCATCCAGTCATCCTTTTTCTCAGTGCGTCCTTGAGCTCCTGATTCCTGAGGCTGTAGATGAAGGGGTTCAGTGCTGGAGGCACCACCGAGTACAGAACTGTGAGGGCCAGATCCAGGGATGGGGAGGAGATGGAGGGGGGCTTCAGGTGGGATAACATGACAGTACTGACAAAGAGGGAGACCACGGTCAGGTGAGGGAGGCACGTGGAAAAGGCTTTGTGCCGTCCCTGCTGAGAGGGGATCCTCAGCACAGCCCTGAAGATCTGCACATAGGAGAAAACAATGAAAATGAAACAACCGAACACTAAACAGGCACTAACCCCAATGAGCCCAATTTCCCTGAGGTAGCCTGAGTGTGAGCAGGAGAGCTTGAGGATGTGCGGGATTTCACAGAAGAACTGGCCCAGGGCATTGCCCTGGCACAGGGGCAGGGAAAATGTATTGGCTGTGTGCAGCAGAGCAGTGAGGAACCCAGTGGCCCAGGCAGCTGCTGCCATGTGGGCACAAGCTCTGCTGCCCAGGAGGGTCCCGTAGTGCAGGGGTTTGCAGATGGCAACGTAGCAGTCGTAGCACATGATGGTGAGGAGGAAATACTCTGATGAGATGAAGAACAGAAAGAAAAAGAGCTGTGCAGCACATCCCATGTAGGAGATGGTTGTGGTGTCCCAGAGGGAATTGTGCATGGCTTTGGGGACAGTGGTGCAGATGCAGCCCAGGTCTGTGAGGGAGAGGTTGAGCAGGAAGAAGCCCATGGGGGTGTGCAGGTGGTGGTCGCAGGCTACGGCGCTGAGGATGAGGCCGTTGGCCAGGAGGGCAGCCAGGGAGATGCCCAGGAAGAGCCAGAAGTGCAGGAGCTGCAGCTCCCGCCTGTCTGCCAATGCCAGGAGGAGGAACTGGGCCATGGAGCTGCTGTTGGACATTTACTCCTGCCTCAGAATATTTTGATCTGTTGAGGAGGAAAAGTCACTGCTGAGTTAGACCAGGCTTCTGCAGCCAAACATTACCCGTCTCAGCCACCCCACTCTCAGGCTCTCTCTCCTCTCTCAGACCTCCCTGCAGCTCCCTCCCCTGAGCTCTGCCTTTTGCTGCCTGAGGGAACCATTGGAAGCAGGAAATCTGTGATGGGCTCCCAGGGACTCCTTCTTGCTCTGCTGGACAGGGAACTTGGAATGCAGGGTGATCTCAAATTAAATGTACTTGTGATACATCAAAGAGCTTCTCAGCTTTGCTGTTTGCAATTTGCCCAAATGAAGGACTGAGCTGAGGGAATTCTTTGGATTTGTTCACCCACTTGCACCTGCCACACTTAGGAGTGGTTGTGGAGGTTTGAAATCCCTGACATTTCCATTGCACTGCAGGTCAACTCTTGTGAGTTCTGAGGGGCACAGGGATGGTCCCTTAGTGCAGAGAGAAGAGCTGCTCTGCCCATCAGTCCTGGGCTCAGCTGCCCTGTGCTGGCAGCTTGGAGCTGGAGGAGCATCACACTCAACTGTTCCCCTCCAAAGAAACTGCCCAGAGATCCAGGAATCCATGTCCAAAGAACAGACTGACACACTCCTCACCTTTTCATCTCTCTCCTCTCAGAGTGAGACACAAAATGCTCCTTGCAGCTGCCCAGAGCATTTCCATGGATTTAGCCCTGAGGAGTTTTCTCCAGGGGGATCCTGTGCAACACAGAGATGCTATGGCAGAGCTGTGCCCTTCTGGAGGGCACCTGCAGCCCTGCAGGACACCCAGGCAAACAGCTGAAGACCCTGAAGGTGCCTGGAGGGCACTTGGGCACTTTGCTGCCACAGACACATCCCCACAGCAGCACCCAAAGGGTTTGGGTCTGCACAGGAATCTGCCCCCCCCCCAAACCCCACACTGGCTCAGAAAATCCAATGGTGAGAACAAGGAGAGCCCAGGTAGCAGGGGATGGCAGTGAAATGCCACAGTGCTGCTGCCAAGGGAGGAGGGACACCCAGAGACAGCTGGAAATCAGGGCCCTGTCCTTGCCTGGGCTCTGGCTGCTGCAGGGCAATGCACAGCCCAGCCCCCGTGGGCCTGAGGGCACAGGCTCTGCTTAGGCTGGGAAAGGAGCCCAGGCAGGAGCTGCTCAGGGAAGGGGTCTGTGCCACAGGGACAGCAGGGAGGGGCCCCCATCCCCCTGCCCAGCCCTTGTGGCAGCAGGTCCCTCTCCCTGCCTGCCTGTCTCTGGGTGAGGAGCTGTTCCTGCCAGCAGCCCCTGCCTGTGCCCAGCTCAGCTCCCTGCCAGTGCTGCCAGAGCCATCCCCAGCCCAGTGCCCAGGGGCAGCTCTGCCTGGGCAGGGGCTGCAGAGCAGATCCCAGACCCCCTGCGGTGGCTGGGAAGGGGGAGGTGTTCTGGGGGGATGTGCTTCCTGAGAAGGGCCCCTGGAAATGGAGGAGGTGGAGCTGAAGCTGTGAGGAGCCCTGAGCCTGCAGCTGAAGGGCCCTGCCCAGCCCTGCCCAGCCCTGAGGGGTCACTCCTTCCACCCACCCCTTCTCCCTGCAGGGCCGTGGCAGCTCCTTGGCCGGGCTGAGAGCTGCCCCTGGCAGGCAGCAGAGTCCCTGCCCCAGCACACAGAGCCCTGGGGGCAGGACCCTGCTCTGCACCACAGCCCTGGGCACCCCTGGCTGCACCCCCACCTTCCCACCCCACAGCCAGCCCTGCCACAGGGAACCTTCTGGCCCTGGGCCTCTGAGGGGGCAGCAGCAAGTCCTGCTCTGCAGCAGCTTCTCCTGCTGCACCCCAGCCAATCCAGCAGAGCCATCCTGACAGCTCCTGCCACTGCTGCCATTTGGCAGCTGGCAGAGGCACTTGCAGGAACTCACCTGCACTGCTCTGCAGCCACAGCCTGACCATGGCAAAGGGCTGGCAAGGTTCCTGCCCTGAGCAGCTCTGCCCTGTCCTCCCAGCCCAGGATCCCTTGAACCTCCTGCTCCCTTCTCCTCTCTGCCCTTGCTGCCTGCAGCTCCTGCCCTGCTCTGCCATATGGCCACTTCCCCTGCACTGCAGCAACTGGGAGAGTCCTGCTGAGAGATCCTGGAAGCTGTGGGATGTGCCAGCTTCAGGAGATGCCTCCAGGAAGGGAAGTTGAACTTTCCTACAGCCAGAGAATTCTTCCTTCAAATCCTGGGAAGGTTTCTCCTGTAGTGAGATCTCAGTCACCTTCCAGCCCAGGCTGCCTCTCACCTCTGTCCCTTCTCTCCTGTGCCCTGGGTGCTGCAGGCAGTGCCCTCAGCCCTGCTGGGCTGTGCAGAGGAGCTGCTCCTGGGCAGAGCTGTCTCTTTGAAGCTCTTCTTGCTTGCCAGGAGCTCCCTGTGTGCCAGGAGCCCGGCCCAGCTCAGCAGCACAGCAACAGCCCCAGGCATTTCAGGACCCTCGAGGGGTTTGGTCTTCTTTACATGAGACTTGTCCCTGAGAGGAAGTTCAAACAGCTTTTCAAGAACTCAAAGTGAGATTGAAACACTAAAGTTTATGAAGTGGTAATGAGTCTCACTGAGGGACACAACTGAGAACATGTCCCCAGGTTCCAGTTAGAGCAGAAAACTGCAGACAGTGATGCCAAGGATGGACAAGCAAGGGAAAGGTGGCTCTGATGCTGAAGAAACCTTGACTTGTTTCCTTAATCCAGAGGACCAAGCCCTGACCCCCAGCCCCTGGGAAGGCAGATCCTGTCCCTGCCTCATTCCTCAGGGCTCTTCCTGGGGCACTGGGCTGTGGGATGTGCAATGCCAAGGGCAGGCCCATGGGGTGGCACCTGCCAGGCTGCTGAGCAGGGACAAGGAGGCCATGAGGCCCCAGGGCTGCAAGGGGCACTCCCCTCCTCCTGGCATCAGGGGCACAGACAGCAGCCATGGCCAAAGGCCTGCAGAAGGTGGCTGTGGCAGGGCCTTTCAGCTTCTCCCCCTCCCTGTCTCCTCTCCAGCCCAGGCTGTCCTACGGTGTCCATGCCCTGCCCCTTTCCCTGCAGGCTGTCGTCATCCCCCCGACTGCCCCACCTGGCTGGCACCTTCCTGCACTGACATCTCTGCGTCCTCCCTGGCTCTTCCTGCACACACAAAGCCTTGGCCTCATCCACACTCCTCCTGGGCGACGTGTTGCATCACACCATTGCCCTCAGAGTGAAACTTCTTTCTCTTTGTTTCCAGTCTGGACATCTCCAGCTGCACTTGGCATTATTTCTTTATTTCTCAGGCTGTTTCCTGCTATGACAAAAGGATCCACCATCTCTGAAACCCCCCTTCAAGCCTTCTCTGGCTACTCCTGCACTGTCCTCAGTCTCCACACCATGGAGCCCAGAGCTCCTTAGTCCCTACAGAGTGGTCATGGGCTTGAGGCCTCCAAATCTTTTCTTGGGAGATCCCTGGGTACTCTCCAAGGTGTTTGCAGATGAACACATGGTGCTCATAGTCTAAGGAAAACACAAGGATACAATTTACCAAGGCCTGTATTGGCAGAACACAGGGCAATGGCTTTGAACTGAAAGACTAGAGTATTATATTTATAATAGGAAGAAATATTTAACAATGAGGGTGGCAAGAACTGAAGCAGGTTTCCAGAGAAGTGGATGTCCCATCCCTGCATTTGTCCAAGGTCAGGGAGAGTGAGTAACCTCAATTAGTAAAAGATGTCACTGCCCACATCCAGGGACTTGGACCAGATGACCTTTTAGCTCCCTTCCAAGCCGAACCATTCTGGGATTCTTTCAGTCCCAAACTCCTTCTCCAAAGAATTGCCATGTTGAGGACATGAACTGCCATGTTTTTGGAGAAACCCTTCTAAGCCCAAAAGGTAAAAACATAATTCAAAGACACTTCCAAAATATCTGTGTGAAGGCTTCACCAAGTGGGTCAATGGCAGAACCTCCCAGGATGACCTCACAAATGTGGGTGGGGTTTTCATGCTTGGGGTCTGAGACTTATGATGGGCAACAAGAAAGCACATTTGGGGACTGAGGAAGACTTGTCATGGGATGTCGAGGAAAGAACAAATGGAATGGGAAGGATGGGATCACAGTGGTCACTGGAGGAAGAAGCATGAGAAAACAGGGAAAAGAGGCTGAAAAAGCTGGTCATGGTAAACAGGAGGCTGGTCAGGAAAATTCCCTGGCTGTGCCCTGCAAGTGATCCCCACAGCCCGTCCCATTTTCTTCAGAACTCCATTGCCAAGAAGTTTCTGTGGGGAGGGACCTCTCTGCTCCTGGCACAGATTGTGGCCCAAGTTCCAGCCCCTGCAGCAGGAGCCACAAAGAGTCAGGTCTTGTGTTCTTTGAGGGGCCAGACTCTGCCCACACTGGGGTGTGTGCGTTGGAAGCACAAAAGAGTGAAGCAAATGCAAAGCTAAACACCCAATGTAGGCTGACTTTGTCCCTAAGTGGGGGATGAGAATTGGACCCAACATGTGCAGGGACAGAGGGAGGGGTTTGTCCCCCTGGCCCTGCCCAGAAGGGACACCTTTCAGGAAGGGTTGTGGCCTTGGCTGTGCTGAGGGTTGCCCCGGGCAATGCAGCTTGGGATTGCAGTGGCACTGTCAGGGCTCTGCAGAGCTCCTGGCAGTTCCTGCCTTTGTCCCCAGCAATGCCAGAGAACTGCAGGGGTTGCAGTCAATCACTTGTGCTCTTTGGGCCCCCGACTGGCTCTGCTGAATGTCAGCAGGCCTGGAGTTCCCAGACTGTTCCTGCATCCAGGGTCGGGCCTGCAGTGACGTTTGTGCAGCATTCAATTGGGGCAGTGGCAGGATGGCCATGGATCCATTCCTGCACAAACACAATGGGGCTCCATCCCAGGCAGGGAGAGAATGGGCCCACAAATGTTGGAAGGATAAGAAGCAGGGAGTTTTGGCCCTGTGGAACCCCATGGAACCAAAGGAACCCTGGGACATGGTGGAACCTCCTGGAATAAAGGGGACATTGTGACCCTGCAGCACCTCATGGAACCAAAGGGAGTCTGGGACGTGGCAGGGCCTGATGGAAACAAAGGAACCTCCTGGGAACAAAGGGACCCTGGGCACTGCCAAAAGTCAGGGAGACAAGGGAACTCCAGGACACTGTGGAATCTCCTGGAATCCAGGGGCCATTGGAATCCACTGGGGCCTCCTGGAACCAAAGGGAACATGGGACACTGCAGAACCTCATGGAATCAAAAGGGTCCATTGTGACACTGGGGAAAATGATGGAATCAGTGGACCATTGTCGCACTGCAAGGCCTTATGGAGCCAAAGAACTCTGGGAACCAGTGCAACCTCATGGAATCAAGGAGCCATTGTGCCTCTGCAGGGCCTTACGAAGCCAAAAGAAACCTTGTACACTGTGGAACCTCATGGAATCAAGGGACCACCGTGATCTTGCAGGGCCTCATGGAACGAAAGGAACCCTGGGATTCTGCAGAACTTCATGGAATCAGGGGGCAGTTGTGACACTGCAGGGCCTCAAGGAATCAAATGTCCATTGTGACAGTCTAGGGTCTCAGGGAAGCTAAGGAATCCCGGGACACTGTGGAACCTTATGGAATGATTGGTCATTTGTGACTGTAGAACCTCATGCAACTGAGGGGCTGTCTTTGTTTAAAGACAAAACTTGGGGTGGGAACTCCAGTGAAATGAATCCCTCCCTTTTTATTTCTTACCATTACAGAGAGATAAAACTCTTAAAATTAAGAGTTTACAAACAAGGAAATAGCAGAAACTACAAAGATATACAGGGAACAGCTGACCCACAAAGAGGGGAATTCTTCACCCACCTGGCACTCCTGGAACAAAGGGGAAAAATGGTGGAGGGTCCTGCCTGATAACCACCCCCCTCTGGCCCAGCAAGCCAAAGAAACTCTGGGAAATGGGGGCACAAGCAGAAGCACGTTCCTGGGCTCACGGTCACTCTGGGGCTCTCCCCGGCCGTGGGGCTGAGCGAGCTCAGCGCTCGGGGCGGCAGCAGCAGGGCCCCGGGGCAGGACGGCGCCGTAGGGACTCTCCAGGCACCAGCCCCGGGGTCCAGGGAGGAGAAAAAGTTCCATTTGCTGCCTGGCATTTTCCTTCTTTCTTCCCCTCCCTGCCAGCCCCAGCTTGGGGCAGGCATTCCTTCTTAAAGAGACAGTCCCTGCAAAACAGTGTTGGAAAAATGGTCTAAAATACTAAAACTCCTGAAACCATGACATTTTCTACCTCTGTATTCTATTCCCTTTTTCATCATGCAGTGTCCCAGGGATCTTTGGTTCCATGAGGCCCTGCAGTGTCCCAATGGCCCCTTGATTCCTTTGTGCCACTGGAGACACCCCATAATCCAGCACAGCCTGTGGTGCTGTTGGTCCTGGCCTGACAAGTGATGTCTGTCTGGAAAGAGGCACAGCTTTAATACTTTTACATTTAAATAATATTGAAGCACATTTTCATTACTGGGTCATTGGAGTACTTTTAAGAAATGGCAAAGTTTTCCCACCATGACAGAACAAGAATTTCCTGGACATGTGCTGATGGCAGGAGAAGAAATACTGATCTGCCCCTCTACCTGTAGCACCACTATTCCATCTATAACTTCATCTCCCTCTCCCTTCAGGTGTTTCCACCTCTCCTGTTTAAATAGTCATGTCTAAGGACATCTCTTCAGCAGACTTGCTGGATGTGTGTCCTTCCTGTTGCTCCCTGGTTTCCCCCTCCAGTTGCTCTCTGGTCATTCAGTGCCTCTCAATTGACTGGTTTCATGCTTTGAGCTTCAGGGACCTGCCCAATCTTTCAGAAGATTAAATAGCACATTAGTCAACATCTGAATTGTGTTTGTATCTATCAGAGAACAACCTTTTCTTATGTCTGTGTTTAAAACTCTTCCTGTATGGAAATCCCTTGTGAATAGGTGACACATCAGATGCTGCCTGGATGTCTCACAGAGCTGAGGGAGGAGTTTTGATGTTTATAAACATGTATCATCTTTACATTTTTTCTGTATTGGCCATGGATAGAAACTTTCTGTGGCTCTAAGTCTCACCAGTTCCAGCCCTCCCAAAGAACACAAACCTGAGGAGTTGGGGTTCCCACTCCAGTGGCACTTGGAGCTCCCTCCGTACCCAGAGCACAGAGCTCCCTTGTCCCACAGAGTCCTTGGAAATGGAGGGATTAAGGACACAGGACAGGCTGTGGGGACCAGTTGCAGGGCATGGTCAGGGCTTTGGGGTGGTTGTGAGCCCAGGGCAGGACCCGGCACTTGGCCTTGCTGAACCTCCTCCAAGTGGCCTGGGCCCATGGATCCAGCCTGTCCAGATCCCTCTGCAGAGCCTTCCTGCCCTCCAGCACATCAACACTCCCGCCAACTTGGTGTGCCCTGGGAACTGCCTGAGGCTGCACTCGATGCCCTTGTGCAGATCCTTGAGAAAGAGACTGAAGTGCCCTGAGCCCAGTGCTGAGCCCTGGGAACACCCCTGGCTGGAACTCCATTGCCCACCACTCCTTGGGCCTGGCCATCCACACACATGTTTGCCCAGTGAACAGATGCTGCAGAAGGTGTTTGATAAAGGTCCTGTAAGCCCAGAATATTGGGATGAGTGCAGATTTAGCTCTGCACAACACAGAAATTCATTCACTTCCTCCCTTTTGCTCTTTCTGTGCATCAAGGGAACTTGTGACTTCAGTGTGTGACTCACAGTGTGCAAAGGGCAAATATGGACAGAATCCACATTGGCTGGTTGTCTCTGTAGCTCTACATCTCCCCTTTATGTGGCAGAGCACACAAACTGCCCATCCCTGTGTCTCTTTCTCCACTGGCTGTGCTTTGGTTTTGCCCAGAATCCTCCTGAGGTCCCTTCCAGGTTGAGTCCCAGTGCACTGCCCTCCACCGTGGGCCTTCCCTTCCTGATCCAGCATCTGTGGGGCAGCAGAGCTGGGTCAGTGCAGGGACAGGGCTGGCTCTGACAGGGGCCATGAAGCCACTGCCAGGAGGTGACAGCAAGGACAGTTTGCAAAGAACAAATTTAGATACGGTGCCTTTGTTGGAATCAAGGGGGTCATTGTGACACCAGAGAAAGTCAGGGAATCAATGAGCTGTTGTGACACTTCAAGGTCTCATGGAACCAAAGGGACCCTGGGACAGTTTGGAACCTCATGGAGTCAAGGGCCTATTGAGACACTGCGAAGCTCAGAGGAATTCTGGGAGAGTGAAACTTCATGGAATTAAAGGGCCATTGTGATGCTGGAGGGCCTGATGGATCTGAAGGAAACCTGGGAGACTGCAGAATCTCCTGGAATCAAGTGGCCACTGTAACACAGGGGCCTCCCGGAAGCAAAGAAACCCTGGGACATTTTGGAACTTCATGGAATCAGTGGGCCATTGTGACACTGGGGAACCTGATGGAATTGTGTGGCCATTGTGACATTGCAGGGCCTCATGGAATAAAATGAAACCCGGGACACTGGGAAACCACATGGGATCGAGGGGTGCTTGTGACCCTGCAGGACCTCATGGAACCAAGGGAAGCCTGGGACACTGAGGAAACTCGTGGAACCAAGTGGCCTTTGTGACCCTGCAGAATTGCACAGAATCGACAACCCATTGTGACACTGCAGGGCTTCATGGAACCAAAGGAATCCTTGGACACTGTGGAACCTCATAGAAACAAAGGGCCACTGTGACACTGAAGAACCTCATGGAATCAAGGGGCCATTGTGACACTCCTGGGCCTTGTGGATCCAAAGGAATCTTGGGATGCTGTGGAACCTCATGGAATCAAGGGGCCATTTTGACACTGTGGAACCTCATGGAATCAACAGTCCATTGTGACTCTACAGGGCCCAGGGAAGCAAAGGAATCCTGGGACACTGTGGAATCTGACAGAATCAAGGGACCATTGTGACCCTGCGGAGTCTCACGGAGAGGAAGAAGCCCTGGGAGACTGGAACCTCATGGAATCAAGGGACCGTTGTGACAGTGCAGGTCTTCATGGAATCAAGGGAACATGGGGACACTGTGAAAACTCATGGCATCAAGGGGCCATTTTGACATGCAGGGCTTCTTAGAACCAAAGGAAGCCTGGGACGTTTGGGATCGCCCTGGAATCCAGGGGCCATCGGGACACTGCAGAACCTCCTGAAAGCAGAGGAACCCTGAGACTGTGCAGAACCTGAGGGCAGAAAGGAGCCATTGTGACACTGTGGAACCTCATGGAATCAAGGGGCCATGGCTTCACATCTGGGTCTCATGGAATCAAAGGAAACCTGGGACACTGGGGAAACTCATGGAAGCAGGGAGACCCTGGGACACTGTGGAGCCTCACGGAATCAAGGGGCCATGGGGACACTGCAGGACCTTGTGGGGCCAAAGGAACCCTGGGCTGCTGCAGACCCTCACGGAGGTGGGAAGCTGCTGTGTGGGGGCCCCCACGACGAGTGGCTGAGGCTGCTGAAGGAGAAGGCAAGTGAAGCCAATTTGCAGAAGTGGAAGACGTGGGCAATGCCACTGAGCCCCCTTGCCACGGTCAGTTACCATGGAATCCTCACACAGTCCTGTTGCCACAGCTGGTTACCATGGCAACCATCACACATTCCCATTGTTATGGTCGGTTACCATGCCAACCAGCATACATTCCTGTTAGTCAGTTACCATGGCAACCATCGTACAGTCATGTTGCTACAGACGGTTACCATGGCAACAAGCACACATTCCTGTTGCTATGCTCAATTATCATGGCAACCAGCATACATTCCTGTTGCTACAGTCAGTTACCATGGCGACCATCATACATTCTCTTTTTTATGGTCAGTTACCGTGGCAACTATCATACCTTCCACTGGCACAGTCGGTTACTATGGTAACCATCATACATTCCCATTGCTATGGTCAGTTACCATGGCAACCATCATACATTGTTATTTCTATGGTCAGTTACCATGGCAACCAGCATACATTCTCATTGACAAGGTCAGTTACCATGGCAACCATCATACATTCCCATTACTATGGTCAGTTACCACGGTAAACATCATACAGTCCCGTTGCTACACTTGGACACCATGGCAACTATCATACTTCCCACTGCTACAATCAGCTAGCATGGCAACCAGCATACATTGCCCTTCCTACAGTCGGTTACCATGGCAACCATCAAACAGCCCCATTGCTACAGTCAGTTACCATGGCAACCATCACAGTTACTTTGTTATGGACAGTTACCATGGCAACCATAACACATTCCTGTTCCTGCAATCAGTTACCATGGCAACCACCACACATTCCCATTGCTACAGTTGGTTACCATGGAAACCGTCATACATTCTCATTGCCACGGTCTGTTACCATGGCAACCATCATATATTCCCATTTATATGGTCAGTTACCATGGCAAACAGCCTAACTCCCACTGGTACAGTCAGTCACCATGGCACCCAGCATACTTCCCACTGGTACAGTCGGTTACCATGGCAACCAGCATACATTCCCATTGCTACGGTCAGTTACCATGGCAACCGTTCTATATTCCAATTGCTACAGTCAGTTACCATGTCAAACATCAGAAATTCCTGTTTGTGTGGTCGGTTAACATGGCAACAATCATGCATTCCCATTGCTACAGTTGGTTACCATGGCAACTGTCATACTTCCCACTGCTACGGTCAGTTTCCATGGCAACCATCATACGTTGCCATCGCTATGGTCGGTTACCATGGCAATCATCATAGAGTCCCATTGCTATGGTCAGTTACCATGGCAACCACCATACACTCTACATTCCCATCACTACGGTCAGTTTCTATGGCAACCTCTTGGTTCCCCTTGGAGAGCAGCAGATGCAGATGAGCCTCCCTGTTGTCCACCAACCTGCCAGCTGTGCTCTAAAGGCCTGTGTCCCAAGGGGGGTCTTGAACAAGACCCTGCACAAACCTCTGGGACTCTTTGCATCCTGTCCTGGTGCCTTTCCAGTGAATTCCAGGGTTATCAAAGCCAACTGCAATGGGCTCTTTGTCTCACTCCACAATGTCACCCAAACCACTCTCTCCTCTGACCCTCACCCACAAAAGTTCATCCAATTCCTTCATCCCCCAGAGCAGCTCCACAGGTCCCAGAAGCTCCTTCCCACTGAGGACACCTCTCTGCTCTTTCTGTCCTGGGTCTCCTTGGCCTTCTCTCCCAACCCATCACAGCACCAAAACCTGGGAACTGTCTCAGCAGGCCTGGGCTGTTATTGCCTGCAAGTGGAATGAAGAGAGACTTGGGGCTGCAGCTCCTCCTGTGCCCCACACGCAGGGCATTGGGGCCTGTCTGGCTGCAGCCCCTCAGCGGGGGCACCGGGGTAAGAACAGACTTGCAGTGGGCAAAGCTGCCCTGAAAGCCCCGAGAGCTGGGCTGTGCAGAGGCTTTGCTGACAATGGCCTTGGGGGGGACGTGCTGGGACTCAGGCCCAGGGGGAAAATTCCAGGCCTGATCCCTGAGGAGATCAGCACATGCTGCTGAAATGCTGGGGGAGAGAAGAGCCAGCAGAGGGAGGAGACAAGTGTGGACAGCCTGGGCTGATGGGATTTGGACTCGTGCCTGGCCCGGCCTTGGCTGGGCAGAGAAGGGACAGCCTTTGTGTCCCTGCAGGGCTGGCATTCACTCCCTGCCCCAAAGGCCCCCAATGTGTCTGAGAAGCCCTGGGTGGTGCCTGTCCCACAACTGCTGGGAATGGGGACGGGGTCCCTGCACAGGCCCTGTGCTGTCCATGGCAGCTGCTGCACTTGTGCTGCAGAGCCCTGGCACCTCCCCTGGCACTACAGGCCCCTCTTTGGCTGTTCAATCCAGCTCAGCTGCCCTCAATTAGGTTCAGCAGTGAAGGGATGTCCAGGAGCCAACTGCCATTGTACTCTGAGGACATGTAGAAAATACCCTGATAAAGAACAGGAGAGAGACCTCTCTCCCTGTGCCACCTGACTCCATTTGGTCACCTGAACACCTCTAGGGGCTGCCCTGGACAGAAGGAACAGTGACAGGTTCCCCTGTCCTACATGTGGGCCCCTTCTGCCACTGAAGTTGGCCAAAGCAATGTCCCAGCAGCCTCCAAGAAGATCCCACAGCTGCTGCCCTGTCCCTAGGAACTGCTCCATTGGAGCCTGCAGTTCCCAGCAGGAATCTCGGTCACCTCTGGCCCCTCAGAAGGAACCAGGGGTTTGTGTCCCAGCAGGTCACTCCTGGCTTTGGTCTTCCTTCATTCCCAGGGGAGCCGGGACAAGGAGTCACCTGCAGGGGCCTGTTTTGGGCCCACTGAAGTGGGGCAGGAGGAATCCCAGCCCATGAGGGTTGTGGAGGGAGCTGAGTGTCCTTCTGGCCCCAGGTCTGCAGAGCCACAAGGAGACACCTCTGTTGACTCAGCTGAGTCCCTTCCCTCAGTGCAGGTGAAGGAGATCCCTCCTGGACACTGTCTGGGTTTCCTGTCTAATGATGGGACATGAAAAGGGGCCTCCTGAACTTAACTCTGTGTCTGTTTGGAGAAATGACAGTGCTGAAAGAAGTGTCTGTGCCCAGCTGAGAGAAGGAACATCATTATTTCCTTCAGCTGTGAGCCAGCAGGTTCCCCTGGAGCCCCAGAGACAGCTGGAGGGAGCCCAGAGGGGCAGAGAAAGGGCTGCCTGGGGCTGTTGCTGTGCTGCTGAGCTGGGCCGGGCTCCTGGCACACAGGGAGCTCCTGGCAAGCAAGAAGAGCTTCAAAGAGACAGCTCTGTCCAGGAGCAGCTCCTCTGCACAGCCCAGCAGGGCTGAGGGCACTGCCTGCAGCACCCAGGGCACAGGAGAGAAGGCAGAGAGATGAGAGGCAGCCTGGGCTGGGAGGTGACTGAGCTCTCACCCCAGGAGAAACCTTCCCAGGATTTGAAGGAAGAATTCTCTGGCTGTAGGAAAGTTCAACTTGCCTTCCTGGAGGCACCTCCTAAAGCTGGCACATCCCACAGCTTCCAGGATCTTTCAGCAGGACTCTCCCAGTTGCTGCAGTGCAGGGGAAGTGGCCATATGGCAGAGCAGGGCAGGAGCTGCAGGCAGCAAGGGCAGAGAGGAGAAGGGAGCAGGAGGTTCAAGGGATCCTGGGGTGGGAGGACAGGGCAGAGCTGCTCAGGGCAGGAACCTTGCCAGCCCTTTGCCACGGTCAGGCTGTGGCTGCAGAGCAGTGCAGGTGAGTTCCTGCAAGTGCCTCTGCCAGCTGCCAAATGGCAGCAGTGGCAGGAGCTGTCAGGATGGCTCTGCTGGATTTGCTGGGGTGCAGCAGGAGAAGCTGCTGCAGAGCAGGACTTGCTGCTGCCCCCTCAGAGGCCCAGGGCCAGAAGGTTCCCTGTGCCAGGGCTGGCTGTGGGGTGGGAAGGTGGGGGTGCAGCCAGGGGTGCCCAGGGCTGTGGTGCAGAGCAGGGTCCTGCCCCCAGGGCTCTGTGTGCTGGGGCAGGGACTCTGCTGCCTGCCAGGGGCAGCTTTCAGCCCGGCCAAGGAGCTGCCACGGCCCTGCAGGGAGAAGGGGTGGGTGGAAGGAGTGACCCCTCAGGGCAGGGCAGGGCTGGGCAGGGCCCTTCAGCTGCAGGCTCAGGGCTCCTCACAGCTTCAGCTCCACCTCCTCCATTTCCAGGGGCCCTTCTCAGGAAGCACATCCCCCCAGAACACCTCCCCCTTCCCAGCCACCGCAGGGGGTCTGGGATCTGCTCTGCAGCCCCTGCCCAGGCAGAGCTGCCTCTGGGCACTGGGCTGGGGATGGCTCTGGCAGCACTGACAGGGAGCTGAGCTGGGCCCAGGGAGGGGCTGCTGGCAGGAACAGCTCCTCACCCAGAGACAGGCAGGCAGGGAGAGGCAGCTGCTGCCACAAGGGCTGGGCAGGGGGATGGGGGCCCCTCCCTGCTGTCCCTGTGGCACAGACCCCTTCCCTGAGCAGCTCCTGCCTGGGCTCCTTTCCCAGCCGAAGCAGAGCCTGTGCCCTCAGGCCCACGGGGGCTGGGCTGTGCATTGCCCTGCAGCAGCCAGAGCCCAGGCAAGGACAGGGCCCTGATTTCCAGCTGTCTCTGTGTCCCTCCTCCCTTGGCAGCAGCACTGTGGCATTTCACTGCCATCCCCTGCTGCCTGGGCTCTCCTTGTCCTCACCATTGGATTCTCTGAGCCACTGTGTAGGGTTTTGGGGGGACAGATTCCTGTGCAGACCCAATCCCTTTGGGTAATGCTGTGGGGATGTGTCTGTGGCAGCCAAGTGCCCAAGTGCCCTCCAGGCACCTTCAGGGGATTCAGCTGTTTGCCTGGGTGTCCTGCAGGGCTGCAGGTGCCCTCCAGAAGGGCACAGCTCTGCCATAGCATCTCTGTGCTGCACAGGATCCCCCTGGAGAAAACTCCTCAGGGCTAAATCCATGGAAATGCTCTGGGCAGCTGCAAGGAGCATTTTGTGTCTCACTCTGGGAGGGGACAGATGAAAAAGTAAGGAGTGTTTAAATCTGTTCTTTGGACATGGATTCCTGGATCTCTGGGCAGTTTCTTTGGAGGGGAACAGTTGAGTGTGATGCTCCTCCAGCTCCAAGCTGCCAGCACAGGGCATCTGAGCCCAGGACTGATGGGCAGAGCAGCTCTTCTCTCTGCACTAAGGGACCATCCTGGGCCCCTCAGAACCCACAAGACTTGACCTGCAGTGCAATAGAAATGTCAGGGATTTCAAACCTCCACAACCACTCCTAAGTGTGGCAGGTGCAAGTGGGTGAACAAATCCAAAGAATTCCCTCAGCTCAGTCCTTCATTTGGGCAAATTGCAAAGAGCAAAGGTGAGAAGTTTTTGGATGTATCACGACTATATTTAATTTGAGATCACCCTGCAGTCCAAGTTCCCTCTCCCAGCAGAGCAAGAAGGAGTCCTTGGGAGCCCATCAGAGAGTTCCTGATTCCAATGGTCCCCTCAGGCAGCAAAAGGCAGAGCTCAGGGGAGGGAGCTGCAGGGAGGTCTGAGAGAGGAGACAGAGACTGAGAGTGGGGTGGCTGAGATGTGTAATGTTTGGCTGCAGAAGCCTGGTCTAACTCAGCAGTGACTTTTCCTCCTCAACAGATCAAAATACCCTGGGGAAGGAGTAGATGTCCAACAGCAGCTCCCTCACCCAGTTCCTCCTCCTGGCATTGGCAGACAGGCGGGAGCTGCAGCTCCTGCACTTCTGGCTCTTCCTGGCCATCTCCCTGGCTGCCCTCCTGGCCAACGGCCTCATCCTCAGCGCCGTAGCCTGCGACCACCACCTGCACACCCCCATGGGCTTCTTCCTGCTCAACCTCTCCCTCACAGACCTGGGCTGCATCTGCACCACTGTCCCCAAAGCCATGCACAATTCCCTCTGGGACACCACAACCATCTCCTACATGGGATGTGCTGCACAGCTCTTTTTCTTTTTCTTCTTCATCTCATCAGAGAATTTCCTCCTCACCATCATGTGCTACGACCGCTACGTTGCCATCTGCAAACCCCTGCACTACGGGACCCTCCTGGGCAGCAGAGCTTGTGCCCACATGGCAGCAGCTGCCTGGGCCACTGGCTTTCTCAATGCTCTGCTGCACACAGCCAATACATTTTCCCTGCCCCTGTGCCAGGGCAATGCCCTGGGCCAGTTCTTCTGTGAAATCCCCCCCATCCTCAAGCTCTCCTGCTCACACTCAGACTACCTCAGGGAAATTGGGCTCATTGGGGTTACTGCCTGTTTAGCACTTGGTTGTTTTGTTTTCATTGTTTTCTCCTATGTGCAGATCTTCAGGGCTGTGCTGAGGATCCCCTCTGAGCAGGGACGGCACAAAGCCTTTTCCACCTGCCTCCCTCACCTGGCTGTGGTCTCTATTGTTATCAGCACTGCTGCATTTTCCCACCTTAAGCCCCCCTCCTTCTCCTCCCCAACACTGGATCTGACCCTGTCAGTTCTGTACTCTGTGGTGCCTCCAGCACTGAACCCCTTCATCTACAGCCTCAGGAACCAGGAGCTCAAGGATGCCCTGAGAAAAATGATGACTGGATGCTTTTCAGGAGCAATAAAGTGCCAGTTTCTGGTGTGTAGCATTCAGAATGGGACTCCTTAATGACCCAGCCTTCCTGCTCAGGTTTTTCTTGCAGGTCATTGGGTTCTTCTTGCAATACTTTTCTATGGATTTAAATATTATTTTGCACCTGCCTTCTAATTTAATGTCTACCCATTGAATTTGACCCAGAGATGTATAAATGATGAATTGTGCTGGCTGAGTATTTAAACAAAATAAAGGACCCTGCAGTGCCTTCTTTGTCCAAGACCCTTCTTCTCAGATGTTCCCAAAGGACACCACACTGCAGGACAGGGTGTCTTTGCAAACGGGAAGGGGACAATAATCCCAGCCCAGCAGCACTGCCAGGGAGCAGCAGTGCTGGGTATTTGCAGAGCTGCTCTCTTGCCACTCCCACACTGTCCTCCTGAGCCCCTTTCTTGCTGTAAGGCCTGAGTGCTCTCTGAGCACAGTCCTGGGGGGTGGAAGCCCTTGGAGCACAGGCAGGGACAGGCCCTGGCAACTTGTGAAGCAGAGCTGGGCTCCCTTCCAGCATCTCCAGGATGCTGTGGGATCTTCTGAGGCCACTGCATGGACTGGGTCACTTCTTCTGTCACCTTGCTCCAGGGCTGCAACTCTCCTGCAGTGTCACCATGACACTCCTGCTCTCTGCTTTCCAGGTTCCATTTTCAGATCCAGTCTTCCCCTCCTGTTCCCAGGGACATCCTGTGAGTGCTTCAGAGCTGCCATCCTGGGGCAGCTCCTGCCCAGCGTGGGCAGGCACAAGGTCTCTCCAGCTGCTCCTCCCCCCTCCCCAGTGCCACTGTTTTCTGCAGTCTCCTCATCCTTGCCCAGCACAGCCCTCCTGGCACAGTTGGACACAGCCCTTGTTCTCCCCCCTCCTCAGGCACCTGCCCAACCCCCTCAGCTCCAGCCTGATGGCCACAAACCTTCAGGGCAGGGAGGCACAGGGGAAAATGCTGAGGGAACCTTTCAGCTGCACTCCAATCCAATTGGAGGGGTTGGCCTCGAGGAAGAAATCCCTTCTCATTCTCCACAACCACCAGGACAACCTGTGTTGTGTCCTGGGCACTCCTCTGGAAGTGTGGGCTACGGGAAAGGTTTTGGTGTCAGGGATACTGAGAAGGCTGGGCAGTGTCACTGGGAGACTCTCCCAAACCCTTGGAAAGGCCAGAGCCAGCCCAGAGCTTCCTGGGGCCTTGGCAAAGGCAGACCTGGAACCAGTCTGCAAACAGGGCAGCAAGGAGGGTTGGCAGAGTTCCAGACTGCTCAGGCTCAGCAGGGAAGGGGAGAGGGCAAGTCCTCCTGCAGCCATTGCCAGGCATGGGAAGGACAAGGCAGGGATGGCAGAACCCCTGTGGGAGGGAAAAGAAGGGGATGTTGTGTGTCCAGACTTTATCAAGGCCTTTGACATGGTCTCCTGTGGTCTCCTTATGGCCAGACTGGTGAGAGCTGGACTGAAGAAGTGGAAGATGTGGTGGGTGGGAAGTTGGCTGAATGAAGAGTGTCCAATAAAATCCATGGTACAAAGTCCTCTTGGCAGCAACTTCCTGATGAAATCCTTCAATGACCAGCCCTTGAACACCACTATAGAACATCTTTATTATGTCTCTGTACAATGGGACTAAATGTATTTTCAAGTCCTTTGTGAATGATGCCGAATTACAGGGAGCCCTTGAGCAACCCATCTTGATTTCAAGACAAATATTGGGGCAGAAACTCCAATACAATGAATTCATTCCCCTTTTATTCCCCACTAATAGAGGGAGAAAAAATACAAAGAGGTATAAGTGAAAAAATAACAGTTTACTGACAATATAGCAGCAAAAACAACAATACCAACAGAACGGTTCACACCAACAACAGAGAGAGAAATCACTTCCCCCATCCTGAACGCCATTTTGTAAACAGATAAAAATGGTGATTAACACGTCTTTCCCTTCCCCTTTTGCATCCTAGGGAACAAAGAATAAAAAGAAAACCAGGGGAAAGAGGGGGCAAAGCAAAATCTGGGAAACCCTCTGGTCTGAGATCAGTTGTGCTGCCCAAGAACACGCTGACCCCAGAGGTGTCCAAGCGGGGCAGAGCCGGCGACTCCGGTCCGTGCGGCGGCGGGGGGGAGGCAGCGGCTCTGCTTGATTCCATGGAGTTCTGGGGAGGCACAGTGGGCCCTTGGGTCCAGGAGGTTCTGAGTTGTCTCAGGGTTCCTTTTGTTCCAAAGAGACCCCGCATGTCACAATGGCCCCTTGGTTCCATGAGATTCCACAGTGTCCCTGCATTCCTTTGGTTCCCTGAGGCCCTGCAGTGTCACAGGGCCACTTGATTCCCTGACATTTCAAAGAATCAGAATGGCCCCTTGATTTAAGGCCAACTGCACATGGGGCTGCCTTAGGGGGAGTGTGGGCACCCAGACATGGGAGTTGTCACCCTTCTGGACTCAGCCCTGGGGTCACCACATCTGGACTGGTCTGTCTGTCTGTGAGGTTCCCCATTGTGGAGGAATGAGGAAGAACTGGAGAGGGTCTAGAGGAGATCTGACAGGATGGAGCTTTTCTCCATATTGGAAATAGAATGAAATCTCCACAAAGAGCAGCTTGGAAGGTTGGGATTGAAGGTGAGGAAAAAGAAATATCACTCAATAAGGACCCTTGTGGTGCAAGAGGTCACTAAGAGGGAGTCAGGATCAGCCCATGGCTTTGTGTTCCAGGGAACAGCCAGAGCTGGTGCAGAGCCATCAGGGAGGGTGTAGAAATGCTGCTGGGAGGGGGTGGGAAAGCAGGAGGGGTGTGTGCAGCCTGCAAGGCCAGAGCAGCAGCAGGGCCAGGGCAGGACAGCCTGCAGGAGAGATGGCCAAGGGCTCTGGCAGGGCTGCAAGGCCCAGAGGCACCCAGGCCTTTGTCCCCTTGCCTCTGGCAGCTGCCTCTGCCACTCAGGCCACCACAAGCCACTTTCCTGGCAGGTTCTGCCCTTGGGTTCTGCCTCGCCCCTCCCTCAGCAGCCTGGCAGGGGTTGCCCAGTTTTGGGCCTTTGTTGTTCCTCCCCCTCCCATCCCAGTGCCCCCAAACAGCCCTGAGCCAGCCGGGAGGGACAGGATCTGCTGGGCCAGGGCCTGGGGCTCAGCCCTTGGCCTTTGTGCTCCACAAAACCAAGGCAGGCTTTGCTCAGCATTGCAGGGGCCTGCCCAGAGCCTTGGTCTGCCTGCACTCCTGGCCTCCAAGGAGCTGCTCCAAGGAGTCCCTGGGGAGGCTTTGGCAGTGCCTGCCCTCAGTGGGGCCCAGCAATGCTTCAAGGCACTTGCAGTTTGGCTTCTGACTTCTTCAGCAGCTGCTTCAAGCTTCTCTCAGTACATGAGGATGATGGACTCATCTCTTAACACACCGTGGGGCTCATTAAAAAGCGGAAAAACAATTTCTTTCTCTTACTTTAATTGTCTTCATGTCTTCAATACATAAACAACTAATTAGAGTTGTTTTGTAGTTTAGCTGAGGAGGAAGATTTTAATGGGGACAACACAGAAAAAATATTTTTTGATGAAAAGGAATGATTTACACAGAGCCTTTAGATGCAAGAGGGTCAGGATGCAAAGAATTTGAACCCAAAGATAAGGGGGCAAAAGTAATTAGTAGCATTTAATTATTGACCTGTTAAACTGTTATCAAGTGATTCAACAGCATTTGCCACAATTTTAACAGTGACTGAATTAGAGATTCACAACAACATTCCCACATATCCTCTTTTTCCTAACTTTTCCATTCCAGATTGTTCCCACCTGTATCATCCAGGAGCACCTGGTCCAGTCCAGGGACACTTCCCCCCACTCTTGGTCCAGTCCAGGGCTCTTCATTGCTCAGCTGGTTTGGTCAAGGCTTGTCAGGAGCTCCTGAGATCACACCTATAAGAAGGATGGGGACAGACTTAGTTGTAATAAGACAAGTGATAATGGTTTTCAACTGAAAAAGAGCAGATTGGAACTAGATATAAGGAAGAAATTTTTTACACTGAAGGTGATGAAACACTGGCACAGGTTGCCCAGAGAGGTCATAGATGCCCCACCCTTGGAAACATTCAAGACCAGGTTAGAAAGGGCTGTGAGAAACCTGATCTAGTTGAGCCCCATTGCAGGGGGTTGGACTACATGACCTATAAAGGTCCCATCTGACTCAAACTATTTAGGATTCTATAGTTCTTTCCTGCAGAGCCAAGGCTGACAAGGCTGACACAGGTTTCAGACCCAGCTGAGCATCCCCTTTGATGGCCCATCTGGCAGCTCTGCTAAAAAGCTGCTGCAAAGAACCTCCAGACCTAGAGGAGCTTTTGTGCTGGGCTCAGCTGTGGCTCTCAGGGCTGGGGGTTGGTTCTGGCTGCCAGGTGCCCACCAAAGCTCTCTCTCACTCCTCCTCCTTCTCTGCCCACCTTCATGCCTGCAGAGTTATTTCTCCCACATTTCTCTCACTCCTCTCTGGGTTCCAGCACCCTGGATTTTATCCTTTCTCCAAAGGGTTATCACTGAGGTGCCTCTGGAATTGCTTTTTGGCTCAGCTTTGGGCACTGGCTGGTCCATTTTGGAGCCACCTGAAACTGGCTCTCTCTGACAAAGTCAACTCTTGATCTCCTCTTCCCCAAGGGAAACCTGCAGCCCCCTCACTGCTCCCAAACCTGATCCACAGGGTCATTCAAGTGCCCAGGAATACAGGAGGTCATTGAGCCCATTATTCCTCAGGCTGGTTAAACAAGACTTTGTCCTGTTCCTGTCCCTGACTGCAGGTTCTTTCTGTCAGAGCAGAGCTGGGCTGGACCTCAGCCATGTTTTGCTCCAGAGCCTGCTGGGGTGGGGGCAGATGGCAATGGAAGAGATGGGTTGGACTGGATGATCCTTGTGGGTCCCTTCCAACTCAGCATATTCTGTCATTCTGTGTTTGTTTGGGTTTGGTTTGGTCGTGTTTGGTCTTTATCTCCCCTTTTGAATTGCCTTTCCTCTGACCCATGAGCTTTTTCTTCATTGTCTTGGCCCTTGCTGGCACCTGATGGCAAGACAAGTTTATCCAACTCAGTCATCTTGACCACATTTTTGGTACAAGTCACCATTAACTAGACGAGGTTTCTCACAGACTCGCTGCAACTTGGCATCATCCACAAAGGAGTGGAAAGTGCATTTCATCCCATCATCCAGAGACATAATGAAGATGTTCCATAGGAATGGTCAAGGGCTGGTCCCTGATGGATGTCACCTGGGAGTTGCTGCCAAGAGGAATTTTTTCCATGACTTTTGAGCCTCATCAGTCATTCAACTTCCCACCCACCACATGTTTCACTTGTCCAGTCCAGCTCTCACCAGTCTGGCTCTAAGGAGACCACAGGAGACCATGTCAAAGGCCTTGCTGAAGTCTGGGCACACAACATCCCCTTCTATTCCCTCCCACAGGGGTTCTGCAATCCCTGCCTTGTCCTTCCCATGCCTGGCAATGGCTGCAGCAGGACTTGCCCTCTCCCCTTCCCTGCTGAGCCTGAGCAGTGTGGAACTCTGCCAACCCTCCTTGCTGCCCTGTTTGCAGACTGGTTCCATGTCTGCCTTTGCCAAGGCCCCAGGAAGCTCTGGGCTGGCTCTGGCCTTTCCAAGGGTTTGGGAGAGTCTCCCAGTGACACTGCCCAGCCTTCTCAATATCCCTGACACCAAAACCTTCTCCATTATCCCACAGTTCCAGTTTAGTGCTCAGGACACAACACACATTCTCATGGTTCTTCAGGAGAAAATTAGAAGTGATTTCATTAGAGAGGTCAACGGGTGGAGCAGCCCAGTCTGGTCTGGCCCCACAGCAGTGCCCAGCTGTCATGGTTTGAGATAACCCCAGAATCCAATTCCCTAGCTCCATTCCCCCCTCCCACATCTCAACCTAATGTGAGATGGGCTTTTCCAGACAAAACACACCAGACTCAAAGTGGGGGGAAAGGGAATATATTACAATGACTGTACAAATAAATATAACATCACATTATACACATGATCACAAACTATCTCTACCATGACATATAGTATTTACAATGGATCAGGTCTCCTCTCCCCTCCAAATAAAAGTCCAGGAGGGAAAGAAGGACAGATCCCTTCCAGTCTCTGAGCAGCAGCATCTTCTGAGGCAGCAGTCTGTCTGTCTTCTCCACATGCAGCAGCTGATAGCTGGCTTTCTGCCAGCACTCAACGAGGGAGATATCAAATTCCCTCGGCCCCATCGCCTCAACCGAGGGGTCTTCCATGGGCTTCGTAACCCCAGACAAGGTCGTATCACCACGTCATATCACGAAGACACAGGGGGGTCTTCGTGAAGGTCTGGTATCTCTTGCAGGGCCTCTGTGCCACTGCCTCTCAGGCTGCCACCATGGCAGCAGTGCAAGGGGGGGGAGAAGGTCAACTCCCCCCACATTCCATCTGGCCGTCCCGGTCCAGCTCCCGGGACGCTCTGAGCTTCTCAGCTCCTCTCTCTCTCCGGTGCTGCATACTCCAAGGGTCCTCTCAAATAGGAGTCCATGTCCCTCTTCTCCAAGAGGGGTCTCAAGGGAGTTTTGGGGGATCTGGTACAGTCTCTTACCCCAAACTCTGTCTCTCTGCTGCTGGCTCTCCTTTTCCCGGTTCTCCTTCCAGGAGTCCTTTCTCTGGTGCTGCATGTTTCTGTTGCTTCTTGGTCTTATCTCTGGCTCTCTGCCACCGTTTCTCTGGTCAGTCCCGGCTGCTGTCTGTGCCCATGGAGACAAACATCTCCCGGCATAACTACAGGCACCTAGCCCAGTTTTATCCTGTTCCAGGTCCCTGCAGCCCCCCCCCAGCCAGGGGCTGGGAGGCCCCAGAGGGTCCAAGGGGCTTAGAGCCCCTTCCTCGTGGCCCTACCACATGGCCACCTCTCCAACAACAATCAAACTACAACTCATCTCTTCCGGTCTGGTTGTGATATGTTTACATTTCTGCAGGAGCGCCCATTGGGCAGAATTTCAAAACTTCCAAGGGTTTCCACCCCTTGGGGTCTACCACTTTTCAGCCTCTGGGGAAAACAAGGTCCAAACCACAACACATCACATCCTCAACTGCGACATCACATCTTCCCCTGTGACATCACATCCTCCTCTGTAACATCACATCCCCCTCTGTGACATCACATCTCTCCTATGACATCACATCCTCCTCTGTGACATCACAGATCTCCTGTGACATCGCATCCTCCTCTGTGACATCCCAACCTCCTCTGTGACATCACAGCTCTCCTATGTCATCACATCCTCCTTGTGACATCGCATGTCTCCTATGACATCACATCCTGCCTGTGACTTCACATCCACCTCTCTACATCACATCCTCCTCTGTGACATCACAGCTCTCCTGTGACATCATAGCTCTAGTGTGACGTCACATCCTTTCTCTGACATCACATCTTCCTCTGAGACATCACATCCTCCCTGCAACATCACAGCTCTCTATGACATCACATCCTCCTCTATGACATCATATCCCCTTCTGTGACATCGCCTGTCTCCTATGACGTCACATCCTCCTCTGTGACATCACATCCTCCTCTGTGACATCACAGCTCTACTATGACATCACAGCTCTACTGTGATATCACATCCTTTCTATGACATCACATCCTCCTTTGTGACATCACATCCTTCTCTGTGACATTGCAGCTCCCGGTGACATCACATCCTCCTTTATGACATCACATCCTCCTCTGTGACATCGCATGTCTCCTATGACATCACATCCTCTCCTGTGACATCACATCCTCCTCTGTGACATGACAGCTCCACTGTGACATCACATCCTCCTCTGTGACATCCCAACCTCCTCTGTGACATCACAGATCTCCTATGTCATCACATCCCCCTCTGTGACATCGCATGTCTCCTATGACATCACATCCTCCTCTGTGACATCACAGCTCTCCTGTGACATCACACCCTTCTCTGTGACATTGCAGCTCCCTGTGACATCACATCCTCCTCTGTGACATCACATCCTCCTCTGTGACATGGCATGTCTCCGATGACATCACATCCTTGTCTCAGACATCACATGTCCCCTATGACATCACATCCTCCTCTGTGACATCACATCTTCCCCTCTGACATCATATCCTCCTCTGTGACATCACATCCCCCTCTGTGACATCATATGTCTCCTATGACATCACATCTTCCTCTGTGACATCACAGCTCCTCTGTGCCATCACAGCTCTCCTGTGACATCACATCCTTTCTGTGATATAACATCCTCCTCTGTGACATCGCATGTCTCCTATGCCATCACATCCTCCTCTGTGAAATCACAGATTCCTCGTGACATCACATCCTTCTCTGTGACTTCACATCCACCTCCGGACATCCCATCCCCCTCTGTGACTCACATGTCTCCTATGATGTCACACCCTCCTCAGTGAAATCACAGATTCCTCGTCACATCACATCCTTCTCTGTGACATCACATTCTCCTCTGGACATCACATCCTCCTATGTGACATCCCAACCTCCCCCGTGACATCACATCCTCCTCTGTAACACCACAGCTCTCCTGTTACATCATATCCTCCTCTGTGACATCACAGCTCTCCTTTGACATCATAGTTCTAGTGTGACAACACATCCTTTCTGTGACATCACATCCTCCCTGCAACATCACAGCTCTCTATGACATCACATCCTCCTCTGTGACATCACATCCTCCTCTGTGGCATCACAGCTCTCCTATGACATCACAGCTCTACTGTGATATCACATCCTTTCTATGACATCACATCTTCCTCTGTGACATCACATCCTTCTTTGTGACATCACATCCTTCTCTGTGACATTGCAGCTCCCTGTGACATCACATCCTCCTTTGTGACATCACATCCTCCTCTGTGACATCATATCTTCTCCTGTGACATCATACCCTCCTCTGTGACATCGCATCCCCCTCTGTGACATCGCATGTCTCCTATGACATCACATCCTCCTCTGTGACATCACAGCTTCCCTGTGACATCACATCCTTCTCTGTTACATTGCAGCTCTCTGTGACATCACATCCTCCTCTGTGACATCACTTCCCCATCTGTGCCATCACATGTCTCCTATGACATCACATCCTCCTCTGTGACATCACATCCTCCTCTGTGACATCACAGCTCCACTGTGACATCACATCCTCCTCTGTGACATCACATCCCCCTCTGTGACATCACAGCTCTCCTGTGACTTCACATCCTCCTCTGTGACATCACTGCTCTCCTATGACATCACAGCTCTACTGTGACATCGCATCCTCTCCTGTGACATCATATCCTCCTCCATGACATCAAATGCTTCTCTGTGACATCACATGTCTCCTATGACATCACATCCTCCCTGTGACTTCACATCCACCTCTGGACATCAGAACCTCCTGTGTGACATCATGACACCCCCTGTGACATCGCATGTCTCCTATGACATCACATCCTCCACTGTGACATCACCGATCCCCTGTGACAACACATCCTTCTCTGTGACATTGCATGTCTCCTATGACATCACATCCTTCTCTGTGACATCACAGCCCTCCTGTGACATCACATCCTCCTCTGTGACATCACATCCTCCTCTGTGACATCGCATGTCTCCTATGACAACACATCCTTGTCTCAGACATCACATGTCTCTCCTCACATCCTCCTCTGTGACATCACAGCTCCCCTGTGACATCACATCCTTACTGTGACATCACATCCTCCTCTGTGACATCCTAACCTCCTCTGTGACATCACAGCTCTCCTATGTCATCACATCCTCCTTATGCCATCACACCCTCCTCTGTGACATCGCATGTCTCCTATGACATCACATTGTCCTCTGTAACATCACAGCTCTCCTGTGACATCATATCCTTCTCTGTTACATTGCAGCTCTCTGTGACATCACACCCTCCTCTGTGACATCACAGCTCTCCTGTGACATCACATCCTTCTCTGTTACATTGCAGCTCCATGTGACATCACATCCTCCTCTGTGACAACACATCCTCCTCTGTGACATCGCATGTCTCGTATGACATCACATCCTCCTCTGTGACATCACAGCTCTCCTGTGACATCACATCCTTTCTGTGACATAACATCCTCCTCTGTGACATCGCATATCTCCTATGACTTCACATCCTTGTCTCAGACATCACGTGTCTCCTATGGCGTCACATCCACCTCTGTGACATCACATCCTGTCTGTGACATCACATCCTCCTCTGTGACATCACATCCTCCTCTGTGACATCACATCCTCTTCTGCGACATCACATGTCTCCTATGACATCACCTTCTCTCTGTGTCATCACATCCTCCTCTGTGACATTAAAGCTCTCCTGTCACATCACATCCTCCCTGTGACTTCATATCCACCTCTGTGACATCACATCCTCCTCTGTAACACCACTGCTCTCCTGTGACATCACATCCTCTTCTGTGACATCACAGCTCTCTTGTGACATCATAGCTCTAGTGTGACTTCACATCCTTTCTGTGACATCACATCTTCTCCTGTGACATCATATCCTCCTCTGTGACATCACATCCCCCTCTGTGACATCGCATGTCTCCTATGACATCACATCCACCTCTGTGACATCACAGCTCCCCTGTGACATCGCATCCACCTCTGGACATCACATCCTCCTATGTGATGTCACATGTCTCCTATGACATCATGTCCCCCTCTGTGACATCACACGCTCCTCTGTGATATCACAGCTTCCTGTGACATCACATCCTCCTCTTTGACATCATATCTTCCCTTGTGGCATCACATCATCTTCCGTGACATCACATCCTCCTCTGTGACATCTGAGCTCTCTTATGACATCACAGCTCTACTGTGACATCGCATCCTTCCTGTGACATCACATCCTCCTCTGTGAGATCACATCCTCCTCTGTGGCATCACAGCTCTCCTATGACATCACAGCTCTACTGTGACATCACATCCTTTCTGTTACATCAGATCTTCCTCTGTGACATCACATCCTCCTCTGTGACATCGCATGTCTCCTATGACGTCACATCCTCCCTGTGACATCACATCCACCTCTGGACATCACATCCTCCTCTGTGACATCACATCCCCCTCTGTGACATCGCATGTCTCCCATGACATCACATCCTCCTCTGTGACATCACATCCCCCTCTGTGACATCGCATGTCTCCTATGACATCACGTCCTCCTCTGTGACATCACACCCTTTACTGTGACATCACAGCTCCCCTGTGACATCAATCACATCCTCCCTGTGACATCACATCCTCCTTTGTGACATCACATTCTCCTCTGTCAGACAGCATGTCTCCTATGTCATCACAGCTCTCTGTGACATCACAGCTCCCTTGTGACATCACATCGTTTTCTGTGACATCGCATGTCTCCTATGACATCACATCCTCCTCTGTGACATCACATCCTCCTCTCTGACATCACAGCTCTTTTGTGACATCACATCCTCCTGCTCTGTGACATCACAGCTCCCTGTGACATCACATCCTCCTCCGTGGCATCACAGCTGTCCTATGTCATCACATCCTCCTTGTGTCATAGCATGTCTCCTGTGACATAACATCCTCCTCTTTGCCATCAAATCCTCCTCTGTGACATCACATCCCTCTCTGTGACATCGCATGTCTCCTATGATATCACATCCTCCTCTGGACATCAGTTCCTCTGTCGTCACATGTTTCCTATGAAATCACATCCTCCTCTGTGACATTATAGCTTCTCTGGGACATCTCATCCTCCTCTGTGACATCACATGTCTCCTATGACATCACATCCTCCTCTGTGACATCACAGCTCTCTTATGACATCACATCGTCTTTGACATCACCTCTCCTATGACATCACATCCTCCTTGTGACATCACATCCTCTCCTGTGATATCACATCTCCCCTGTTACATCACTGCTCCCCTGTGACATCACATCCTTCACATTTCTTTTTATAGATTTACACCCTAAATTGCTGTTTTTCAATGTTTTTTTTTCCAAAATGCTTTTAAATCTTTGCATGTTTATGTGTTCTCTTATATAAAAATCATCCATAATGAATCCCGATACGTGTGTCATTTGATGTGGTCACTTTTCTGTGTTAAGTTCCCTGCAATACACTCTCCTTAAAATATGACAGCTGATCCATTTGGAAACTCACCAAAGGACAGGTGAGCTTCGTTTCTAGTTTTGTTCATTATCTCCTAAGATTTGATATTCAGGGACTGAAACATTATGGTCTCTCCTTCTGTCCTGATCTGTCTCCTCTAAGCCCTCCTTTTCCTGTTCCCATGGCTTCCACTACCTTGTTAGCTTGTCATCCCCCCCAGCTTTACACCCCCAAATAACACATGTTTCCTCTCCCCCTGTGAGCCATCACTACTTTTCTCTCAACCCTCTTCCATCCAAGCCAGCAGCTCTTCCCTGCCAGTGCTGCTGCCTGGAGAACCAGAAATCCTGGGCTGTCCTTTGCCTGTTGACAAACAAAGCAGTGGCTTCTTCCCCTGGGGACTGAAAGTGTCACCTCCCCCAGACTGGGGCCTGGAATTCCAACCACATTCCTGACCCTGGGTTTCACAGTCACCCATCAGTTTGGGGGAGGGGAAAAGAAAAAAGGTCAAGAGATTAGAGCAGCAAGTAAACTGGGGCTACCTGTACCTTCATTTTCTCAAGCTGTTCTGGAGAAATAAATAAAAATAAAACTATGGGGGGGGGGAAGATAAAGCAAGTATCAGTTCACTGAATTTGATCAGGGAATAAAGAAGAAGAACATGCCTGAAAACACACATCTGCACTAACTTATCAAACTGTACAGTGCAAAATCTGACCCCAAGGAGTCTGTACAAAACAGTGGGAATGGAATCAGAGAGGGGAAGGAAAAAATCAGCAGTGCCTGTCCCAGTCAAGGGGCATCACTGAGCAGCACCTACATTTCCATGGCTCTCTGAGCAGGTCATTTTTCCTGTGTGCCAAACAGCACATCTGGAAGCTTCTTCCCATTGCAATACTAGAGACATTTCAGGGCATCTGAACAACCAGATTCTTAAAGCACAACTACCTCAAGGCAAGGGAAGAAGTGAGATTCAGTGGCACTTGGCAGAAGCTGCCCAGTGCATTGTGTCAAATGGGTATTTACCAAAAGGAGCAACAAGCTCCAGACATCAGGGAAAGAGCCAGATGATGGAAGGGTGTTAGCTGCTGAGAATTTCTTTGGGAAGAAGTAGACTGTTAACTTGAGATAGAAATTTGCAGTATACCATGGAAACTTATTCAAAGTCCAGCTGGAAAATACCTTCTTGTTAAAAGTGTGAAATAAATCCTAAAGTGTCATCAACTATGTGATTTCTCTTTATTCCCAATCACTAATTAAACAAACATAACTCAGAAGTGATCTCACTCTGTGCTCCAGTGAGATTAACATTAGAACAATATTGTCACTGTCTCCTGGTCTCTTGTGCTCCTCACTGGAAGGCACTTGGTGCACCCCTGGATATCCTGCTAATGAGGTAAATAACTAACCCTTCTAAAGTTCCAGATTTTCCTCACCTGTTTGTACACAGTTGGACAAACTGAACCAAGTTATTACAAGTTATTACTTGAAAGTCACCTGCTGTATTTAGCATTAATTACTCCTTGTTTTGATCGTAGAGGAAAAAAGCTCACACAACACAATCTCTGTGGGCCCAACAGAGAAAACATCCCCAGGGTCTTGTTAGAGCACAAACCTGAAAAAAAGGGATGAGAGAATCACAGAATCATCAACATTGGAAGAGACCTTCCAGATCTTCTAGTCCAACTGTCAACCCAGCACCACCAGAATCACCCCTAAACCCCCTCCCAAACCACTACATCCAGATGCCACCAGAATGCTTCCAGAGACTCCACCACCTGCCTGGGCTACTTGTTCCAATGCATCAACACTCTCTCAGTGGAAAAAGGGTTTTTGAATATCTAATATGAACCTTGCCAGATGCAATTTAAGGCCGTTTCATCTCTTCCTGTCACTAAAGGCTTTGCAGAAGAGACCAACCCCGACCCCACTAAAAACCTCCTTTCAGGTCATTGCAGAGAGCAATGAGGTCCCCCCTGAGCCTCCCCTTCTCCAGACTCAACCAGCCCAGTTCCCTCAGCCGTCCCTCAGCAGACATGTTTTCCAGAGCCTTCCCCAGCTCCGTTCCCTTCTCTGGACACACTCCAGCCCCTCAAGGGCCTTTTGGCACTGAGGGGCCAGAACTGGACACAGCACTCCAGGTGGGGCCTTCCCAGTGCCCAGCACAGAGGGGCAATCAGTTCTCTGCTCCTGCTGGCCACACTCTTCTCCACAAAGGCCACAATGCCCTTGGCCTTCTTGCCCCCCTGGGCACACTCTGCCTCATATCCAGTCTCTGTCAAGCAGCACCCCCAAGTCCCTTCCTGCTGAGCAGCTCTCCAGCCCCTCTGCCCCCAGCCTGGAACGTTCCAGGGGGTTGTTGGGAGCCAAGGGCAGGCCCTGACACTTGGCCTTATTGATCCAGCCTGTCCAGATCCCTCTGCAGAGCCTTCCTGCCCTCCAGCACATCCACACTCACACCCAGCTCAGTCAGTCTCCCAAACAGGACAAAGTCTGACCACCAGCAGTCCAGGCTGTCAGTTCTGCTGCCCCCTCCTTCCTCTACCTACAGTGGAAAACTCCATCATTTTGGGGTCTCTGTGCCCGTCAGCTCCGACCCCCACATCCCCCACCAGTCCCAGAATCATGGAATGGTTTGGGTTGGAAGGGACCTTAAAGAGCATCTCAGTCCAGCCCCTTGCCATGGGCAGGGACACCTTCCACTAGACTCAGAGCTCACAGCCCCATCCAACCTGGCCGTGAACACTTCCAGGGTTGGGGCAGCCAGAACTTCTCTGAGAAACCTGTGCCAGGTTCTCTCTACCATCACAGTCCAGAAATTCTTCCTAATATCCCATCTAACCCTTCCCTTTCTCAGTGTGAAGCCATTCCCCTCGTCCTGTCACTCCAGGCCCTTGTAAATAGTCTCTCTCCATCTTTCTTGTTGGCTCCCTTCAGGCACTGCAAGGCCACAATTAGGTCACCCCAAAGCCTTCTCTACTCCAGGCTGAAAAATCCCAATTCTCTCAGCCTTTCCTCACAGCAGAGCTGCTCCATCCCTCTGATCCCCTTGGTGTTCCCCTCTGGACTCGCTCCAGCAGGTCCATGTCCTTCCTGTGCTGGAGCCCAGAGCTGGAGGCAGCTCTGCAGGGGTGACAACATTACAGCCCTGTGTGTTCCAGCAAGGACACTGTGGAACCTCCTGGAGTAAAGGGGCCATTGTGACACTGCAGGGCCTTCTGGAGCCAAAGGAACCCTGGGACACTGTGGAATCTCATGGAATGAAGGGGAGCATTGTGACAATGTGAAAAGTCAAGGAATTAAGAGGCCACTGTGACACTGCAAGGCCTCATGGAACCAAAGGAACCCTGGGAGACTGTGGAAACTCATGGAATCGAGGGGCCATTGTGACACTGTGAAACTTCATGGAACCAACAGGCCACTGTGACACTGCAGGGCTCAGGGAACCAAAGGATTCCTGGGACACTGTGGAATCTCATGGAACCAAGGGGCCACTGGGATATGTGGGGCCTCCTAGAACCAAAGGAGTCCTGAGACATTTTGCAAACTCATGGAATCAAGGGTCCATTATCACACTACAGAGCCTTACGAAGCCAAATGGACCCTGTGACTCTGTGGAACCTCATGGAATCCAGTGGCCATTCCCACACTGTAAAACCTCATGGATACTGTCAGGTTCCCATTATTAAAAGACATCTCTGCCCAAATTTAGCTGTAAAGGAGACCATGTGCCAAAGTCAGCAGTCCAGGTTTGACTTAACAGTAAATAGGAGGGAGAGAGAGAGAAAGAAATGGAAAGAGAGAGAAGAAAGGGGTGGTGGGAAGCCAGTGAGAGAGAGACAGAGATGAAGTAAATGTATCACCCCATGGAGATCCCTGAGGCTCCCACTGGTCCTTCTTCACCCTGCTCTGCTCGGTGGAGGGTCCCCAAGTTGTGCTTCTGGGCTATCACTTTTATACAGCCCAAGCCCCGGGTATTCAGGGGGGTAGATGCTGTTCTCACAGCTTGGGCTGGCACGTGGACAAGGACTTGCTTCCTTTCCCACAGTTTGCCACGGTGGGAGTTTTCCCGGTGTGCTTCCAGTCTGCAGGTGGAATCTTTGTCTGGATGGGTTCCCCAGACCTGCCTTACCAGCCCTGGCTTCCTGTTGGGGCTGTCTGCTCTTTCCCACACTCTGCACAGTGCAATTCTGTCCTGGGGGCTACTTCCAAAGCTTCACCTCCCTTTAGGCCTTGGAATTAAAGGCCTTCCTGTTTGCCACCAGTGCTTATGTCTTGTGGTGCCTTATGGGATTTTCCTGCTTAGACAGTGTTTTGAGACAGTTCATTGTGCCCTTCAAGTCCTTCCATGTGCACACACACCCCACTCTCACCAGTGTCTGGCCCTCCAAAGAACACCAGCCCTGATGATTTGTAGCTCCCGCTCCAGTGGTTGGCACTTGGAGCTCCCTCCGTACCCAGAGCTCAGAGCACCCTTGTGCCAGAAAGTTTAAAGAGATTGTGCCTCATTCTGCCAAGACAACCCTTGGAAAAAAGTGTCCCTCTGTGTTTCCTGGGATAAGAGCACTCTATTGTCACCTTCCAAAACTTTGGAGAGGTCCCAGAGATCTCCCAGGAAGGAATTTGGGGCCTCAAGCCCGTGACCCGTATATAGAGGCTGAGGACTCAGGGGTCAGTGGAGGACAGTAGAGGAGTAGCCTGAGAGGTCTGGAAGGGGGGTGTCAGAGCTGGTGGAGCTTTTCTTCCTGTCAGAAAACAGCCTAAGAAAGAACTAGTGCCACCAAGGGCAGCTGGGGTGGCCTAGACTGGTGACAAGAATAAGAAATTTGCCTCCAAGGCCAGTGTTGTGGTGCAATATGTCACAAAGGAGTCTGGATGAGGCCAAGGCTTTGTGTGTGCAGGAAGAGCCAGGGAGGACGCAGAGATGTCAGTGCAGGAAGGTGCCAGCCAGGTGGGGCAGCCGGGGGGATGACGACAGCCTGCAGGGAAAGGGGCAGGGCATGGACACCGTAGGACAGCCTGGGCTGGAGAGGAGACAGGGAGGGGGAGAAGCTGAAAGGCCCTGCCAGAGCCACCTTCTGCAGGCCTTTGGCCATGGCTGCTGTCTGTGCCCCTGATGCCAGGAGGAGGGGAGTGCCCCTTGCAGCCCTGGGGCCTCATGGCCTCCTTGTCCCTGCTCAGCAACCTGGCAGGTGCCACCCCATGGACCTGCCCTTGGCATTGCACATCCCACATCCCAGTGCCCCAGGAAGAGCCCTGAGGAATGAGGCAGGGACAGGATCTGCCTTCCCAGGGGCTGGGGGTCAGGGCTTGGCCTGTTAGATTAAGGAAACAAGTCAAGGTTTCTTCAGCATCAGAGCCACCTTCCCCTTGCTTGTCCATCCTTGTCATCACTGTCTGCAGATTTCTTCTCTAACTGGAACCTGGGGACACATTCTCAGTTGTGTCCCTCAGTGAGACTCATTAGCACTACAAGAAACTTTAGTGTTTCAATCTCACTTTGACTTCCTGAAAGGTTGTTTGAACTTCCTCTCAGGGCCTGAGTCTCATGTAAACAACATCAAACCCCCCCGGGGGTCATGAAATGCCTGGGGCTGTTGCTGTGCTGCTGAGCTGGGCTGGGCTCCTGGCACACAGGGAGCTCCTGGCAAGCAAGAAGAGCTTCAAAGAGACAGCTCTGCTGGTGAACAGCTCCTCTGCACAACCCAGCAGGGCTGAGGGTACTGCCAGGCCAGCTCAGGGACACCAGCAGGGCACACACAGAGCTTCAAGGGGCTCAGCACTGGCAGGATGGCTGAGAGCTCCCTGCAGGAGGAATCTTGGCAGGGCTGCACATGGTGAGTCTGTGGCTGCAGGGCAGTGCAGGGGCAGCTCCTGGAGGCATCTCCTAAAGCTGGCCCAGCCCCAGCTGATGGAATGGGGGAGCAGGGGCTGTTTTGGGGCAGTTTGGAAGAGCTGTGAAGCCGGGGGTGCAGCCAGGGGTGCCCAGGGCTGTGGGGCAGAGCAGGGTCCTGCAGCCCAGGGCGCTGTGCTGGGCAGGGACTCTGCTGCCTGCCAGGGGCAGCTCTCAGCCGGCCCGGGGAGCTGCTGCCAGGGCTGAGGCACAAGGGCTGTGGGCAAGGAGCAAACCTGGCAGCTGAGGCAGGATCTTTTCCATGTCTCTCTGTTGCAGGGTCAGACCTGCTCACAGCTCCACACCACTACACCATATTGAATGGAGAATTTTTAGCAAAGCTCACAAAAGACAGGGGCTACAGGAAAGGAATTAGTGTTGAGGTGTGTTTCCTGCTCAGGCATTGTAGCAGAGACATTGTTCTCTCAGGTCAGGAGGCTGCACTGAAATTCAAACTCTTTTACTCTCAGAGATGAATATTTCAGGCAGGATCAGAAATGAGCACAGGATCCTGGGCAGTGCTGAGCCTTCCCTTGGGGGTGGGCACTCTCCTGTGCCAGCCCTTGGCTTCTCTGCAGGAGGGCTCCTGTCCTGCTCTGTCCAGCACAGCTGCACCTCTGGGCTGGCACAGGGGACACTTCCCAGAGCTGCCCTTTCCAGCAGTGCTGCCCTGCTCTCAGCACAGATCTTGGTGGGGTTTTTAAAGAGGAATCTGTGTGTGAGGTCATCTTCAAGGCAGCAAGAGGGAAAGTGCAGGGCAGATGGGAAACAGGCTGAGAGACACTGCAGCTCTCCTGGCTCTGCAATAAGCAATGGAGAGCTCAGCCCTTCTGCCTGTCCTGGCTCAACACTCTTCAGATTTGTCATCAGAAAAATTTGCCCCTAAAGAAACACCCCTGAGATGTTATGATTGTAACCAAAAAACTCAGTCAAAATTATTTTAAGGATACACTGTGCCTCTCTCCTGCAACCCAAAGTGCTCCAAGACAACAGTACAGGAATTGAACTTTTCCATCAAAGCTGGGTTCCATGTGACATCCCCTGGGATCATGAGAGCTGTCCCAAACCAGCTCCATGTCTGCACTGCAGCAGAGCAAAGCTGAGTCCTTGGCAGCACATGGGCAGAGCTCCTGCTCCTCACAGCACCCTCAGAGAGCACAAACCAGAGAAAAGAAAGGCCTTGACTTGGAGGGGATTTCCCTGACAACTGCCCTGGCTTTGCTGAGAGGGGGCTGCCTTAATTATTCCCTGTGCTTTCCTTTTCTGAACAGATCCTGTCCTAAGGAACAGCAAATGTGCAACAGCAGCTCCATGGCCCAGTTCCTCCTCCTGGCATTGGCAGACAGGCGGGAGCTGCAGCTCCTGCACTTCTGGCTCTTCCTGGCCATCTCCCTGGCTGCCCTCCTGGCCAACGGCCTCATCCTCAGCGCCGTAGCCTGCGACCACCACCTGCACACCCCCATGGGCTTCTTCCTGCTCAACCTCTCCCTCACAGACCTGGGCTGCATCTGCACCACTGTCCCCAAAGCCATGCACAATTCCCTCTGGGACACCACAACCATCTCCTACATGGGATGTGCTGCACAGCTCTTTTTCTTTCTGTTCTTCATGTCAACAGAGTATTTCCTCCTCACCATCATGTGCTACGACCGCTACGTTGCCATCTGCAAACCCCTGCACTACGGGACCCTCCTGGGCAGCAGAGCTTGTGCCCACATGGCAGCAGCTGCCTGGGCCACTGGCTTTCTCACTGCTCTGCTGCACACAGCCAATACATTTTCCCTGCCCCTGTGCCAGGGCAATGCCCTGGGCCAGTTCTTCTGTGAAATCCCACACATCCTCAAGCTCTCCTGCTCACACTCAGGCTACCTCAGGGAAATTGGGCTCATTGGGGTTGGTGCCTGTATAGTGTTCTGTTGTTTTGTTTTCATTGTTTTCTCCTATGTGCAGATCTTCAGGGCTGTGCTGAGGATCCCCTCTCAGCAGGGAAGGCACAAAGCCTTTTCCACGTGCCTCCCTCACCTGGCTGTGGTCTCCCTGTTACTCAGCACTGGTGTATTTTCCCAGCTCAAGCCCCCCTCCATCTCCTCCCCATCCCTGGATCTGGCACTATCAGTTCTGTACTCAGTGGTTCCTCCAGCACTGAACCCCTTCATCTACAGTCTGAGGAACCAGGACCTTAAGGATGCCCTGAGGAAACTCATAACTGGGTGTTTTTCAGAAGCAATAAACTCTTTTTCTTTTGCATGTTATGGACCACATTAAAGGCCAGTCCTGTTCTGTGCTTCATTAAAGGCCCATGACAGCTTCTCTATTTTTTGCTCCTGGTAGGGCTGTTATTTTTTGTAAGAATTTCTTCATACCAAAAAATCTTTATATATATATATCTTTATATATATATATATAAAACCCCACCATTTTCAATTCAGTGTTTGCCTTTCTAGCCTGGCCCAGAGGCTGTACAAATTGTACTCACTGTGTGCTTAAACCAAATAAAGAACTCTGCCTTGACTTGTTTGCCTGACATCTTTCCTCTCTGACTTCTCTGCAGCTGCAGGGTCGGGGCCTCTGTGCAGAGCTGGGCCAGAAAAGAGTCCCAGCAGAGCAGCACTGCCAGGGAGCAGCAGCCCTTCTCCTGCCTGGCCTCCTCTCCCTTCCCTTCCACACTGTCCTGCAGAGTCCTGTGTTGTCGGAGGCCTCAGTGCTCTGGCAGTCGGTGCCAGTCCTGCTGCAGGACTGTCCAGGGACTGCAGGCAGGGACAGCCACGGGCACTGCTGGCACAGAGCTGACCTCTGCAGCAGCACTGCCATCCTGCAGGGGCATCTCCTCAGGCCAGGGCCTCAAAGCTTCCATCTGCTTTCCACTTTGCTCTCCAGGATGTGCCCAACACAACGCCCTGCAGAGGAAAACAGCAGTGACCAGCACAAGGGTGGCAGTGCTCAGGGTGGGGGCACCCAGCAGTGCCCTGGCACAGCCAGCGCCGCTCCCAGCACTGGCCTCTCACCCCAGGCCATTGGGCTTGTTCTTCCCTCCAAGGAGGGACAGCAAATGACCAGCTCAGGAGTCCATGTTTGCACTGCATGCACAAGACATGCCCCTGTGTCACGGCTTGGGGCTGGGGGGTGGAAGGCTCAGACAAAGTTGATGGCAGAAGCCGTCTCATTGAGCTACGAGGTGCAGAAAGGACCCCCTTGCTTTCTAAATTTGTCCTGTAGGTTTTAGTAATGGCAAATCAGAAATATTTCTATGAAATGAAATGAATTATTTATTATGATAAATGAACAGACAATTGATCAGACAAGAGAACAGAGGAAAAACATTAAACAGAATTATTTACTGCACAATATAAAAGCCAAAACCTCCTAGTAGTACAGTGTAAGATAGGACAGTGCAGTCTATCAAAGTCATTCTATTAAAGCAATTGGATCAAAGCCAGCAAAAAGAAACAATCCTGAAGCAGAGATTGAGGTAACTCACCCCACAACGACAGGGGGCAGTTCTCTTTCTTTCACTTAACCCCTGGGCAGTGACCATGAAGAGCTGTCCCTGCTTCATGGCAGAAGCTCCACACACTTCAAGGAAGTCTGGGGAAGAATCTGCCACATGAAAGTTGGATGGGGCTTTTATAGTTATCAAGGGTTTGACTGCCAGACTGCAGGCCAGGGAGCAGCTTCTCTGTCAAATCCTGCTTCAGAAAGCAGGATGTGTGTTTGAAGTTTCAGGAAGCATTTTGGGTTTAGCATAATTCAACATTAAAAACAGCACCTTGACACCAGCAATAACTCTCCACAGAGAGCTTAAATTTTTTGTATTCTTTGACCATTTTTTAGATATTTTCAGAGCAGAGCATTCTGCCAGAAACGGCCTCTTGATTCCATGAGGTTGCAAAAACTCTCAGAGTCCCTTTGGTTCCATGAGGCCTCTCAGTGTCACAACAGATCCTTGGTTCCATGAAGTTCTGGAGTGTCACAATGGCCCTGATGATTTCATGAGTTTCCACTACTTCTCCAGGATTCCTTTGGTTCCATGAGGCCCTGCAGTGTCACAATGGCTCCTTGATTCCATGAGGTTCCACAGTTTCTCTTGGATCCTTTGGTTCCTTGACCCTGCAGTGTCACAATGGCTCCTTGATTCCACCATGTTCCAAAATATCCCAGGGTTCCCTTGGCTCCAAGAGGCTCCCCAGTGTCCCACCGGCCCCTGGATTCCAGGAGGCCCTGCAGTGTCCCAATGGCCACTCGGTTCCATGAGCCACAGCGGCTGCCGCCGGCGTCTGTGCCCGGAGCCGCCGCTCCCACGGGGCTGCCGCACTCACCGCCGGGGTTGCCGCTCGCGCAGCCGCCGCTCTGCCCCGGCTGCACCGGGACCCGGCACCGCCTCGGGCCTGCGCTGCCGCCTCAGCGGCCACAGGGACACAGGGATGGGGGACCTTTGCTCTGCCACTGATGGAGCCTGGCTTTGTTCTGCTTGGCTCTGGGCTTTAGGAAAGCTGCTGTTCATTTTCATGCTCCACTGGAACACCTCGTGAATTCCAAAGGTTTCCTAATCCAGGGGGAGGGGTTTCTATGGCATTGGAGGTGCCGCCCCTCGGGACACATTGTCAATAAACCATCCAGCTGACTGGGATGGGTGTAAGAGCTGGGGAACACAGGATAATCAGTCATCCCATGAAAGCCTTGGAACATTCCCTGCCTGAATCGCAGCACAAATGGAACAGTTTGGATACAAACCCCCAATATTTTGGAAACTCCAGTCATTCCTGACACCAGGATGGAAATTCAGCATGTGATAAACAAAGTCTCGAGTTTCTATAAATTTCGAATAATAGTTTATTATATGGTAAAAGCAAGCAGCCGGCTGGGTGACAGAAATGGGACCAGTTTCCCAAATCTGCACACCCCTACTACAGGGTACATTTAGTATTTATCTTAGCTACTTCATGCATATTAATTATATCATATACATATACATTCTACAGGTTTTTGCTAAGTATTTAATATATTGGTTTTCTTACAACTAAAGCTAAAAGGGTTATCTCTACAACCAGTCATAATTCATGCATTCTTGGACGAACAGGCACCTAAAGATTTAAAGTTCTACTATATTTTATCCTTAGGATAGTAAGGAGGTTTTAGGCCTCTTGACCTTGTGAGGGTCTGTTTTATTTCTTTATGGGGGTGTAATTAAGTTTTACAATCCGTTTGTTTTATTTTGATGTAATCACCCATTTGTTCCACGAATCACAATTATTTATATATCACAATTAGATAACTAAAGCCAGACCCCTTGTGAGCCCACACCCAGCGGGGCTGAGGGAGGCCCTGGCAGCTCCCCAGCACCTCCCTCTCAGTGGGACACCTCTGGCAGCCTCTCCCAGCTCGGGAACCCTCCAGTTTGCAACACTCCAAAGAGCGGCGCTGATGCCCAGGACAATTCTGATCCCCCTCCACAAACACTCCTCCAGCTGGGACCCTTGTCTGGTGGCAAACACAAAGGGATTTGGGGGAGTGTTTCCCTGACAACAGGAGAATTTTGGAGAGGGACCTTTCCACAGCCAGCTCTTGATGTGTGCACACATCTCTGCCTGGGTGTGGGGGTGAATTGACTGTGGGGTGAATGTTGTTGTTGTGAATCTATAATTCAGTCGCTGTTAAAATTGTGGCAAATGCTGTTGAATCACTTGATAATTGTTCAATTGGTCAATGATTAAGGGCTACTAATGTCTTTTGCTCCCTTGTCTTTGGATCCAAATCCTTCGTGCCCTGACCCTCTTGCATCCCAAGGTTCTGTGTAAATAATTCTCTTTCATCAAAAAACATATATTTTTTGTGACTTCCACTTTAAAATCTTCCTCCATAGCTAAATACAAAACAGCTCTATTTAGTTGTTGACATCTTGAAGATATGAAGACAATTAAAGGAAAGGAAATAATTTGTTTTTCAGTGTTTTAAATGGTCCCACAGTGTGTTTGGAGCTGCATCAGCTGTCAGTCCAAGGTGGGCCATGTCAGAACTGGTGAGGCTGGGGGGTGAGGAGCAAGGTTGATCATCCAGGGTCAGTGTGGATCTCCTGAGGAGACACTCAGCATCAAGATCACTTGGAGAACACCTCTATCACCTCTCCTCTGAACTACAAAATATCCATCATTGAATTAAAGAAAAAAAGTTCAAATTTGGAAGACTTGTTTTGAAATTTTCTTTGAAGACAATTAAAGGAAGACAAAGAGATCCTGAGGGATTTCTGCATTTTAATGAGCCCCACGGTGTGTTTGCAGCCCAGCCCATGATCCTGAGGTACTGAGAGAAGACTGAAGCAGCTGCTCAGGAAGTCAGAAGCCAAACTGCAAGTGCCTTGAAGCATTGCTGGGCCCCACTGAGGGCAGGCACTGCCAAAGCCTCCCCAGGGACTCCTTGGAGCAGCTCCTTGGAGGCCAGGAGTGCAGGCAGACCAAGGCTCTGGGCAGGCCCCTGCAATGCTGAGCAAAGCCTGCCTTGGTTTTGTGGAGCACAAAGGCCAAGGGCTGAGCCCCAGGCCCTGGCCCAGCAGATCCTGTCCCTCCCGGCTGGCTCAGGGCTGTTTGGGGGGCACTGGGATGGGAGGGGGAGGAACAACAAAGGCCAAAACTGGGCAACCCCTGCCAGGCTGCTGAGGGAGGGGCGAGGCAGAACCCAAGGGCAGAACCTGCCAGGAAAGTTGCTTGTGGTGGCCTGAGTGGCAGAGGCAGCTGCCAGAGGCAAGGGGACAAAGGCCTGGGTGCCTTTGGGCCTTGCAGCCCTGCCAGAGCCCTTGGCCATCTCTCCTGCAGGCTGTCCTGCCCTGGCCCTGCTGCTGCTCTGGCCTTGCAGGCTGCACACACCCCTCCTGCTTTCCCACCCCCTCCCAGCAGCATTTCTAGACCCTCCCTGATGGCTCTGCACCAGCTCTGGCTGTTGCCATGGGCACTTGGCCTTCTTACCTTGGATCCTGAGCCCCTGTGCCACAGGACATCCCTGCCAGAGCCCAGGCCCTTCTCCTGGGGGTCACTGCAGAGCTGAGCAGATCCAGGTCACCTCCCATTCCTCTGCCAACCCCCTGGACCTGCTCTGGGCCCTCCAGGACCTTGCCCTGCTCCCAAGGGCTCTGGGGGGGGTTAATGGTCAGGGCTTGGGGTTCAGAGCTCAGAGTGGGGATTAGGCAGAACTTTGGGAGGTTTGTTGTTCTGCTGGCAGTGTCTGGTTCATGATTAGGGGGAAGAGCTTTTTGGGCTGGGTTAGGATTAAAGCTTGGCTTTTCATACTGGTAATACTGGTTTGGGAATGGGGTGGGCATTAGAGTATAAATAAGAGTTTGGAGTTCTGGGTTTGGGCTTTGCCTTCGAGGTCCAGTTGAGGTTGGGATTAGAGCAGTGGATTCCTCTCAGTGAGAGGAGCAGCGATTTTAGGTAGTATTGGGACTTGAGGTTACAACTTCCCAGGGCCTGTCCCTGCCTGTGCTCCAAGGGCTTCCACTCCCCAGGACTGTGCTCAGAGAGCACTCAGGCCTCACAGCGAGAAAGGGGCTCAGGAGGACAGTGTGGGAGTGGCAAGAGAGCAGCTCTGCAAAGACCAAGCCCTGCTGCTCCCTGGCAGTGCTGCTGGGCTGGGATTATTGTCCCCTTCCCCTTTGCAAATAGACCCTGTCCTGCAGTGTGCTGTCCTTTAGGAACATCTGAGAAGAAGGGCCTTGGACAAAGAAGGCACTGCAGGGTCCTTTATTTTGTTTAAATACTTAGAGAGAACAATTCATCATTTATACATCTCTGGGTCAAATTCAGTGGGTAGACACTAAATTAGAAGGCAGATGCATCATAAAATTTAATTGCACAGAACATTATTGCAAGAAGTAGCCGATGACCTGCAAGAAAAACCTGAGCAGGAAGGCTGGGCCATTAAGGAGTCCCCTTCTGAATGCTACACACCAGAAACTGACACTTTATTGCTCCTGAAAAGCATCCAGTCATCATTTTTCTCAGGGCATCCTTGAGCTCCTGGTTCCTGAGGCTGTAGATGAAGGGGTTCACTGCTTGAGGCACCACAGAATACAGAACTGATAGTGCCAGATCCAGGGATGGGGAGGAGATGGAGGGGGGCTTCAGGTAGGCAAATGTGCCAGTGCTGACAAACAGGGAGACCATGGCCAGGTGAGGGAGGCACGTGGAAAAGGCGTTGTGCCGTCCCTGCTCAGAGGGGATCCTCAGCACAGCCCTGAAGATCTGCACATAGGAGAAAACAATGAAAACAAAACAACCAAACACTAAACAGGCAGTAACCCCAATGAGCCCAGTTTCCCTGAGGTAGCCTGAGTGTGAGCAGGAGAGCTTGAGGATGGGGGGGATTTCACAGAAGAACTGGCCCAGGGCATTGCCCTGGCACAGGGGCAGGGAAAATGTATTGGCTGTGTGCAGCAGAGCAGTGAGAAAGGCAGTGGCCCAGGCAGCTGCTGCCATGTGGGCACAAGCTCTGCTGCCCAGGAGGGTCCCGTAGTGCAGGGGTTTGCAGATGGCAACGTAGCGGTCGTAGCACATGGTGGTGAGGAGGGAAAACTCTGCAAACATGAAGAACAGAAAGAAAAAACCCTGTGCGGCACATCCCTTGTAGGAGATGGTTGTGGTGCCCCAGGGGGAATTGTGCATGGCTTTGGGGACAGTGGTGCAGATGCAGCCCAGGTCTGTGAGGGAGAGGTTGAGCAGGAAGAAGCCCATGGGGGTGTGCAGGTGGTGGTCGCAGGCTACGGCGCTGAGGATGAGGCCATTGGCCAGGAGGGCAGCCAGGGAGATGGCCAGGAAGAGCCAGAAGTGCAGGAGCTGCAGCTCCCGCCTGTCTGCCAATGCCAGGAGGAGGAACTGGGCCATGGAGCTGCTGTTGGGCATTTTCTGCCTCTGGGTATTTGTTTCCAACACAGGAGAAGAAGACAATAAGAGGCCAGTTAGCATGGACTTATCTAAACAAAGTCAAAGCCGTATCCCACAGACACTCCCCATGTCACACACAGACAGCCTTTTGATTTGCTCTGAGATCTTCCTTCAGCTCCAGTGCTGGGTCCCTACTCAACAGCATTTTCACTGTCATAGCATCACTGTGCTATAGGGGTTTCACATCACAAGGAGATGTTATGGGACAGGTTTCCATCCTGGAGCGGAATTCACAGCTTGGAAGGAAACCTCAGGGAGACAGCCAAGTGTCCTTATGATGGCATTTGATTTAAGGGGACTCAGCTCCTTCCCCAGCACCACAGGCTGCACTGGTAGGGGTCATATTCCGTTTGCAGGTGCAAAAAGGACAGCAGACTAGTCCTGATGGGTCTAGCAGAGGTGATGCTGGTGCTGTCCACAGGCAGAGCAGTAGCTGAAAGAACATTAGGAAGCTCAAACAGACCTACTGAGCACTCACAGTTCAGATGTCTCAGGGACTTGGCAAAATTAATACTTTCTTAATGATTTATTCTTCCCATTCCTCAAGAGTAGGAAACTGGAAACAGTCTCAGGAAATTTCTTTAACCTTATAAAAATCTTTGTCTTGGAAATATTCTGGGAAGGAGCTGAAGCTCTGAGCATGTCCTCCTCCTCTACACTCCAGATACTCTCAGAGTTGCACTTACAGAATCTGTAGTTGGTGGGCAGTGCCAGTTTTACCAGATGACTCCAAAACCTGCAGTCTCATTGCCCTGCATGAACAGACTTCCTGTGCCAAGGTCTGTTAAAAATTCTGCCCCAGTGAGGTCGCAGCATCTTTCTACGTCTGACAGCCTTTAACTTCTCTCTGCCTCACTCCCCTGCCCTGGGTGCTGCAGGCAGTGCCCTCAGCCCTGCTGGGCTGTGCAGAGGAGCTGCTCCTGGGCAGAGCTGTCTCTCTGCAGTGCTGCCCGCTTGCCAGGAGCTCCCTGTGTGCCAGGAGCCCGGCCCAGCTCAGCAGCACAGCAACAGCCCCAGGCATTTCAGGACCCTCAGGGGGTTTGATGTTGTTTACATGAGACTCAGTCCCTGAGAGGAAGTTCAAACAACTTTTCAACAAGTCAAAGTGAGATTGAAACACTCAAGTTTCTTGTAGTGCTAATGAGTCTCACTGAGGGACACAACTGAGAACGTGTCCCCAGGTTCCAGTTAGAGAAGAAATCTGCAGACAGTGATGACAAGGATGGACAAGCAAGGGAAAGGTGGTTCTGATGCTGAAGAAACCTTGACTTGTTTTCTTATTCCAGCAGGCCAATCCCTGACCCGCAGCCCCTGGCAAGGCAGATCCTGTCCCTGCCTCATTCCTCAGGGCTCTTCCTGGGGCACTGGGATGTGGGATGTGCAATGCCAAGGGCAGGACCATGGGGTGGCACTTGACAGGCTCCTGAGCAGCTGCCAGCTCCCTTGTCCCACAGAGTCCTTGGAAATGGAGGGATTAAGGACACAGGACAGGCTGTGGGGACCAGTTGCAGGGCATGGTCAGGGATTTGGGGTGGTTGTGAGCCCAGGGCAGGACCCGGCACTTGGCCTTGTTGAACCTCCTCCAAGTGGCCTGGGCCCATGGATCCAGCCTGTGCAGATCCCTCTGCAGAGCCTTCCTGCCCTCCAGCACATCAACACTCCCCCCAGCTTGGTGTGCCCTGGGAACTGCCTGAGGCTGCACTCGATGCCCTTGTGCAGATCATTGAGAGAGAGATTGAAGTGCCCCGAGCCCAGTGCTGAGCCCTGGGAACACCCCTGGCTGGAACTCCATTGCCCACCACTCCTTGGGCCTGGCCATCCACACAGATGTTTGCCCAGTGATCAGATGCTGCAGAAGGTGTTTGATAAAGGTCCTGTAAGCCCAGAATACTGGAATGAGAGCAGATTTAGCTCTGTACAACAGACCATTTAATTAATTTTCTCTCTTTTCCTCCCTCTGTGGACGGAGGAAGGACTCACACAATCTGTGATTTACTGTGTGCAAAGGGCAAATATGGACAGAATCCGGGGCAGGGAGCGTTTGGAGGATCTTGGGATGTGTGCTTGACACAGAAGGGGTTTGCCATTGGTCTAAGACTATCTACTGTGCAAAGTGGACTTCAGTGCAGGCCATGTGGACTTAATATACAGCAGGGGAAGGATTTCTGGGTTTTTATTGAGCTGTGCCTTCCTCTGGTTTTGTTTGCTGGCAATAAATGAACATCCCTCTGTGTCTCAGGCAGCTCTTTCTCCAAGCTAAGCAGGTGGGAGTTGGTGCCAAGGAGCTGAAACCTGCAGGTCCAGCCTTGAGTGGAGGGAGCTCAGATTTGCCCAAGGCTGCTTTGAGTGCCAGGGGTTTGATGAGGGAATGGTGGGGTGGGGATAGGGATAAAGTCTGATGGATTCTCAGACATAGAGGGTGTTGATTTTCTTGTCTATTCAGACAATTAAGAATTGCCCAGGATCAATATCGACTGGGGATTGCTGATATTAATGTTTAAGCAGGAAAATAAGTAAACGGGACATAAAAAAGGAAATGTTTTCTCATTGTTTCTTTAATACAATATATTCACTTGGAATGCACTTCTGAGAACTGTCTAATTAACCAAAAAGGAAATGAAGACTTAGAAGTAAATTATTCCCAGGGGTTTGTCTGGTTAAGATGCCATCACTGAAAAGAGAGTGTGGAGGAATGAGCAGACAGGGAGACCATCCCTGGGGCTGGGGAAGCAGGAACTCAGAGTCACTGGTTGCAGGTGGCAAATGGACTGTGGGATGTTTCTGGGAGAGCCCCTAAAGGGTGTGCTGGTTTCAGGGGGAGTACAGTTAAATTTCTTCCCCGTGGCTGGTGCAGGGCTGTGTTTTGGTTTGTGTTGAACACAGGGTTGATAATCACAGAATGACAGAATAGGCTGAGTTGGAAGGGACCCACAAGGATCATCCAGCCCAACCCTTAGCCCTGCACAGGACCATCCCCAAGGGTCACACCATGAGCCTGAGAGGATCATCCAAACACTTCCTGAGCTCTGTCAGCCTTGGTGCTGTGCCCACTGCCCTGAGGAGCCTGGTCAGTGCCCAACCACCCTCTGGGGGAAGAATCTTTGTCTAAGACCCAACCTGACCCTGCCCTGACACAACTTCAGGCCATTCCCTCAGTCCTGTCCCTGGTCCCCCCAGAGCAGAGCTCAGGGCCTGCCCCTCCTCTGCCCCTCCACAGGTCTCCCCTCAGTCTCCTCTTCTCCAGCTGAACACACCAAGTGCCCTCAGTGTCCTCACACGCCTTCCCCCCAAGGCCCTTCCCCATCTTCCTTGCCCTCCTTTGGACACTCTCTAATGGCTCAATCTCTCCCTTCCATTGTGTCCCCCCAAACTGCCCCAATGGTGCAGGTGAGGCCGCCCCAGGGCAGAGCAGAGCGGGACAATCCCCTCCCTGGCCCGGCCGGCCATGCTGGGCCTGATGCCCCCAGGACAGGCTTGGCCCTCCTGGCTGCCAGGGCACTGCTGACTCAGGGCCAACTGGCCACCCACCAGCACCCCCAGGGCCCTTTCCCGGCACTGCTTTCCAGCCTCTCCTTCCCAGTCTGTCCGTCCATGTGGGGTTGCCCCATCCCAGGGCAGAATCCGGCACTTCCCCCTGGTGAAGTTCTCAGGGCTCCTAAAGAGCCGGGAGGTCACGGGATGTCAAGGAGCCCCACGGAGCTAAAGGGACCCTTGGGACACTGTGGAACCTCCTGGAATCAAGGGGTCTTTGTGACCTGTGGGGCCTCATGGAATCAGAGGAACCCTGTGGAATATCATGGAATCAAGGGGCACCTGTGACACTGCAGGGTCTCATGCTCCAGAAGGAACCCTGGGACACTGTAGGATCTCATGGAACCAAGGTGCCATTGTGACACAGCATGGCTGCAGGGAATCAGGGCTCCATAGGAAAAGTCCATGGTCTCATGGAAAAAATGAATTCTGGGACACTGTGGAACCTCATGGAAACAAGGGGCCATTGTGACACTACAGGGCCTCATGGAGCCAAAGGAACCCTGGGACTTTTTGGATCCTTATGGAGTCAAGGGCCAGTTGTGACACTGCAGAGCCTCATGGAACTAAAGGAATTGTGGAGAACATCCCAGTAACGAGGGAACACTGGGACATGCAGCTCCCCGTGGAACCAAAGGAGCTCCAAGACATTCTGGAATTCATGGAACCAAGGGCTCATTGTGACACTCCAGGGCCTCATGGAAGCAAAGGAAAACTGGGACACTGTGGATACTCGTGGAACCAAGGGGCCATTTGACACACGGGCCCTCATGAAAGCACAGGAACCCAGAAACATTTTGGAAGCTCAGGGAACCAAGGGGCCATTGTTACACTGTGGAACCTCAGAGAATCAAGGGCCCAGTCTGACAGTGCAGGGCCTCATGGAGCCAAAGGAATCCAGGGACACTGTGGAACCTCATGGAATGAAGGGGCCAGTGTGACACTGCAGAACCTCATGGAACAGTGGGAACAAGGAGACACTGCAGAACCCTGTGGAAACAAGGGGCCTTGGTGACACTGAGCAACCACCTGGAATCAAGTGGCCCTTGGGACACTGCAGGGCCTCGTGGAACAAAAATGCCCTTGGAGACTGTGGAACCTCATGGTGTCAAGGGTCCATTGTGACATGTCAGGGTCACATGGAACTGATGGAAACCTGGAACAGGGCAGAACCTCCTGGAATCAAAGGGCCATTGTGACATGTGGGGCCTCATGAAACAAAAGGAATCCTGGGCAACTACAGAAACACTTGGAAGCAAGTGGCCACTGGGACACGTGAGACCTCATGGAATCAAGAGGCCATTGTGACACTGCAGGGCCTCTTTGAACCAAAGGGGCTTGTGCTGGGCTGTCACAGGCCAGGGCAGGGGCAGCTGGAGAGCCCCTGGCCCAGCCATGAGTCACGGGCTGAGTCATCAGCTCCTGCTGAGAGAAGGGACCTCACAGGCAACATTGGGGCAGTTTGGGGGGACACAATGGAAGGGAGAGATTGAGCCATTAGAGAGTGTCCAAAGGAGGGCAAGGAAGATGGGGAAGGGCCTTGGGGGGAAGGTGTGTGAGGACACTGAGGGCACTTGGTGTGTTCAGCTGGAGAAGAGGAGACTGAGGGGAGACCTGTGGAGGGGCAGAGGAGGGGCAGGCCCTGAGCTCTGCTCTGTGGGGACCAGGGACTGAACCCCAGGGAATGGCCTGAAGTTGTGTTAGGTTGGATTTTAGACAAAGATTCTTCCCCCAGAGGGTGGTTGGGCACTGACCAGGCTCCCCAGGGCAGTGGGCACAGCACCAAGGCTGACAGAGCTCAGGAAGTGTTTGGATGATCCTCTCAGGCTCATGGTGTGATTCTTGGGGATGGTCCTGTGCAGGGTAGGAATTGGACTGGAGGATCCTTGTGGGTTGTGGTAGTTTGGTCTAGGCCTTTCTTGGTGACCAGTTTGTAACCAAGGAAGTGCCCAGATTTACCCAGTATTCCCTACAATTTTTACGTAAGCCAGGCTATAAGAAGAAAGGAGGAGAGGCCTTTGCTCTCTTTCCTTCCGGCAGCTTTGGAGGTGCAGGTTCCCTGCTGTTGTGTCTGTCGTGCTGGGAGTGAGGCCTGGTAAGGCCTTGCTGACCTTGGGAGGTGGAGGTTGCCGGCAGTCGCTCCAGTGTGACTCTCCATTGTCCCAGGGAGAGTAGTAAGATATTCTTTGCTAATTCTTTTAGTTGCTAGATCTTGGGCTATTGATCAGGATATATATATTTTATTTTGGTTTTGTTCCTTTTTTCCCTACCCCTTCCCTTTCCCTTTTCCTTGTGAAATTCTATATATATATTTCAGTTGTATATAACTGTAACAGTTCATTTGGATACATGTCCGGAATAAAGACGAGGGCCAGAAATATTCAAACACACAAAATATCTTTTATTATAATAATAATAATAAACTTAGCAAAGTGAATCAAGAACTAAAAAGGATACAAAATAACCATCTTATTGTGTGGCCTTAAAAACAAATACTACGAACAGCATTAATATTGTATTAACTAGTGAAAAGGAGGGATAGTAAAGGGATACCAAACAAGGGATCTTAACACAATATTATGGATAACTATTAACATGATATTAGTTAGTAAAAAGGGAAATTAAAGGGAAACACTATGACAATATTCAATAATGAAAGGGGAATTAAAGTGACACTAAAGGGATATTAAAAAGTATGATCTCTCAGTTGCTTCCTATCAATAACCTGTGCTTACCCACACAGACAGGCCAGGGCTGTCAGGATCTGCAGCAGCTGGTCGGTGCCCGTGCTTAGCGGGCGTCCCCGCGGAGCGACACAGTCTCGGTGGTAGGATGAGGATCGCTCAGCTCAGCAGCTCTGACACCCCATTTTATCAGTTCCACATTACACCACGTAGGGCCAGGGCACAGTATAAGGTGATGCCTGAAGGGCAGCCAAACCCCCCCGATCATCACCTCATGGCAACAGTCTGTGCCTGCCCCACTTGTAGGGCAAGGGGCCAGCGACCCCTGCCCACATAATCTTCCTCCCATCATCATCTTTCTCACCCCTATGGATGACCTCTACCACTGTGTTTCAAGGGTAGATGTATCTATCTTGCAATATGTAGCAAAACCAAGGAAGAACTCAGCTCTGATAATAGGGGATATCAAGCTGACTTGCTAAAAAGCACAATGGACCTTACAATTCGCTTGTGCCATGAAGTTACATTGTACCATACTCTGGCTGGTTTCACATCCTAATATGATCCCGTTCTCACGCCTCTATGCTCCATTGATCATCTAATTCAAAAGTACCCCCCTTACAGCAGGGGCTGCAGGAGGGACAGGGGAAGCAGGGCCCATTGCTGCGGCTGGATTTGCTCCCCCGTAGCGAGCATATAAGGCCATCGTTATTTCCTTCCATGCAGCCCAGTTTTTAAATGCCTCCAACGCCTCCAGAACTCGCTTTTTTGATGAGTCCGTTTCCAGTTCCTCGCCAAGATCGTATCTGATGGGTTCCGGTTGATGGAAGTGCCGGTTCATTTGTGATGATCCAATTTAAGAGCACCAACAGTTTATTTTCTGCTACGTCTTTGTCCAGCGTTTTTAAGAATTGGTTGACAGCTTCAGCTTCTTCTTTAATTTCTGGGGAACACCTCCCCTCGTGGGTGGGAATACATCCCTCCCATCCTAACAGGTCACCTCTTGTTTGCTGAAGCCGGATTTTTCTTCTTTTGTCTTTTTTTGTCCTTTTTCCCTTGTTGTCCTGTTTCTGCAGAGGTGACTGATGCGCACGATTTGTCAAAGAGCTCTTCCTTTTTCCTTGGAATTCCATCAGGACAGATGCCATGGCAAGATGTCCCAAGGCCTTTGGTCTCTGGTTACCGACGCCTGTTGAATGTCCCGATTGGGGCGGCCATTTAGAGCATTTGTCTTGCACGAACCCAGTCGACACGGGGGTGCAGTAACCCAATGAGCTTTATTAAGATCAACACAAGCTTATACAGACACTTCAAACGGTGACATGGGACCTCCTCAAGCACTCCCATCCGAGCACTTCACTGCGCACGTGCGACAGAGACCGAAGGACTCTGAGTCCCAGGATGCCCTTTGGCATTCTGCCTGGAATATGAACTGCTACGGGATTGAGCCACTTTGAGGGGACACATTGATCCCACTCGACTTTTGGGGTGCAGAGCTGGGAGAGACTGGAATGTTAATGGTCCATGGCTCCAACACTCTCCCGTTGCAGAAGCAGCGGGGGCTTTGCTGCCCAGGGGCAAAGGAACCACCCGGGGAAGGGGGGGGAACATCCACCCCTGGAAGGGACAGGCTGGGCTTGGAGCCAGAGAGAGGAAGTGTTATTTTTATGCTTTTAGATCACTATAGACAGGAGCCAAAACTGCCCCAAACCTACTCTACAGGGAAACAAAACTGATCTAAACTGAACCCTACATATAGATAGATAGAGAGATAGAGAGATAGAGAGATAGAGAGATAAACTAACTGCAATCTTCCCCAAGGGATCAGTTAACAAGACCCTGGGTCACCCTCACTGTCAGAGGGGTCGGGACAGGGGCTGGACACAGGGGTCACCAGGTGTGTGCCCAGCATGGATCACCTGGAACAAGGGTCACCAGGTCTGTATCCAACGTGGGTTCCTGTGGATCACCCAACGGGGGTCCTTCAATGGCTGATGGAGTTGCAGCAGCAACAGCAGTCGAAGCTCTTCCTGCAGTCGGGGCACTCGAGGCGCTTCTCTTACCGGTGGGTCTGTTGGTGTCTGGTCAAGGTAGAGCTCTGGGCAAAGCTCTTCCCACACTCCCCACACTTGTAGGGCCTCTCCCCGGTGTGGATGCGTCGGTGGGTGACAAGGGCGGAGTTCTGGCAGAAGCTCTTCCCGCAGTCGGTGCAGCGGAAGGGCCTCTCATCCGTGTGTGTCTGCTCATGCCTGAGGAGATTTGAGCTGGTCTGAAACCTCTTCCCACATTCCAAGCACTTGTGGGGCCGCTCCCCAGTGTGAATGCGCCGGTGGGTGACAAGGGTGGAGTTCTGCTTGAAGCCCTTCCCGCAGTCGGTGCAGCGGAAGGGCATCTCATCCGTGTGCGTCCGCTGGTGCAGGAGGAGATGTGAGCTGGTCTGAAATCTCTTCCCACATTCCAAGCACTTGTAGGGCCGTTCTCCAGTGTGGATGTGTTGGTGGACGAGGAGGCTGGAGCTCGTCCTGAAGCTCTTCCCACACTCCTCACACGTGTAGGGCTGCTCTCTGGTGTGGATGCGCTGGTGGCTGCGGAGGGTGGAGATGTCACTGAAGCTCTTCCCACATTCCCCACATGTGTAGGGCCGTTCCCCAGTGTGGACACGACAGTGGTTGCGTAGGTTGGAGCTGCAGTTGAAGCTCTTCCCACATTCCCCACACGTGTAGGGCCGTTCCCCGGTGTGGATGTGCTGGTGGGTGAGGAGGGTGGAGCTGTCCCTGAAGTTCTTCCCACATTCCCCACACGTGTAGGGCCGTTCCCCAGTGTGGATGCGCTTGTGTCGGACTAGGTTGGAGCTGCACTTGAAGCTCTTCCCACATTCCCCACATGTGTAGGGCCGCTCCCCAGTGTGGATGTGTTTGTGGATGAGGAGGGTGGTGCTGGCCTTGAAGCTCTTCCCACATTCCAAGCACCTGAAGGGCTTCTCCCTGCTGGGAGGCTGCTCAGGGACCACCAGCTCAGAGTTCTGGCTCAAGCTCCGGCCACCTTCCCGGCACAGGCTGGCTCTTCCCTCCTCAGAGCACCCTGGGCTGGCTTTGGAGCCCCTCCTGCGGGGGGATCTCCGGCCCTTTTCCTCCCCGCTGCCTTCCTGTGCCGTGGAGCCCTTCAAAACGGCCTCTCCCACCAGGCTCTGCCGGGGGGATTTGTCCTCCGGGCTCTCCGTCCTCAGCTCGGGGCCTGGGGCAGGAAGCAACAAGGACAGGGAGGGGATTTGCCTCCGGCCCACAGGGAAGGCCAAGGACATCCCCCCAACTCCGGCCCCGGCAGGACGGCGGCGCCAGCGGGGTTGTCCTGCAGCCGGGGCCATGCTCGGCTGACAGAGCCAGCACAACACCCGCCCAAAGGGACACTGACTGCCTCCTCACCTGCCTGGGGGGCCCAAGGCATCTTCCTCTTCCTCGCAGCCTCCTTCATCTGGCCAAGCTTTGGGAAGGAGAAATCCTGATGGGGGGGAAAACAAGGGCTGAGCACGTTGGCTTGGGGGTTCCTCCTGCCCAAGTCCATCTCTAGAACTCACCGGGCATCCTGTGACCATAAAAACCTCCAAAAACACCAGGATTCAGCCCAGAAAAACCCAAACAATCGAAATTCAGGCAAAAGCTCCTCAGAAATAGTGAGAAAACTCCTGCCTGTCCAAACTGCAAAAAGTTGAGATTCAGCTAAAAAGTACCCTAAAATATGAAGATTAGCCCAAAAATCTCTCCCAGGAGTTCCCCCTCTCTGGTCTCTCCCTTCTGGGGTTCAGAGGGTCTCCCCTGTCTGCGATGCTGGGGGTCCCCCTTAGGGATGCTGGGAGTGTTGGGAGTCCCAAGGGTCCCTTCTCCTCTGACTCTCGCCTTCGGGGTGCCGCGTTCCCAGACATTCCCCCTCTCCAGGTTCTCCACCTTGCTGTCCTGGGGATCCCAGGGGTCCCCACTGTCCTACTGTGCTGCTCTGAACCAGCAGAGTAGTTGGAGAACAGGTGGTGGTAAAGTGTGGTCTGTGCCAAGTGTTTTAGGGCTCTTTGGCCCAAAGAAATGTCTGTGCCCTGAGAACATTGGATCCAGCAGCCCCAGTACCCCACAGGAAGTTGGGAGCTCAGGGGGGCCACCCCCCTTTGCCAACCCCCCTGTGCCCAAAGACTCCCATGGGACTGTCAGACTGTCCAGACCACCTCCCCTTTTCCACCCTTCTCCCTATTCCTTCCACTTTCCATGGTCCCCTCAATTCCCAGCCTGTCCAGGATCACTTCTGGGGTCCCAACCCCCACTTTTTTCCTCCCTCTCTCACATCATCCCCCCACTCCCCAGCCCCCTCATGCTCAGTTTGGGGGTCCCACCCTCCCCTTTCCCCACTCTTCTGACCTCTCCCACCCATTTCCCATCATCGCCCAAACTTCAGTGCCCCTCCCCCTCCACTTTTGGTGGGTACCCTCCTCTCCCACTCAGTTTGGGGTCCCACCACCCCTTCTGTCCTCTCTGACCCCCCTTTTCCCACCGACCTCCCCCTTCCCATCCCCTGCTCATCCGAGAGCTCCTCGCCTGCAGCCGGGGGGGCTCCCAGCACCACCAGTGCCCAGACAAGTCTGCTGACCCATCCCTGTCCAGTTCCAGCAACTGCTCGGCTCCAAGAGGCGCTGGGAGCAGAAGGTAGCCCCCCGTGTCCGTGCGGCTCCGCCTTCGCCGCCTCTTTGTGCCGGGAATTCCGCCGCGCTCCAGCCGCGGCAGCGCCGGGCGGGGAAGGCGCAGGGGCCGGGCGGGGCCCCCGGTTCCCCCGGGCGGTCCCTCGGGCCTTTCCCTGCCCGGGAGGGCGAGCGGCCCCCGCAGCCCCCGCTCCCTCGGGCCGTTCCAGCCCTCGTGGGCAGCGAGGGGCGCTGGATGGTCCCTACGAACCCCCTGCCCTCAGTCCCTCCTGGGCTGGCACATCTCCCAGCCTGTGTCACGGCACCGGCTGCTGCCAAGGGACGGCCCTGCTGCAGTTTGCACTTAAACCCAACAAACTGGGGCGGGGGGGTTGCCCTGGAAACCAGGGCTTTGCTCCCACAGCTCTGCGGGGGCTTCCCATGGGCTCTCAACCTCCTCTGGGCGTCCCCTGGTCCGGTGTGGGCTCCTCCCGGGTTGCAGTTCTGCTCCATCCTGCACTCACCCAGAGCTCCAGCTGGTTCCGTAGGGCAGCGATCCCCTGGCCCCTGCCAGTGCAGGCACCTCGCCAGGGCTGTTCCTCAAGCTTATCTGGCCCCCTGCCAGCCTGGGACTCCTTCTCCAAACCACCAATCCAAGTGTGCCAAACGCCCTGGTTGGTCAGTGCCAGCTGGGGCACCAGGCACTCGCTGAGGGGATGAGAAAACTGCACCCGGGGCTGGGCTGAAAGAGGCTTCAGCACCACTTCTGATGGCCCAGGGGCAGCATCTGGCTTCTCCCTAACAGAGAGATGGCACTTGTTCCTCTGCAGGGAGTCAAGGGCAGGAGGGTGACTCCTGCTGCATGGATGGAATGGCAAAGGATCCCTTGGGTCCCCAGGATGGACCAGCACTTGGAGATACAAACTGCCCTGGGGCTCAGGATGAAGCTGCCAGCACAGATTTCCCTGCAATGTCTGCAGGGAGTTGAGCTCTGCAGAGGAGATTGTGCCCCATGGATGGGATTGCAGAGGGGCCCTCAGGTCCCTAGCATCAATCAGCAACCAGGAATAGACACAAAAGGCCCCCCCAAAGATTTCTGGGGGAGTGTCCTGTGGGGAGGGGACAGTGTCACCCCACAAAGGCAGGGCTGGCAAGTGGGAGGCTGCTCCAGGGCTCTGCAAGAGGCCTCGTGCTCTGCTGGGCCCCAGCACTGGCTGGTCCCAACCCCCCCGGCTGCCCCCGGCCCTGGGCAGCTCTGCTGCCACAGGCTGTGCCCTCACCGTGGCCCTGCAATGGCCCTGCCTGTCCCTCACCCGGGGCCCTGCCCACATCCCTGTCCCTTGGCTCTCTCTCTGCCAGCTCAGTGTGGGGCACACGGGCTGGGGGTCCCTCCCAAGCCCCCCGGGCAGCCGGCGTTGGCTGGGGGGATGTGAGGGCTGGGCCTGCTCAGCACAGCCCCGGCCTCGTGCCCAGCGCCTCTTTCCTGCCCCACACAAGAGCTTCCCGGCCCCCCCAGGGCTCCCCTGCTGCTGCCTCTGCTCCTGGCCCTGCCTTTGCTGCTCCCTTGCCTGGGGCAGCGGCTGCAGGGGGGGATGGCAGCAGCTTCAGCTCCACGGCACTTCCTGGGGGGAGCTCAGCCCGGGGGGACGGGCAGGGACCTGATGGGGATGGACAGGGGCCCAGCAGGGACAGTCAGGGCCTGCAGGGGAAGGCACAGGGACAACCTGGCCCCCCACACTGCCAGGGCTGTCTCTGCTCCTCCTTGCAGGCTCCGTGGCCAGGCACAGTTGGTGTTCCTGGGTGCCCACCACCTCAGCACTTGCAGCCGCTCAAATCAGCGCCCGCAGCTCTGCAGCAAAGCCCCAGCTCACCTGGCACACAGGGGATGGACACAGCACCTGCTCGGGGATGGGCACTCCCAGCTTTGTGCCTTCCCCACCACGGGGCTCTCCTTCCTCAGCAGCACCTCTGCCTTGCACTTATTCTCAGCCTCACCTCAGGGACAGCTCTGGGCTCACCTCCGCGCCACTTCTCAGCCTCACCTCAGGGCCTGGGCTCAAGGACAGGAACCTGCAGGGAGGGGACATCAGGTGCAAGCTGAGGGCTGCCTGCCTGCACTGGCCTGGGGGCTTCTTTCTCCTTCTACAACCAGCCCAGAACTCAGCCTGCTTTTCTAACACCACACATTTCCAGACTAACCTTGCAGATAGATATGGACAGACATCTCTATCCCCCTGGGGATGGAGCCTCAAGCATGTGCTGCCACAGGAATGGCAATCAGAGAATCACAGAATCAGCCACGTTGGAAAAGACCTCTGAGATCATCAAGCCCAACCCTGGATCCAACCCCGCTGTGCTTCCCAGACCATGGCACTGAGGCCACATCCACTCTCACCTTCAACACCTCCAGGGACGGGGACTCCACCCCCTCCCTGCCCAGCCCATTCCAAGGCCTCATTACTCTCTCAGCAAAAAATTCCTTCCCAATATCCAACCTAATTTAAACTTCCCCTGGCACAGCTCCAGACCCAGCCCTCTTGTCCTACTGCTGCTTCCTGGCAGAACAGCCCCACCCCCACCTGGCTACACCCTCCTGGCAGGGACTTGCAGAGAGTCAGGAGGTCTCCCCTGAGCCTCCTCTTCTCCAGCCTCAACACCCCCAGCTCCCTCAGCCTCTCCTCACACCACTTGTGCTCCAGAGCCCTCCTGCCTTCCAGCACATCAACACACCCCCAGCTTGGTGTCACCTGCACATTTGCTGATGAAATGCCTGGTTCTGCAGCAGCTGCAGATGCTCAAGGGGCAGCAGGACCAAGTCAGGGACCTGGGGGGGCCTGGGGGGCTTTGGGGTGTGGGAGGGTCCTGGGGGAGCTGGGGAGGGGCTTTGGAGATTTGGGGGTACAGACTAGGAGAGACCAATACAGACCAGCACAGACCAGCACAGACCTGGACAGTCCAGTACCCCCTCACTGCTCCCCAGATCTCTCCTGGAGCTGGGCCACGTTGTTGGGGGACACCTGAGCCCCCCCCAGTGCCCTCCCAGTACAGCCCAGTGCCCCCAGTACAGCCCACTGTGTTCCTGTCCCAGGGTGTGGGTGATCCCTCTTTGGGGGGGTTGGAAGGGATTTGAGGGGGGGGCTGTGGGAGATCTGGGGGGGTTGGATGGGGATTTGGGGGTTCTGGGGGGGCTTTGGGTACATTTAGGGGAGTTAAAAGAGGTCTTGGGGGGTTAAAAGAGATCTGTGAGGGAAGGGGATTAAAGGGAAAAGGGGAGTTAGGAGACATTTGGGGGGGTTAATGATGTCTGGGGGGAAAGAGGAGGGGCAGGCCTCAGGACCCCTCAGGACACCAAACCCCCTCGTAGACCCCCCAAAACCTTCTCAGGGACCCCTAAAAGCCCCCAAGGGACCACAAAACCCCCTCAGGGACCCCAAAGCCACAAAACAGCAGAACGGCTTTCTGTAAAGGAAGAGAGCAAAGAATCTGAGAAAGAGGAGACCAAGGAAAAACTGAAGCAAAGCAATAAAATCATCCTGGCCCATGCAGTTTTTCCTTCAACTTTTTCTCACTTTTCCTTTTTTGGTTGGTTGGGTAGTTTCAAATGTTTTTTCCGATGGAATTTCTCAGGACCCGAATCGAACATCCGGGTTCTTGGGAGGCCCCCGGGCCCCGCGGCCCCCGAGAGGGTTCCAAGGCCCCGCGCTCTGACCCTCGGGAACCCCCGAGCCCCCCCGCCAAACCCTCCCGAGCCCTCCAGCCTTTCCACCCACAGCCGCGCTCCCCGCAGCCCCCGAGGGGATCCCCAGACCCCGCTCTCCCGCACCCCCCCAGCTCTCACAGCACAATGCGGGCCCCGCCGCCATCAACGATTCCCGGAAGTCAACACGGCGCTCTGCGCGCGCACCGCGCTTAGAGAACACCGCCGCAGCCAATCAGCGCGCGGCCACGCCCCCGCACGGCCACGGCCGCGCCTGCGCCCCGCGCGGGGCACCACGGGAGTTGTAGTCCTTGCGGCGGGTCACAGCGGCCATTTGCACGTGCGGAGTGAGGATAATACGTTTTTCGGTTTTCTTCTTTTTCTGTCTTTTATTTTTTTTTCTACTCTTTCTTTTTTTCTTTCTTTATTTTCTGCTTTCTTTTTCCCCCTTTTTTCTTTCTCTTTTTCTTTTTTCCCCTTCTTCTTTCTTTCTTTTTTAAATTATTTGTCTCATTTTTTCCTCTTATTTCTGTCTTTTTTTCCTCTTTTTTTCTCTTTTTTCTCTTTTTTCTTCCTTTTTGTCTTTGTATTTGCTTTTTTCTTTTTTTTCCCCTTTTTCCTTTTTTTTTTTCATTGTTCTCTATCAGTTGTATTTTCAAGGAAGACTTAAACACAGATCAAAAAAAAAATCTCCAGGTACACATCTTATGAGAACAGATAATCTGCCATTGTTTCAGGCTCGTGAGGATTCCCAAGATCACAAACACTGAGACATCAAGGGTGAAAGACAAGCACCTTTATCCTGCCCCTTGCCATAGTGTTCAATCCACACCCAGCCCTGGATTTCTGGAAAGCTGCTGGGCAGGAGCAGGAGATGGAGCTGGTGCTCAGGAGGGGCAGGCAGGCCGTGCACCTTCCGTTAGAGGCACTTCAATTATCCAGGAGATCCAACGGTTCCAGGGCTGTGTGTCCATTCTTCAGGCATCCAGCCCCGGCACGGTCCCCGACCTCGAAGCGCCCCCTGGATGCCCAAGTGTCCCCTAAATGTCCCCCCAAAACTGCCCCATAAGTGCCCCTCAGGATCCCCAAGTGTCCCCCCAGTACCAACTCTTTATTCCTGTTTATTATTTCACTTCCTGGGTGTCTAAAACATTTCTGGCACGGTTTTGCCTTGGGGGAGCTGAACCTCACTGCTGGCAGCGGGGACTTGGCTCACAGCTGAGGAGGGTCTGTTACCAAAGGTGAACCTTATGGGCTCCAGATTGCTGCAAAAAAAGAAGAAAAACCCCTCTTTGCTGTGTGCAGCCAGTTCTGTGAGCAAAGCAGGACCCAGGAGACTGAGCAGAGACAGGATGGGGTTGGGAAATGTGGAGCAAGGTTGTCCACACTGTGTCAGACCTCAAGGGAAAGCTCCAACCAGTCCAAACCTCCTTAGGAGAGACCCTGGATCAATATCAATCAGAGAATGATGCAATCAACTCTTCTCAAAGGAGAAAAGTAATAAACTACACCCTTGAAAATAGGAATGCATGTTTATTAGAACCTCTTTGAAGTATTTCTCCATATTAAGAAAACTTCCTAATTAACTGCACTAGACTAGAGGAAAATCAAGGCAGAGCTGTGGTTTCTTAGCACTTGATTGATTTTAAGGAGCCCCGTGGTCCCCCACAGTGCACTTGGCACCGAGTCCTTGAACCTCAGGTGAGGTTCTCCTCTGAAAGGAGATTGCACAAACCTTTCCATGAGTCCAAGTCAGAAGAGAAACTCAAAGTATCTCAAAGCATTAATGGGTCCCACTGAGGGCCATTCCCAATCCGGGCTCCTCAAGGACTCCTTGAAGGACATCACTGCAGGCCATGATTGCACAAATCTGTCACAGACTTTGTGTCAAAAGCAAAAGCCAAAGTGCCCTTAAAAACTGAACTACTTCAAAGAATTAATGAGCCCCCCAGAGTGTCACAACTGACAAAGCCTCTCAAGGGACTCATTAGAGCAGGTAACTGCAGAGGATTGCACAAACCTCTCAGACACTCAGTGTGGAAAGCAGAACACAAAGTCCTGTGAAAACCCTGCAGTCCCTGAAGCATTAACGAGCCCCACTGGGTGTCCCAACTGACAGAGTCTCTCAGGGGACTAATTAGAGCAGGTCATTGGAGGCCATGACTGAACAAACCTCTCAGAGGCTCCAGTGTCAAAAAAAGTACCTCAATAAACCCTGAGTGCCTTGAAGCATTAACGAGCCCCCCTGAGGGTTGTCACTGTCTGAGGCTCTCACGGGACTCGTTACAGCAGAGAACTGGAGGCCGTGGTTGCACAAACCTCTCAGAAATGCAAAATCAAAAGAAAAACCCAAATTGCTCTGAAAATCCTGCAGTCCCTTGAAGCCTTAAGGAGCCCCCCAAGGGCCATTCCTGACAAAGCCTCCCCAGGGACACTCCAGCAGATCCTTGGAGGCCGTGGGTGCAGGGAGGCAAAGGCTCTGGGCAGCAGCTCAGATACTGAGAAAAGCCCGGCTTGGCTTTGGGGAAGTTTCCTTCCTTTTCAGGCTTCCTCCAGCTTTGGGAAACGCTGCCTGTGAGATTGGCACCACCTAAGAAGGGCTCTGGCAGGTTCCTGGCAGCAAAACTGGCCTGTCCTGGGCTCCACCCGAGATCTTTGGAGCACGGAGACACCTGAGAGTTAAAAAGAGGAGGCTGCATCTTTGACAACATTTGGGAACAAGCAGGGATTGCTGGTATGTGGAGAATCTGCATGGGAATGGTTGCTTTGAGTTAAAGCATTAAATTAAAATAAATGTGGGTATCTCAATGATTTGTTTGAGTTTTAAATAAGAATATTTAACTTTTCTGTATATTTATGTTATGAAGTTGGTAGATTAGAAAACAATCATAGTGACTTTTCTCTCATGCAAACTTTAATTGGATCTTGGAAATTTTGAATGACACCTCTATGAGACAGATAAAACTCACAGGAAAATGGCACAAATACTGTGGGAAAACATGAAAAGTATTAAGATGACATGTTTGTGTGAATTCAGATTTTTCTCTTGAAAAAATGCCCTGTGCTTGTCCCTTGGCTAATTGGATACTTGATGTTTTCTGACCTGCTGTTGTCATCAGTGACACCTCCGAGTTTAAGAAGACTTCTCAATGGGTGTTGTAAGGGCTCAGGAATCCCAGGGACAGAGCAGCAAGGTCGGGAATGTTGAATTATCAGTGACTCTTTCGGAAGTTATAAAAACCTGACCTGTTCAGGAAAATCAGGTACCTTGGGGAGATCACCCTCTTTGAACCACTTTCTTCTCTGGATGACTGAAAACTGCAGGACACACTGGCACTGCTTGCATTAACCTGTCTTTTAGCACAGTTAGGAACCCTGGTTACTGTTGCACAAACTGTTGCTTCCCTGTCCTCCTAAAATGCCCCCTGGATGCATCAGAGCCACTGGATTCCCTGGAAGAGAGAAGTCTGGTTTACTTCCAAAGGGATTCACCCCTCACCATGTAAAGGTGAATGATTCAGATCTTGGACAGTCTCCCAGATCTCTGTGTGCTGACAGAGCACCAGGGGATGAGCTCCCACATGTGAGGAGAGCTGGGATTAATCTCTCTCACCAGGGTCTAAGAACCGAGCCTTGCCTTGCTTTGTTTGGATTGCTTCTCCTTGACTTGCCTTGCCTTGCTTCCCCATTTTCATCGCTTTCCTCCTTTTTCACCCTCTTTCTTCTCAATGTTCTTACATTAAATGCATCTCTTCAAGATCTGGAGAAGGAATGTAAGCCAGACTGTTCTGCAAGGGGCAGACACTGCAGCCACAGGGCCTGTGCTTCCCGGTGTTCCTGCTCATCTACCTGGTGGTGCTGGCAGGGAACAGCCTGGTTGCCTCCTCACTGTGCTGGACTCCAGCCTGCACAGCCCCACGTGCTTCTTCCCGAGGAACTTGTCCTTCCTGCAGGTCTGCTACACCTCCGTCACTCTGCCCAAAATGCTGGTGTGTCTCCTGAGGGCAGATGGCAGGATCTCCTTCCCTGGCTGTGCTGCCCAGCTGTATTTCCTGGTTCTGCTGGGCAGCACCCAAAGCCTTCTCCTGGCTGCCATGGCCTACGAGTGCTCCATGGCCAGTGCCACCCCCTGCCCTGTGCCCTGGCCATGAGCAGGGGCTCTGCACCAGGCTGCTGCTGAGCTCCTGGGGGGCTGTGGCACCAGTGCAGGTAGGACAGACCTACCAGCTGTTCCCTTTGCCCTTCTGTGCATCCCGTGACCTTCCTCACTTCTCCTGGGACGTCCCCCCGCTGCTGGACCTGGCCTGTGCAGACACGTTCTGGCACCAAGTGGGGCTGCACACCATCACCCTGGGTTTTGTAATCCTTCCCTTCTGCTTGATAATTCTGTCTTACATTAAAATCATCAGGGCAATTCTGAAAACCCCCTCAGCTCTGGGCAGGCACAAAGCCTTTTCCACCTGCTCCTCACACCTCGAGGTGCTGACACTCTTCTATGGCTCAGCCACAGTCGTCTACTTAAAGGGACACTCGAGGGATTCTGGAGATCCTGACAAATACTCTGCCCTGTTTGACACAGTTGTGACTCCCATGTTTAACCCTCTCATCTATAGCCTGAACAATAAGGAAGTGAGAATGGCCTTGAAGAGACTCCTATGGACAAAGTGATCCTACAGAGGGTGTAAAATGGTCCCAAATGCTACAAGTCCCACTGGGGTATGTGGTTGCCTGAACAAAGCATCCCATATTTGCTCCAACAAAACCACGTGTCCAGCCTGGCTTTCCTCCTTCTCCAGGAGGGGAACGGTGTCCTGAGGCATTCCTGTTATGTCCTGCCCTGCCCTGCCATCTTTGTCCTCCAGAGCACCTTCAGTGCCCCAAAAGAGTTCAATGCCAAGAGCTCCTTCCAGCTGGGTCTGACCAATGTAATGTTAAGGGGAAACAGTGCAATCGTGGTCAGTCATCAGTGAGCCCCAGAGGTGACACAACCCATGAGAGGTGACTCCCCTTGGGTTTGACAAATCCCTTGCTGGGCCTCATGGCCTATGGAGTGTCCCTGTGTGGAATCAGCTTAAAAAGCTAAAGGATATGAAGGGCACCTTGCTCTGCTATGAGATCTTGCACTGAGTTCTGTAAGGCTTGAGTAACTTGGCATACAGAATTTTATAATTTTAAAAAAATTTATAATTATTAAAAACCCACCAAGGGGACAGTTCAGCACCAGAACAGGGTCCCAGAGACCTGTGGAGTTTCCATCTGTCAAGGCTGAGCAATGAAACTCAGCACTGCACAGTCACTCACTCCCTCCCCACCAGTGGGATGGGGAGAGAATCAGAAGGGTAGAAGTGACAAAACCCCTGGGTTGAGTCAAAGACGTGCACACGTGCAAGGCCAAACCAGGAATTCATTCCCAACTTCCCATGGACAGGCAGGTGTTCAGCACCTCCAGGAGAGCGGGGCCCCGTCCCGAGTAACGGTGACCTGGGCAGACAAACACCATCACTCCAAAGTTCCCCCCTACACACCCTGAGTGTGATGTCCATGGTCTGGAGCAGCCCTTGGGTCAGGGGGGTCACCTGGCCCAGGTGTGTCTCCTCCCACCCTCCCACGCACCCCCAGCTCCCTCCCCAGCGTGGCCGTACCAGGGGCAGGAAAGGCCTTGGAGCTGTGCAAGTGCTGCCCAGCAACAACAAAACTGTCGGTGCAGAGACGTGACGGGTGATAAAGACACAAAGAGTCTGGTTGTGTGCAGAAAAGATGTCTCTCTTTATTTTCTCCTCTGTCTTTTTATACCCCTTGCTAGCAGCAAGCAGTAACCTTATTTTAGGTAAGCAAGCAACAGCATTTTCATTGGCTAGGATCTATTGGTGATACATTTGGCAAAGCTCAAGGCCTTATTGCAGTTCCCACATCCTAGGCCTACCAACTTTACAGTCTGCCTTTGTTTTCCCCATTAGGGCCATGTACTGACTTCCTTATGATCAAGGATACACCCGAAAGCTTCCCCAGTCAATATCTTCATCCTGAGAGCCAATAGACCCACTATTAACCCCCTCAGAAGGACCTGTGAGGTCCCTTCTCTCTGCAGGAGCTGATGGCTCAGCCCGTGACTCAAGGCTGAGCCAGGGGCTCTCCAGCTGCCCCTGCCCTGGCCTGTGACAGCCCAGCACAAGCCCCTTTGGTTCAAAGAGGCCCTGCAGTGTTACAGTGGCCTCTGGATTCAGTGAGGTTCTGCAGAGGCCCAGGGCTCCCCTGATTCCATGAGGCCCCGTGTGTCACAGTGGCCACTTGCTTCCATGTGTTTCTGCAGTTGCCCAGGATTCCTTTTGTTCCATGAGGCCCCACATGTCACAATGGCCCCTTGATTCCAGGAGGTTCCACAGTGTCCCAAGGGTCCCTTTAGCTCCGTGGGGCTCTTTGACATTCCGTGACCTCCCGGCTCTTTAGGAGCCCTGAGAACTTCACCAGGGGGAAGTGCCGGATTCTGCCCTGGGATGGGGCAACCCCGCATGGACAGACAGACTGGGAAGGAGAGGCTGGAAAGCAGTGCCGGGAAAGGGCCCTGGGGGTGCTGGTGGGTGGCCAGTTGGCCCTGAGTCAGCAGTGCCCTGGCAGCCAGGAGGGCCAAGCCTGTCCTGGGGACATCAGGCCCAGCATGGCCGGCCGGGCCAGGGAGGGGATTGTCCCGCTCTGCTCTGCCCTGGGGCGGCCTCACCTGCACCATTGGGGCAGTTTGGGGGGACACAATGGAAGGGAGAGATGAGCCATTAGAGAGTGTCCAAAGGAGGGCAAGGAAGATGGGGAAGGGCCTTGGGGGGAAGGCGTGTGAGGACACTGAGGGCACTTGGTGTGTTCAGCTGGAGAAGAGGAGACTGAGGGGAGACCTCACTGCAGTTCCCACTTCCTGGGCAGGTGCAGAGGAGGGGCAGGCCCTGAGCTCTGCTCTGGGGGGACCAGGGACAGGACTGAGGGAATGGCCTGGAGTTGTGTCAGGGCAGGGTTAGGTTGGATTTTAGAAAAAGATTCTTCCCCCAGAGGGTGTTTGGGCACTGACCAGGCTCCCCAGGGCAGTGGGCACAGCATCAAGGCTGACAGAGCTTAAGAAGTGTTTGGATGATCCTCTCAGGCTCGGTGTGACCCTTGGGGATGGTCCTGTGCAGGGCTAAGGGTTGGGCTGGATGATCCTTGTGGGTCCCTTCCAACTCATCCTATTCTGTCATTCTGTGATTATCAACCCTGTGTTCAGCACAAACCAAAACACAGCCCTGCACTGGCCACGGGGAAGAAATTTAACTGTACTCCCCCTGAAACCAGCACACCCTTTAGGGGCTCTCCCAGAAACATCCCACAGTCCACTTTCCACCTGGAACCTGTGACTGAGTTCCTGCTTCCCCAGCCCCAGGGATGGTCTCCTTGTCTGCTCATTCCTCCACACTCTCTTCTCAGAGATGGCATCTTAACCAGACAAACCCCTGGGAATAATTGACTTCTAAGTCTTCATTTCCTTTTTGGTTAATTAGGCAGATCTCAGAAGTGCATTCCAAGTGAATATATTGTATTAAAGAAACAATGAGAAAACATTTCCTTTTTTATGTCCCGTTTACTTATTTTCCTGCTTAAACATTAATATCAGCAATCCCCAGTCGATATTGATCCTGGGCAATTCCTAATTCAGTCTGAATAGATAAGAAAATCAAGACCCTTTCTGTCTGACAATCCATCAGACTTTATCCCTATCCCCACCCCACCATTCCCTCATCAAACCCCTGGCACTCAAAGCAGCCTTGGGCAAATCAGAGCTCCCTCCACTCAAGGCTGGACCTGCAGGTTTCAGCTCCTTGGCACCAACTCCCACCTGCTTGGCTTGGAGAAAGAGCTGCCTGAGACACAGAGGGATGTTCATTTATGGCCAGCAAACAAAACTAGAGGACGGCACAGCTCAATAAAAACCCAGAAATCCTTCCCCTGCTGTATATTAAGTCCACATTGCCTCCACTGAAGTCCACTTTGCACAGTAGATAGTCTTAGACCAATGGCAAACACCTTCTGTGTCAAGCACAGATCCCAAGATCCCCCAAACACACCCTGCCCCGGATTCTGTCCATATTTGCCCTTTGCACACAGTGAGTCACACACTGAAGTCACAAGTTCCCTTGAACCACACTGGGAGGAAAAGCGAAAGTGAATGAACTTCTGTGCTGTGAAGGGCTAAATCTGCACTCATCCCAATATTCTGGGCTTACAGGACCTTTATCAAACACCTTCTGCAGCATCTGTTCACTGGGCAAACATCTGTGTGGATGGCCAGGCCCAAGGAGTGGTGGGCAATGGAGTTCCATCCAGGGGTGTTCCCAGGGCTCAGCACTGGGCTCAGGGCACTTCAATCTCTTTCTCAATGATCTGCACAAGGGCATCGAGTGCAGCCTCAGGCAGTTCCCAGGGCACACCAAGCTGGGGGGAGTGTTGATGTGCTGGAGGGCAGGAAGGCTCTGCAGAGGGATCTGGACAGGCTGGATCCATGGGCCCAGGCCACTTGGAGGGGGTTCAACAAGCTCAAGTGCCAGGTGCTCTACCTGAGACACTTTCATCTGGTCAGTCCCATCCCCCTGTCCATTGTTGGATGTCACTCAGGAGCCCAACTCAACTCTTGGCTCCCTGTGCATCTCCAGGATGGACTTTCACAGCCAACCTCTCGACCCGGGTGGCAGGAGGGCCTACCCTGAGAAGGCCTAAAATGCCATCAGACAATGCCAACAGTGCCAGCTCTCATGCAAGCTGTCTGTGAGATCTGCCAGTCACCGGTGGCACCTTGGGAATGGTTTTGGTGTTGAATGATGCTCAAACCAGCCTGGTTCACCCAACTCCAAACACACCTCCTGCTTTTGGAAGTTGGATGGGACAGAGAAGCTGCTCACTGGCCTGTCCATTTGTGAGGAGCAGTCAATCCCTTCCTACTAGAGAAGTCCAGTCCCCTTTCATCCAGGCAGGTTCTTCTAACACAGCCCTTCTTGGGGTAGATGTGTGGAGATTCCTGCCTTGGGTGGGGACGCCCTCCAAGGACACTCCTCAAGGCTGAGCAAAAGAAATCTCCCCAGGACCGTTGGTCTGGGTGAGTTACATCAGATCTCTATGTAATAATTATTTCTTTTGGCTAGCTTTAATATAATTGTTCCAATAATTGCTTCAATACAGTGCACTATCCTATTTTATACTGTACTACTAGTAGTTTTAACATTTGTATTGTGTAGTATATAATTCTGCTTTAGATCTTTTGTCTGATCATTTGTACAAGTAATGGATTCGCTTTATATAAATATTCTCATTTTGCCAATCATTAAAACCTGTGGGACAAAAGTGGTTCAATCACACTTCTGTAATACCTAAATTTATTTTGTTCAAAAAAATCTGAGGCAAAGATTGGATCCTTTATTCCTTGAGGCTCCGCAGTGGGACAATGGCTCCTTGATTCCATGAGGTTGCACTGTTTCCCAGTGTTCTTGGGCTCCAGAAGGCCCTGCAGTGTGACAATGGCCCACTGATTCCATCATTTTCCCCAGTGTCACAATGGACCCTTGATTCCATGAGGTTCCCCAGTATCACAATGGTCCCTTTGAGTCCAGAAGGCCTTGCAGAATCAGAATGGGCCCTGGATTCTGTGAGGTTCCACAAGGTCACAATGGACCCTGGATTCCATGACATTCCACAATGTCCCATTGGTTCCCTTTGGTTCCAAAAGGTTCTGGGATGTCACACTGGCCCCTTGATTCCCTGATGTTCCACAAAGTCCCGGGGTCCTTTTGATTCCATGAGGTTCCACAGTGTCCCATGTTCCCTTTGGTTCCAGGAGGCCCCAGTGGATTCCAATGGCCCCTGGATTCCAGGAGATTCCACAGTGTCCTGGGGTTCCCTTGTCTCCCTGACTTTTGGCAGTGTCCAGGGTCCCTTTGTTCCCAGGAGGTTCCTTTGTTTCCATCAGGCCCTGCCACGTCCCAGACTCCCTTTGGTTCCAGGAGGTGCTGCAGGGTCACAATGTCCCCTTTATTCCAGGAGGTTCCACCATGTCCCAGGGTTCCTTTGGTTCCATGGGGTTCCACAGTGCCAAAACTCTCTGGTTCTTATCCTTCCAACATTTGGGGGCCCATTCTCTCCCTGCCTGGGATGGAGCCCCATTGTGTTTGTGCAGGAATGGATCCATGGCCATCCTGCCACTGCCCCAATTGAATGCTGCACAAACGTCACTGCAGGCCCGACCCTGGATGCAGGAACAGTCTGGGAACTCCAGGCCTGCTGACATTCAGCAGAGCCAGTCGGGGTCCCAAAGAGCACAAGTGATTGACTGCAACCCCTGCAGGTCTCTGGCATTGCTGGGGACAAAGGCAGGAACTGCCAGGAGCTCTGCAGAGCCCTGACAGTGCCACTGCAATCCCAAGCTGCATTGCCTGGGGCAACCCTCAGCACAGCCAAGGCCACAACCCTTCCTGAAAGGTGTCCCTTCTGGGCAGGGCCAGGGGGACAAACCCCTCCATCTGTCCCTGCACATGTTGGGTCCAATTCTCATCCCCCACTTAGGGGCTAATCCAGGGTACATTTTATAGCTCATTAACCAGGACTGTGCAAAGTGCTGTGGGTGGGACTATGGTCAAACCTTCTATTTCTTTTGTTGGCACATTGTACAGGTTATTTCTTGGTAGGAGGTGCATTTGGCTTTTATAAAACATCTCTGGGTATCAAGGAGAAGAACGAGATTACGCAGCTTCCACCTCTCTCCATGTTCCTCCCTGGTGTCGTGGCAACACACACCACAGGACTTTCATCTGATTTCTGTGTCTGTTCTGATCCCCACAGGCCCCATCGCAGGTGGAGCTTTGTATTTCCTTTACTGTTTTGTGCTTCCAACCCACAAACACACACACACACACCCCAGTCTGAGCAGAGTCTGGCCCCCCAAAGAACACAAGACCTGATTATTTGATTCCCTGACTATTTTTGGCTCTGCTGCAGTGGCTGGAACTTTGGCCACAACCTATGCCAAGAGCAGAGAGGTCCCTCCTCACAGAAACTTCTTGGCAATGGGGTTGTTAGGAAAACAGAACAGGCTGTGGGGATCACGGCACAGCCAAGGACGTGTCCTGACCAGCCTCCTGTTTAACATGACCAGCTTTTTCATTCCCTTTTCCCTCTGTTTTCTCATGCTTGTTCCTTCACAAATTGCTGTGATCTCACCCTTCCCCTTCCTTTGGTTCTTTCCTAGAGATCCCATGACAAGTCTTCCTCAATCCCCAAATGTGCTTTCCTGTTGCCCATCATAAGTTTCAGACCCTGAGCATGAAAACCCCACCCACATTTGTGAGGGCATCCTGGGAGGTTCTGCCATTGACCCACTTGGTGAAGCCTTCACACAGATATTTTGGAACTCTCTTTGAATTATTTTTTTACCTTTTGGGCTTAAAAGAGTTTCTCCAAAAACATGGCAGTTCATGTCCTCAATATGGAAATTCTCTGGAGAAGGAGTTTGGGACTCAAAGAATCACAGAGTCATTTGGCTTGCAAGGGAGCTGAAAGATCATCTTGTCCAAGCTGCTGGACATGGACAGTGACATCTCTTACTAATTCAGGTTACTCGCATTCCCTGACCTTGGACAAATGCAGGGATGGGACATCCACTTCTCTGGAAACTTGCTTCAGTTCTTGCCACCCTTATTATTTTAATATTTCTTCCTATTATCAATATAAGACTCCAATCTTTCAGTTTAAAGCCATTGCCCCCTGTTCTGCCAATACAGGCCTTGGTAAATTGTATCCCTGTGATTTCCTTAGACTATGAGCACCACGTGTTCATCTGCAAACATCTTGGAGAGTACTCAGGGATCTCCCAAGAAAAGATTTGGAGGCTTCAAGCCCATGACCACTCTGTAGGGACTAAGGAGCTCTGGGCTCCATGGTGTGGAGACTGAGGACAGTGCAGGAGTAGCCAGAGAGGGCTTGAAGGGGGGTTTCAGAGATGGTGGATCCTTTTGTCATAGCAGGAAACAGCATGAGAAAGAAAGAAATAATGCCAAGTTCAGCTGGAGATGTCCAGAGTGGAAACAAAGAGAAAGAAGTTTCACTCTGAGGGCAATGGTGTGCTGGAACACATCACCCAGGAGGAGTGTGGATGAGGCCAAGGCTTTGTGTGTGCAGGAAGAGCCAGGGAGGATGCAGAGATGTCAGTGCAGGAAGGTGCCAGCCAGGTGGGGCAGCCGGGGGGATGACGACAGCCTGCAGGGAAAGGGGCAGGGCATGGACACCGTAGGACAGCCTGGGCTGGAGAGGAGACAGGGAGGGGGAGAAGCTGAAAGGCCCTGCCAGAGCCACCTTCTGCAGGCCTTTGGCCATGGCTGCTGTCTGTGCCCCTGATGCCAGGAGGAGGGGAGTGCCCCTTGCAGCCCTGGGGCCTCATGGCCTCCTTGTCCCTGCTCAGCAGCCTGGCAGGTGCCACCCCATGGGCCTGCCCTTGGCATTGCACATCCCACATCCCAGTGCCCCAGGAAGAGCCCTGAGGAATAAGGCAGGGACAGAAAATCCCTTCCCAGGGGCTGAGGTCAGGGCTTAGTCCTCTGGATGAAGGAAAGAAGTCAAGGTTTCTTCAGCATCAGAGCCACCTTTCCCTTGCTTGTCCATCCTTGGCATCACTGTCTGCAGTTTTCTGCTCTAACTGGAACCTGGAGAGAAGTTCTCAGTTGTGTCCCTCAGTGAGACTCATTAGCACTACAAGAAACTTCAGTGTTTCAATCTGACTTGTTGAAAAGTTGTTTGAACTTCCTCTCAGGGACTGAGTCTCATGTAAACACCACCAAACCCCCCTGAGGGTCATGAAATGAGCCCCTGAGGGCTGTTGCTGTGCTGCTGAGCTGGGCCGGGCTCCTGGCACACAGGGAGCTCCTGGCAAGCAAGAAGAGCTTCAAAGAGACAGCTCTGCCCAGGAGCAGCTCCTCTGCACAGCCCAGCAGGGCTGAGGGCACTGCCTGCAGCACCCAGGGCACAAAAGCAAGGCAGAGAGAGGTTACACACAGCCTGGGCTGGGAGGGAAGTCGAGAGGAAGATCCACTGCAGGAGGAATCTTTCCAGGCTCCCTCACGGTGAGTCAGCATGAAGGGCAATGTGTCTGCAGTTGGTGCAAAGATCTCCTAACGCTGGCACATCCCACTCCCTGCTGCACCATCCCGGGCACATCCCAGCAGGGTTCCCTTCTCCCAGGGATGGCTGCAGGGTTGTGAAGCTGGGCTGTGCCACCCAGGCTGCCCCAAGCTGTCCTGCAGAGCAGGGTCCTGCAGCCCAGGGCTGTGCCGGGGCAGGAGCTCTGCCACTGCCAGGGGCAGCTCTCAGCCGGGCTGGGGAGCTCCCTCAGGGCTGGGCAGAGGCTGGGGGTGGAAAGAGCAAAGCCTGGCAGGGCAGGGCAGGTTTCTTCTGCTATCCAGTGAGAGTTTCATGGGTCAGGGCTGCTCACAGAACCAGAGCACCCCAGGATATTTTCCAGGGGATACTTCAAGGGGAAGGTCCAAGGAGGGATTTCTCTCAAGCTCTCAAGCCACATGCCTGGTGGTTTGAGTTCCACAGGGAACTGTGAGGAGCTGCCCAGGGCTGAGAACAACTTGCTGGCACTGTTGGTGTCTGGGAGGTGGCACAGCTGGCTCAGGGTGACACTGCCCTGAGTGCCCAGTGGGCTCTGCCCTGGCCTCTCCCAGCTGGACCCTCCCTGTGCATTTCCTTGGTTCTCAGCTTGCCCCTGGTCCTGAGGTTGTTCCCTCCTTCTCTCAGTCAGGCTCACTGGGGAGGGCAGTTCAAGCTACACAGTCCAACACTGATCCTGGGATTCCCCTGTGGCAGGTGTGTCCCTGGGAATGAGACATTCCAATTGTCCTCTGCCCTGTGGGCTGTGGGCAGTGAAGTCTGTGGTCTGGGTAAGGAGCTCTTTTTCCCTCAATCAGACCCCATCATTAGGACACTTGGCTCTTTTCTGAAGTGTCCTTCCAAGCTGGGAGCTGCCCTGGAGAATGCAAATCATCCTCCAGCACAGCTGTGTTCTCTGAAAGCCCCAGTGGAGAGGGGCAGATATGCTGTGCCCATGCCAGGAGATGCTGTTGGGTTGGGGAGTTGAACCACGGGTGGGTGTCCTTGGCTCCAAGTGGGGTGCTGAACCCTTGAGACAGGCTGAGACATTGAGTAGTGTGGGATGGATCCCTCTGCTCTCAACAGGGTCTGGTGGCTTTTCAGACCAAACTGGGAGTGTGATCAATCTCCATCTCAGGAAGAAGCAAAGCCAGGGCAGTTGGGAACAAGAGAGAGGGCCAGACCAGCTCCCCTCACTCTGCACTAAGCCCCAGACAATCCTCCTGCCTGGCAGGACCTGTTCTATTCTCCCTGAGTGCATCAGAAGTGCTGAGGGGTTCTGACACCAGGAACACTCCTCAGGAGAGATATAGTGAGCCCCAACCAGGGCTCCAGCCATGGAGCTGAAGGAGAGACTCCTAGAAAAGGAAAACCAGTGGAGCAGTGTGAGGGGTGTTGGAAAGTGGCTTTGATTTTTCTTAGAATGTTCTTCCCTAACTTGTCACTGTTATCTCCTCATTGAACAGTGCCCCACATCTACAGGTAACAAATGTCCAACAGCAGCTCCATGGCCCAGTTCCTCCTCCTGGCATTGGCAGACAGGCGGGAGCTGCAGCTCCTGCACTTCTGGCTCTTCCTGGCCATCTCCCTGGCTGCCCTCCTGGCCAACGGCCTCATCCTCAGCGCCGTAGCCTGCGACCACCACCTGCACACCCCCATGGGCTTCTTCCTGCTCAACCTCTCCCTCACAGACCTGGGCTGCATCTGCACCACTGTCCCCAAAGCCATGCACAACTCCCTCTGGGACACCACAACTATCTCCTACACAGGATGTGCTGCACATCTCTTTTTCTTTTATTTCTTCATGTCAACAGAGTTTTCCCTCCTCACCATCATGTGCTACGACCGCTACGTTGCCATCTGCAAACCCCTGCACTACGGGACCCTCCTGGACAGCAGAGCTTGTGCCCACATGGCAGCAGCTGCCTGGGCCACTGGCTTTCTCATTGCTCTGTTGCACACAGCCAGTACATTTTCCCTGCCCCTGTGCCAGGGCAATGCCCTGGGCCAGTTCTTCTGTGAACTCCCACACATCCTCAAGCTCTCCTGCTCACACTCCAACCTCAGGGAAGTTTGGTTTCTTGTGGTTAGTTGCTGTTTAGGGTTTGGTTGTTTTGTTTTCATTGTTTTCTCCTATGTGCAGATCTTCAGGGCTGTGCTGAGGATCCCCTCTGAGCAGGGAAGGCACAAAGCCTTTTCCACGTGCCTCCCTCACCTGGCTGTGGTCTCCCTGTTCCTCAGCACTGGCATGTTTTCCCACCTGAAGCCCCCCTCCATTTCCTCCCCATCCCTGGATCTGGCCCTGTCAGTTCTGTATTCGGTGGTTCTTCCAGCACTGAACCCTCTCATCTACAGCCTGAGGAACCAGGAGCTCAAGGATGCCATGAGGAAACTGGTGGCTGGATTTAGAGGCAATAATAAAGTGTGTCTTCTTCTGCAGAGCATGCAGAAGGTAACTACAATCTGAGCTTTTTCTCTTCTATTTATTCTTCTTTTCTTTTGTGCATTTTCTTATTCTTTTTCAACTTTTATATTATCCACAAATCAGTGGCATTGCTCATAAATTTCTACATCAATATCTACCATCCTTCTCTAATCCAAGGGCTTTCAATAGGCTTGTTCTCTGTACATTTATGTAGAATAAAGTTCCCTGCCCTGACCTGAATGTCCAAGATGCTTCCTCAGCCCTTCTCTGGAGCTGCAGGGGCAGTGCCTGTGAACAGAGCTGGAGGGAAGAGACTCCCAGCACAGCAACACAGCCAGGGACAAGGGCACTTGCTCCTTCCACATCTGCTCTTTCCAACTCCACACTGTCCTTCCCAGCCCTGCTGTGGGTGCAAGACCTGAGTGCTCTGGCAGCTTGGGCACAGTCCTGCTGCGTGTCCGTGCTGGGATCACAGGCAGGGACAGGCCCTGGCACTGCTGGCACAGAGCTGGGCTCCACACCAGCAGCTCCATCAGCCAAGGGCATCTCCTGAGGGCAGGGCAGGAAGGCTTCAGGCTCTTCCTCCACAGTCCCTGTCAGCAATGTGCTCCAGGAATGCTCTGGCAAAGCAAATGCCAGTGCCCAGCTGAGAGTGGGAGTGTGCAGGGTGGGGGCACACAGCAGTGTCCTGGCACAGCCAGAGCTCCTGGCACAGCCCTGAGGGAGCAGCAGAGCAGGGGCTGGGCTGTGTCTTTGTTCCAGGGACAGCCTGGGAAGGTGCCCCAGGGCCACTGTCACAGAGCAGCCCCTGCCACCCCCATTCCCAGCCCTGGCCTCTCACCCCACCTGCAAGAGGTTGGTTGTCCCTCCTTGGAGGGACATCAAGGGACCAAGTCAGAAGTCCACGTTTGCTTTGTACTGAGGACACTTCAGTGTGTCTGCTCCATCCCTACCCTGCCTTCTGGCCTGTCCCTTTCCCTGCCCAGCAGGAAAGCAGCCTGGCTGGGCAGCATTGCCCCTGGGCAGGCAGGAAGGGCTCTGCAGGCAGGAACGGCACTGCCCTCCAGCAGAGGCACTTCTGCCCTTTCCCAAAGCACAGAGCACAGCTGGGCACTGGGATGCAGCCAGAGGTACCCACAGCTCCATGGGTCACCCTCTGAGCTGCCTGCACAGCTTCAGTGAGCACCGAAGAGAGAAAGAAATGCTCTCCCTCACAGGAATCCAAGCAGGGGAGCGGGGACATAAAGAAGCCAAAAGAGATAAAAAAGTTAAGAGCCAAATATATTTATTGACAGAAGGGACTAGGACAATAAGATATCAGTGGAGTTTACCCTGAAAGGTATATGGAGCTGCTACAGCTCCACCAGCCTGAGTGTCCCCTGACTGGGGACAGCACAGCCTCTGCCTCCAGCACTATCAGTGCAATTTCCTGCACCTTTGGCACGTGCAGAGTATTTCCTACTGTGGCCTCATCCCATGGTCAGCACTGGATTGTTTGCCAGCCCTGCTGTCTGCAAGACCCATGGGCTGGAAGGGTTATCACCACCAGAGCTGCACCCTGGCTTGGGGCCTTTCTGTCATCTTCAGTCACCATTTCCTTCCTCTCCCAGACACTTTTTGTGACCCTCATGTACTGAGTGACTTCTTCTGTCACCTTGCTCCAGGGCTGGGACTCTCCTGCAGTGTCACCATGACACTCCTGCTCTCTGCTTTCCAGGTTCCATTTTCAGATCCAGTCTTCCCCTCCTGTTCCCAGGGACATCCTGGGAGTGCTTCAGAGCTGCCATCCTGGGGCAGCTCCTGCCCAGCGTGGGCAGGCACAAGGGCTCTCCAGCTGCTCCTCTCCCCTCCCCAGGGCCACTGTTTTCTGCAGCCTCCTCATCCTTGCCCAGCACAGCCCTCCTGACACAGTTGGACACAGCCCTTGTTCTACCCCCTCCTCAGGCACCTGCCCAACCCCCTCAGCCCCAGCCTGATGGCCACAAACCTTCAGGGCAGGGAGGCACTGGGGAAAATGCTGAGGGAACCTTTCAGCCGCACTCAAATCCAATTGGAAGGGTTGGCCTCGAGGAAGAAATCCCTTCTCATTCTCCAGAACCACCAGGACAACCTGTGTTGTGTCCTGGGCACTCCTCTGGAAGTGTGGGCTATGGAAAAGGTTTTGGTGTCAGGGATATTGGGAAGGCTGGGCAGTGTCACTGGGAGACCTCTCCCAAACCCTTGGAAAGGCCAGAGCCAGCCCAGAGCTTCCTGGGGCCTTGGCAAAGGCAGACCTGGAACCAGTCTGCAAACAGGGCAGCAAGGAGGGTTGGCAGAGTTCCAGACTGCTCAGGCTCAGCAGGGAAGGGGAGAGGGCAAGTCCTCCTGCAGCCATTGCCAGGCATGGGAAGGACAAGGCAGGGATTGCAGAACCCATGTGGGAGGGAAAAGATGATGTTGTGTGCCCAGACTTTATCAAGGCCCTCGACATGGTCTCCTGTGCTCTCCTTATGGACAGACTGGTGAGAGCTGGACTGAAGAAGTGGAAGATGTGGTGGTGGGAAGTTGGTTGAATGAAGAGTGTCAAATAAAATCCATGGTACAAAGTCCTCTTGGCACCAACTTCCTGATGAAATCCCTCAGTGACCAGTCCTTGAACATCAGTATAGAACATCTTTATTATCTGTCTGTACTATGGGACAACATGTATTTTCCCTTTGTGGGTGATGCCAAATTTCAGGGAGCCCTTGGGCAACCTGTCCTGGTTTAAAGACACATATTGGGGTGGGAACTCCAATAAAATGAACTCACTCCACCTTTATTCCGCACCAGTACAAGGAGACAAAATACAAGGAGGTATAAGTGAAAAAATAAGTATTTACTGACAAGAAATATGGCAGCAAAACCAGCAATACCAACAGAACAGTTCAAAGCAACAGCAGAGAGAGAAATTGCCTCCTCTCTCCCCCCATGCCCCAACTCCCTTTTGTAAACACATAAAACCAGGGATCAACACTTGTCTCCCTTCCCCCTTTTCCTCCTGAATGGACAATAAACAAAAAACAAAACCAGGGGAAAGAGGGGGCAAAGCAAAGTCTGGGAAAATCTCTCATCTGAGATCAGTTGTGCTGCCCAAGAACACGCTGACTCCAGAGGTGTCCAAGCGGGGCAGAGCCGGCGACTCCGGTCCGTGCGGCGGTGGGGGGGAGGCAGCGGCTCTGCTTGATTCCATGGAGTTCTGGGGAGGCACAGTGGCCCCTTGGTTCCAGGAGGGTCTGAGATATCTCAGAGTTCCTTTTGTTCCAAGGAGACCCCACATGTCACAATGACCCCTTGGTTCCAGGAGATTCCACAGTGTCCCTGCATTCCTTTGGTTCCAGGAGGCCCTGCAGTGTCACAGGGCCACTTGATTCCGTGATGTTACAAAGAATCAGAATGGCCCCTTGATTTAAGACCAACTGCACATGGGGCTGACTTAGGGGGAGTGTGGGCCCCCAGACATGGGAGTTGAACTCAGCCCTGGTGTCACCACATCTGGACTGGTCTGTCTGTCTGTGAGGTTCCCCATTCTGGAGGAATGAGGAAGAACTGGAGAGGATCTAGAGGAGATCTGACAGGATGGAGCTTTTCTCCATATTGGAAATAGGATGAAATCTCCACAAAGAGCAACATGGAAGGTTGGGACTGAAGGTGAGGAAAAAGAAATGTCACTCAATGAGGACCCTTGTGGTGCAAGAGGTCACTCAGAGAGAGTCAGGATCATCCCATGGCTTTGTGTCTGAGGGAACAGCCAGAGCTGGTGCAGAGCCATCAGGGAGGGTCTAGAAATGCTGCTGGGAGGGGGTGGGAAAGCAGGAGGGGTGTGTGCAGCCTGCAAGGCCAGAGCAGCAGCAGGGCCAGGGCAGGACAGCCTGCAGGAGAGATGGCCAAGGGCTCTGGCAGGGCTGCAAGGCCCAAAGGCACCCAGGCCTTTGTCCCCTTGCCTCTGGCAGCTGCCTCTGCCACTCAGGCCACCACAAGCCACTTTCCTGGCAGGTTCTGCCCTTGGGTTCTGCCTCGCCCCTCCCTCAGCAGCCTGGCAGGGGTTGCCCAGTTTTGGGCCTTTGTTGTTCCTCCCCCTCCCATCCCAGTGCCCCCCAAACAGCCCTGAGCCAGCCGGGAGGGACAGGATCTGCTGGGCCAGGGCCTGGGGCTCAGGCCTTGGCCTTTGTGCTCCACAAAACCAAGGCAGGCTTTGCTCAGCATTGCAGGGGCCTGCCCAGAGCCTTTGTCTGCCTGCACTCCTGGCCTCCAAGGAGCTGCTCCAAGGAGTCCCTGGGGAGGCTTTGGCAGTGCCTGCCCTCAGTGGGGCCCAGCAATGCTTCAAGGCACTTGCAGTTTGGCTTCTGACTTCTTGAGCAGCTGCTTCAATCTTCTCTCAGTACCTCAGGATCATGGACTGGGCTGCAAACACACCGTGGGGCTCATTAAAATCCAGAAATCCCTCAGGATCTCTTTGTCTTCCTTTAATTGTCTTCAAGGCAATTTCAAAACAAGACTTCAGAATTTGTACTTTTTTTGTTTTAATTCAATGATGGCTCTTTTTTATTTCAGAGGAGAGGTGATAGAGGTGTTCTCCAAGTGATCTTGATGCTGAGTGTCTCCTCGGGAGATCCACACTGACCCTGGATGATCAACCTTGCTCCTCACCCCCCAACCTCACCAGTTCTGACATGGCCCATCTTGGACTGACAGCTGATGCAGCTCCAAACACACTGTGGGACCCATTAAAATACTGAAAACCAAATTATTTTCATTCCTTTAATTGTCTTCAAGTCTTCAAGACTTGAACAGCTAATTGGAGTTGTTTTGTAGTTTAGGTAAGGAGGAAGATTTTAAAGTGGAAGTCATGAAAAATATATATATTTTTTGATGAAAGAGAATTATTTACACAGAGCCTTGGGATGCAAGATGGTCAGGGTGCAAAGGATTTAGACACAAAGATAAGGGGGCAAAAGAGTTTAGTATCATTTAATTATTGACCTGTTTAGCAGTTATCAAGTGATTCAATAGCATTTGTCACAATTTTAACAGTGACTGAATTAGAGATTCACAAGAACAACATTCACCCCACAGTCAATTCACACCCACACCCAGGCAGAGATGTGTGCACACATCAAGAGCTGGCTGTGGAAAGGTCCCTCTCCCAAATTCTCCTTGTTGTCAGGGAAACACTCCCCCAAATCCCTTTGTGTTTCCCACCAGACAAGGGTCCCAGCTGGAGGAGTGTTTGTGGAGGGGGATCAGAATTGTCCTGGCCATCAGCGCCGCTCTTTGGAGTGTTGCAAACTGGAGGGTTCCCGAGCTGGGAGAGGCTGCCAGAGGTGTCCCACTGAGAGGGAGGTGCTGGGGAGCTGCCAGGGCCTCCCTCAGCCCCGCTGGGTGTGGGCTCACAAGGGGACTGGCTTTAGTTATCTGCTGAATTTCCATCCTGGGGTCAGGAATGACTGGAGTTTCCAAACTATTTGGGAATTGTACCCAAACTGCTCCATTTGGGCTGAGATTCAGTCAGGGAATGTTCCAAGGTTTTCATGGGATGACTGATTATCCTGTGTTCCCCAACTGTTCCACTCTGGATTTTTCCCACCTGTATCATCCAGGAACACCTGGTCCAGTCCAGGGACACTTCCCCACAGCCCTGGTCCAGTCCAGGGGCTCTTCATTGCTCAGCTGGTTTGGTCAAGGCTTGTCAGGAGCTCCTGAGATCATCGACCAGGCCTGAGGAGAATGGAGGGAGGATGCACCACCACAGAGGCTTCTAAGAAAGATGAAGACAAACTTTTTGTAGGGCCTAGACATAGCTGGGATAAGACAAGAAGTGATGGTTTTAAACTAAAGAGGGCAGATTTGAATTAGACATGAACAAGAATTTTTTACAGTGTGGATGGTGAAACACTGGCACAGGTTGCCCAGAGAGGTGATGCTTCATCCCTGGAAACATTCAAGGTGAGGTAGGATGGGACTCTGAGCAACCTGATCTCATTACAGGGGAGCTGGAATAGAAGAACTTCAAAGGTCCCTTCCTACCAAAACTCTTCCATCATTTTACTGGAGCCAAGGCTGACACAGGTTTCAGACCCAGCTGAGCATCCCCTTTGATGGCCCATCTGGCAGCTCTGCTAAAAAGCTGCTGCAAAGAACCTCCAGACCTAAAGGAGCTTTTGTGCTGGGCTCAGCTGTGGCTCTCAGGGCTGGGAGGTTGGCTTTTGGCTGCCAGGTGCTCACCAAGGCTCTCTCTCACTCCCTTTCCACTCCCCTTGGTGCCTGCAGGGTTGTTTCTCCCCCCTTTCTCTCACTCCTGTCTGGGTTCCAGCACCCTGGATTTTATCCTTTCTCCAAAGGGTTATCACACAGCTGCCTCTGGAATTGCTTTTTGGCTCAGCTTTGGGCACTGGCTGGTCCATTTTGGAGTTACCTGAAACTGGCTCTCTCTGACATAGAGATCTCCTCTTCCCCAAGGGAAACCTGCAGCCCCCTCACTGCTACCAAACCTGATCCACAGGGTCATTCAAGTGCCCAGGAATACAGGAGGTCATTGAGCCCATTATTCCTCAGGCTGGTTAAACAAGACTTTGTCCTCTCCCTCTCCCTGACTGCAGGTTCTTTCTGTCAGAGCAGAGCTGGGCTGGACCTCAGCTGTGCTTTGCTCCAGAGCCTGCTGGGGTGGGGGCAGATGGCAATGGAAGAGTTGGGTTGGACTGGATGATCCTTGTGGGTCCCTTCCAACTCAGCATATTCTCTCATTCTGTGTTTGTTTGGGTTTGGTTTGGTTGTGTTTGGTCTTTTTCTCCCCTTTTGAATTGCCTTTCCTCTGACCCATGAGCTTTTTCTTCATTGTCTTGGCCCTTGCTGGCACCTGATGGCAAAACAAGTTTATCCAACTCAGTCATCTTGACCACGTTTTTGGTACAAGACACCATTAACTAGATGTGGTTTCTCACAGACTCGCTGCAACTTGGCCTCATCCACAAAGGAGTGGGAAGTGCATTTCCTCCCATCATCCAGAGACATAATGAAGATGTTCCATGGGAATGGTCAAGGGCTGGTCCCTGATGGATGTCACCTGGGAGTTGCTGCCAAGAGGAATTTGTGCCATGACTTTTGACCCTCATCAATTTCAATTTCCCACCCACAACATTTCACTTGTCCAGTCCAGCTCTCACCAGTCTGGCTCTAAGGAGACCACAGGAGACCATGTCAAAGGCCTTGATAAAGTCTGGGCACAAAACATCCCCTTCTTTTCCCTCCCACAGGGGTTCTGCAATCCCTGCCTTGTCCTTCCCATGCCTGGCAATGGCTGCAGCAGGACTTGCCCTCTCCCCTTCCCTGCTGAGCCTGAGCAGTCTGGAACTCTGCCAACCCTCCTTGCTGCCTTGTTTGCAGACTGGTTCCCTGTCTGCCTTTGCCAGGGCCCCAGGAAGCTCTGGGCTGGCTCTGGCCTTTCCAAGGGTTTGGGAGAGTCTCCCAGTGACACTGCTCAGCCTTCTCAATATCCCTGACACCAAAACCTCTCCATTATCCCACAGTTCCAGTTTAGTGCTCAGGACACAACACATATTCTCATGGTTCTTCAGGAGAAAATTAGAAGTGATTTCATTAGAGAGGTCAACTGGGGGAGCAGCCCAGTCTGGTCTGGCCCCACAGCAGTGCCCAGCCCAGGGTGCTGCAGAGCTCTGGGCACTCCCCCCACAGCCCCAGCCCCTCTGAAGGGCACAGCAGCTCCTGGGGCACAGAGAGGAGTCTCAGCATCCCCATCAGCTCAGGGGCTGGACACTCAGCATGGCAGGAGGAAATGGAGGGCAGGGAAACTGCAGGAGCCCTGGTGTCACCTGCAGGAGATGCCCAGCACAGCCTGACTGTGCCCCTCAGTGCCAGCCCCTCTGCCCAGCCCAGCCCAGAGTCCTGGCCCAGGGACAGAGCAGCCTGTCCCCAGGGGGGCTGCAGAAAGAGGTTTCTCTGTGTCAGGGATTCCTCTCTGCAGGCCCAGAAATGCTGCCTTGCTCTTCTGCAGGGACATCCCTTTGCCCAGGTCAGTGTGTCCAGGCTGCCTTGGCCTGTTGCAGATCCCAGCCTGGGATCCCTGCAGGGCCCTGAGCTGGAGGTGCTGCTCTGCACAGGGAGGGGCTGTGGCACCCTGGGCTGAGCCTGCACTGGCCATGCTGGTCAGGGTGGGGAGCAGACCCAGCAGGATGGGGATCACTCCTCTCCTCCCTCTGCCATAGTCCTGGAAGGCTCAGTAGCCAAGAACAAGGCTGGGCAGGACCATGGGCTGTTTCCAATGGCACAGAGGGCAGGGCAGGGCTCCACTCCATGCATCCTGTGGGCTGGAGAGTTCTTCAGGACACCCTCCTGGAAAGCCACCCCTGGCTCTGGTACAGCCCTCCCTGAACAGGGGAGGCACAAGGGGAGTTCACTGTGGGTCAGACGAGTCACTGGCCAGAGTCCTTTCCCTGTTCCTGCTGCATCCCCTGGGGTTGCAGAACTCTCCTTTACCAGTTCACAGGGACATTTAGTACTTGATCTCTGGTAACTCCACCCTGGGCAGGATTCTGCTCCAGGGCTCCATTCCCTGCTGACTGGATGGGACGGGCTGTCCCTGCAGATCCTCTGTGCTCTCCTGCACTTCCTGAGTTCCTACAGACAAGTCCTCACCTCCATCAGAGCCCTCACAAGCTGCAGAGCCCCGGGCAGGTGACTTGGAGACCCTTTGCCACTGGTCACCAGCACAGAACATCTGAACCAGCCCTCAGTCCCTCAAGTACCCCAGTGAGTCACTTCTCTCACTGCAGGGACTGAATGGGGAAACAAGCAAAGCAATGAGACTTTGCAGAGTCTGTTCCTTGGCCTTGTTCTTTACACCAACCTTTCAAAAAGAACAAAGTCTTCAGGAACTGCCCAGGGGGATCCCCTTTCATGATGGAAATGATGTTAAGGAGCCCAGCTCTGTGCCAGCAGTGCCCAGGGCCTGTCCCTGCCCATGGTCACAGGAGTGACACACAGCAGTGACTGAGCTGCCAGAGCACTCAGGCCTTGGGCAAGGAGCAGAAAGGAGAGGGAGTCAGTAGAAAAAGAGCATCTCTGAAAAGCCCAAGAGCTGCTGCTCCCTGGCAGTGCTCCTGTACCAGGACTCTTTGCCCCTTCTCCTCTGCACACAGGCACTGCCCCCCAGCTTCAGGGAACTTCTTGGAGAGAGAATCTGGAAAAAAGAATTCAAGTCCTTTATTATACTCAGAGATTGTGATTCCTCATGTACAGAATAACAAAGGCAGGGTGTTTGAAAAAGGAGTTGCTACAGAAACTTTTATTTTGTTTAAATGCACGCAGAGAATGATTCCTCATTTACACAACTGTAGGTCAAAATAAAGAGGTAGAGAGTGAATTAGGTAAGGGATGAAGAATAAATTTCTGTGTTAACAACATGAAAAGAAGAAGAAATATAGGAAAACTCCCCCACTGCCACTCTCAAAAGCTTTAGAAGGCAGGCTAGGCCAGTAAAGGGTTACAAAATGAGTGTTCTGCAAAAGGAATAAGGCAATAAAAAGACCACAGTCATCATTTTCCTTATGGCGTCCTTGAGCTCCTGGTTCCTGAGGCTGTAGATGAGGGGGTTCAGTGCTGGAGGAACCACCGAGTACAGAACAGACAGAGCCAGATCCAGGGATGGGGAGGAGATGGAGGGGGGCTTCAGGTAGGCAAAGAATGAGGTGCTGATAAACGGAGACACCACGGCCAGGTGAGGGAGGCACGTGGAAAAGGCTTTGTGCTGTCCCTGCTGAGAGGGGATCCTCAGCACAGCCCTGAAGATCTGCACATAGGAGAAAACAATGAAAACAAAACAACCAAGTCCTAAAGAGGCACTAACCCCAATGAGCCCAAGTTCCCTGACATAGGAGTGTGAGCAGGAGAGCTTGAGGATGTGTGGGATTTCACAGAAGAACTGGCCCAGGGCATTGCCCTGGCCCAGGGGCAGGGAAAATGTATTGGCTGTGTGCAGCAGAGAATTGATAAAACCAGTGGCCCAGGCAGCTGCTGCCATGTGGGCACAAGCTCTGCTGCCCAGGAGGGTCCCGTAGTGCAGGGGTTTGCAGATGGCAACGTAGCGGTCGTAGCACATGATGGTGAGGAGGAAAAACTCTGCTGAGAAGAAGAACATAAAGAAAAAGAGCTGTGCAGCACATCCCATGTAGGAGATGGTTGTGGTGTTATGGAGGGAGTTGTGCATGGCTTTGGGGACAGTGGTGCAGATGCAGCCCAGGTCTGTGAGGGAGAGGTTGAGCAGGAAGAAGCCCATGGGGGTGTGCAGGTGGTGGTCACAGGCTACGGCGCTGAGGATGAGGCCGTTGGCCAGGAGGGCAGCCAGGGAGATGGCCAGGAAGAGCCAGAAGTGCAGGAGCTGCAGCTCCCGCCTGTCTGCCAATGCCAGGAGGAGGAACTGGGTCATGGAGCTGCTGTTGCACATTTGCTGCTTCCCAGCACTGGGACACTGTTGAGAAACAGGAAAGGACAGGGAGAAGTTAAGACAGACTCCTCTAAGCAAAGCCACTTTATTTCTCACAGAAATCCCCTGAACTGAAACGCTTTTCCTTTCCCTTGTTTGTGGTGGCTGAGGGTGCTGTGAGGAACAGGAGCTCTGCCCATGTGCTGCCAAGGGCTCAGTTTTCCCCTTCTCCAGTGGGGACACGGAGCTGGTCTGTGACGGCATCAAACAGTCCCAAGGGATGTCAGGCATCATCCACCTTGAATGGAAAAGTTCAGTCTCTGCTCTTAAGGGGTGGAAAGGCTTAGCATGTCCTTTAAATAATGTTGACTGTGTTTATTATTTTTGATGGTTGCATCTGGTACCTGCTCTTGTTAGGAGTACAAAGCCTCATTTTTATGATGGAAAATGTAACAAGACTTTAAACAGGAGAGGACAAACAGCTCAGCTCTCTGTAGCTCAGTGCAGAGCCAGGAGAGCTGCAGTGTCCCTCCATCTGTTCCCATCTGCCCTGTGCTTTCCCTCGTGCTGCCTGAACATAACTTCACATGCAAATTAATTTTTAATAAACACAAATACCTACAGTCTGATGAGTGCAGGGCAGCACTGTTTAAAAGGGCAGCTTTGGTAAATGTTCTCTGTTCCAGCCCAACAATGCAGTGTTGCCCAGGGGAGTCTCTGGCTGTGCAGGCTCTGAAGGCAACGTCAGAGCAACCCTGAGGGGACTGGAAAAGGTACCCAGAGCTACATGTAAGGCAGAGGTGTGGTGATTTCTGATACTGCCTGGTCTCTTCTCCTCCAAGAGGAATAGATTTGCAGTTTCAGTACCTCCGCCTGAACTGTGAGATAAATTTTTAGGACCAATTTCCTGCCTAGAAAACACGTATTTGAAGATGGAAAGTACAGGATCCTTCACTTTGAGGTATCCCATGACTTGCTGTGCTTTCTTAAAACTCCTCTGAGAAATGTTCTGCAATGATCTGGAGCTGTGAGCAGCCCTCACAACCTGCAACCTACTCTAAACACGTGAAGAGCCCTTTCCTGCCCTCCCAAGGGTTGCTCCTTGCCCACAGCCCTTGTGCCCCAGCCCTGGGAGCAGCTCCCCGGGCCGGCTGAGAGCTGCCCCTGGCAGGCAGCAGAGTCCCTGCCCAGCACAGCGCCCTGGGCTGCAGGACCCTGCTCTGCCCCACAGCCCTGGGCACCCCTGGCTGCACCCCTGGCTTCACAGCTCTACCAAAGTGCCCCAAAACAGCCCCTGCTCACCCGTCCCATCAGCTGGGGCTGGGCCAGCTTTAGGAGATGCCTCCAGGAGCTGCCCCTGCACTGCCCTGCAGCCACAGACTCACCGTGTGCAGCCCTGCCAAGGTTCCTCCTGCAGGGAGCTCTCAGCCATCCTGCCAGTGCTGAGCCCCTTGAAGCTCTGTCTGTGCCCTGCTGGTGTCCCTGAGCTGGCCTGGCAGTGCCCTCAGCCCTGCTGGGCTGTGCAGAGGAGCTGCTCCTGGGCAGAGCTGTCTCTTTGAAGCTCTTCTTGCTTGCCAGGAGCTCCCTGTGTGCCAGGAGCCCAGCCCAGCTCAGCAGCACAGCAGCAGCCCCAGGCATTTCATGACCCTCAGGGGGGTTTGATGTTGTTTACATGAGACTCAGTCCCTGAGAGGAAGTTCAAACAACTTTTCAACAAGTCAAAGTGAGATTGAAACACTCAAGTTTCTTGTAGTGCTAATGAGTCTCACTGAGGGACACAACTGAGAACATGTCCCCAGGTTCCAGTTAGAGCAGAAATCAGCAGACAGTGATGCCAAGGATGGACAAGCAAGGGAAGGTGGTTCTGATGCTGAAGAAACCTTGACTTGTTTCCTTAATCTAACAGGCCAAGCCCTGACCCCCAGCCCCTGGGAAGGCAGATCCTGTCCCTGCCTCATTCCTCAGGGCTCTTCCTGGGGCACTGGGCTGTGGGATGTGCAATGCCAAGGGCAGGCCCATGGGGTGGCACCTGCCAGGCTGCTGAGCAGGGACAAGGAGGCCATGAGGCCCCAGGGCTGCAAGGGGCACTCCCCTCCTCCTGGCCTCAGGGGCACAGACAGCAGCCCTGGCCAAAGGCCTGCAGAAGGTGGCTGTGGCAGGGCCTTTCAGCTTCTCCCCCTCCCTGTCTCCTCTCCAGCCCAGGCTGTCCTACGGTGTCCATGCCCTGCCCCTTTCCCTGCAGGCTGTCGTCATCCCCCCGGCTGCCCCACCTGGCTGGCACCTTCCTGCACTGACATCTCTGCGTCCTCCCTGGCTCTTCCTGCACACACAAAGCCTTGGGCTGACCCAGACTCCTTCTGGGTGATGTGTTGCATCACACCATTGCTCTCAGAGTGAAACTCCTTTCTCTTTGTTTCCAGTCTGGACCTCCCCAGCTGCACTTGGCATTATTTCTTTATTTCTGTTGCTGTCTCCTGCTACGACAAAAGGATCCACCCTTCAAGCCTTCTCTGGCTACTCCTGTACTGTCCTCAGTCTCCACACCATGGAGCCCAGAGCTCCTTAGTCCCTACAGAGTGGTCATGGGCTTGAGGCCTCCAAATCTTTTCTTGGGAGATCCCTGGGTACTCTCCAAGGTGTTTGCAGATGAACACATGGTGCTCATAGTCTAAGGAAAACACAGGGATATGTTTTACCAAGGTCTGTAGTGGCAGAACACGGGTCAATGGCTTTAAACTGAAAGAGAAGAGTTTTATATTTATAATAGGAAGAAATATTTAATAATGAGGGCAGCAAGAACTGGAACAGGTTTCTAGAGAAGTGGATACCCCATCCCTGCATTCATCCAAGGTCAGGGAAAGTGAGTAACCTCAAATAGTAAAAGATGTCACTGCCCACATCCAGGGACTTGGACCAGATGACCATTTAGCTCTTTTCCAAGCAAAATATTTCTGGGATACTTTCAGTCCCAATCTCCTTCTCCAAAGAATTTCCATTTATGAGGACATGAACTGCCATGTTTTTGGAGAAACCCTTCTAAGCCCAAAAGGTAAAAAAATAATTCAAAGAGAGTTCCAAAATATCTGTGTGAAGGCTTCACCAAAGTGGGTCAATGGCAGAACCTCCCAGGATGCCCTCACAAATGTGGGTGGGGTTTTCATGCTCAGGGTCTGAGACTTATGATGGGCAACAAGAAAGCACATTTGGGGACTGAGGAAGACTTGTCATGGGATGTCGAGGAAAGAACGAAAGGAAGGGGAAGGGTGGGATCACAGCGGTTTGTGGAGGAACAAGTGTGAGAAAAGAGAGAGAAAAGAGGCTGAAAAGGCTGGTCTTGTTAAACAGGAGGCTGGTCAAGACACGTCCCTGGCTGTGCCCTGCAAGTGATCCCCACAGCCTGTCCCCTTTTCTTAAGAACTCCATTGCCAAGAAGTTTCTGTGGGGAGGGACCTCTCTGCTCCTGGCACAGATTGTGGCCCAAGTTCCAACCACTGCAGTGGGAGCCACAAATAGTCAGGTCTTGTGTTCTTGGGGGGCCAGACTCTGCCCAGACTGGGGGGTGTGTGTGTTGGAAGCACAAAAGAGTGAAGCAAATGCAAAGCTAAACACCCAGTGTAGCCTGACTTTGCCCCTAAGTGGGGATGAGAACTGGACACAACATGTGCAGGGACAGAGGGAGGGGTTTGTCCCCCTGGCCCTGCCCAGAAGGGACACCTTTCAGGAAGGGTTGTGGCCTTGGCTGTGCTGAGGGTTGCCCCGGGCAATGCAGCTTGGGATTGCAGTGGCACTGTCAGGGCTCTGCAGAGCTCCTGGCAGTTCCTGCATTTGTCCCCAGCAATGCCAGAGACCTGCAGGGGTTGCAGTCAATCCCTTGTGCTCTTTGGGACCCCGACTGGCTCTGCTGAATGTCAGCAGGCCTGGAGTTCCCAGGCTGTTCCTGCATCCAGGGTCGGGCCTGCAGTGACGTTTGTGCAGCGTTCAATTGGGGCAGTGGCAGGATGGCCATGGATCCATTCCTGCACAAACACAATGGGGCTCCATCCCAGGCAGGGAGAGAATGGGCCCACAAATGTTGGAAGGATAAGAAGCAGGGAGTTTTGGCACTGTGGAACCCCCTGGAACCAAAGGAACCCTGGGACATGGCAGAACCTCGTGGAATCAAGGGGACATTGTGACCCTGCAGCACCTCATGGAACCAAAGGGAGTCTGGGACTTGGCAGGGCCTGATGGAAACAAAGGAACCTCCTGGGAACAAAGGGACCCTGGACACTGCCAAAAGTGAGGGAGACAAGGGGAACCCCAGGACACTGTGGAATCTCCTGGAATCCAGGGGCCATTGGAATACACTGGGGCCTCCTGGAACCAAAGGGAACATGGGACACTGCGGAACCTCATGGAATCAAAAGGACCCCGGGACATTGTGGAACATCAGGGAATCAAGGGGCCAGTGTGACATCCCAGAACCTTTTGGAACCAAAGGGAACCAACGGGACATTGTGGAAGCTCATGGAATCAAGGGTCCATTGTGACCTTGTGGAACCTCACAGAGTCCAGGGGCCATTCTGATTCTGCAAGGCCTTCTGGAGTCAAAGGGTCCATTGTGACACTGGGGAAAATGATGGAGTCAGTGGGCCATTGTGACACTGCAGGGTTTGATGGAGGTCAAGAACACTGGGAAACAGTGGAACCTCATGGAATCAAGGAGCCACTGTCCCACTGCGGAGCCTCAAGGAATAAGGGATCCAATCTTTGCCTCAGATTTTGTCAACAAATTAAATTTAAGGAATTACGGAAGTTGGATTGAACCACTTTTTTTCCAACAGGTTTTAATGATTGACAAAATGAGAATATTTCTATAAAATGAATCATTTATTCTTACAAATGATCAGACAAAAGATCTTAATCAGAATTATTTACTACACAGTATAAAGGCTAAAACTACTAGTAGTACAGTATGAGATAGGATAGTGCACTATATTGAAGCAATTATTGAAACCATTATATTAAAGCCTTCAAAAAGAAACAATTATTACGTAGAGATCTGATGTAACTCACCCAGACAAACAGTCATGGGGAGATTTCTTTTGCTCAGCCTTGAGGAGTGTCCTTGGAGGGCGTCCCCACCCAAGGCAGGAATCTCCACACATCTACCCCAAGAAGGGCTCTGTTAGAAGAACCTGCCTGGATGAAAGGGGACTGGACTTCTCTAGTAGGAAGTGACTGACTGCTCCTCAGAAATGGACAGGCCAGTGAGCAGCTTCTCTGTCCCATCCAACTTCCAAAAGCAGGATGTGTGTTTGGAGTTGGGTGAACCAGGCTGGTTTGAGCATCATTCAACACCAAAACCATTCCCATGGTGCCCCCGGTGACTGGCAGATCTCACAGACAGCTTGCATGAGAGCTGGCACTGTTGGCATTGTCTGATGGCATTTTAGGCCTTCTCAGGGTAGGCCCTCCTGCCACCCGGGTCGAGAGGTTGGCTGTGAAAGTCCATCCTGGAGATGCACAGGGAGCCAAGAGTTGGGCTCCTGAGTGACATCCAGCAATGGACAGGGGGATGGGACTGACCAGATGAAAGTGTCTCAGGTAGAGCTGGACTGGCAACACAAGGGGGAATTATTCCTGGCTCGCTGGGCCCAGGACACCTCAGGGCCTCAGGGAAGAGGTGCAACATCCAGCTGGGCTTGGGATCCAGGGCTGCATTTAACCCTGGACACCAACTGCCAGGTTCTCCAGAACTGGGAAACATGTGCTGCCATCAAAGAGGCCCAGAGGGTAAAGCCCCTGTGGGGTGGGGGATGATGGCTGAACTAGAGATGTGGGCAGGCCTGGCAGATTGATCCCAGCACACTCCCCAAACCCACCAAGGCAAGCTCTACGGGCTGACCATGGTGGACACAACCCCTGGATGGCAGGAGACACCCCCTGTGCCTCCCACCACTGCCCACAACACCATCCTGGGCCTGGAAAAGCAAGTCCTGGGGAGACACGGCCCTCCAGAAACACTGGAGTTGGACAGTAGGACTCTTTTCCAAAACCACCTTGTGCACACCTGGACCAGAGAGCTCAGCATGGAGTGGATGGATCATATTCCCTGTCAGGCACCAGCCTCTGGGAAAGTTGAATGGTAGAGTGGACTGTTCAAAACCACCAGGAAAGCAATGGGCAGTGGGACCTTCAAACCTTGGGATGTGCATTTAGCAAAAGCCACCCAGTTAGTTAATCCTGTAAGCTCAAGAGATAAAACTCCAGGTCAGTTCAGTGTCCAAGATCAGCTCAAAAGAGCAGGTCCTTTAATCAGGCCCACAGGCCCAGGGGAACACACACGACGCGCCCTCCCAGGCAATGGTTCTACAGTTTTAGAAGATGGTCCATCCAATGCCAGAACTCTCCACCCCCCAGTTCTGCCCAGTTCTGCCCCCCAACAGCCCCTTGGGGAATTGGGTTTGGGGTCTTTGGGACCCCTTCTTCCTCATCTTTCTCTTCTTCACAGCACGTACAGTCCTTGGAGCGCCTCCAAAGTTCTGGGCTTGAAGGTTGCTTTGTCTCTTGTGGGATCTTGTTGTCCAGGCCTAGGGTGGGATGTTGTTCAATAGAGGAGTTTTTCTACAATTTGACCTTGAAAAGAAGTCTAAACACGCTAAAGGAATTTAGAAAGTTTGATATCAAATGGGATAATAGGGTTGGGTCTGTGTAAACTGCTATGCTACAGCTACATTAACATCTACATTTACTACACAACTACTTTTAAATTTAAAAAACAAAGAATCCAGAAAGCTTTAAGGCATCACACAAACCTTGTTAGTGAACTCTACCAGTTAAACTGGCCCTGCCCAAAAAGAACCTCTCTGTACCATTGAAGGGGATAAAATCCCTGTGGTCCATATGAGGAATATGTTGGGGAGGACGGTTGGGATTAGTCCTGCCTTAAGCAAAGGCAAAGCCACCCATGGGATTGTTTCTGCTCAAGGACTTGGGTGCACTTGGTGGATGATGCAGAGGGATGGGGAAACACTCTGTGTCCCTCAAGGGGATTTGATTTTTGGGTCAGAACAGTCCATGATGTTGAATTGTAGAATATTGTTTGCCCAATGACACTCCCACTGTGTGCCAGAACTCCCATGAAAAATGAGGTCTTTCCTTAGGTACATTTTTTTATTTTCTATGCTTTTGAGATTTTATTTTAAAAAAGTCCTGTTTACATTTCCTCCTCCTTCAGTAGCCCCCATCTTGTGTGTCCCAGAGACTTAGTCTAACTGGGGAGTCTCCTATTGGATTTGGGTGACATAAATGAACCTGCAAGAACCTTTTGTGTGAGATTCCTTTCCTGAGCAGAGCAGGACTGATCAGGAAATGAGAACAGCTTTCTGGCTGCCCCAGCTTAGGGACTGGCCCTGTGCTTTGAGCTGGAAGAGCTGAGACTATCTTCTGTGCAGATGGGATTTCAGTGGAGGCAATGTGGACTTAATACATAGCAGGGAAAGGAGTTTTGGGTTTTATTGAGCTGTGCCTTCTTTTGGTTTTGTTTGCTGGCAATAAATGAACATCCCTCTGTGTCTCAGGCAGCTCTTTCTCCAAGCCAAGCAGGTGGGAGTTGGTGCCAAGGAGCTGAAACCTGCAGGTCCAGCCTTGAGTGGAGGGAGCTCAGATTTGCCCAAGGCTGCTTTTGAGTCCCAGGGGCTTTGATGAGGGAATGGTGGGGTGGGGATAGGGGTAAAGTCTGATGGATTCTCAGACACAAATGTTGTTGATTTTCTTATCTATTCAGACTGAATTAGGAAGTGTCCAGGATCAATATCAACTGGGGATTGCTGATATCGGTGTAAAAACAGGAAAAAAGGAAACAGGCCACAAAAAAGGAAGTATTTTCTCATTGTATATTAATACAATATATACACTTGGAATACACTTCTGAGATCTGTCTAATTAACCACAAAAGAATTGAAGACTTGGAAGTCAATTATTCCCAGGGGCTTGTCTCGTTAAGATACCATCACTGAAAAGAGAGTGTGGAGGAATGAGCAGACAAGGAGACCATCCCTGGGGCTGGGGAAGCAGGAACTCAGAGTCACTGGTTCCAGGAGGCAAATGGACTGTGGGATGTTTCTGGGAGAGCCCCTAAAGGGTGTGCTGGTTTCAGGGGGAGTACAGTTAAATTTCTTCCCTGTGGCTGGTGCAGGGCTGTGTTTTGGTTTGTGCTGAACACAGGGTTGTTAATCACAGAATGACAGAACGTGCTGAGTTGGAAGGGACCCACAAGCATCATCCAGTCCAACCCATAGCCCTGCACAGGACCATCCCCAAGAGTGACACCATGAGCCTGAGAGGATCATGCAAACACTTCTTGAGCTCTGTCAGCCTTGATGTTGTGCCCACTGCCCTGGGGAGCCTGGTCAGTGCCCAAACACCCTCTGGGGGGAAGAATCTTTTTCTAAGATTTAACCTAACCCTGCCCTGACACAACTCCAGGCCATTCCCTCAGTCCTGTCCCTGGTCCCCACAGAGCAGAGCTCAGGGCCTGCCCCTCCTCTGCCCCTCCCCAGGAAGATGGACCTGCAGTGAGGTCTCCCCTCAGTCTCCTCTTCTCCAACTGAACACCCCAAGTGCCCTCAGTGTCCTCACACACCTTCCCCCCAGACCCTCCCCATCTTCCTTGCCCTCCTTTGGACACTCTCCAATGGCTCAATCTCTCCCTTCCATTGTGTCCCCCCAAACTGCCCCAATGGGGCAGGTGAGGCCGCCCCAGGGCAGAGCAGAGCGGGACAATCCCCTCCCTGGCCCGGCCGGCCATGCTGGGCCTGATGCCCCCAGGACAGGCTTGGCCCTCCTGGCTGCCAGGGCACTGCTGACTCAGGGCCAACTGGCCACCCACCAGCACCCCCAGGGCCCTTTCCCGGCCCTGCTTTCCAGCCTCTCCTTCCCAGTCTGTCCGTCCATGCAGGGTTGCCCCATCCCAGGGCAGAATCCGGCACTTCCCCCTGGTGAAGTTCTCAGGGCTCCTAAAGAGCTGGGAGGTCACGGGATGTCCCAGGGCTCCATGGTGAACTCCCAGTGTCTCCCTGAGAAATCTCTTTGAATCAAGGGTCTATTGGGACACTGCAGGGTCATATGGAGTCAAGGGGCCCATGTGAAAGTGTGGAAACTCATGGAATGAAGGAACCACTATTACACTGCTGAGACTGTGCAGAACCTGATGGCAGAAAGGAGCCCTCGTGACACTGCAAAACCTCGTGGGATCAAGGGGCCACGGTTTCACATCTGAGTCTCATGGAACCAAAGGAAACCTGGGGCACTGGGGAAACTCATGGAAGCAGGGAGACCCTGGGACACTGTGGAGCCTCAAGGAATCAAGGGGCCATGGGGACACTGCAGGACCTTGTGGGGTCAAAGGAACCTTGGGCTGCTGCAGAATCTCACGGAGGTGGGAAGCTGCTGTGTGGGGCCCCCACGACGAGTGGCTGAGGATGCTGAAGGAGAAGGTGAGTGAAGCTAATTTGCAGAAGTGGAAGCCTTGGGCACTGCCACTGAGCCCCCTTGCCATGGTCAGTTACCATGGCAACCTTCATACAGTCCTGTTGCTACAGTCGGTTACGATGGTAACCATCACACACTCCCATTGCCATGGTCGGTTACCATGGCAACCATCATACAGTCATTGTTGCTACGGTCAGTTACCATGGCAACCATAATACTTTCCACTACTACAGTCAGTTACCATGGCAACCATCATACAGTCCCATTGCTATGCTTAGTTACCAAGGCAACCATCATACATTGTTCTTGCTATGGTCGGTTACCATGGCAACCATCAGACATTTACATTGCAACAGTCGGTTACCATGGAAACGAACATACTTCCCACTGCTACTGTCACTTACCATGGAAACCATCATACATTCCCGATGATACAGTCGGTTACCATGGCAACCATCATGATTTCCCATTGCTATAATCAGTTACCATGGCAACCACCATACAGTCGTGTTCCTATGGTCACTTACCATGACAAACAGCATACATTTCCGTTTATATGGTCAGTTACCATGGCAACCATTGCTACAGTCAGTTACCATGGCAACCATCATACACTCCAATTTCTATTTCCATGGTCGGCTTCTGTGGAAAGTATTGCTGAAACATGGTTAATAGAAAGAGGACATGAGAGAGATGCTATAGCTCTGGTCCCACGGTAAGAGAAAACTATCAGAAGGTCACTGTGTTTGAGAAACTGGGTACGTGACAGAAGAATAGTGTATAGCGGATGGGAAAGCAGAGCAAATAGCAAACAAGTAACCATAAGAAGGTTAAAGAAACAGCATTTGCGCAAATATAACTTAGGTAATTAGGAGCCAATGATGAGCTTAGCTTTTGTAATATGTATGAAGCTAATTTGTAACCTTTATAAGCACAGAGCATGCAGCAATAAAGTTGGATAAGTTATTGATCAATTCTGTGGTCTAAAAGTGTCTTTATCCCGTCGTCTACAACAAATGGTGACCCCGACTCTGACTCAACTAAAAAAGGACTTCTCGATGTAAAGAAGACCTCTTGACTGGATTTAAAGAAACGGGGGAATCACGGTTGAGATGGCAAGGTGTCGGAGCCTTAGCAGTGAGGCTGGTCGAAAACAGTTGGCATAAAGGTGCAACTGCGGAAAAAGTTGGCATAAAGGTGCAACTTCGGACCCGGAGCGTTGTATAGTCAAGCTCTGCCGTACGTGCTGCCGGACCTTGAAAGGGCTGCAACAGCGCTGACGTAGGTATGGAAAGGCAAGCAGCATATAGTTTATTTCCTGAATTTTTACAGAAAAAAGGGGTTAAAGATTTCGATTTAAAAAAGGAACTCCCTGGATTACTTGATTATGGTACTGAAAAAGGGTGTTTTATTAATCCTCATACTGTGCATTCCTTAGAGGAGTGGCGTAAATTTGGTGATAAAATATGGGAGGCTGTTTTAGATGATGACAAAGTTGCGAAAAAGCTGGGAAAGCTTTGGAAGGTGGTTTATAATACATTGTTGCAACATGAGGCAGAACGCAGAGCAGCAGAACAAGCACTAAATGTGAGACAGCAGAACAAAGAGTATAAAAATGCTGATTGGTTTTCTTATAAGCCTTCTCCCCCAGCTATGCAGACAGTTCACCTCCCCGCTGTGCCCCCTGATCTTTCTAGAATAAATACAGACGGGTTGCTGGAATCAGAGACGTCTGCAGCTCCTACTGCACCACCTCCCCTGGCCGATGTGCCCAGTGGTCAGACTGACCCTTGGCCCAAGCCTCCTCCTCCTGCTCACTCGACCAAAGAGCCTGTCCCTGGGGCATTCGGTGACCTGGTGGAGGCCATGGTGAAAGAGCGGAGAGAAACTTGGGCTGCACTTGCTAAGCACTGTATGGAACAGGGTAAATCTCATGGACTGCAGGCTGTAGATTCATATGCTTTTCCCGTTACTTATGCTTTGGATGGGCAAGGAGGAATGAACGCTGTAATTACTGCATTAGATTGGAAATTTTTGGCACAATTGCGAAGTACAGTCAGTGAGTTTGGATTACATGCGGAACCAACTAAACAAATGTTAGATTATTTTTTGTATACACATCTTTTACTGCCATCTGATCTCTGATCTATAACTCGTATGATACTGACTGAACATCAACAATTGTTATTTAATGCACATTGGCAAGCGTTAGTTCATGAAAGTGTAGCAGAACATCGGCCACCCGGAGACCCTTTGCACAGCATCACTATAGATGAATTAATGGGTATGGGGCCATATACACGCCCTGAGGCACAAGTTCATCTTGGCCCAGATAAGATTAGAGAGGCAATGGATCTTGTTAGAAGGGCTTTAGACAAAGTTAAGGAGCCAGGAGGGTACCTTTATATATGAGCTTAAAACAAGGAAGGAATGAATTATTTGGGGAATATGTTGACAAGTTAACAGCTGCTATCACTCGAGCAGGGGTACCAGGTTATATGAAAGGAACTATGTTAAAGCAGTGTGTGTTGCAAAATGCTACTTCAACAATTAAACAAATAATAAGTACGATGGGTCCTTATTGGACTATTGAGGAATTATTAGAAAAAGCATTAGTTGTTCCCACAGGAGAAAACGCATTTTTAGTTAATGCTATTCAAGATTTAGCTAAAGGACTTAAGGAGCAGGCTCAAAGTTCCCAAGCTCAGGTTTTAGCAGCTCTTGCACCCCTTCAAGCAAAGGCACATAATTCTACAGAAGGAAATGCTTGATTAAGATGTTATCGATGTGGAGCCACTGGACACATCCGAAAAGAGTGCCGAGTGACAGGAGTCTGGTGCCAACAATGTCAAAGTTCCACTCACAATACTTCTGCTTGCCGAAACTGCTCGGGAAACTCACGACAGAGCGCGAAGAGCAGCACAGATGACTCCAACCAGCAGCTTTTCACCGAACAATCCATTTCATGGACAAGAAAACAGTTGCAACCTGCCACAGCCAATAGTCTCGGATTGCAACCTGCCACAGTCGGTAGTCTCGGACTGGACTTGGCAACAGCAGTAGAAGTCACCTTGCTATCCACCCAACCTCAAAATATTCCCACCGGAATTTATGAACCTTTAATAATAAATAAACAAGTGTTTGGTGCACTGCTGATAGGAAGATCATCAGCTAGTCTTGCTGGCTTATTTGTATGGCCTGGACTTATTGATGCTGATTATACTGGGCAGATTATGGTCATGGCATAATTGCTCAATTAATACCCTTACCCCAGTTAACAAAACCTTTGACCAATGACCGACAATTAATGCAACGTGGAGATCGTGGATTTGGTTCTACAAGAGGACTAACCTTATTGACATTAGATTTAAGCGAACGACCAAAACATAAAGTTACAATTATCTGGAAAGATCAAACAAAAACACTAGATGCTTTACTAGACACAGGAGCAGACTCTAGTATAATAGTACCTCATTGTTGGCCGAAACATTGGCCTCTGCAACCTTCTACTACAACTGTGACTGGCATTGGGGGTGCCTCAATTGCTATGTGAACTCCTACTATAAGCATAGAAGTGGAAGGTCATGTAGCTAATGTTGTTCTGTCTGTTGTACAACTTCCACCAACAGTACAATGTTTAATAGGGAGAGATGTCTTAACACAAATCGGAATGAAACTCTCCAATGATCACCCTTTGGGGGAATAGCCATTGCTTGGTCTTTCCCAATTCCTATTACTTGGGTTGTTGATACCCTGGTATGGGTTAAGCAATGGCCTCTAAAACGGGAAAGCCTGAAAGCTGCTCATGAATTAGTGCAAGAGCAATTTGATCAAGGACATTTGAAACTTTCTACTAGTCCCTGTAATACACCCATTTTTGTAATAAAGAAAAAGTCCGGAAAATATGGATTATTGCATGACCTGCGAGCAGTTAACTCACAAATGGAAGCCATGGGGGCTTTACAGCCTGGACTACCGAATCCCGCAATGCTTCCTATGGACTGGTCTTTACTGATTATAGATTTAAAAGACTGTTTCTTTACAATTCAATTACATCCTCGTGATACTAAGCGTTTTGCTTTTACATTACCTGCCATCAATCGAGAAAAACCTGATCAACGGTTTGAGTGGACAGTATTACCACAAGGGATGAAAAATAGTCCTACCCTATGTCAACTATATGTGGACACTGCGTTACAAACCCTGCGGTGTAGATGGCCTGATTGTATAATCTATCATTACATGGATGATATTTTATTCTGTCAACCTGAAGATTTTGTACCCCAGCAAACACAAATAATTCGCAAACATTTGGAACAATTTAAATTAATGATAGCAGATGAAAAAGTCCAGACAACAGCACCATGGAGATATTTGGGATGGACTATCTCCCGACATGCTGTTATCCCACAGAAATTGATATTTCAATCAAAATTACACACTGTGAATGATGCACAAAAACTTCTTGGGGATTTACAGTGGCTGCGTCCTGTAGTAGGAATCCCTGCTGAACTTTTGGCCGAATTGCGACCCCTATTAAAGGGAACAGACCCGGCAACAAGAATTACTGTAACAAAACACCAACAACTCATACTCCAACAAATTTTAGACTGTGTCACTCAAGGCAGTGTCCGGAGATGGCAGTGGGATTTACCTTTAGAACTTACTTTCTGGGCTGATAAACGATATGTCTTAGGGGCCATTACACAGTCACAAACAGAAACGGGGGAGGATATAGGTGTCATAGAATGGCTATCGACTAGCATACAACAGTCTAAAACACTCTTACAAAAAACTGAAATGTTGTCAGCCCTAATAAAAAATGACTCTATGTCAGGGTAGAGATAGTTGTGATCATGTGTATAATGTGATATGGTATTTATTTGTACAGTCATTGTAATATATTCCCTTTCCCTCCACTTTGAGTCTGGTTTGTTTTGTCTGGAAAAACCCCTCTCACATTGGGTTGAGATGTGGGAGGGGGGATGGAGCGAGGGGATTGGATTTTGGGGTTATCTCAAACCATGACAATAACTTAGGTAATCAGAAGCCAATGATGAGCTAGCGCTTGTAATATGTAGAAGGTTAATTATTAACCTTCATAAGCACAAAGCCTGAAGCACTAAAGTTGGATAAGTCATGATCAAACTCTGTGGTCATGTATTCTTTTCCCGACGACTCCAACACCCACGGACTGTGACATTCAAGGGACTGTGACAACCACGGACTGTGACATTCCACGGACTGTGACATTCCACTAACTGTGACATTCCACAGATTGTGAGATTCCACGGATTGTGACACCCACGGATTGTGACATTCCAGGGACTGTGACATTCCATGGACTGTGACACCCACGGACTGTGACATTCCAGGGACTGTGACATTCCACAGACTGTGACACCCGCAGACAGTGACATTCCACGGACTGTGACATTCCAGGGACTGTGATATTCCATGGACTGTGACATTCCAGGAACTGTGACAACCACGGACTGTGACATTCCCGGGACTGTGGCACCCACAGCCTGTGACACTCACGGACTATGACATTCAACGGACTCTGACATTCCACAGACTGTGACATTGCAGGGACTGTGTCATTCCAAAAATTTTGACATTCCACGGATTGTGACATTCCAGGGACTGAGACATTCCACAGACTGAGACACCCACGGACTGGGACATTCCAGGGACTGTGACATTCCACAGACTGTGAAACCCACAGACTGTGACATTCCAGGGACTGTGACATTCCAGGGACTGTGACACCCACGGACTGTGACATTCCACGGACTGCGACATTCAACAGACTGTGACACCCACGGACTGTGACATTCCAGGGAATGTGACAGCAACGGACGGTGACACCCACGGACTGTGACATTCCACAGACTGTAACATTCCACGGACTGTGACATTCCACGGACTGTGACACCCACGGACTGTGACATTCCAGGGACTGTGAAACCCACGGACTGTGACACCTACGGACTGTAACATTTCACGGACTCTTACATTCCAGGGACTGTGACATTCCAGGGATTGTGACAATTATGGATTGTAACATTCCACAAACTGTGGCACCCACGGACTGTGACAATCCAGGGACTTTAACATTCCACTGACTGTGACATTCCAGGGACTCTGACACCTACGGACTGTGACATTCCAGGGACTGTGACAATCCAGGGACTATGCCATTCCAGGGATTGTGGACACATGTGTGTCATTCCGTGATACACATGGACTGTGACATTCAACGAACTGTGACATTCCAGGGACTGTGAAATTCCAGGGACTGCGACATTTCAGGGACTGCGATATTCCAGGGACTATGACATACCACGGACTTTGACATTCAACGGACTGTGACATTCCAGAGACTGTGACATTCCAAAGACTGTGACATTCCATGAAGTGTGACATTCCACGGACTGTGACATTCCAGGGACTCTGACAGCAGCGGACTGTGACATTCTAGGGACTGAGACATTCCACGGACTGTGAGATTTCACGGACTGTAACACTCCACGGACTGTCACACGCACGGACTGTAACGTTAAACGGACGGTGACTCCCACGGACTGTGACTCCCACGGACTGTGACTCCCACGGACTGTGACATTCCAGGGACTGTGATATTCCAGGGACTGTGACATTCCACGGACTATGACATTCTATAGAGTGTTACGTTCCACAGACGGCGACATTCCACGGACTGTGACCCCCAGGGACTGTGACATTCCAGTGACCGTGACATTCCAGTGACTGTGACATTCCAGTGACTGTGGAACCCACAGACTGTGACATTTCACGGACTGTGACATTCCACGGACTGTGACATTCCAGGGACTGTTACATTCCAAGGGCTTTGACACCAACAGATTATGACATTCCACATACTGTGCCATTCCAGGGACTGAGACATTACAAGGACTGTGACATTCCCCGGACTGTGACGTTCCAGGGATTGTGACAACCACGGACTGTGACATTCCACGGACTGTGACACCAACAAACTGTTACATTGCACGGACTGTGACATTCCACGGACTGTGACATTCCACGGACTGTGACTCCCACAAACTGTGACACCCACGGGCTGTGATATTCAACAGACTGTGACATTCCAGGCACTGATACATTACAAGGACAGTGACATTCCAGGGACGGTTACTTTCCATAGATTGTGACATTCCACGGACAGTGACATCCAAGGACTGTGACGTTTCATGAACGCTAACATTCCACAGACTGTGACATTCCGGAGACTGTGACACCCAGGGACTGTGACATTCCAGGAACTGAAACATTCCAGGGACTGTGACATTCCACGGACTGAGACATTCCAGGAACTGAAACATTCCACGGACTGTGACATTTCACGGACTGAGACATTCCACGGACTGTGACATTCCAGAGACTGTGACATTGTAGGGACTGTGACATTCCAGAGACTGTGACACCAACGGACTGTGACATTCCCGGGATTGTGACACCCAGTGACTGTGACAGCCAGTGACTGTGACATTCCAGGGACTGTGCATTCCAGGGACTTTGACACCCTGAGACTGTTACATTCCACGGATTGTGACATTCCAGAAACTGAGACATTCCTCAGACTATGACACCCCAGGGACTGTGATATTCCATGGACTGTGACATTCCAGGGACTGTGACACCCACAGGCTGTTACATTCCAGGGACTGAGACATTCCATGGACTGTGACATTCCAGGGACTGAGACATTCCATGGACTGTGACATTCCAGGGACTGTGACATTCAACGGACTGTGACACCCACGGACTGTGACACCCTCGGACTGTGACATTCAACGGACTGAGAATTTCCAGGGACTGATTATGTACAAAGACTGTGACATTCCAGGGACTGGGACACCCACGGACTGTGAAAACCAAGGACTGTGACATTCCATGGACTGTGACGTTCCAGGCACTCTAACATTCCATGGACTGTGACATTCCACAGACTGTGACATTCCACGGACTGTGACATTCCAAGACCTGAGACATTCCACTGACTGTGACATTCCACCAACGGTGACATTCCACGGACTGTGACGTTCCAGGAACTCTAACATTCCACAGACAGTGACATTCCGGGGACTGTGACACCCACGGACTGTGACATTCCACGGACTGTGACAACCACGGACTGTGACATTCCATGAACTGTGAATTTCCACGGACTGCTACACCCACGGACTGTGATATTCCAGGAACTGAGACATTCCACGGACAGTGATATTCCATGGACTGTGACACCCACGGACTGTGACATTCTAGGGACTGTGACATTCCACGGACTGTGACATTCCTGGGACTAGACATTCCATGGACTGTGACATTCCATGGACTGTGACACCCACGGACTGTGACATTCCAGGGACTGTGACATTCCACGGGCTCTGACACCCATGGACTGTGCCATTCCAGGGATTGTGACATTCCAGTGACTGTGGAACCCACAGACTGTGACATTTCACGGACTGTGACATTCCACGGACTGTGACATTCCAGGGAATGTGACATTCCAAGGACTTTGACACCAACAGATTATGACATTCCACATACTGTGACATTCCAGGGACTGAGACATTACAAGGACTGTGACATTCCACGGACTGTGACACCGACGGACTGTGACATTCCAGGGAATGTGACTCCCACAAACTGTTACATTCCACGGACTGTGACACCCACGGACTGTGACATTCCACGGACTGTGACTCCCACAAACTGTGACACCCACGGGCTGTGATATTCAACAGACTCTGACATTCCAGGGACTGATACATTACAAGGACAGTGACATTCCAGGGACGGTTACTTTCCATAGACTGTGACACCCACGGACTGTGACATTCCAGGGACAGTGACATTCCACAGACTGTGACATTCCACGGACTGTGACACCCTTGGACTGTGACATTCAAGGGACTGAGACATTCCACGGACTGTGACATCCCAGGGACTGTGACACCCACGGACTGTGACAATCCAAAGACTGTGACATTCCAGGGACTGATACATTACAAGGATGGTGACATTCCAGGGACTGTTACGTTCCATAGACTGTGACATTCCACGGACTGTGACATTCCACAGACTGTGACATTCCGGGGACTGTGACACCCACGGACTGTGACATTCCACGGACTGTGACAACCACGGACTGTGACATTCCACGCACTGTGAATTTCCACGGACTGCGAAACCCACAGACTGTGACATTCCAGGGACTGAGACATTCCACAGACTGTGACATTCCACGGACTGAGACATTCAACGGACTGTGACATTCAACAGACTGTGACATTCCATGGACTGTGACACCCACGGACTGTGACAACCCCTGGACTGTGACATTCCAGGGACTGTGCATTCCAGGGACTGTGACACCCACAGACTGTTACAGTCCACGGACTGTGACACCCATGGACTGTTACATTCCAGGAACTCTAACATTCCACGGACTGCGACATCCCAGGGACTGTGATATTCCACAGTCTGTGATATTCCACAGACTGAGACTCTGACACCCACGGACTGTGACATTCAAAGGACTGTTACATTCCACGGACTGTGACACGCATGGACTGTTACATTCCAGGGACTGAGACATTCCACGGACTGTGACACCCACGGACAGTGACACCCACGGACTGTTACATTCCAGGGACTGAGACATTCCACGGACTGTGACATTCCACGGACTGTGACATTCCAGGGACTGAGACATTACAAGGACTATGACAATCCACGGACTGTGACATTCCACGGACTGTTACATTGCACGGACTGTGACATTCCACGGACTGGGACATTCCAGGGATTGTGACATTCAATGGACTGTGACATTCCAGACACTGTGACATTCCAGGGACTGTTACATTCCACGGACTGTGACATTGCATGGACTGTGACACCCAAGGACTGTTACATTCCACAGACTGTGACACCCAAGGACTGTTACATTCCACGGACTGTGACATTCCAAGGACTGTAACACCCACCGACGGTGACATTCCAGTGACTGTGACATTCCACGGACTGTTACATTCCACGGATTGTGACATTACACGGACTGTGACACCCATGGATTGTGACATTCCAGAAACTGAGAGATTCCACAGACTGTGACATTCCAGTGACTGTGACATTCCACGGACATTTCATGGACTGTGACATTCAAGGGACTGAGACATTCCAGGGACTGTGACATTCCACGGACTGTGATGTTCCACGGACTGTGACATTCCACGGACTGTGACATTCCAGGGACTATGATATTCCAGGGACTTTGACATTCCCCAGACTGTGACATTCCAGGGACTGTGATATTCCACGGACTGTGACATTCCAGGGACTGTGATATTCCAGGGACTGTGACATTCCCCGGACTGTGACATCCACTCACTGTGACACCCATGGTCTGCTACATTCCACGGACTGTGACATTCCCGGGACTGTGACACCCATGGACTGTTACATTCCAGGAACTCTAACATTCCACGGACAGTGACAACCACCGACTGTGACATTCCAGGGACTGTGACACCCACGGACTGTTACATTCCACGGACTGAGACATCCCAGGGACTGTGGCATTCCAGGGACTCTGACACCCACGGACTGTGACATTCCATGGACTGTGACGTTCCAGGAACTCTAACATTCCTCGGACTGTGACAACCACCGACTGTGACATTCCAGGGACTGTGACACCCACGGACTGTGACATTCCAAGGACTGTGACATTTCACAGACTGTGACATTCCACGGACTGTGACATCCCACAGACTCTGACATTCCAGGGACTGAGACATTCCATGGACTGTGACATCCCAGGGACAGTGACATTCCAAAGACTGTGACATTCCACGGACTGTGACACCCATGGACTGTGACATTCCAGGGACTGAGACATTCCAGGGACTGTGACACCCACAGACTGCTACATTCCACGGACTGTGACATTCCGGGGACTGTGACATCCCACGGACTGTGACATTCCATGGACTGTGAATTTCCAAGGACTGCGAAACCGACAGACTGTGACATTCCAGGAACTGAGACATTCCACAGACTGTGACATTCCACGGACTGTGACATTCTACGGACTGTGACATTCCAGGGATTGTGACATTCAATGGACTGTGACATTTCACGGACTGTGACATTCCACAGACTGTGACATTCCAGGGACTGTGACATTCCACAGACTGTGACATTAAAGGGACTGTGACACCAACAGACTGTGACATTCCACAGGCTGTGACATTCCACGGGCTGTGACATTCCAGGGACTGATACATTACAAGGATGGTGACATTCCAGGGACTGTTACGTTCCATAGACCGTGACATTCCACGGACTGTGAATTTCCAAGGACTGTGATATTCCACGGACTGTGACATTCCAGGGACTGTGACATTCCACGGACTGTGACATTCCACAGAGTGTGGCACCCAAGGACTGCTACATTCCACGGATTGTGACATTCCAGGAACTGAGACATTCCACAGACTGTGACATTCCACGGACTGAGACATTCCACGGTTTGCGACACCCACGGACTGTGAGATTCCAGGAACTGAGACATTCCACGGACTGTGACATTAAACCGATGGTGACATTCCACGGACTGTGACGTTCCACGGATTGTGGCATTCCACTGACTGTGACATTCCAGGGACTGAGACATTCAATGGACTGTGACATTTCATGGACTGTGACATTCAACGGATTGTGACATTCCACGGACTGTGACACCCCACGGTCTGTGACATTCCAGGGACAGTGACATTCCTTGGACTGTGACTTTCCATGGACTGTGATATTCCAGGGGCTGTGACATTCCAGGGACTGTGACATTCCAGGGATTGTGACACCCACGGACTGTGACATTCCAGGGACTGTGACATTACATGGACTGTGACTTTCCAGGGATTGTGACATTCAAGGGACTGCGACATTCCACGGACTGTGACATTCAACGGAGAGTGACACCTACGGACTGTGACATTCCATGGACTATAACATTCCATGGACTGTGACATTCCACGGACTGTGAAATTCCACGGACTGTGACGACCACGGACTGTGATATTCCATAGACTGTGACATCCACGGTCTCTGATATCCAAGGATTTTGACGTTCCAAAAATTCTAACATTCCACGGATTGTGACATTCCACGGACTGTGACATTCCACAAACTGTGACATTCCAGGGATTGTGACGTTCCACGGACTGTGATATTGCGCAGACTCTGACATTCCAGGGACTGTGACATTCCAGGAGCTGTGACACCTACGGACTGTGACATTCAAGGGGCTGTGACATTCCACAGAGTGGGACATTCCATGGACCGTGACATTCCACGGACTGTGACATTGCAGAGACTGTGAAATTCCAGGGAATGTGACATTCCACAGACTGTGACATTCCAGAGACTGTGACATTCCAGGGAATGTGACATTCCAGGGACTGTGACATTTCATGGACTGTGACATTCAAAGGACTGTGACATTCCACGGACTGTGACATTCCAGGGAATGTGACATTCAAAGGATTGTGATATTCCATGGACTGTGACATTCCAGGGATTGTGACATTCCACAGACTGTGAAATTCCAGGAATTCTGACTTTCCAGGGACACTGACATTCCAATGACTGTGACATGCCAGGGCCTGTGACACCAACGGACTGTGACATTCCACAGATTGTTACATTCCAGGAACTGTGACATTCCAGGGACTTTGGCATTCCAGGGACTGTGACAACCATGGACATTGACATTCCACGGACTGCGACATTCCAGAGACTGTGACATTCCACGGACTGTGACATTCCACAGACTGTGACATTCCACGGATTGTGACATTCCATGGATTATGACATTCCAGGGTCCGTTACACCCACGGGCTGTGACATTCCAGGGATTGTGACACTCTACAGACTGTGAAATTCCAGGGATTGTGACTTTCCAGGGACTCTGACATTCCAGGGACTTTGACATTCCACAGACTGTGACATTCCACGAACTGTGACACCCACGGACTGTGACATTCCAAAGACTGTGACATTCCACGGATTGTGACATTCCAGGGACTGAGACATTCCAGGGACTGTGACATTCCACGGACTATGACACCAACGGACTGTGTCATTCCACGGATTGTGACATTCCCGGGACTGTGACATTCCAGGGACTGTGACACCCACAGACTCTGACATTCAAGGGACTGTAGCATTCAAGGGACTGTGACATTCCACGGACTGTGACATTCCATGGATTCTGACATTCCATGGACTGTGACAACCATGGACTGTGACATTCCAGGGACTGTAACATTCCAGCGACTGTGACACCCACGGGCCGTGACATTCCAGGGACTCTGACATTCCAGGGACTGTGACATTCCACAGGTTGTGACATTCCACAGACTGTGACATTCCAAAGGCTGTGACACCCACAGGTTGTGACACCCACGGACTGTGACATTCCACAGACTGGGACATTCCACGGACTGAGACATTCCATGGACTGTGACATTTCATGGACTGTGACATTCAACGGACTGTGACGTTCCACGGATAGTGACATTCCACGGACTGTGACAACCATGGACTGTGACATTCCAGGGACTGAGATATTCCATGGACTGTGATATACCAGGGACTAGACATTCCACGGACTGTGACATTCCATTGACTGTGACTTTCCACGGACTGTGACATTCCAGGGATTGTGACATTCCACGGACTGTGACATTCCACAGACTCTGACATTCCATGGATTGTGACATTCCACGAACTTTGACATTCCACGGACTGTGACACCCATGGACTGTGACAATCCAAAGACTGTGACATTCCAGGGACTGATACATTACAAGGATGGTGACATTCCAGGGACTGTTACGTTCCATAGACCGTGACATTCCACACACTGTGACATTCCGGGGACTGTGACACCCACGGACTGTGACATTCCAGGAACTGAGATATTCCACAGACTGGGACATTCAATGGACTGTGACATTCCAGAGACTGTGACATTCCAGGGACTGAGATATTACAAGGACTGTGACATTTCACGGACTGTGACATTCCAGGGACTGTGACATTCCACGGACTGTGACATACCAGGGACAAGACATTCAGCGGACTGTGACATTCCAGGGACTGTAACAACCACGGACTGTGACATTCCACGGACTGTGACATTCCACGAACTTTGACATTCCACGGACTGTGACACCCACGGACTGTGACACGCACGGACTTTTACATTCCAGGGACTGTGACATTCCATGGACTGTGACATACAAGAGACTAGACATTCCACGGACTGTGACATTCCATGGATTGTGACATTCCACGGACTGTGACATTCCATTGACTGTGACATTCCAGGGATTGTGACACTCCACCGACTGTGACATTCCAGGGATTGTGACTTTCCAGGGACTGTGACATTCCAGGGACTGTGACATTCCACAGACTGTGACACCCACGGACTGTGACATTCCAAGGACTGTGACATTCCAGGGACTTTGACATTCCACAGACTGTGACATTCCACGAACTGTGACACTCACGGACTGTGACTTTCCACAGACTAAGACATTCCACGGATTGTGACATTCCGGGGACTGTGACATTCCACAGACTGTGACATTCCAGGGACTGTGACATTCAAGGGACTGTGACATTCAAGGGACTGTGACATTCCATGGACTGTGACATTCCAGGGATTTTGACATTCCAGGGACTGTGGCATTCAAGGGACTGTGACATTCCATGGACTGTGACATTCCATGGATTTTGACATTCCATGGACTGTGACAACCACGGACTGTGACATTCCAGGGACTGTAACATTCCAGAAACTCTGACACCCACGGACCGTGACATTCCAGGGACTGTGACACCCACGGACTGTGACATGCCAGGGACTGTGACACCAACAGACTGTGTTATTCCACAGGCTGTGACATTCCACGGACTGTGACATTCCATGGTATGTTACATTTCAGGGACGGTGACACCCACAGACTATGACACCCACGGATTGTGACATTCCATGGACTGTGACATTCCATGGACTGTGACATTCCACGGACTCTGACACCCCACGGTCTGTGACATTCCAGGGACAGTGACATTCCAGGGATTGTGACACCCACGGCCTGTGACATTCCAGGGACGGTGACTTTCCACCGTCTGTGACTCCCACGGACTGAGACATTCCACGGACTGTGACATTCCACGGATTGTGACATTCCAGTGACTGTGACATTCCACGGACTGTTACACCCACGGACTGAGACATTCCACAGACTGTGACATTCCGGGGACTGTGACATTCCTGGGACTGAGACATTCCAGCGACTGTGACATTCCAGGGACTGTGACACCCACGTACTGTGACATCCCACGGACAGTGACACTCCAAGGACTGTGACATTCCCGAAACTGTGGCATTCCACGGACTGTGACACCCACGGACTGTGACATTCCAGGGACTGTGACACCCACAGATTCTGACATTCCACGGACTGTGACATTCCATGGATTTTGAAATTCCATGGACTGTGACAACCACGGACTGTGACATTCCAGGGACTGTAACATTCCAGCGACTGTGACACCCACGGACCGTGACATTCCAGGGACTGTGACACCAACGGACTGTGACATTCCACAGGCTGTGACATTCCACGGACTGTGACATTCCACGGACTGTGACATTCCAGGTACTTTGACATTCCACAGATTGTGACATTCCACGGACTGAGACATTCCATGGAATGTTACATTTCAGGGACTGTGACATTCACGGACTGTGACATTCCAGGGACTGTGACATTCCACCAACTGTCAGATTCCAGGGACTGTGACATTCCAGGTACTGTGACACCCACGGACTGTGACACCCACGGATTGTGACATTCCATGGACTGTGAAATTCCACGGACTCTGACACCCCACGGTCTGTGACATTCCAGGGACAGTGACATTCCTTGGACTGTGACATTCTAGGGACTGTAACATTCCAGGAGCTGTGACATTCCACGGACTGTTACACCCACGGACAGTGACATTCCATGGACAGTGACATTCCACGGACTGTGACATTCCAGGGACTGTGACATTCCAGGGACTGTGACATTCCAGGGATTGTGACACCCACGGACTGTGACAATCCAGGGACTGTGACATTCCCGGGACTGTGACACCCACGGACTGTGACATTCCAGGGACTGTGACATTCCATGGACTGTGACATTCCAGGGATCGTGACACCCACGGACAGTGACATTCCAGGGACAGTGACATTCCACGGACTGTGATACTTGCGGACTGTGACATTCCAGGGACTGTGACACTGCAGGACTGTGACATTCCACGGACTGTGACATTCCACGGACTGTGAAATTCCACGGACTGTGACACCGTGAGACTGTGACATTCCATGGACTGTGATACTCCACCGACTGTGGCATTCCACGGACTGTGACGATCCAGGAACTCTAACATTCCACGGACTGTGACATTCCAGGGACTGTAGCACACACATACTATGACACTCCACAGACTGTGACATTCCAGGGATTGTGACATTCCATGGACTGTGACACACATGGAGTGTGACATTCCAGGGACTGAGATATTCCACGGACTGTGACAATTCACAGACTATGACACCCACGGACTGTGACATCTCACGGACTGTGACATTCCAGGGACTGTGACACCGATGGACTGCGACATTCCATGGACTGTGACACCCATGAAATGTGACATTCCACGGACGGTGAACTTCCAGGGACTGTTACATTCCAGGGACTGTGACATTCCAGGGACTGTGACACCCATGTAAAAGGAGAAGATGCAAATCGGCTAACTGGATTCTTCTACCGTTTTGCGCTTTTTATCACCTTTTCAGGCGCCACATAAAATGAGAAGATGCAAAAAACTAGCTCGAGAGTCAGAGACACATCCTCATAGAGGCACAGGCAATGCTCTAACTTTATTCCACACATTATCAAAGGTCCTACAGGGTTCACACGCTCCATTCTAACTTTCTATTGGTTACATTCACTTTCACACACTATATCTATAACTTCATTGGCTCTACTAGCCAAGGCACATTTCCAGGTCCCCCCATCTTCTGGTTTCTCACACCCTGGATAACATCCTCCTTCCTTGTTTTCCTCTATGCAGTTTTCTGATATCTGCTGCTCAAGGACACACATCTGCTGCTGGAGAACACAGGTCCCTGCCGTCCGGCACGCAGGCCAGATTGTGCAAGCAGTCCTGATGCAGAATATGTCCTACATCACCTAAGACTTTCTCAACACGCATGGACTGGAACATTCCAGGGACTGAGACATTCCAGGGACTGAGACATTCCACGGACTGTGACATTCCAGGGACTGAGACATTGCAGAGACTGAGACATTCCACGGACTGTGACACCCACAGATGGTGACATTCCAGGGACGGTGACAACTACGGACTGTGACATTCCACGGACTGTGACATTCCAGGGACTGTGACACCCACGCACTGTGACATTCCAGGGACTGTGACATTCCATGGACAGTGACATTCCACAGACTATTACATTCCACGGACTGTGACACCCATGGACTGTGACATTCCAGGGACTGAGGCATTCCGGGGACTGTGACACCCATGGAGTGTTACTATCCACAGACTGTGACATTCCAGGGACAGTGACAACCACGGACTGTGACATTCCAGGGACTGTGACATTCCAGGGACTGACATTCCAGGGACTGAGACATTCGGCGGACTGTGACATTCCAGGGACTGTGACACCCCCAGAATAAGACATTCCACGGACTGTGATATTGCAGGGACTGTGACATTCCAGAGACTGTGACATTCCATGGACTGTGACACCCATGGACTGTGGCATTCCACGGACAGTTACATTCCATGGACTGTAGCATTCCAGGAACTCTAACATTCCACAGGCTGTGACATTCCATGGACTGTGACATTCAAGGGACTGAGACATTCCACGGATTGTGACATCCCAGGGACTGTGACATTCCAGGGACTGTGACACCCACGGACTGTGACAATCCAAAGACTGTGACATTCCAGGGACTGATACATTACAAGGATGGTGACATTCCAGGGACTGTTACGTTCCATAGACTGTGACATTCCACGGACTGTGACATCCACGGACTCTGACGTTTCAGGAACGCTAACATTCCACAGACTGTGACATTCCACGGACTGTGACATTCAACGGACTGTGACATTCCAGGGACTGTGACATTCCACGGACTGTGATATACAAGGGACTAGACATTCCACGGACTGTGACTATCCAGGGACTGTGACATTCCACAGACTGTGACACCCAAGAACTGTTACATTCCACGGACTGTGACAACCATGGACTGTGACATTCCATGGACTGTAATATACCAGGAACTAGACATTCCACGGACTGTGACATTCCATGGACTGTGACATTCAACGGACTGTGACATTCCACGGACTGTGACACCCACGGACTGTGACGACCACGGACTGTGACATTCCACGGACTGTGACACCCATGGACTGTTACATTCCAGGGACTGAGACATTCCACGGACTGTGACATTCCAGGGACTGTGACACCCACGGACTGTTACATTCCAGGGAGTGAGACTTTCCAAGGAGTGTGACATTCCACGGGCTGTAACACCCACGGACTGTTACATTCCACAGACTGTGACATTCCACGGACTGTGACATTCCAGGGACTCTGATATTCCACGGACTGTGACAATCCAGGGACTTGGACATTCAATGGACTGTTACATTCCATGGACTGTGACGTTCCAGGAACTCTAACATTCTTCGGACTGTGACTCCCACGGACTGTGACATTCCAAGAACAGTGACATTCCACAGACTGTGACATTCCAGGGACCGTGACACCCATAGACTGTGACATTGCAGGGACTGACACATTCCACCGACTGTGACATTCCACAGACTGTGACACCCATGGACTTTGACATTCCAGGGACTGTGACATTCCACGGACTGTGACATTCCAGGGACTGTGACATTCCACGGACTGTGACATTCCAGAGACTGTGACACCCACGGACTGTGACAACAACGGACTGTTACATTCCAGGGAGTGAGACTTTCCACGGACTGTGACAACCACGGACTGTGAATTTCTATGGACTACGAAACCCACAGACTGTGACATTCCAGGGACTGAGACATTCCACGGACTGTGACATTCCACGGACTGTTACATTGCACGGACTGTGACATTCCACGGACTGTTACATTGCACGGACTGTGACAATCCACAGACTGTGACACCCAAGGACTGTTACATTCCAGTGACTGTGACATTCCACGGACTGTGACATTCCACGGACTGAGACATTCCACGGACTGTGACACCCACGGATTGTGACACCCAAGGACTGTTACATTCCAGTGACTGTGACATTCCACGGACTGTGACATTCCACGGACTGAGACATTCCACGGACTGTGACACCCACGGATTGTGACATTCCAGAAACTGAGACATTCCACAGACTGTGACATTCCAGTGACTGTGACATTCCACGGACATTTCATGGACTGTGACATTCAAGGGACTGTGACATTCCACGGACTGTGATGTTCCACGGACTGTGATATTCCACGGACTGTGACATTCCAGGGACTGTGATATTCCAGGGACTGTGACATTCCCCAGACTGTGACATTCCAGGGACTGTGATATTCCACGGACTGTGACATTCCAGGGACTGTGATATTCCAGGGACTGTGACATTCCCCGGACTGTGACATTCCCAGGACTGTGACACCCATGGACTGTAACATTCCAGGAACTCTAACATTCCACGGACTGTGACATCCCAGGGACTGTGATATTCCATGGACTGTGACATTCCAGAGACTCTGACACCCACGGACTGTGACATTCAATGGACTGTGACATTACACAAACTGTGGCACCCACGGACTGTTACATTCCACAGACTGTGACATTCCAGGGACTGTGGCATTCCAGGGACTCTGACACCCACGGACTGTGACATTCCATGGACTGTGATGTTCCAGGAACTCTAACATTCCTCGGACTGTGACAACCACCGACTGTGACATTCCAGGAACTCTAACATTCCACAGGCTGTGACATTCCATGGACTGTGACATTCCAGGGACTGTGATATTCCAGGGACTGTGACATTCCATAAACTGCTACACCCACGGACTGTGACATTCCACTGACTGTGACATTCTACGGAGTCTGACATTCCAGGGACTCTGACACTCATAAACTGTGACACCCACGCACTGTGACATTCCAGGGACTGTGACATTCGACGAACTGTGACATTCCAGGGACTGTGAAACCCACAGACTGTGACATTCCACGCACTATGGCATTCCACGGACTGTGACACCCACGGATTGTGACATTCCAGGAACTGTGACATTCCATGGAATGTGACACCAACGGTCTGTGACATTCCATGGACTTTGACATTCCAGGGACACTGATATTCCAGGGACTGTGACACCCACGGACTTTGACATTCCAGGGACACTGATATTCCAGGGACTGTGACACCCACGGACTGTTACATTCCAGGGACTGTGACATTCCAGGGACTGTAAGATTCCACAGACTGTGACATTCATTGGACACTGACATTCCAGGGACTGTGACATGCCACGGACTGTGATATTCCCAGGATTGTGACATTCCACGGACTGTGAAGTTCCAGGGACTGTGAGATTCCAGGGACTGTAACAACTACGGACTGTGACATTCCATGGACTCTGACATTCCAGGGACTGTGACATTCCAGGGACTGTGACATTCCAGGGACTGTAACAACTACGGACTGTGACATTCCATGGACTGTGGCAGTCCAGGGACAGTGACATTCCAGGGACTGTGACATTACAGGGACTGTGACATTCCACGGATTGTGACACGCACGGACTGTGACATTCCAGAGACTGTAACATTCCAGGGACTGTGATATTCAATCGAACTGTGACTCCCACGGACTGTGACATTCTCGGGACTGTGACATTCCCGGGACTGTGACATTCCAGGGACTGTGACATTCCAGGGACTGTGAAACCCACCGACTGCAACACCCACGGACTGTTACATTCCCGGGACTGTGACATTCCCGGGACTGTGACATTCCAGGGACTGTGACATTCCATGGACTTCGACATTCCAGGGCCTGTGACATTCCAGGGACTGTGACATTCCATGGACTGTGACATTCCACAGACTGTAACATTCCAGGGACTGAGACATTCCAGGGACTGTGACATTCCTGGGACTGTGACATTCCACGGACTGTGACATTCCAGAGACTGTAACATTCCAGGGACTGTGATATTCAATCGAACTGTGACTCCCACGGACTGTGACATTCTCGGGACTGAGACATTCCAGGGACTGTGACATTCCTGGGACTGTGACATTCCACTACCTGTGACATTCCAGGGACTTTGACATTTCTCGGACTGTGACACCTGCGGACTGTTACATTCCAGGGATTGTGAGAATCCACGGACTGTGACATTCCACAGACTGGGACATTCCATGGACTCTGATACCCATGGACTGAGACATTCCAGGGACTGTGACATTCCAGGGACTGTTACATTCCAGGGATTGTGACACCTAGTGACTGAGACATTCCAGGGACTGTGACATTCCCGGGATTGTGACACCCACGGACTGTGACAATCCATGGAATGTGACATTCCCGGACTGTGACATTGCAGGGACTGTGACATTTCACAGAGTGTGACATTCCAGGGACTGTGATATTCCAGGGTCTGTGACATTCCAGGGAATGTGTCATTCCAGGGACTGTGACATTCCACGGACTGTGACATTCCAGGGACTGTGACATTCCACGGACTGTGACATTCCAGGGACTGTGACGTTCCAGGGACTGTGACATTCAATGGACTTTGACATTCCAGGGACTGTGACATTCAATGGACTTTGACATTCCAGGGACTGTGATATTCCAGGGACTGTGACATTCCAGGGACTGTGACACCCACGTACTCTGACATTCCACGGACTGTGACATTCCACGGACTGTTACACCCCAGGACTGTGACATTCCAGGGACTGTGACACCCATGAACTGTGACACCCACGGATTGTGACATTCCAGGGACTGTGACATTCCAGGGACTCTGACACCCACGGACTGTGACATTCCAGGGAGTGTGACATTCCAGGGACTGTGACATTCCAGGAACTCTTACACCCACGGACTGTGACATTCCACGGACTGTGACATTTCAGGGACTGTGACATTCCAGGAACTCTTACACCCACGGACTGTGACATTCCATTGACTGTGACATTCCACGGACTCTGGTATTCCACGGACTGTGACACCCATGGACTTTGACATTGCACGGACTGTGACATGACTCCTTTACTCCAGGAGGTTCCACAGTGTCCTTGCTGGAACACACAGGGCTGTAATGTTGTCACCCCTGCAGAGCTGCCTCCAGCTCTGGGCTCCAGCACAGGAAGGACATGGACCTGCTGGAGCGAGTCCAGAGGGGAGCATCAAAGTGATCAGAGGGCTGGAGCAGCTCTGCTGTGAGGAAAGGCTGAGAGAATTGGGATTGTTCAGGTTGGAGAAAAGAAGGTTTTGGGGTGACCTAATTGTGGCCTTGCAGTGCCTGAAGGGAGCCAACAAGAAAGATGGAGAGAGACTATTTACAAGGGCCTGGAGTGACAGGACGAGGGGAATGGCTTCACACTGAGAAAGGGAAGGGTGAGATGGGATATTAGGAAGCATTTCTGGACTGTGATGGTAGTGAGATCCTGGCACAGGTTGCTCAGAGAAGTTCTGGCTGCCCCATCCCTGGAAGTGTTCATGGCCAGGTTGGATGGGGCTCTGAGCTCTGAGTCTAGTGGAAGGTGTCCCTGCCCATGGCAAGGGGTTGGACTGAGATGCTCTTTAAGGTCCCTTCCAACCCAAACCATTCCATGATTCTGGGACTGGTGGGGGATGTGGTGGTCGGAGCCAACGGGCAGAGAGACCCCAAAATGATGGAGTTTTCCATTCTGAGTGAAGGAAGGAGGGGGCAGCAGAACTGACACCTTGGACTGCTGGTGGTCAGACTTTGTTCTGTTTGGGAGACTGACTGAGCTGGGTGTGAGTGTGGATGTGCTGGAGGGCAGGAAGGCTCTGCAGAGGGATCTGGACAGGCTGGATCAATAAGGCCAAGTGTCAGGGCCTGCCCTTGGCTCCCAACAACCCCCTGGAACGCTCCAGGCTGGGGGCAGAGGGGCTGGAGAGCTGCTCAGCAGGAAGGGACTTGGGGGTGCTGCTTGGCAGTGGCTGGATATGAGGCAGAGTGTGCCCAGGGGGGCAAGAAGGCCAAGGGCATCGTGGCCTTTGTGGAGAAGAGTGTGGCCAGCAGGAGCAGAGAACTGATTGCCCCTCTGTGCTGGGCACTGGGGAGGCCCCACCTGGAGTGCTGTGTCCAGTTCTGGCCCCTCAGTGCCAAAAGGCCCTTGAGGGGCTGGAGCGTGTCCAGAGAAGGGAACGGAGCTGGGGAAGGCTCTGGAAAACATGTCTGCTGAGGGACGGCTGAGGGAACTGGGCTGGTTGAGTCTGGAGAAGGGGAGGCTCAGGGGGGACCTCATTGCTCTCTGCAATGCCCTGAAAGGAGGTTTTAGTGGGGTGGGGGTTGGTCTCTTCTGCAAAGCCTTTAGTGACAGGAAGAGAGGAAACGGCCTTAAATTGCATCAGGCAAGGTTCATATTAGATATTCAAAACCCCTTTTTCCACTGAGAGAGTGTTGAGGCATTGGAACAAGTAGCCCAGGGAGGTGGTGGAGTCTCTGGAAGCATTCTGGTGGCATCTGGATGTAGCACTTTGGGATGGGGTTTAGGGGTGATTCTGGTGGTGCTGGGTTGACAGTTGGACTAGAAGATCTGGAAGGTCTCTTCCAACGTTGATGATTCTGTGATTCTCTGACCTGTCATCCCTGTTTGCAGGTTTGTGCTCTAACAAGACCCTGGGGATGTTTTCTCTGTTGGGTCCACAGAGATTGTGTTGTGTGAGCTTTTTTCCTCTACGATCAAAACAAGGAGTAATTAATGTTAAATACAGCAGGTGACTTTCAAGTAATAACTTGTAATAACTTGGTCCAGTTTGTCCAACTGTGTACAAACAGGTGAGGAAAATCTGGAACTTTAGAAGGGTTAGTTATTTACCTCATTAGCAGGATATCCAGGGGTGCACTGAGTGCCTGCCAGTGAGGAACACAAGAGACAAACAGACAGTGACAATATTGTTCTAATGTTAATCTCACTGGAGCACAGAGTGAGATCACTTCTGAGTTATGTTTCTTTAATTTGTGAATAAAGAGAAATCACATAGTTGATGACACTTTAGGATTTATTTCACACTTTTAAGAAGAAGGTATTTTCCAGCTGGACTTTGAATAAGGTTCCATGGTATATTGCAAATTTCTGTCTCAAGTTAACAGTCTACTTCTTCCCAAAGAAATTCTCAGCAGCTAACACCCTTTCATCATCTGGCTCTTTCCCTGATGGCTTGAGCTTGTTGCTCCTTTGGGTAAATACCCATTTGACACAATGCACTGGGCAGCTTCTGCCAAGTGCCACTGAATCTCACTTCTTCACTTGCCTTGAGGTCGTTGTGCTTTAAGAATCTGGCTGTTCAGATGCCCTGAAATGTCTCTAGTATTGCAATGGGAAGAAGCTTCAAGATGTGCTGTTTGGCACCCATGAAAAATGACCTGCCCAGAGAGCCATGGAAATGTAGGTGCTGCTCAGTGATGCCCCTTGACTGGGACAGGCACTGCTGATTTTTTCCTTCCCCTCTCTGATTCCATTCCCACTGTTTCGTACAGACTCCTTGGGGTCAGATTTTGCACTGTACAGTTTGATAAGTTAGTGCAGATGTGTGTTTGCAGGCATGTTCTTATTCTGTATTCTCTGATAACATTCAGTAAACTGATACCTGGCTTGAACTTTTTCACCCCCATAGTACTACTTTTATTTATTTCTCCAGAACAGCTTGAGAAAATGAAGGTACAGGTAGCCCCAGTTTACTTGCTGCTCTGATCTCTTGACCTTTTTTCTTTTCCCCTCCCCCAAACTGATGGGTGACTGTGAAACCCAAGGTCAGGAATGTGGTTGGAATTCCAGGCCCCAGTCTGGGGGAGGTGACACTTTCAGTCCCCAGGGGAAGAAGCCACTGCTTTGTTTATCAACAGGCAAAGGACAGCCCAGGATTTCTGGTTCTCCAAGCAGCAGCACTGGCAGGGAAGAGCTGCTGGCTTGGATGGAAGAGGGTTGAGAGAAAAGTAGTGATGGCTCACAGGGGGAGAGGAAAAACGTGTTATTTGGGGCTGTAAAGCTGGGGGGGATGACAAGCTAACAAGGTAGTGGAAGCCACGGGAACAGGAAAAGGAGGGCTTAGAGGAGACAGATCAGGACAGAAGGAGAGACCATCATGTTTCAGTCCCTGAATATCAAATCTTAGGAGATAATGAACGAAACTAGAAACGAAGCTCACCTGTCCTTTGGTGAGTTTCCAAATGGATCAGCTGTCATATTTTGAGGAGGGTGTATTGCAGGGAACTTAACACAGAAAAGTGACCATATCAAATGACACATGTATGGGGATTCATTATGGATGATTTTTATATAAGAGAACACATAAACATGCAAAGATTTGAAAGCATTTTGGAATAAAAAACATTGAAAACCAGCCATTTAGGGTGTAAACCTATAAAAAGAAACGTGGAGGATGTGATGTCATAGGAGACATGCGATGTCACAGAGGAGGATGTGATGTCCCAGAGAAGCTGTAATGTCACAGAGGAGGATGTGATTTCATAGGAAACATGCGACGTAAGAGAAGAGGATGTGATATCCAGAGGAGGATGTGATATCATAGGAGACATGCGATGTCACAGAGGAGGATGTGATGTCACAGGAGACATGCGATGTCACAAGGAGGATGTGATGACATAGGAGAGCTGTGATGTCACAGATGAGGTTGGGATGTCACAGAGGAGGATGTGATGTCACAGTGGGGCTGTGATGTCACAGAGGAGGATGTGATGTCATAGGAGACATGCGATGTCACAGAGGGGGATGTGATGTTACAGAGGAGGATGTGACATCATAGGAGACATGTGATGTCTGAGAGGAGGATGTGATGTCACAGGGGAAGATGTTATGTTGCAGAAAGGATGTGATATCACAGGAGTGCTGTGATGTCACAGAGGAGGATGTGATGTCATAGGAGACATGCGATGTCACAGAAGGGGATATGATGTCACAGACGAGGATTTGATGTCATAGTGAGCTGCGATGTTGCTGGGAGGATGTGATGTCTCAGAGGAAGATGTGATGTCACAGAAAGGATGTGATGTCACACTAAACCTATGATGTCACAGGACAGCTGTGATGTCACAGAGGAGGATGTGATGTCACAGAGGAGGATGTGACGTCATAGGGGACATGTGATGTCACAGACAAGGATGTGATGTCATAGTAGACATGCGATGTCACAGAGAAGGATGTGATGTCACAGGAGAGCTGTAATGTCACAGAGGAGGATGTGATGTCATAGGAGACATGCGATGGCACAGGGGGGGTTATGATGTCACAGAGGAGGTTGTGTTGTCCAGAGGTGGATGTGAAGTCACAGGGAGGATGTGAGGTCAAAGGAGACATGTGATGTCAAAGAGATGCATTTGATGTCATAGAAAAAGATATGATGTCACAGGAGAGGATGTGATGTCACAGAGAAGGATGTGATGTTGCAGGCAGGATGTGATGTTACAGAGGAAGATGGGATGTCACAGAAAGGATGTGATGTCACAGTAGAGCTGTGATGTCACAGGAGAGCTGTTATGTCACAGAGGAGGATGTGAGGTCACAGTGGAGCTGTGATGTCACAGAGGAGGGTGTGATGTCACAGAGGAAGATGTGATGTCATAGGAGACATGCGATGTCACAGAGGAGGATGTGATGTCACAGAGGAGGATATGATGTCACAGAGGAGATTGGGATGTCACAGACAAGGATATGATGTCACAGTGGAGCTGTGATGTCACAGAGGAGTATGTGATGTCACAGAGGAGGATGTGATGTCACAGAGGAGGATGTGAGTCACGGAGAGCTGTGATGTCACAGAGGAGAATGTGATGTCACAGTAAGGATGTGGTGTCACAGAGGGGGTTATGATGTCACAGACGAGGTTGGGATGCCCAGAGTTGGATGTGATGTCATAGGAGACATGCGATGTCACAGAGGAGGATATGATGTCAGAGAGGACGTTGGGATGTCACAGAGGAGGATGTGATGTCTTAGTGGAGCTGTGATGTCACAGAGGAGGATGTGATGTCATAGGCAGGCAGGATGTGATGTCACAGAGGGGGATGCTATGTCACAGAGGGGAATATGATGTCACAGAGGGGGATGTGATGTCACAGCGGAGGATGTGATGTCACAGAGGAGGATGTGACGCCAAATGGGAGACACATGATGTCTGAGACAAGGATGTGAAGTCATAGGAGACATACGATGTCACAGAGGAGTATGTGATGTCACAGAGGAGGATGTGATGTCTAAGAAAGGATGTGATGTCACAGAGATCTGTGATGTAACAGAGGTTAATGTGATGTCATAGGAGACATGCGATGCCACAGAGGAGGATGTGATGTCAAAGGGGATCTGTGATGTCACAGAGGAGGATGTGACACCATAGAAGACATGCGATGTCACAGAGGGGGTTATGATGTCACAGAGGGGGATGTGATGTCACAGAGGAGGTTGTGACGTAGAGAGGTATATGTGAAGTCGCAGGCAGGATGCGATGTCATAGGAGACGTGATGTCACAGAGGGGGATGTGATGTCACAGAGAAGGATGAGATGTCACATGGAGCTGCAATGTCACAGAGAAGGATGTGATGTCACAGTAGAACTGTAATGTCACAGAGGAGGATGTGATGTCACAGAGAAGGATGTGATGTCACTGGGGATCTGTGATGTCAGAGAGGAGGATGTGATGTCACAGGAAGCATGTGCTGTCACAGAGGAGGATGTGATGTCACAGGGGATCTGTGATGTCACAGAAGAGGATGTGATGTCATAGGAGACATGCGATGTCACAGGGGGGGTTATGATGTCACAGAGGAGGTTGTGATGCCCAGAGTTGGATATGAAGTCACGGGGAGGATGTGATGTCATAGGAGACATGCGATGTCACAGAGAAGCATTTGATGTCATAGAGGAGGATATGATGTCAGAGGAGAGGATGTGACGCCATGCAGTGCTGTCATGTTGCAGGCAAGATGTGATGTCACAGAGGAGGATGTGATGTCACAGTAGAGCTGTGATGTCAAAGGAGAGCTGTGATGTCACAGAGGAGGATGTGAAGTCACAGTGAAGCTGTGATGTCACAGAGGAGGAGGATGTGATGTCATAGGAGACATGCGATGTCACAGAGGGGTATCAGATGTCAGAGAGGAGGATGTGATGTCATAGAGAACTGTGATGTTGCAGGGAGGATGTGATGTCACAGAGGAGGATGTGATGTCATAGGAGACATGTGATGTCACAGAGGGGGATGTGATGTCACAGAGGAGGATATGATGTCACAGGAGAGCTGTGATGTCACAGAGGACGATGTGATGTCACAGAGGAGGATGTGATGTCACAGACGAGGATGTGATGTCATATGAGACATGCGATGTCACAGAGGAGAAGGTGATGTCACAGAGGAGGATGTGATGTAACAGGGAGCTGCAATGTCACAGAGTTGGATGTGATGTCACAGAGGAGGATGTGATGTCACAGAGGAGGATGTGATGTCATAGGAGACATGCGATGTCACAGAGGAGAAGGTGATGTCACAGAGGAGGATGTGATGTAACAGGGAGCTGCAATGTCACAGAGTTGGATGTGATGTCACAGAGGAGGATGCGATGTCACAGAGGAGGATGTGATGTCACAGAGAGCTGTGATGTCACAGAGGTGAATGTGATGTCATAGGAGACATGCGATTTCACAGAGGGGGATGTGATGTCACAGGGGATCTGTGATGTCACAGAGGAGGATGTGATTTCATAGGAGACATGCGATGTCACAGAGGGGGTTATGATGTCACAAAGGAGGTTGGGATGCCCAGAGTTGGATGTGACATCACAGGGAGGATGTGATGTCATAGGAGACGTGCGATGTCACAGAGGAGGATGTGATGTCACAGAGTTGGATGTGATGTCACAGAGGAGGATGTGATGTCACAGAGGAGGATGTGATGTCATAGGCAGGCAGGATGTGATGGCTCAGAGGGGGATGTGATGTCAGAGAGGAGGATATGATGTCACAGGAGAGGATGTGATGTCACAGCGGAGGATGCAATGTCACAGAGGAGGATGTGATGTCATAGGAGACATGTGATGTCTGAGACAAGGATGTGATGTCATAGGAGACATGCGATGTCACAGAGTAGTATGTGATACCACAGAGGAGGATGTTATGTCACAAAGAGCTGTGATGTCACAGAGGAGAATGTGATGTCACAGAGGAGGATGTGAAGTCACAGGAGACATGCGATGTCACAGAGGGGGATGTGATGTCACAGAGGAAGACGTGCTGTTACAGGAAGGGATGTTATGTCACAGAGGGGGATGTGATGTCACAGCGGGGGATGTAATGTCACAGAGGACATGTGATGTCACAGTAGAGCTGTGATGTCATAGGAGAGCTGTGATGCCACAGAGGAGGATGTGATGTCACAGTAGAGCTGTGATGTCACAGAGGAGACCTGCGATGTCACAGAGGAAGATGTGATGTCACAGAAGGGATGTGATGTCACAGAGGAGGATGTGATGTCACAGGAGACATGCGATGTCACAGAGGGTGATGTGATGTCACAGAGGAAGATGTGATGTCATAGAAAGGATGTGATGTCACAGTAGAGCTGTGATGTCACAGAGGACGAGGATGTGATGTCATAGTAGACATGCGATGTCACAGAGGGGGATGTGATGTCACAGAAGAGGATATGATGTCATAGAGAAGGATGCGATGTAACAGAGGAGGATGTGATGTCACAAAGAGGATGTGATGACATAGAAAACAAGCGATGTCACAGAAGAGGATATGATGTCAGAGAGGAGGATGTGATGTCATAGGAGACATGCGATGCCACAGAGGAGGATATGATGTCACCGAGGAGGATGCCATGTCACATGGAGTTGCGATGTCACAGAGAAGGATGTGATGTCACAGGAGAGCTGTAATGTCACAGAGGAGGATGTGATGTCACAAGGTGGATGTGATGTCATAAGAGACATGCGATGTCACCGAAGGGGATATGATGTCACAGAGTAGGATGTGATGTCACAGAGGAGGATGTGACATCATAGGAGACATGTGATGTCTGAGACAAGGATGTGATGTCACAGGAGGGCTGTGATGTCACAGAGGAGGATGTGATGTCACCGGAGAGCTGTGATGTCACAGACAAGGATGTGATGTCATAGGAGACATGCGACATCGCAGAGAGGGGGGGTGATGTCACAGAGGAGGATATGATGTCCAGAGGTGGATGTGAAGTCACAGAGGAGGGTGTGATGTCACAGTAAGCATGTGATGTCATTGAGGAGGATGTGATGCCACAGAGGAGGATGTGATTTCACAGAAGAGGATGTTATGTCACAGGGAGCTGCGATGTCACAGAGGAGGATGTGATGTCACCAAGGAAGATGTGATGTCACAGAAGGGATGTCATGTCACAGAGAGCTTTGATGTCGCAGACGTGAATGTGATGTCATAGGAGACATGCGATGTCACAGGGGGGATGTGATGTCACAGGGGATCTGTGATGTCACAGAGAAGGATGTGATGTCACAGAGGAAGATGTGATGTCACAGAACGGATGTGTTGTCACACTAGAGCTATGATGTCACAGGAGAGCTGTGATGTCACAGAGGTGGATGTGATGTCACAGGAGAGCAGTGATGTCACAGAGGTGGATGTGATGTCATAGGAGACATGCGATGTCACAGAGGAGGATGTGAAGTCACAGGGAGGATGTGATGTCATAGGAGACATGTGATGTCACAGAAAAGCATTTGATGTCATGGAGGAGGATATGATGTCACAGAAGGGATGTGATGTCACAGAGGGGGATGTGATGTCACAGAGGAGAATGTGATGTCACAGAGGAAGACGTGATGTCACAGAAGGGATGTGATGTCACAGAGGGGGATGTGATCTCACAGAGGAGGATGTGATGTCACAGAGGAAGACGTGATGTCATAGAAAGGATGTAATGTCACAGTAGAGCTGTGATGTCAAAGGAGAGCTGTGATGTCACAGAGGAGGATGTGATGTCACAGAGGACGATGTGATGTCATAGGAGACATGTGATGTCTGAGAGAAGGATGTGATGTCATAGGAGACATGCGATGTCACAGAGGAGAAGGTGATGTCACAGAGGAGGATGTGATGTAACAGGGAGCTGCAATGTCACAGAGTTGGATGTGATGTCACAGAGGAGGATGTGATGTCACAGAGGAGGATGTGATGTCATAGGAGACATGCGATGTCACAGAGGAGGATGTTATGTCACAGGGAGCTGCGATGTCACAGAGGAGGATGTGATGTCGCCAAGGAAGATGTGATGTCACAGAAAGGATGTGATGTCACAGAGAGCTGTGATGTCACAGAGGTGAATGTGATGTCATAGGAGTCATGCGATGTCACAGAGGGGGTTATGATGTCACAAAGGAGGTTGGGATGCCCAGAGTTGGATGTGACGTCACAGGGAGGATGTGATGTCATAGGAGACGTGCGATGTCACAGAGGAGGATGTGATGTCACAGAGTTGGATGTGATGTCACAGAGGAGGATGTGATGTCACAGAGGAGGATGTGATGTCACAGAGGAGGATATGATGTCATAGGCAGGCAGGATGTGATGGCCCAGAGGGGATGTGATGTCACAGAGGAGGATATGAAGTGACAGGAGAGGATGTGATGTCACAGCGGAGGATGCAATGTCACAGAGGAGGATGTGATGTCATAGGAGACATGTGATGTCTGAGACAAGGATGTGATGTCATAGGTGACATGCGATGTCACAGAGGGGGATGTGATGTCACAGAGGAGGATGTGATGTCACAGAGGACGATGCGATGTCATAGGAGACATGCGATGTCACTGAAGAGGATATGATGTCAGACAGGAGGATGTGATGTCATAGGAGACATGCGATGCCACAGAGGAGGATGTGATGTCACCGAGGTGGATGCTATGTCACATGGAGCTGCGATGCCACAGAGAAGGATGTGATGTCACAGGAGAGCTGTAATGTCACAGAGGAGGATGTGATGTCACAAGGAGGATGTGATGTCATAGGAGACATGCGATGTCACAGAAGGGGATATGATGTCACAGAGGAGGATGTGATGTCACAGAGGAGGATGTGACATCATAGGAGACATATGATGTCTGAGACAAGGTTGTGATGTCACAGGAGAGCTGTGATGTCACAGAGGAGGATGTGATGTCATAGGAGACATGCGAAGTCACAGAGAAGGATGTGATGTCACAGAGGAAGATGTGATGTCACAGAAAGGATGTGTTGTCACACTAGAGCTATGATGTCACAGGAGAGCTGTGATGTCACAGAAGAGGATGTGATGTCACAGGAGAGCAGTGATGTCACAGAGGTGGATGTGATGTCATAGGAGACATGCGATGTCACAGAGGAGGATGTGAAGTCACAGGGAGGATGTGATGTCATAGGAGACTTGTGATGTCACAGAAAAGCATTTGATGTCATGGAGGAGGATATGATGTCACAGGAGAGGATATGATGTCACAGAGGAGGATGCGATGTCACAGGGAGCTGTGGTGTCACAGAGAAGGATGTGATGTCACAGAGGAGGATGTGATGTCACAGGAGAGCTGTGGTGTCACAGAGGAGGATGTGATGTCACAGAGGAGGATGTGATGTCACAGGAGACATGTGATGTCACAAGGAGGATGTGATGTCATAAGAGACATGCGATGTCACAGAGGGGGATGTGATGTCACAGAAAGGATGTGATGTCACAGTAAAGCTGTGATGTCACAGGAGAGCTGTGATGCCACAGAGGAGGATGTGACGTCATAGGAGAGCTGTCATGTCACAGAGGAGGATATGATGTCACAGAAGGATATGATGTCATAGGAGACATGAAATTTCACAGGGCAGGATGTGATGTCACAGAGGAGGATGTGATGTCACAGAGGAGGATGTGATGTCACAAGAAAGCTGTGATGTCATAGGAGAGCTGTGATGTCACAGAGAAGGATGTGATGTCACAGGGAGCTGTGATGTCACTGAGGAAGATTTGATGTCACTGATGAAGATGTGATGTCACAGAAGGGGATGTGATGTCACCGGAGAGCTGTGATGTCATTGAGGGGGATGTGATGTCACAGGGGATCTGTGATGTCACAGAGGAGGATGTGACATCATAGGAGACGTGATGTCACAGACAAGGGTGTGATGTCAGAGGAGACATGCGACATCACAGAGGGGGGTGTGATGTCACACAGGAGTATGTGATGTCACAGAGGAGGACGTGATGTCACAGGGGGGATGTGATGTCACAGGGGGGGATGTGAAGTCACAGAGGAGGATGTGATGTCATAGGAGACATGTGATGTCACAGAGGAGGATGTGATGTCACAGAGAGCTGCGATGTCACAGAGGAGGATGTGATGTCGCCAAGGAAGATGTGATGTCACAGAAAGGACGTGATGTCACAGAGAGCTGTGATGTCACAGAGGTGAATGTGATGTCATAAGAGACATGCGATGTCACAGAGGGGGTTATGATGTCACAAAGGAGGTTGGGATGCCCAGAATTGGATGTGACGTCACAGGGAGGATGTGATGTCATAGGAGACGTGCGATGTCACAGAGGAGGATGTGATGTCACAGAGTTGGATGTGATGTCACAGAGGAGGATGTGATGTCACAGAGGAGGATGTGATGTCACAGAGGAGGATATGATGTCATAGGCAGGCAGGATGTGATGGCCCAGAGGGGATGTGATGTCACAGAGGAGGATAGGATGTCACAGAAGAGGATGTGATGTCACAGCGGAGGATGCAATGTCACAGAGGTGGATGTGATGTCATAGGAGACATGCGATGTCACAGAGGAGGATGTGAAGTCACAGGGAGGATGTGATGTCATAGGAGACATGTGATGTCACAGAAAAGCATTTGATGTCATGGAGGAGGATATGATGTCACAGAAGGGATGTGATGTCACAGAGGGGGATGTGATGTCACAGAGGAGAATGTGATGTCACAGAGGAAGACGTGATGTCACAGAAGGGATGTGATGTCACAGAGGGGGATGTGATCTCACAGAGGAGGATGTGATGTCACAGAGGAAGACGTGATGTCATAGAAAGGATGTAATGTCACAGTAGAGCTGTGATGTCAAAGGAGAGCTGTGATGTCACAGAGGAGGATGTGATGTCACAGAGGACGATGTGATGTCATAGGAGACATGTGATGTCTGAGAGAAGGATGTGATGTCATAGGAGACATGCGATGTCACAGAGGAGAAGGTGATGTCACAGAGGAGGATGTGATGTAACAGGGAGCTGCAATGTCACAGAGTTGGATGTGATGTCACAGAGGAGGATGTGATGTCACAGAGGAGGATGTGATGTCATAGGAGACATGCGATGTCACAGAGGAGGATGTTATGTCACAGGGAGCTGCGATGTCACAGAGGAGGATGTGATGTCGCCAAGGAAGATGTGATGTCACAGAAAGGATGTGATGTCACAGAGAGCTGTGATGTCACAGAGGTGAATGTGATGTCATAGGAGTCATGCGATGTCACAGAGGGGGTTATGATGTCACAAAGGAGGTTGGGATGCCCAGAGTTGGATGTGACGTCACAGGGAGGATGTGATGTCATAGGAGACGTGCGATGTCACAGAGGAGGATGTGATGTCACAGAGTTGGATGTGATGTCACAGAGGAGGATGTGATGTCACAGAGGAGGATGTGATGTCACAGAGGAGGATATGATGTCATAGGCAGGCAGGATGTGATGGCCCAGAGGGGATGTGATGTCACAGAGGAGGATATGAAGTGACAGGAGAGGATGTGATGTCACAGCGGAGGATGCAATGTCACAGAGGAGGATGTGATGTCATAGGAGACATGTGATGTCTGAGACAAGGATGTGATGTCATAGGTGACATGCGATGTCACAGAGGGGGATGTGATGTCACAGAGGAGGATGTGATGTCACAGAGGACGATGCGATGTCATAGGAGACATGCGATGTCACTGAAGAGGATATGATGTCAGACAGGAGGATGTGATGTCATAGGAGACATGCGATGCCACAGAGGAGGATGTGATGTCACCGAGGTGGATGCTATGTCACATGGAGCTGCGATGCCACAGAGAAGGATGTGATGTCACAGGAGAGCTGTAATGTCACAGAGGAGGATGTGATGTCACAAGGAGGATGTGATGTCATAGGAGACATGCGATGTCACAGAAGGGGATATGATGTCACAGAGGAGGATGTGATGTCACAGAGGAGGATGTGACATCATAGGAGACATATGATGTCTGAGACAAGGTTGTGATGTCACAGGAGAGCTGTGATGTCACAGAGGAGGATGTGATGTCATAGGAGACATGCGAAGTCACAGAGAAGGATGTGATGTCACAGAGGAAGATGTGATGTCACAGAAAGGATGTGTTGTCACACTAGAGCTATGATGTCACAGGAGAGCTGTGATGTCACAGAAGAGGATGTGATGTCACAGGAGAGCAGTGATGTCACAGAGGTGGATGTGATGTCATAGGAGACATGCGATGTCACAGAGGAGGATGTGAAGTCACAGGGAGGATGTGATGTCATAGGAGACTTGTGATGTCACAGAAAAGCATTTGATGTCATGGAGGAGGATATGATGTCACAGGAGAGGATATGATGTCACAGAGGAGGATGCGATGTCACAGGGAGCTGTGGTGTCACAGAGAAGGATGTGATGTCACAGAGGAGGATGTGATGTCACAGGAGAGCTGTGGTGTCACAGAGGAGGATGTGATGTCACAGAGGAGGATGTGATGTCACAGGAGACATGTGATGTCACAAGGAGGATGTGATGTCATAAGAGACATGCGATGTCACAGAGGGGGATGTGATGTCACAGAAAGGATGTGATGTCACAGTAAAGCTGTGATGTCACAGGAGAGCTGTGATGCCACAGAGGAGGATGTGACGTCATAGGAGAGCTGTCATGTCACAGAGGAGGATATGATGTCACAGAAGGATATGATGTCATAGGAGACATGAAATTTCACAGGGCAGGATGTGATGTCACAGAGGAGGATGTGATGTCACAGAGGAGGATGTGATGTCACAAGAAAGCTGTGATGTCATAGGAGAGCTGTGATGTCACAGAGAAGGATGTGATGTCACAGGGAGCTGTGATGTCACTGAGGAAGATTTGATGTCACTGATGAAGATGTGATGTCACAGAAGGGGATGTGATGTCACCGGAGAGCTGTGATGTCATTGAGGGGGATGTGATGTCACAGGGGATCTGTGATGTCACAGAGGAGGATGTGACATCATAGGAGACGTGATGTCACAGACAAGGGTGTGATGTCAGAGGAGACATGCGACATCACAGAGGGGGGTGTGATGTCACACAGGAGTATGTGATGTCACAGAGGAGGACGTGATGTCACAGGGGGGATGTGATGTCACAGGGGGGGATGTGAAGTCACAGAGGAGGATGTGATGTCATAGGAGACATGTGATGTCACAGAGGAGGATGTGATGTCACAGAGAGCTGCGATGTCACAGAGGAGGATGTGATGTCGCCAAGGAAGATGTGATGTCACAGAAAGGACGTGATGTCACAGAGAGCTGTGATGTCACAGAGGTGAATGTGATGTCATAAGAGACATGCGATGTCACAGAGGGGGTTATGATGTCACAAAGGAGGTTGGGATGCCCAGAATTGGATGTGACGTCACAGGGAGGATGTGATGTCATAGGAGACGTGCGATGTCACAGAGGAGGATGTGATGTCACAGAGTTGGATGTGATGTCACAGAGGAGGATGTGATGTCACAGAGGAGGATGTGATGTCACAGAGGAGGATATGATGTCATAGGCAGGCAGGATGTGATGGCCCAGAGGGGATGTGATGTCACAGAGGAGGATAGGATGTCACAGAAGAGGATGTGATGTCACAGCGGAGGATGCAATGTCACAGAGGAGGATGTGATGTCATAGGAGACATGTGATGTCTGAGACAAGGATGTGATGTCATAGGTGACATGCGATGTCACAGAGGGGGATGTGATGTCACAGAGGAGGTTGTGATGTCAGAGAGGAGGATGTGACTTCATAGGAGACATGTGATGTCTGAGACAAGGATGTGATGTCATAGGAGACATGCGATGTCACAGAGGAGTATGTGATGCCACAGAGGAGGATGTTATGTCACAGAGAGCTGTGATGTCACAGAGGAGAATGTGATGTCACAGAGGAAGATGTGATGTCATAGAAAGGATGTGATGTCACAGTAGAGCTGTGATGTCACAGAGGAGGAGGATGTGATGTCATAGTAGACATGCGATGTCACAGAGGGGGATAAGATGTCACAGAAGAGGATATGATGTCACAGAGAAGGATGTGATGTCTCAGAGGAGGATGTGATGTCACAGGAGACATGCGATGTCACTGAAGGGGATATGATGTCAGACAGGAGGATGTGATGTCATAGGAGACATGCGATGCCACAGAGGAGGATATGATGTCACCGAGGAGGATGCTATGTCACATGGAGCAGCGATGTCACAGAGAAGGATGTGATGTCACAAGAAAGCTGTGATGTCATAGGAGAGCTGTGATGTCACAGAGAAGGATGTGATGTCACAGGGAGTTGTGATGTCACTGAGGAAGATTTGATGTCACTGATGAAGATGTGATGTCACAGTAGGGGATGTGATGTCACAGGAGAGCTGTGGTGTCACAGAGGAGGACGTGATGTCACAGAGGAGGATGTGATGTCACAGGAGAGCTGTGATGTCACAGAGGAGGATGTGATGTCACAGGAGAGGATGTGATGTCATAGGAGACATGTGATGTCACAAGGAGGATGTGATGTCATAAGAGACATGCGATGTCACAGAGGGGGATGTGATGTCACAGAAAGGATGTGATGTCACAGTAAAGCTGTGATGTCACAGGAGAGCTGTGATGCCACAGAGGAGGATGTGACGTCAAAGGAGAGCTGTCATGTCACAGAGGAGGATATGATGTCACAGAAGGATATGATGTCATAGGAGACATGAAATTTCACAGGGCAGGATGTGATGTCACAGAGGAGGATGTGATGTCACAGAGGAGGATGTGATGTCACAAGAAAGCTGTGATGTCATAGGAGAGCTGTGATGTCACAGAGAAGGATGTGATGTCACAGGGAGCTGTGATGTCACTGAGGAAGATTTGATGTCACTGATGAAGATGTGATGTCACAGAAGGGGATGTGATGTCACCGGAGAGCTGTGATGTCATTGAGGGGGATGTGATGTCACAGGGGATCTGTGATGTCACAGAGGAGGATGTGACATCATAGGAGACGTGATGTCACAGACAAGGGTGTGATGTCAGAGGAGACATGCGACATCACAGAGGGGGGTATGATGTCACACAGGAGTATGTGATGTCACAGAGGAGGATGTGATGTCACAGGGGGGATGTGATGTCACAGGGGGGGATGTGATGTCCAGAGGAGGATGTGAAGTCACAGAAAAGGATGCGATGTCACAGAGGAGGATGTTATGTCACAGAGAGCTGTGATGTCACAGAGGAGGATGTGATGTCACCAAGGAAGATGTGATGTCACAGAAAGGATGTGATGTCACAGAGAGCTGTGATGTCACAGAGGTGAATGTGATGTCATAAGAGACATGCGATGTCACAGAGGGGGATGTGATGTCACAGGGGATCTGTGATGTCACAGGGAGGATGTGATTTCATAGGAGACATGCGATGTCACAGAGGGGGTTATGATGTCACAAAGGAGGTTGGGATGCCCAGAGTTGGATGTGATGTCACAGGGAGGATGTGATGTCATAGGAGACATGTGATGACACAGAGGGGGATGTGATGTCACAGAGGAGGATATGATGTCACAGGAGAGCTGTGATGTCACAGAGGACGATGTGATGTCACAGAGGAGGATGTGATGTCACAGACGAGGATGTGATGTCATAGGAGACATGTGATGTCTGAGAGAAGGATGTGATGTCATATGAGACATGCGATGTCACAGAGGAGAAGGTGATGTCACAGAGGAGGATGTGATGTAACAGGGAGCTGCAATGTCACAGAGTTGGATGTGATGTCACAGAGGAGGATGTGATGTCACAGAGGAGGATGTGATGTCATAGGAGACATGTGATGTCACAGAGGGGGTTATGATGTCACAAAGAAGGTTGGGATGCCCAGAGTTGGATGTGATGTCACAGGGAGGATGTGATGTCACAGAGGAGGATGTGATGTCACAGAGGGGGATGTGATGTCATACGCAGGCAGGATGTGATGTCACAGAGGGGGATGTGATGTCACCCAGGAGGACATGATGTCACAGAGGAGGATGTGATGTCACAGCGGAAGATGTAATGTCACAGAGGAGGATGTGATGTCATAGGAGACATGTGATGTCACAGAGGGGGATGTGATGTCACAGAGGAGGTTGTGATGTCACAGAGGAGGATGTGACTTCATAGGAGACATGTGATGTCTGAGATAAGGTTGTGATGTCATAGGAGACATGCGATGTCACAGAGGAGGATGTGAAGTCACATGGAGGATGTGATGTCATAGGAGACATGTGATGTCACAGAAAAGCATTTGATGTCATGGAGGAGGATATGATGTCACAGGAGAGGATATGATGTCACAGAGGAGGATGTGATGTCACAGGGAGCTGCAAAGTCGCGGAGAAGGATGTGATGTCACAGGAGAACTGAAATGTCACGAAGGAGGATGTGAAGTCACATGGAGGATGTGATGTCATAGGAGAAATGCGATGAGACATAAGGGGATATGATGTCAGAGAAAAGGATGTGATGTCATAGAGAGCTGTGATTTTGCAGGGAGGATGTGATGTCTCAGAGGAAGATGTGATGTCACAGTAGAGATGTGATGTCGTAGGAGAGTTGTGATGTCTGAGACAAGGATGTGATGTCATAGGAGACATGTGATGTCACAGAGGGGGATGTGATGTCACAGAGGAGGTTGTGATGTCACAGAGGAGGATGTGACTTCATAGGAGACATGTGATGTCTGAGATAAGGTTGTGATGTCATAGGAGACATGCGATGTCACAGAGGAGGATGTGATGTCACAGAGGAGGATGTAATGTCACAGAGGAGGATGTGATGTCCCAAAGGAGGATGTGATGTCACAGAGTAGGATGTGATATCACAGGATAGGATGTGATGTCATAGGAGACATGCTATGTCACAGAGGAGGATGTGATGGCACAGAGGAGGATGTGATGTCACAGAAGGTGATATGATGTCCTAGAGGAGGATGTGATATCACAGAGAGCTCTGATGTCACAGAGGTGGATGTGATGTCACAGGAGACATGCGATGTCACAGAGGAGGATGCGATGTCACAGAGGAGGATGTGATGTCACAGAGGAGGATGTGATGTCGCAGACGGGGATAGAATCATAGAATCATAGAATCGTTTGGGTTGGAAAAGACCTCAGAGATCGTCGAGTCCAACCCTTGGTCCAAATCCAGTCCATTTACTAGATCATGGCACTCAGTGCCACGTCCAATCTGCGTTTAAAAATCTCCAGGGATGGTGAATCCACCACCTCCCTGGGCAGCCCATTCCAATGCCTGATTACTCTCTCTGTAAAGAATTTTCTCCTGATATCCAACTTAAACTTCCCCTGGAGGAGCTTAAGCCTGTGCCCCCTTGTCCTATTGCTGAGTGCCTGAGAGAAGAGACCAACCCCCACCTGGCTAGAACTTCCCTGTGATGAGGTCACAACTGAGCCTCCTCTTCTCCAGGCTAAACAACCCCAGCTCCCTCAGCCTCTCCCCATAGGACTTATGCTCCAGTCCCTTCACCAGCCTTGTTGCTCTTCTCTGGACCCGCTCCAGCACCTCAATATCCTTCCTGAACTGAGGGGCCCAGAACTGAACACAATACTCAAGGTGTGGCCTCACCAACGCAGAGTACAGGGGAAGGATCACTTCCCTGCTCCTGCTGGCCACGCTATTTTTGATACAGGACAAGATCCCATTGGCCTTCTTGGCCACCTGGGCACACTGTTGGCTCATGTTGAGCTTCCTGTCAATTAGTACCCCCAGGTCCCTTTCTGCCTGGCTGCTCTCCAGCCACTCTGTGCCCGGCCTGTAGCGCTGCAGGGGGTTGTTGTGGCCAAAGTGCAGGACCCGGCACTTGGCTTTATTGAACTTCATCCCATTGGAATCAGCCCATCTCTCCAGCCTATCCAGACCCCTCTGCAGAGCCCTCCTGCCTTCCAGCAGGTCGACACTCCCTCCCAATTTGGTGTCATCTGCAAATTTGCTGATGATGGACTCAATCCCCTCATCTAAATCAATAAAGATGTTAAACAGGACTGGACCCAACACAGACCCCTGGGGAACACCACTGGTGACCGGCCGCCAGCTGGATGCAGCTCCATTCACCAGCACTCTCTGGGCCCGACCCTCCAGCCAGCTCCTAATCCAGGAGAGGGTACACTTGTCCAAGCCATGGGCTACCAGCTTTTCCAGGAGTATATTATGGGAGACTTCACGTCTCTGAAGTGCCACGTCTTCAACCAGCTGTTCCCCTGAGCGTTAAAGGGGTGAGAATCAGATTCCCAGGAGCTGAGTGACATCCAGGGACACCCCATTGCTCTTCTCCAGGAACTGCTCAGGCCCAGGTGGTGCTGGGTGAGGTTTACAGGGCGGAGCAGCTGCTGTCAGTGGCTGACATTGGTCTGAATGACACCTGTCCGCTCAGTCACCAGGCCGTGGGGTCACAGGGGGAGAAACAACAATGGGCTGAATTACCTGGCGCTGCACACTCGGCTCAGTTGGGCTCCTTGTTCTCCTGCAGATCCAGAGGGTGGCTGGTTCTGTGCCGGGAGCCCAGGCAGGAGCACAGGATGGGCTCAGGTGGGGGCACGTGCCTGCCCTTTGCTGCTCCATCAGAAGGACTCAGGGATGGGCTGTCAGTGGGAGGGGTGGTGGGAAGGAGCCTCCACTCAGGGGCTGGAGCTTCAGCTTCTGAAGAAGGCTGTACTTAATCACAGAGCTACAACTCAGGATTTCTCCCAGCATTCCAGAACTTTTCCTTTAGCCAGCTGAGAGCGCCCAGGGCACAGCCAGGTTAATGTTTAACTCTTCCAACACTGCGCTCATCCCGAGGATATCCTGTCATCCTGAGAAGAAGGAAGGGAGATGCTGTGCCTGTTCCCTAGGGCTGGGCAGGAAGCAAAACCTTCAAAGCCGTGGCCCTTCTGAAGGAGTTGATCTTGTGTTATTCCTCAGTAGTCAGCACTGAAAATTCTGTATCCGAGACACTGAATGAAAAGGAGAGTTGCTAAGAGGCTTTTTTGGGGGAGAGTGTTTTTTTGGTTTGTTTTTGTGGGGGTCTTTTAGTGCCAGATGAAGGTTGGATCATGAAAATCAGTCTTGTTACAGACAAAAACTGTAAAGGCATTTAAACACTTTCAGACGCTGTAACCGTTTTCCTTTCTTTCACTTTCTCACCCCTTGCAAATCAGAGACAGTTCCTAGAGGACACGAGAATAAAATAAACAAAAGAAGAAATTATTTTTCTACTCTTGAGGCCTGTGTCAGGTCTGTTTTGAATGCATTTGAATCCTACTGCTTCAGGCTCTTTTTCAAGTAGCACCAGATAAATACCTATGAACTACTGAGATGAGAGTGATCATTCTTACTTCACAAAGTATTTCTCTTTCTCTTTTCCTATCCTGTGGCCTTTTTGTGTTCCGTGCTATGGAGTGACTACATTTTTGTTCTAAGCTAATTCACTGCTGCTGTTTTGGGTACAACTAATGTCAAGCAGAAAACCTGTAACATGCCAGAAACAGGCTACAGTGTGCTGAAGACACAGCTTATGTTTGACTGTGTGTAAATACAGAGAGTTAGTTGGGTTTATCTGATAGCCTGGCAGAAGGAGAGAGGAGCTGGACAAACTGTTTTCAGTAACTGTGCTGTTCAGACACCTGATAAGATTGAGGGTGCTTTGGAACTACTGATGTGCTTTGAATAAGAAAAGAATAATCAGGTCCATTGGCACTGGCTTATCAGGAAGGAAGTAAAATGCCAGCACTTCTACATTAGCAAAAGGAAATGTTTTAGACACTTTGGGCCATTTTTCCATTGACATTAAATAGCAGGGTACTTTTGAGTGTGCTGTAATGAGTGGAAGGATTTATTACCTTGACAGAATGACAGGTGAATGTGTTCAGAGAGGAGTCCTCAGCAACAAGAACAGCTCTTTGGATAAGTGGCCACATCTATTCCTGCTTTTGGTAGAGATTCAGTAATTCCCTCCTTTCTTTCTCCCTGAAGTGCAGTGGCTCACTTACAATGTGCAGTTTTTCAGAGTGTCACATCCTTGTGCATTTTGTAATATCCTGGCAGCATGTTTGATATTGGGTGTGTAACAGGCTGTGCATAAAATAATGCTGGATCATTGACTGGTGTGTCCTCTGCCTTCAGTCCCTGGGTATTTTCATGTTCCAAAAAGAATATATCTCAGCCTGTGCTGGGAAGGGAAGGTGGGATTCACCATTAACTTACCCCAGCAGGCATGAAACATGCTCAGATGCACTATTATGTTCTCAAAGTTTACTCATTTTTATTTTTGTACCTTTTCAAAATTTATTTCTAGGTTCTTTCACATGCTTACAATTAATTTTGGGATATTCAAATTTGATGAATGGTAGTGCATAAATGTATTTGATTGATTTTGGATTCTAATTGATTCCTGTCAATGAGATCCCTGTGACACTCTGAAATCAATGATATGTGATTCAACCAAGGCACCACTGTTCTGTACATCAGGTAGCAGTTGGGAATTTAGGAACTAAATGTTCACAAGCTATAAATGGAGAAAATGTTTAGATTTAAATAGCTCTTTGTTTGGCATTTATTCACCAAAATATGTTTCTTGGGAAAGTTAGTTTTCCAAGGTGCAGGCTTTCAGTAAAAGAAGGGTCATTGATTTAAGATTTGTTAAATTTTAGCTAAAAACAACAGGCTCCATTTGGATGTAAAATGATTTAAGTATTTCCTGCAGGCAACCTTCATGCTTTAGAGCTGTTGCTCAAAGGTTTCATTCTTCTATGAAGATCTCAATAAAAATTCCTGCCTAGGGAAAGCACTATAATCAAAATAAAGTGGTCTTTACTTTTTTTTCCTGTGGAGGCTGCACTTGAAAAGAGTGCTTCAAGGCAGCAGGGTTGGTAGGGAATGCCAATTTTTATTTATTTATTTATCTACTCTCCCCCACATATGATGATAGTCCAGCTTTGGAATCAGCAACACACTTCAGCCACTAATACAAGGCAGTATGTGAGCTGCTGCTGCTTCCAAAATGCAGTATCCTGGCATTCCAGTCAACTTTGTAATCTGGCAAAAACCCACTTGGCAATATTAAAATCTAGCTTCTGAAGCACTTTTATTTCTGAAAGCTCTTTATGTCTTTTTATATCTTTTTAGCATATATTAAATTTCTTGGGAGCAGTGGCCAGGATGTACACTTGATGGATGACTGGGGGGGGAGTCTCCCCCCACCCCCTGCTTTTTTTTTCCTTGCCTTTAACTTTAAAAAGAGGTGTGATAATTGTGCATTAGGCAATGCTGGAACATGAATCCTGCAGATGCAGCTGTTTGACAGCATTAACATGGGGGGTTTGTACCATTGTTAGGGAAGTTAGCAGAGATTTTCCAAGCTGAGAAGGACAGCCTGCTGCCAAGCTCTGGCATCTGTTTTAGGAAATCTTTTGTTTCAAGGATGCCCTGAGGAAAATGATGACTGGATGCTTTTCTGAAGGCACAAACAGCCTGTTATCTCTTCCATAGCATTCAGAATGGGACTCCTCGTTCCAGCAGACTCTGCCTGCTCAGGTTTTTGTGGTGCTGGGTTAGGGTTTTCATGGGGTTTTTCTCCTGGGATAAAGTTGTGTACAATGAATATTGATTATCCATCCCATGTCTGGTTCACTGTCTACATCTTGAATTTGACCCAGAGTCTGCGTAAATGAGGAATGCATTGAAACAAAGTCAAGGATCCTTCAGTGACTTGTTTCCTCTGAGTTCAATCTTCTGAGACCTCTGATGAGTCTGGCAGGGCAGTGCCTGTGTGCAGAGGGGCAGGGAAACAGAGTCCCAGCACAGCAGCAGTGCCAGGGAGCAGCAGCATTTGGCCTGTTGAGAGCTGCTCTTTTTCTCCTGCCACCCTCCCCTCCTGGGCCTCGGCTGAGGCCTCAGTGCTCTGGGCCTTGGTCCCTGGGCTGGGCTGGGTCAGTCCTGTGGCCATGGCACTGCTGCCATGAGCTGGGCTCCACTGCACTCTTTCCACCACACAAGGGGCTCCATTTGCTCCGGGCACAGCCTGAAGCCTCAGCTCTTCTTCTCAAGGGCTCTCAAGAACAAGGCCAAGGCCCAGACTCTCCAGAGGGTCCTTGCCTTGCTGGTTTCTCCCTGGAGTCCGTGTGCTGCCCTCAGGGTCCCACTGTGGGGGCTAAGGGGCTGAGGCTGCTGCAGCTGGTGCTGGTGGTGGCCAGTGCCCCTGGAGATGGCAAATGGGGCCTGAGGAGCCCGGGGTCGATTCTCTGCTGCTGTGCTGGGGAGCGGGGCTGGCCCTGGGGCTGCAGGAGCTGCCTGAGCTGATGATGTGCTGAGCATTGCAGACCCAGAGGGCCTGTCCCTGAGCTCCATGGCCTCCATGTCCTGCTGCAGGGCCAGCCCTGAGTGTGCTGCTCTGCTGGGCTGGGGCAGGGGCAGGGAGATGGGGGGACCAGGGAGGGGCTGGACTGGGCAGTGCCAGGGAGGGGAAAACCCCAATGTTGAGCTGAAGTGTGTGAGTGTGCAGGGTGGGGGCTCTGCAGGGCTGAGGGGCCTCCAGGCCCTGGCAGTGGCAGCAGGAGCCAGGCAGACACTGCCCCTGCTGCCAGGAACTGGGGTGTGTGTGCAAGGGAAGGACTCTGCAACCTCATGGAATCAAAGGAACCTGTTGGGACACGGGGACCAAAGGAACCTGGGACTCAGTGGAGCCTCAGGAAATCCAGGGACCATTGTGACACTGGAGAACCACATGGAAACAAGGGCCATCTGACGCTCTGGAACTTCCTGGAACCAAGGGGCCATTGTGTCACTACAAGGACTTCTGGATTCAAAGGAACACAGGGACACTGTGGAATCTCCTGGAACCACAGGGACACTGTGGCATCTGGGGCCTCATGGAACAGAAGGAACCCTGAGACATTTTGGAAGCTCATGGGATGAAAAGGGCCACTGTGACAATACAGGGCCTCAGAAATGCTGAGTGCTGAATCATTTTGGAACCTCGTGGAACCAAGGGGCCATTGTGACACTGCAGGGTCTCATGGAAACAAAGAAACCCTAGGAAACTGCAGAGCCTCCTGAATTTAATGGGCCATTGTGACTCAGGGCAATCTCCTTGAGTCAAGGGGCCACTGTGACACTGCCAAGCCTCATGGAATCAAAGGACTGTGAGGACACTGTGGAATCTCATGGAGCCATGGGGCCGCTGCGACTCCGCGGAACTCCATGGAATCAAGCAGACCTGCTGCCTCCCCCCCACCCCTGCCAGCTCTGCCAAAGTTTGGGCACCTCTGGAATCAGCGTTTCCTTTGGCAGCACAACTTATCTCAGACAAGATAGATTTCCAGAGTTGGCTTCTCCCCCTCTTTTCTGTGGTTTTCTTTTTTTTTTTTGTTCCCCTGAGGGGAAAAGGGGGAAGGGAAGCACGTGTTGATCTCTGGTTTTATCTGTATACAAAAGGGAGTTGGGGCGGGGAAGACAAAGCGGTTTCTCTCTCAATTCTCTCTCTTTTATCCCATTCCCGCCTCCCTCGCCACACCCCGGGCGACTGTTTCACCGCCGCCCCTCCTCGCCCGTCCCGCGGGGCAGCTCTTTTAGCTCCGGGCGGCGGAGACTCCCCCGGCGCGGCCCTTTGGTTTTCCTTGGTTTATTCTCCGGAGCTGATTCCGTTCCGAGCTCGCCCCCCTCTCTGGCGACCCCCGCCAGGGCCCGTCCCGGGGCGGCTCCTTCAGTGCCACGGGCGGCGGGGACCCCTCGGGGCGGCTCCCCCAGGGCCCCGCCCGCCGCCGCCGCTCCCCGGGGCCCTCCCCGCTTCCTGCCGGGATCGGACACCGCCGGCGGCCCCGGCCCTGCCGGGCTCCATCAGCCTGAGCAATTGCTGCCAAGGAGGGGCCGGGGGCTTCCTCTTGGCCTTCGTCTCCCTGGCGCTGGGGCTCGGCTTCTACCTGCGCCAGAAGGTGAGGGAGGTCCCAGGGGGTCGTGTGTCCCCCCCAGAGCATCTGTGCCCCCCACCCCGGTGTCACCCCCTTTTCTCTCCCCACAGAGCTCCTGAGCCGGCGGCGGCCGCAGCCCCTCCCCAGGGCCTCGGGCCCAGCCTGGACCCCTCCTGTCCCCGTGAGGATTTTGGGGGGGATCGTGTGTCCCCCCCTCCCCTGCTGTCACTCTGCCTCTGCTCGGCTGCTCCCAGTGATCCCAGAAAAGCTTCTCAGTTCTCCCCAGTCTTGGTTATTCGGGGGCAATGGGGCAGAACCAGCCCTGCAATCAATGAGGAATTGGGACCCCCCTGTGTTCCCCCAATGTCAACCCCCTCTGGGGGGGCTTTGGGAGGGCACCTGCCCCTCAGTGTGCACCCAGCACACACCAAAAGGTGCTGGGAAACCTCCAAAACCTCCCCACAGCCCCTCAAGGACCCCCAAACACACTCAAAGCCCACCCAGGGTCCCCACCGAATCCCTTTTTCTGGGGACTTCTCTGGGCACTGGTGGTGCTGGGAGCCCCCCTGGCTGTGGGGGAGGAGCTCTTGGGTGAGTGGGGGGTGGGAAGGGGGCAGTTAGTGGGAAAAGGGGGGTCAGAAAGGACAAAAGGGGTGGTGGGACCCCAAACTGAGTGGGAGAGGAGTGGGACCCCTCAAAAGTGGAGAGGGGCAGGGCACTGTAGTTTGAGGGATGATGGGAATAGGATGGGAGAGGTCAGAAGAGGGGGGAAATAAGAGAGTGGGACCCCCAAACTGAGCATGAGGGGGCTGGGGAGTGGGGGGATGATGTGGAAGGGGTGGGAAAGGGAGAAAAAATTAAGGGTTGGGACCCCAAAAGTGATCCTAGGCAGGCTGGGGATTGAGGGACCATGGAAAAGTGGGAGGAACAGGGAGAAGGGTGGAAAAGGGAGGGTGGGTCTGGCAGGTCCGACGGTCCCATGGGGGTCTTTGGGCACAGGGAGGTTGGTAAAGGGGGTGGCCCTCTGAGCTCCCAACTTCCTGTGGGGTGCTGGGGGCTGCTGGATCCAATCTCAGCCTTGGATCATGCCAACAGCTTCAGTTTAAGGGAATTACAGAGCTGTGACTGAAGCACTTCTGTCCCCCAGGTTTTAATGATGGCAAATAAAATCTATTGATAGAAATGAATTATTTAGGGTTACAAATGATCAGACAAAAGATCTTCATCAGAATTATTTACTGCACAATACAAACACTAAAACTACCAGGAGTACAGGAGAAGATAGGACAGTGCTCTACACTAAAGCAATTGTTGAAGCAATTCTACTCAAGCTGGCACCAAAGCAATAATTCTTAATTAGAGATGGATGGAACTCCCCCAGACCAACGCTCGTGGGGAGATCTCTGCTCTCAACCTCCAGCAGTGACCTTGGGGGGGTCCCCAGCCAAGGCAGGAATCTCCACACACCCCTCAGGAAGGGTTCTGTTGGAAGAAGCTGCCCCTGGGAAAGGGGACTGGCCCTTTGTGGTCAAAAGGGATGGACTGACAGTCACTGGACTCCAGGGGTTGCCTCCCCATCAGGGGGTTCATTCGGGGTGGAAGCAGCAGCTGAAGCCCTTCCCGCAGTCGGGGCACTCGTAGGGGGCCCTTACTGGTGAGTCCGTTGGTGTGAGGTCAAGTTACCGCTCCGGGTGAAGCTCTTCCCACACTCCCCACACTTGTAGGGCCTCTCCCCGGTGTGGATGCGCCGGTGGGTGATGAGGTTGGAGTTCTGCTTGAAGCCCTTCCCGCACTCAGTGCAGCGGAAGGGCCTCTCATCCGTGTGCGTCCGCTGGTGCAGGAGGAGACTGGACTTGGTCTGAAACGTCTTCCCACATTCCAAGCACTTGTAGGGCCGTTTTCCACTGTGGATGCACTGGTGGGTGTGAAGGGTGGAGCTCTGTCTGAAACTCTTCCCACATTCCCTACACGTGTAGGGCCGTTCTCCACTGTGGATGTGCCAGTGTTTGATCAGGTGGGAGCTGACCCTGAAGCTTTTCCCACATTCCCCACACGTGTAGGGCCGTTCCCCAGTGTGGATGTGCTGGTGTTGGATCAGGTTGGAGTTGTACCTGAAGCTCTTCCCACATTCCCCACACGTGTAGGGCCGTTCCCCACTGTGGATGTGCTGGTGTCGGATCAGGTCAGAGAGCAAGCTGAAGCTCTTCCCACATTTCCCACACGTGTAGGGCCGTTCCCCAGTGTGGATGCGCTGATGTTGGCTCAGGTTGGAGCTGTACTTGAAGCTTTTCCCACATTCCCTACATGTGTAGGGCCGTTCCCCAGTGTGGATGTGCTGGTGTTGGATCAGGTTGGAGTTGTAACTGAAGCTCTTCCCACATTCCCCACACGTGTAGGGCCGCTTCCCAGCGTGGATGTGCTGGTGTCGGACCAGGTTGGAGTTGTATCTGAAGCTCTTCCCACATTTCCTACATGAGTAGGGCCGTTCCCCAGTGTGGATGTGCTGGTGGGTGAGGAGGTGGGAGCTCTTCCTGAAGCTCTTCCCACACTCCAAGCACCTGAAGGGTTTCTCCCTGCTGGGAGGCTGCTCAGGGACCACCAGGTCAGAGCTCCCCCTCAAGCTCCGGCCGCCTTCCCGGCACAGGCTGGCTCTTTCCTCCTCAGAGCACCCTGGGCTGGCTTTGGAGCCCCTCCTGTGGGGGGATCTCTGGCCCTTTTCCTCCCCGCTGCCTTCCTGCGCCGGGGAGCCCTTCAAAACGGCCTCTCCCACCAGGCTCTGCCGGGGGGATTTGTCCTCCGGGCTCTCCGTCCTCAGCTCGGGGCCTGGGGCAGGAAGCAAGAAGGACAGGGAGGGGATTTGCCTCCGGCCCACAGGGAAGGCCAAGGACATCCCCCCAACTCCGGCCCCGGCAGGACGGCGGCGCCAGCGGGGTTGTCCTGCAGCCGGGGCCATGCTCGGCTGACAGAGCCAGCACAACACCCGCCCAAAGGGACACTGACTGCCTCCTCACCTGCCTGGGGGGCCCAAGGCATCTTCCTCTTCCTCGCAGCCTCCTTCATCTGCCCAAGCTTTGGGAAGGAGAAATCCTGATGGGGGGGAAAACAAGGGCTGAGCACATTGGCTTGGGGGTTCCTCCTGCCCAAGTCCATCTCTAGAACTCACCGGGCATCATCTGTCCATAAAAACCTCCAAAACACCAAGATTCAGCCCAGTAAAAAAAAAAACACCAAGATTCAGGAAAAAAACCCCTCAGAAATATCGATATGAACCCCCCCTCAAACTGCAAAAAGTTAAAGTTTAGCCAGTAAATACTCCAAAATATGAAGATTCAGACAATTAAAAGGTGTTTAATTGGGAGGCTGAGGGGAGTGAGGTCATTTCACGAGCACTTGATTGAGTTGCTATATATTAATAAAGAGCTGTATTAATGTAGTTTCACTTAAAACTTGATAGGGCTGTTCCTCAAGCTTATTTGGCCCCCTGCCAGTCCGGGGCTGTTTCTCCAAACCACCAATCCAAGTGTGCCAAACGCCCTGGTTGGTCAGTGCTGGCTGGGGCAGCGGGCACTCGCTGAGGGGATGAGAAAACTGCACCCGGGGCTGGGCTGAAAGAGGCTTCAGCACCACTTCTGATGGCCCAGGGGCAGCATCTGGCTTCTCCCAAACAGAGAGAGGGCACTTGTTCCTCTGCAGGGAGTCAAGGACAGGAGGGTGACTCCTGCTGCATGGATGGAATGGCAGAGGAGCCCTTGGGTCCCCAGGATGGACCAGCACTCGGGGATACAAACTGCCCTGGGGCTCAGGATGCAGCTGCCAGCACAGATTTCCCTGCAAAGTCTGCAGGGAGTCGAGCTCTGCAGAGGAGATTGTGCCCCATGGATGGAATTGCAGAGGGGCCCTCAGGTCCCCAGCAGGAATCAGCAACCAGGAATAGACACAAAAGGCCCCCATGAAGATTTCTGGGGGAGTGTCCTGTGGGGAGGGGACAGTGTCACCCCACCAGGGCAGGACTGGCAAGTGGGAGGCTGCTCCAGGGCTCTGCAAGAGGCCTCGTGCTCTGCTCGGCCCCAGCACTGGCTGGTCCCAACACCCCCGGCTGCCCCCGGCCCTGGGCAGCTCTGCTGCCACAGGCTGTGCCCTCACCATGGCCCTGCAATGGCCCTGCCTGTCCCTCACCCGGGGCCCTGCCCACATCCCTGTCCCTTGGCTCTCTCTCTGCCAGCTCAGTGTGGGGCACACGGGCTGGGGGTCCCTCCCAAGCCCCCCGGGCAGCCGGCATTGGCTGGGGGGATGTGAGGGCTGGGCCTGCTCAGCACAGCCCCGGCCTCGTGCCCAGCGCCTCTTTCCTGACCCACACAAGAGCTTCCCGGCCCCCCCAGGGCTCCCCTGCTGCTGCCTCTGCTCCTGGCCCTGCCTTTGCTGCTCCCTTGGCTGGGGCAGCGGCTGCAGGGGGGGATGGCAGCAGCTTCAGCTCCACGGCACTTCCTGGGGGGAGCTCAGCCCGGGAGGACGGGCAGGGACCTGATGGGGATGGACAGGGGCCCAGCAGGGACAGACAGGGCCTGCAGGGGAAGGCACAGGGACAACCTGGCCCCCCACACTGCCAGGGCTGTCTCTGCTCCTCCTTGCAGGCTCCGTGGCCAGGCACAGTTGGTGTTCCTGGGTGCCCACCATCTCAGCACTTGCAGCCGCTCAAATCAGCGCCCGCAGCTCTGCAGCAAAGCCCCAGCTCACCTGGCACACAGGGGATGGACACAGCACCTGCTTGGGGATGGGCACACACAGCTTTGTGCCTTCCCCACCACGGGGCTCTCCTTCCTCAGCAGCACCTCTGCCTTGCACTTATTCTCAGCCTCACCTCAGGGACAGCTCTGGGCTCACCTCCGCGCCACTTCTCAGCCTCACCTCAGGGCCTGGGCTCAAGGACAGGAACCTGCAGGGAGGGGACATCAGGTGCAAGCTGAGGGCTGCCTGCCTGCACTGGCCTGGGGGCTTCTTTCTCCTTCTACAACCAGCCCAGAACTCAGCCTGCTGTTCTAACACCACACATTTACAGACTAACCTTGCAGATAGATATGGACAGACATCTCTATCCCCCTGGGGATGGAGCCTCAAGCATGTGCTGCCACAGGAATGGCAATCAGAGAATCACAGAATCAGCCACGTTGGAAAAGACCTCTGAGATCATCAAGTCCAACCCTGGATCCAACCCCGCTGTGCTTCCCAGACCATGGCACTGAGGCCACATCCACTCTCACCTTCAACACCTCCAGGGACGGGGACTCCACCCCCTCCCTGCCCAGCCCATTCCAAGGCCTCATTACTCTCTCAGCAAAAAATTCCTTCCCAATATCCAACCTAAACCTCCCCTGGCACAGATCCAGACCCAGCCCTCTTGTCCTACTGCTGCTGCCTGGCAGAACAGCCCCACCCCCACCTGGCTACACCCTCCTGGCAGGGACTTGCAGAGAGTCAGGAGGTCTCCCCTGAGCCTCCTCTTCTCCAGCCTCAACACCCCCAGCTCCCTCAGCCTCTCCTCACACCACTTGTGCTCCAGAGCCCTCCTGCCTTCCAGCACATCAACACACCCCCAGCTTGGGGTCAGCTGCACATTTGCTGATGAAATGCCTGGTTCTGCAGCAGCTGCAGATGCTCAAGGGGCAGCAGGACCAAGTCAGGGGCCTGGAGGGGCCTGGGGGGCTTTGGGGTCTGGGAGGGTCCTGGGGGAGCTGGGGAGGGGCTTTGGAGATTTGGGGGTACAAACCAGGACAGACCAGTACAGACCAGGACAGACCTGGACAGTCCAGTACCTCCTCACTGCTCCCCAGATCTCTCCTGGAGCTGGGCCACGTTGTCGGGGGACACCTGAGCCCCCCCCAGTGCCCTCCCAGTACAGCCCAGTGCCCCCAGTACAGCCCACTGTGTTCCTGTCCCAGGGTGCCAGGTGATCCCTCTTTGGGGGGGTTGGAAGGGATTTGAGGGGGGGGCTGTGGGAGATCTGGGGGGGTTGGATGGGGATTTGGGGGTTTTGGGGGGGCTTTGGGTACATTTAGGAGAGTTAAAAGAGGTCTTGGGGGGTTAAAAGAGATCTGTGAGGGAAGAGGATTAAAGGGAAAAGGGGGGTTAGAAGACATTTGGGGGGGTTAATGATGTCTGGGGGGAAAGAGGAGGGGCAGCACCACAAACAGGTGAGTCCTGAGACTCAAAACTCCTGAAAGCCCCTCAGAAATCCACCCCTGGACTCATCAAAACCTCATCAAAGACACCCCAATTCCCTTCAGAGACATCAAAACCCCCCTCCTCAGACCTCTAAACCCTCTCAGTGACCTGCAAAACCCACCTGGGACCCCCCAAGCCCTTTCAGGGACCCAAAAACCCCTTCAGGGGCCCTCAAAACTTTCTGGGACTCCCGAAATCCCCCTAGAAACTCCCAAAACTGCTTCAAAGACCCCCAGGACCTCCCAATTTCCTCGGAGACTCCAAAACTCCCTCAGGGATTCCCAAACCCCTTCAAGAATCTTCAACCTCCACCCTAAGTCCCCTCAGGACACCAAACCCCCTCGCAGACCCCCCAAAACCTTCTCAGGGACCCCTAAAAGCCCCCAAGGGACCCCAAAACCCCCTCAGGGACCCCAAAGCCACAGAACAGCAAAAGAGCTTTCTGTAAAGGAAGGGAGCAAAGAATCTGAGAAGGAGGAGACCAAGGAAAAACTGAAGCAAAGCAATAAAATCATCCTGGCCCTTGCAGTTTTTCCTTCACCTTTTTCTCACTTTTCCTTTTTTGGTTGGTTGGGTAGTTTCGAATGTTTTTTCCGATGGAATTTCTCAGGACCCGAATCGACCATCCGGGTTCTTGGGAGGCCCCCGGGCCCCGCGGCCCCCGAGAGGGCTCCAAGGCCCCGCGCTCTGACCCTCGGGAACCCCCGAACCGCCCCCGCCAAACCCTCCCGAGCCCTCCAGCTTTTCCACCCACAGCCGCGCTCCCCGCAGCCCCCGAGGGGATCCCCAGACCCCGCTCTCCCGCACCCCCCCAGCTCTCACAGCACAATGCGGCCCCGCCGCCATCAACGATTCCCGGAAGTCAACACGGCGTTCTGCGCGCGCACCGCCTTTAGAGAACACCGCCGCAGCCAATCAGCGCGCGGCCACGCCCCCGCACGCCCACCGCCGCGCCTGCGCCCCGCGCGGGGCACCACGGGAGTTGTAGTCCTTGCGGCGGGTCACAGCGGCCATTTGCACGTGCGGAGTGAGGATAATACGTTTTTCGGTTTTCTTCTTTTTCTGTCTTTTCTTTTTTTCTCTTCTTTCTTTTTTTCTTTCTTTATTTTCTGATTTCTTTTTCCCCCTTTTTTCTTTCTCTTTTTCTTTTTTCCCCTTTTTCTTTTTTCTTTTTTTAATTATTTGTCTCATTTTTTCCTCTTATTTCTGTCTTTTTTTCCTCTTTTTTTCTCTTTTTTCTCTTTTTTCTTCCTTTTTGTCTTTGTATTTGCTTTTTTCTTTTTTTTCCTCTTTTTCCTTTTTTTTTCCATTGTTCTCTATCAGTTGTATTTTCAAGGAAGACTTAAACACAGATCAAAAAAAAATCTCCAGGTACACATCTTATGAGAACAGTTAATCTGCCATTGTTTCAGGCTCGTGAGGATTCCCAAGATCACAAACACTGAGACATCAAGGGTGGAAGCCAAGCACCTTTATCCTGCCCCTTGCCATAGTGTTCAATCCACACCCAGCCCTGGATTTCTGGAAAGCCGCTGGGCAGGAGCAGGAGATGGAGCTGGTGCTCAGGAGGCTGTTAGAGGCACTTCAATGATCCAGGAGATCCAACGGTTCCAGGGCTGTGTGTCCATTCTTCAGGCATCCAGCCCCGGCGCGGACCCCGACCTCAAAGCGCCCCCTGGATGCCCAAGTGTCCCCTAAATGTCCTCCCCAAAACTGCTCCATAAGCGCTCCTCAGGATCCCCAAGTGTCCCCCCAGTACCAACTCTTTATTCCTGTTTATTATTTCACTTCCTGGGTGTCTAAAACATTTCTGGCACGGTTTTGCCTTGGGGGAGCTGAACCTCACTGGTGGCAGCGGGGACTTGGCTCACAGCTGAGGAGGGTCTGTTACCAAAGGTGAACCTTATGGGCTCCAGATTGCTGCAAAAAAAGAAGAAAAAACCCTCTTTGCTGAGTTCTGTGAGTAAAGCAGGACCCAGGAGACTGAACAGAGTCAGGATGGGGTTGGGAAATGTGGAGCAAGGTTGTCCACACTGTGTCAGACCTCAAGGGAAAGCTCCAACCAGTCCAAACCTCCTTAGGAGAGACCCTGGATCCATATCAATCAGAGAATGATGCAACCAACTCTTCTCAAAGGAGAAAAGTAACAAACTACACCCTTGAAAATAAGAGTGCATGTTTATTAGAACCTCTTTGAAGTATTTCTGCGTTTTAAGAAAACTTCCTCATTAACTGCACTAGACTAGAGGAAAATCAAGGCAGAGCTGTGGTTTCTTAGCACTTGATGGATTTTAAGGAGCACCGTGGGGACCACGGTGCTGAGTCCTTGAACCTCAGGTGAGGTTCTCCTCGGAGAGGAGATTGCACAAACCTTTCCATGAGTCCAAGTCAGAAGAGAAACTCAAAGTATCTCGAAGCATTAATGGGTCCCACTGAGGGCCATTCCCAATCCAGGCTCCTCAAGGACTCCTTGAAGGAGATCACTGCAGGCCATGATTGCACAGATCTGTCACAGACTTTGTGTCAAAAGCAAAAGCCAAAGTGCCCTTAAAAACTGAACTACTTCAAAGAATTAATGAGCCCCCCAGAGTGTCACAACTGACAAAGCCTCTCAAGGGACTCATTAGAGCAGGTAACTGCAGAGGATTGCACAAACCTCTCAGACACTCAGTGTGGAAAGCAGAACACAAAGTCCTGTGAAAACCCTGCAGTCCCTGAAGCATTAACGAGCCCCACTGGGTGTCCCAACTGACAGAGTCTCTCAGGGGACTAATTAGAGCAGGTCATTGGAGGCCATGACTGAACAAACCTCTCAGAGGCTCAGTGTCAAAAAAAGTACCTCAATAAACCCCGAGTGCCTTGAAGCATTAACGAGCCCCCCTGAGGGTTGTCACTGTCTGAGGCTCTCACGGGACTCGTTACAGCAGAGAACTGGAGGCCGTGGTTGCACAAACCTCTCAGAAATGCAAAATCAAAAGAAAAACCCAAATTGCTCTGAAAATCCTGCAGTCCCTTGAAGCCTTAAGGAGCCCCCCGAGGGCCATTCCTGACAAAGCCTCCCCAGGGACTCTCCAGCAGATCCTTGGAGGCCGTGGGTGCAGGGAGGCAAAGGCTCTGGGCTCAGCTCAGATGCTGAGAAAAGCCTGGCTTGGCTTTGGGGAAGTTTCCTTCCTTTTCAGGCTTCCTCCAGCTTTGGGAAACGCTGCCTGTGAGATTGGCACCACCTAAGAAGGGCTCTGGCAGGTTCCTGGCAGCAAAACTGGCCTGTCCTGGGCTCCACCCGAGATCTTTGGAGCACGGAGACACCTGAGAGTTAAAAAGAGGAGGCTGCAACTTTGACAACATTTGGGAACAAGGAGGGATTGCTGGTATGTGGAGAATCTGCATGGGAATGGTTGCTTTGAGTTAAAGCATTACATTAAAATAAATGTGGGTGTCTCAATGATTTGTTTGGGTTTTAAATGAGAATATTTAATTTTTCTGTATATTTATGTTATGAAGTTGGTAGATTAGAAAACAATCATAGTGACTTTTCTCTCATGCAAACTTTAATTGGATCTTGGAACTTTTGAATGAAAACCTCTATGAGGCAGATAAAACTCACAGGAAAATGGCACAAATACTGTGGGAAAACATGAAAAGTATTAGGATGACATGTTTGTGTGAATTCAGTTTTTTCTCTTGAAAAAATGCCCTGTGCTTGTCCCTTGGCTAATTGGATACTTGATGTTTTCTGACCTGCTGTTGTCATCGGTGACACCTCAGAGTTTAAGAAGACTTCTCAATGGGTGTTGTAAGGGCTCAGGAATCCAAGGGACAGAGCAGCAAGGTCGGGAATGTTGGATTATCAGTGACTCTTCCAGAAGTTATAAAAACCTGACCTGTTCAGGAAAATCAGGTACCATGGGGAGATCACCCTCTTTGAACCACTTTCTTCTCTGGATGACTGAAAACTGCAGGACACACTGGCACTGCTTGCATTAACCTGTCTTTTAGCACAGTTAGGAACCCTGGTTACTGTTGCACAAACTGTTGCTTCCCCGTCCTGCTAAAATGCCCCCTGGATGCATCAGAGCCACTGGATTCCCTGGAAGAGAGAAGCCTGGTTTACTTCCAGTGGGATTCACCCCTCACCATGCAAAGGTGAGTGATTCAGATCTTGGACAGTCTCCCAGATCTCTGTGTGCTGACAGAGCACCAGGGGATGAGCTCCCACATGTGAGGAGAGCTGGGATTAATCTCTCTCACCAAGGTCTAAGAACTGAGCCATGCCTTGCCTTGCTTTGTTTGGATTGCTTCTCCTTGCCTTGCTTTGTTTGGATTGCTTCTCCTTGCCTTGCCTTGCCTTGCCTTGCTTCCCCATTTTCATCACCCTCCTCCTTTTTCACCCTCTTTCTTCTCAGTGTTCTTACATTAAATGCATCTCTTCAAGATCTGGACAAGGAATGTAAGCCAGACTGTTCTGCAAGGGGCAGACACTGCAGCCACAGGGCCTGTGCTTCCCGGTGTTCCTGCTCATCTACCTGGTGGTGCTGGCAGGGAACAGCCTGGTTGCCTCCTCACTGTGCTGGACTCCAGCCTGCACAGCCCCACGTGCTTCTCCTGAGGAACTTGTCCTTCCTGCAGGTCTGCTACACCTCTGTCACTGCCCAAAATGCTGGTGTGTCTCCTGAGGGCAGATGGCAGGATCTCCTTCCCTGGCTGTGCTGCCCAGCTGTATTTCCTGGTTCTGCTGGGCAGCACCCAAAGCCTTCTCCTGGCTGCCATGGCCTACGAGTGCTCCATGGCCAGTGCCACCCCCTGCCCTGTGCCCTGGCCATGAGCAGGGGCTCTGCACCAGGCTGCTGCTGGGCTCCTGGGGGGCTGTGGCACCAGTGCAGGTAGGACAGACCTACCAGCTCTTCCCTTTGCCCTTCTGTGCATCCCGTGACCTTCCTCACTTCTCCTGGGACGTCCCCCCGCTGCTGGACCTGGCCTGTGCAGACACGTTCTGGAACCAAGTGGGGCTGCACACCATCACCCTGGGTTTTGTAATCCTCCCCTTCTGCTTGATAGTTCTGTCTTACATTAAAATCATCAGGGCAATTCTGAAAACCCCCTCAGTTCTGGGCAGGCACAAAGCCTTTTCCACTTGCTCGGGGTGCTGACACTCTTCTATGGCTCAGCCACAGTCGTCTACTTAAAGGGACACTCGAGGGATTCTGGAGATCCTGACAAATACTCTGCCCTGTTTGACACAGTTGTGACTCCCATGTTTAACCCTCTCATCTATAGCCTGAACAATAAGGAAGTGAGAATGGCCTTGAAGAGACTCCTATGGACAAAGTGATCCTACAGAGGGTGTAAAATGGTCCCAAATGCTACAAGTCCCACTGGGGTATGTGGTTGCCTGAACAAAGCATCCCATATTTGCTCCAACAAAACCACGTGTCCAGCCTGGCTTTCCTCCTTCTCCAGGAGGGGAACGGTGTCCTGAGGCATTCCTGTTATGTCCTGCCCTGCCATGACATCTTTGTCCTCCAGAGCACCTTCAGTGCCCCAAAAGAGTTCAATGCCAAGAGCTCCTTCCAGCTGGGTCTGACCAATGTAATGTTAAGGGGAAACAGTGCAATTGTGGTCAGTCATCAGTGAGCCCCAGAGGTGACACAGCCCATGAGAGGTGACTCCCCTTGGGTTTTACAAATCCTTTGCTGGGCCTCATGGCCTATGGAGTGTCCCTGTGTGGAATTAGCTTAAAAAGCTAAAGGATATGAAGGGCACCTTGCCCTGCTATGAAATCTTGCACTGAGTTCTGTAAGGCTTGAGTAACTTGGCATACAGAATAAAAAAAAATTATAATTATTAAAAACCCACCAAGGGGACAGTTCAGCACCAGAACAGGGTCCCAGAGACCTGTGGACTTTCCATCTGTCATGGTTTAGCAATGTCAGCCAGACACTCAGCACTGCACAGTCGCTCACTCCCTCCCCACCACAGGGATGGGGGAGAGAATCAGAAGGGTAGAAGTGACAAAACCCCTGGGTTGAGTCAAAGACGTGCACACGTGCAAGGCCAAACCAGGAATTCATCCCCAGCTTCCCACGGACAGGCAGGTGTTCAGCACCTCCAGGAGAGCGGGGCCCCGTCCCGAGTAACGGTGACCTGGGCAGACAAACACCATCACTCCAAAGCTCCCCCCTACACACCCTGAGTGTGATGTCCATGATCTGGAGCAGACCTTGGCTCAGGGGGGTCACCTGGCCCAGGTGTGTCTCCTCCCACCCTCCCACGCACCCCCAGCTCCCTCCCCAGCGTGGCTGTACCAGGGGCAGGAAAAGCCTTGGAGCTGTGCAAGTGCTGCCCAGCAACAACAAAACTGTCGGTGTAGAGTCGTGACCGTCGATAAAGACACAAAGAGTCTGGTTGTGTGCAGAAAAGATGTCTCTCTTTATTTTCTCATCTGTCTTTTTATACCCCTTGCTAGCAGCAAGCAGTAACCTTATTTTAGGTAAGCAAGCAACAGCATTTTCATTGGCTAGGATCAATTGGTGATACATTTGACAAAGCTCAAGGTCTTATTGCAGTTCAACATCCAAGGCCTACCAACTTTACAGTCTGCCTTTGTTTTCCCCATTAGGGCCATGTACTGACTTCCTTATGAACAAGGATACACCCGAAAGCTTCCCCAGTCAATATCTTCATCCTGAGAGCCAATAGACCCACTATTAACCCCTTCAGAAGGGCCTGTGAGGTCCCTTCTCTCAGCAGGAGCTGATGGCTCAGCCCATGACTCATGGCTGGGCCAGGGACTCTCCAGCTACTCCTGCCCTGGCCTGTGACAGCCCAGCACAAGCCTCTATGGTTTAAAGACGCCCTGCTGTGTTACAATGGCCTCTGGATTCAGTGAGGTTCCGCAGTGTCCCAGGGCTCCCCTGATTCCATGAGGCCCCGCATGTCCCAGTGACCACTTGCTTCCATGTGTTTCTGCAGTTGCCCAGGATTCCTTTTGTTCCATGAGGCCTCACATGTCACAAAGGTCCCTTGATTCCAGGAGGTTCCACAGTGTCCCAAGGGTCCCTTGAGCTCCGTGGGGCTCTTTGACATCCCGTGACCTGCCGGCTCTTTAGGAGCCCTGAGAACTTCACCAGGGGGAAGTGCCGGATTCTGCCCTGGGATGGGGCAACCCCGCCTGGACGGACAGACTGGGAAGGAGAGGCTGGAAAGCAGGGCCGGGAAAGGGCCCTGGGGGTGCTGGTGGGTGGCCAGTTGGCCCTGGGTCAGCAGTGCCCTGGCAGCCAGGAGGGCCAAGCCTGTCCTGGGGGCATCAGGCCCAGCATGGCCGGCCGGGCCAGGGAGGGGATTGTCCCGCTCTGCTCTGCCCTGGGGCGGCCTCACCTGCACCATTGGGGCAGTTTGGGGGGACACAATGGAAGGGAGAGATTGAGCCATTGGAGAGTGTCCAAAGGAGGGCAACCAAGATGGGGAAGGGCCTTGGGGGGAAGGTGTGTGAGGACACTGAGGGCACTTGGTGTGTTCAGCTGGAGGAGACTGAGGGGAGACCTCACTGCAGGTCCAACTTCCTGGGGAGGGGCAGAGGAGGGGCAGGCCCTGAGCTCTGCTCTGGGGGGAGCAGAGACAGGACACAGGGAATGGCCTGGAATTGTGTCAGGGAAGGGTCAGGTTGGATTTTAGAAAGAGGTTCTTCCCCCAGAGGGTGTTTGGGCACTGACCAGGCTCCCCAGGGCAGTGGGCACAGCACCAAGGCTGACAGAGCTCAAGAAGTGTTTGGATGATCCTCTCAGGCCCATGGTGTGACCCTTGGGGATGGTCCTGTGCAGGGCTAAGGGTTGGACTGGATGATCCTTGTGGGTCCCTTCCAACTCATCCTGTTCTGTCATTCTGTGATTATCAACCCTGTGTTCAGCACAAACCAAAACACAGCTCTGCACCAGCCACGGGGAAGAAATTTAACTGTACTCCCTCTGAAACCATCACACTCTTTATCAGCTCTCCCAGAAACATCCCCCAGTTCATTTGCCACCTGGAACCAGTGACTCTGAGTTCCTGCTTCCCCAGCCCCAGGGATGGTCTCCTTGTCTGCTCATTCCTTTACCCTCTCTTCTCAGTGATGGCATTTTAACAAGACAAGCCCCTGGAATAATGTACTTCTAAGTCTTCAATTCTTTTGTGGTTAATTAGACAGATCTCAGAAGTGCATTCCAAGTGAAAACATGTATTAATAAAACCATGAGAAAAGGTGTCTTTTTTGTGGCCTGTTTACTTTTTCCCTGTTGATGTCAGCAATCCCTAGTCCATATTGATCCTGGGCAAATCCTAATTCAGTCTGAGTAGATAAGAAAATCAAGAGCCTTTATGTCTGACAATCCATCAGACTTTATCCCTATCCCCACCCCACCATTCCCTCATCAAACCCCTGGCACTCAAAGCAGCCTTGGGCAAATCTGAGCTCCCTCCACTCAAGGCTGGACCTGCAGGTTTCAGCTCCTTGGCACCAACTCTCACCTGCTTGGCTTGGAGAAAGAGCTGCCCGAGACACAGAGGGATGTTCATTTATTGCCAGCAAACAAAACCAAAGGAAGGCACAGTTCAATAAAAACCAAAAGTCCTTCTCCTGTTGTATATTAAGTCCACACTGCCTCTATTGAAGTCCACTTTGCACAGTAGATAGTCTCATCTCTTCCAGCTCAAAGCACAGGTCCAGTCCCTAAGCTGGGACAACCAGAAAGCTGTTCTCATTTCCTGATCAGTCCTACTCTGCTCAGGAAAGGAATCTCAGACAAAAGGTTATTGCAGGTTCATTTCTGTCACTCAAATCCAATAGGAGACTCCCCATTTAGGCTAAGTCTCTGGGACACACAAGATGGGGGCTACTGAAGGAGGAGGGAATGGAAACAGGACTCTTTTTTTTTAAGAAAACATCAGAAGCATACAAAATGAAAAACTGTACATAAGGAAAGACCTCATTGTTCATGGGAGTTCTGGCACACAGTGGGAGTGTCATTCAGCAAACAATATTCTACAATTCAACATCACGGACTGTTCTGACCCAAAAATCAAATCCCCTTGAGGGACACAGAGTGTTTCCCCATCCCTCTGCATCATCCACCAAGTGCACCCAAGTCCTTGAGCAGAAACAATCCCATGGGTGGGTTTGCCTTTGCTTAAGGCAGGACTAATCCAAACTGTCCTCCCCAACATATTCCTCATATGGACCACAGGGATTTTATCCCCTTCAATGGTACGGAGAGGTTCTTTTTGGGCAGGGCCGGTTCAACTGGTAGAGTTACCTAACTAGGTTTGTGTGATGCCTTAAAGCTTTCCAGATATTTTTTTCTTTTTCGATTTTAAAAGTAGTTGTGTAGCGAATGTAGATGTTAATGTAGCTGTATTATATGACACCCTTTAGCATAGCAGTTTACACAGACCCAACCCAATTGCCCCATTTGATATCAAACTTTCCAAATTCCTTTAGCATGTTTAAACGTCTTTTCAAGGTAGAATTGTAGAAAAACACCTCTACTGAACAACATCACACCCTAGGCCTGGACAACAAGATCCCACAAGAGACAAAGCAACCTTCAAGCCCAGAACTTTGGAGGTGCTCCAAGGACTGTACGTGCTGTGAAGAAGATAAAGATGAGGAAGAAGGGGTCCCAAAGACCCCAAACCCAATTCCCCAAGGGGCTGTTGGGGGGCAGAACTGGGCAGAACCGGGGGGTGGAGAGTTCTGGCATTGGAGGAACCATCTTCTAAAACTGTAGAACCATTGCCTGGGAGGGCGCGTCGTGTGTGTTCCCCTGGGCCTGTGGGCCTGATTAAAGGACCTGCTCTTTTGAGCTGATCTTGGACACTGAACTGGCCTGGAGTTTTCTCTCTTGAGCTTACAGGATTAACTAACTGGGTGGCTTTTGCTAAATGCACATCCCAAGGTTTGAAGGTCCCACTGCCCATTGCTTTCCAGGTGGTTTTGAACAGTCCACTCTACCATTCCACTTTCCCAGAGGCTGGTGCCTGACAGGGAATATGATCCATCCACTCCATGCCGAGCTCTCTGGTCCAGGTGTGCCCAAGGTTGTTTTGGAAAAGAGTCCTGCTGTCCAACCCCAGTGTTTCTGGAGGGCCGTGTCTCCACAGGACTTGCTTTTCCAGGCCCAGGATGGTGTTGTGGGCAGTGGTGGGAGGCACAGGGGGTGTCTCCTGCCATCCAGGGGTTGTGTCCACCATGGTCAGCACGTAGAGCTTGCCTTGGTGGGTTTGGGGAGTGTGCTGGGATCAATCTGCCAGGCCTGCCCACATCTCTAGTTCAGCCATCATCCCCCACCCCACAGGGGCTTTACCCTCTTGGCCTCTTTGATGGCAGCACATGTTTCCCAGGTCTGGAGAACCTGGCAGTTGGTGTCCATGGTTAAATGCAGCCCTGGATCACAAGCCCAGCTGGATGTTGCAGCTCTTCCCTGAGGCCCTGAGGTGTCCTGGGCCCAGCGAGCCAGGAATAATTCCCCCTTGTGTTGCCAGTCCAGCTCTACCTGAGACACTTTCATCTGGTCAGTCCCATCCCCCTGTCCCTTGTTGGATGTCACTCAGGAGCCCAACTCTTGGCTCCCTGTGCATCTCCAGGATGGACTTTCACAGCCAACCTCTCGACCCGGGTGGCAGGAGGGCCTACCCTGAGAAGGCCTAAAATGCCATCAGACAGTGCCAACAGTGCCAGCTCTCATGCAAGCTGTCTGTGAGATCTGAGAGTTACTGGTGGCACCCTGGGAATGGTGTTGAATGATGCTCAAACCAGCCTGGTTCACCCAACTCCAAACACACATCCTGCTTTTGGAAGTTGGATGGGACAGAGAAGCTGCTCACTGGCCTGTCCATTTGTGAGGAGCAGTCAATCCCTTCCTACTAGAGAAGTCCAGTCCCCTTTCATCCAGGCAGGTTCTTCTAACACAGCCCTTCTTGGGGTAGATGTGTGGAGATTCCTGCCTTGGGTGGGGACGCCCTCCAAGGACACTCCTCAAGGCTGAGCAAAAGAAATCTCCCCATGACCATTAGTCTGGGTGAGTTACATCAGATTATGCAATAATTATTTCTTTTGGCTAGCTTTAATATAATTGTTTTAATAAATGCTTCAATATAGTGCACTATCCTATTTTATACTATACTACTAGTAGTTTTAACCTTTGTATAGTGTAGTCAATAATTCTGATTTATATCTTTTGTCTGGTCATTTGTAAGAATAAATGATTCATTTTATAGAAATATTCTCATTTTGCCAATCATTAAAACCTGTGGGAAAAAAGTGGTTCAATCACACTTCTGTAATTCCTTAACTTTAATTTGTTGACAAAATCTGAGGCAAAGATTGGATCCCTTATTTCCTGAGGCTCCGCAGTGGGACGATGGCTCCTTGATTCCATGAGGTTGCACTGTTTCCCAGCGTTCTTTGGCTCCAGAAGGCCCTGCAGTGTGACAATGGCCCACTGACTCCATCATTTTCCCCAGTGTCACAATGGACCCTTGATTCCATGAGGTTCCCCAGTGTCACAATGGTCCCTTTGACTCCAGAAGGCCTTGCAGAATCAGAATGGCCCCTGGATTCTGTGAGGTTCCACAAGGTCACAATGGACCCCTGATTCCATGAGATTCCGCAATGTCCCGTTGGTTCCCTTTGGTTCCAAAAGGTTCTGGGATGTCACTCTGGCCCCTGGATTCCCTGATGTTCCACAAAGTCCCGGGGTCCTTTTGATTCCATGAGGTTCCACAGTGTCCCATGTTCCCTTTGGTTCCAGGAGGCCCCAGTGTATTCCAATGGCCCCTGGATTCCAGGAGATTCCACAGTGTCCTGGGCTTCCCTTGTCTCCCTGACTTTTGGCAGTGTCCAGGGTCCCTTTGTTCCCAGGAGGTTCCTTCGTTTCCATCAGGCCCTGCCACCTCCCAGACTCCCTTTGGTTCCATGAGGTGCTGCAGGGTCACAATGTCCCCTTGATTCCAGGAGGTTCCACCATGTCCCAGGGTTCCTTTGGTTCCAGGGGGTTCCACAGTGACAAAACTCCCTGCTTCTTATCCTTCCAACATTTGTGGGCCCATTCTCTCCCTGCCTGGGATGGAGCCCCATTGTGTTTGTGCAGGAATGGATCCATGGCCATCCTGCCACTGCCCCAATTGAATGCTGCACAAACGTCACTGCAGGCCCGACCCTGGATGCAGGAACAGTCTGGGAACTCCAGGCCTGCTGACATTCAGCAGAGCCAGTCGGGGTCCCAAAGAGCACAAGGGATTGACTGCAACCCCTGCAGGTCTCTGGCATTGCTGGGGACAAAGGCAGGAACTGCCAGGAGCTCTGCAGAGCCCTGACAGTGCCACTGCAATCCCAAGCTGCATTGCCCGGGGCAACCCTCAGCACAGCCAAGGCCACAACCGTTCCTGAAAGGTGTCCCTTCTGGGCAGGGCCAGGGGGACAAACCCCTCCATCTGTCCCTGCACATGCTGGGTCCAATTCTCATCCCCCACTTAGGGGCAAAGTCAGGCTACATTGGGTGTTTAGCTTTGCATTTGCTTCACTCTTTTGTGCTTCCAACACACCCCCCCCCCAGTCTGGGCAGAGTCTGGCCCCCCAAGAACACAAGACCTGACTATTTGTGGCTCCCACTGCAGTGGTTGGAACTTGGGCCACAATCTGTGCCAGGAGCAGAGAGGTCCCTCCCCACAGAAACTTCTTGGCAATGGAGTTCTTAAGAAAAGGGGACAGGCTGTGGGGATCACTTGCAGGGCACAGCCAGGGACGTGTCTTGACCAGCCTCCTGTTTAACAAGACCAGCCTTTTCAGCCTCTTTTCTCTCTCTTTTCTCACACTTGTTCCTCCACAAACCGCTGTGATCCCACCCTTCCCCTTCCTTTCGTTCTTTCCTCGACATCCCATGGCAAGTCTTGCTCAGTCCCCAAATGTGCTTTCTTGTTGCCCATCATAAGTCTCAGACCCTGAGCATGAAAACCCCACCCACATTTGTGAGGTCATCCTGGGAGGTTCTGCCATTGACCCACTTTGGTGAAGCCTTCACACAGATATTTTGGAACTCTCTTTGAATTATTTTTTTACCTTTTGGGCTTAGAAGGGTTTCTCCAAAAACATGGCAGTTCATGTCCTCATAAATGGAAATTCTTTGGAGAAGGAGTTTGGGACTGAAAGTATCCCAGAAATATTTTGCTTGGAAAAGAGCTAAATGGTCATCTGGTCCAAGTCCCTGGATGTGGGCAGTGACATCTTTTACTAATTGAGGTTACTCACTTTCCCTGACCTTGGATGAATGCAGGGATGGGACATCCACTTCTCTAGAAACCTGTTCCAGTTCTTGCTGCCCTCATTATTAAATATTTCTTCCTATTATAAATATAAAACTCTTCTCTTTCAGTTTAAAGCCATTGACCCGTGTTCTGCCACTACAGACCTTGGTAAAACATATCCCTGTGTTTTCCTTAGACTATGAGCACCATGTGTTCATCTGCAAACACCTTGGAGAGTACCCAGGGATCTCCCAAGAAAAGATTTGGAGGCCTCAAGCCCATGACCACTCTGTAGGGACTAAGGAGCTCTGGGCTCCATGGTGTGGAGACTGAGGACAGTACAGGAGTAGCCAGAGAGGGCTTGAAGGGTGGATCCTTTTGTCGTAGCAGGAGACAGCAACAGAAATAAAGAAATAATGCCAAGTGCAGCTGGGGAGGTCCAGACTGGAAACAAAGAGAAAGGAGTTTCACTCTGAGAGCAATGGTGTGATGCAACACATCACCCAGAAGGAGTCTGGGTCAACCCAAGGCTTTGTGTGTGCAGGAAGAGCCAGGGAGGACGCAGAGATGTCAGTGCAGGAAGGTGCCAGCCAGGTGGGGCAGCCGGGGGGATGACGACAGCCTGCAGGGAAAGGGGCAGGGCATGGACACCGTAGGACAGCCTGGGCTGGAGAGGAGACAGGGAGGGGGAGAAGCTGAAAGGCCCTGACACAGCCACCTCCTGCAGGCCTTTGGCCAGGGCTGCTGTCTGTGCCCCTGATGCCAGGAGGAGGGGAGTGCCCCTTGCAGCCCTGGGGCCTCATGGCCTCCTTGTCCCTGCTCAGCAGCCTGGCAGGTGCCACCCCATGGGCCTGCCCTTGGCATTGCACATCCCACATCCCAGTGCCCCAGGAAGGGCCCTGAGGAATGAGGCAGGGACAGGATCTGCCTTCCCAGGGGCTGGGGGTCAGAGCTTGGCCCGTTGGATTAAGGAAACAAGTCAAGGTTTCTTCAGCATCAGAGCCACCTTTCCCTTGCTTGTCCATCCTTGGCATCACTGTCTGCTGATTTCTGCTCTAACTGGAACCTGGGGACACGTTCTCAGTTGTGTCCCTCAGTGAGACTCATTAGCACTACAAGAAACTTCAGTGTTTCAATCTCACTTTGACTTTTTGAAAAGTTGTTTGAACTTCCTCTCAGGGACTGAGTCTCATGTAAACAACCCCAAACCCCCCGAGGTTCATTAAATGCCTGGGGCTGTTGCTGTGCTGCTGAGCTGGGCTGGGCTCCTGGCACACAGGGAGCTCCTGGCAAGCAAGAAGAGCTTCAAAGAGACAGCTCTGCCCAGGAGCAGCTCCTCTGCACAGCCCAGCAGGGCTGAGGGCACTGCCAGGGCAGCTCAGGGACCCCAGCAGGGCACAGACAGAGCTTCAAGGGGCTCAGCACTGGCAGGATGGCTGAGAGCTCCCTGCAGGAGGAACCTTGGCAGAGCTGCACACGGTGAGTCTGTGGCTGCAGGGCAATGCAGGGGCAGCTCCTGGAGGCATCTCCTAAAGCTGGCCCAGCCCCAGCTGATGGGATGGGTGAGCAGGGGCTGTTTTGGGGCAGTTTGGAAGAGCTGTGAAGCCGGGGGTGCAGCCAGGGGTGCCCAGGGCTGTGGGGCAGAGCAGGGTCCTGCAGCCCAGGGCGCTGTGCTGGGCAGGGACTCTGCTGCCTGCCAGGGGCAGCTCTCAGCCGGCCCGGGGAGCTGCTCCCAGGGCTGGGGCACAAGGGCTGTGGGCAAGGAGCAACCCTTGGGAGGGCAGGAAAGGACTCTTCACGTGTTTAGAGTAGGTTGCAGGTTGTGAGGGCTGCTCACAGCTCCAGATCATTGCAGAACATTTCTCAGAGGAGTTTTAAGAAAGCACAGCAAGTCATGGGATATCTCAAAGTGAAGGATCCTGTACTTTCCATCTTCAAATACGTGTTTTCTAGGCAGGAAATTGGTCCTAAAAATTTATCTCACAGTTCAGGCGGAGGTACTGAAACTGCAAATCTATTCCTCCTAGAGGAGAAGAGACCAGGCAGTATCAGAAATCCCCACACCTGTGCCTTACATGTAGCTCTGGGTCACTTTTCCAGCCTCCTCAGGGTTGCTCTGACGTTGCCATCAGAGCCTGCACAGCCAGAGACTCCCCTGGGCAACACTGCATTGCTGGGCTGGAACAGAGATAATTACCAAAGCTGCCCTTTTAAACAGTGCTGCCCTGCACTCATCAGACTGTAGGTATTTGGGTTTATTACAAATTAATTTGCATGTGAAGTTATGTTCAGGCAGCACGAGGGAAAGCACAGGGCAGATGGGAACAGATGGAGGGACACTGCAGCTCTCCTGGCTCTGCACTGAGCTACAGAGAGCTGAGCTGTTTGTCCTCTCCTGTTTAAAGTCTTGTTACATTTTCCATCATAAAAATGAGGCTTTGTACTCCTAACAAGAGCAGGTACCAGATGCAACCATCAAAAATAATAAACACAGTCAACATTATTTAAAGGACATGCTAAGCCTTTCCACGTCTTGAGAGTGGAGACTGAACTTTTCCATTAAAGGTGGATGATGCCTGACATCCCTTGGGACTGTTTGATGCCGTCACAGACCAGCTCCATGTCCCCACTGGAGAAGGGGAAAACTGAGCCCTTGGCAGCACATGGGCAGAGCTCCTGTTCCTCACAGCACCCTCAGCCACCACAAACAAGGGAAAGGAAAAGCGTTTCAGTTCAGGGGATTTCTGTGAGAAATAAAGTGGCTTTGCTTGACAGAGTCTGTCTTAACTTCTCCCTGTCCTTTCCTGTTTCTCAACAGTGTCCCTGTGCTGGGAAGCAGCAAATGTGCAACAGCAGCTCCATGGCCCAGTTCCTCCTCCTGGCATTGGCAGACAGGCGGGAGCTGCAGCTCCTGCACTTCTGGCTCTTCCTGGCCATCTCCCTGGCTGCCCTCCTGGCCAACGGCCTCATCCTCAGCGCCGTAGCCTGCGACCACCACCTGCACACCCCCATGGGCTTCTTCCTGCTCAACCTCTCCCTCACAGACCTGGGCTGCATCTGCACCACTGTCCCCAAAGCCATGCACAATTCCCTCTGGGGCACCACAACCATCTCCTACAAGGGATGTGCTGCACAGCTCTTTTTCTTTTTCTTCTTCCTTGGAGCAGAGTTTTCCCTCCTCACCATCATGTGCTACGACCGCTACGTTGCCATCTGCAAACCCCTGCACTACGGGACCCTCCTGGGCAGCAGAGCTTGTGCCCACATGGCAGCAGCTGCCTGGGCCACTGGTTTTATCAATTCTCTGCTGCACACAGCCAATACATTTTCCCTGCCCCTGTGCCAGGGCAATGCCCTGGGCCAGTTCTTCTGTGAAATCCCCCCCATCCTCAAGCTCTCCTGCTCACACTCCTATGTCAGGGAACTTGGGCTCATTGGGGTTAGTGCCTCTTTAGGACTTGGTTGTTTTGTTTTCATTGTTTTCTCCTATGTGCAGATCTTCAGGGCTGTGCTGAGGATCCCTTCTCAGCAGGGGCAGCACAAAGCCTTTTCCACGTGCCTCCCTCACCTGGCCGTGGTCTCTCTGTTTATCAGCACCTCATTCTTTGCCTACCTGAAGCCCCCCTCCGTCTCCTCCCCATCCCTGGATCTGGCCCTGTCAGTTCTGTACTCAGTGGTGCCTCCAGCACTGAACCCCCTCATCTACAGCCTCAGGAACCAGGAGCTCAAGGATGCCCTGAGGAAACTGATGACTGGATGCTTCTCAGGAGTAACAACCTGCCTTATTCCTTCTGCAGAACACTCATTGTGTAACCCTTTACTGGCCTAGCCTGCCTTCTAAAGCTTTTGAGAGTGGCAGCAGGGGAGTTTTCCTATATTTCTTCTTCTTTTAATGTTGTTAACACGGAAATTTATTCTTCATCCCTTACCTAATTCACTCTCTACCTCTTTGTTTTGACCCACAATTGTGTAAATGAGGAATCATTCTCTGTGTGCATTTAAACAAAATAAAAGTTCCTGCAGCAACTTCTTTGTGAAATATCCTGCCTTTGTTATTCTGTACATGAGGAATCACAGTCTCTGAGTATAATAAAGGACTTGAATTCTTTTTTCCTGATTCTCCCTCCAAGAACTTCCCTGAAGCTGGAGGGCAGTGCCTGTGTGCAGAGGAGAAGGGGCAAAGAGTCCTGGTACAGGAGCACTGCCAGGGAGCAGCAGCTCTTGGGCTTTTCAGAGATGCTCTTTTTCCACTGCCTCCCTCTCCTTTCTGCTCCTTGCCCAAGGCCTGAGTGCTCTGGCAGCTCAGTCACTGCTGTGTCAGTCCTGTGACCATGGGCAGGGACAGGCCCTGGGCACTGCTGGCACAGAGCTGGGCTCCTTAACATCATTTCCATCAGGAAAGGGGATCCCCCTGGGCAGTTCCCGAAGACTTTGTTCTTTCTGAAAGAACAAGGCCAAGGAATAGACTCTGCAAAGTCTCATTGCTTTGCTTGTTTCCCCATTCAGTCCCTGCAGTGAGAGAAGTGACTCACTGGGGTACTTGAGGGACTGAGGGCTGGTTCAGATGTTCTGTGCTGGTGGCCAGTGGCAAAGGGTCTCCAAGTCACCTCCCTGGGGCTCTTCAGCTTGTGGTGGCTCTGATGGAGGTGAGGACTTGTCTGTAGGAACTCAGGAAGTGCAGGAGAGCACAGAGGATCTGCAGGGACAGCCTGTCCCATCCAGTCAGCAGGGAATGGAGCCCTGGAGCAGAATCCTGCCCAGGGTGGAGTTACCAGAGATCAAGTACTAAATGTCCCTGTGAACTGGTACAGGAGAGTTCTGCAACCCCAGGGGATGCAGCAGGAACAGGGAAAGGACTCTGGCCAGTGACTCGTCTGACCCACAGTGAACTCCCCTTGTGCCTCCCCAGCTCAGGGGGGGCTGTACCAGAGCCAGGGGTGGCTTTCCAGGAGGGTGTCCTGAAGAACTCTCCAGCCCACAGGCTGCATGGAGTGGAGCCCTGCCCTGCCCTTTGTGCCATTGGAAACAGCCCATGGTCCTGCCCAGCCTTGTTCTTGGCTACTGAGCCTTCCAGGACTATGGCAGAGGGTGGAGAGGAGTGATCCCCATCCCGCTGGGTCTGCTCCCCACCCTGACCAGCATGGCCAGTGCAGGCTCAGCCCAGGGGGCCACAGCCCCTCCCTGTGCAGAGCAGCACCTCCAACTCAGGGCCCTGCAGGAATCCCAGGCTGGGATCTGCAACTGGCCAAGGCAGCCTGGACACACTGACCTGGGCAAAGGGATGTCCCTGCAGAAGAGCAAGGCAGCATTTCTGGGCCTGCAGAGAGGAATCCATGACACAGAGAAACCTCTTTCTGCAGCCCCCCTGGGGACAGGCTGCTCTGTCCCTGGGCCAGGACTCTGGGCTGGGCTGGGCAGAGGGGCTGGCACTGAGGGGCACAGTCAGGCTGTGCTGGGCATCTCCTGGAGGTGACACCAGGGCTCCTGCAGTTTCCCTGACCTCCATTTCCTCCTGCCATGCTGAGTGTCCAGCCCCTGAGCTGATGGGGATGCTGAGACTCCTCTCTGTGCCCCAGGAGCTGCTGTGCCCTTCAGAGGGGCTGGGGCTGTGGGGGGAGTGCCCAGAGCTCTGCAGCACCCTGGGCTGGGCACTGCTGTGGGGCCAGACCAGACTGGGCTGCTCCCCCAGTTGACCTCTCTAATGAAACCACTTCTAATTTTCTCCTGAAGAACCATGAGAATATGTGTTGTGTCCTGAGCACTAAACTGGAACTGTGGGATAATAGAAAAGGTTTTGGTGTCAGGGATATTGGGAAGGCTGGGCAGTGTCACTGGGAGACTTCTCCCAAACCCTTGGAAAGGCCAGAGCCAGCCCAGAGCTTCCTGGGGCCTTGGCAAAGGCAGACATGGAACCAGTCTGCAAACAGGGCAGCAAGGAGGGTTGGCAGAGTTCCACACTGCTCAGGTTCAGCAGGGAAGGGGATAGGGCAAGTCCTGCTGCAACCATTGCCAGGCATGGGAAGGACAAGGCAGGGATTGCAGAACCCCTATGGGAGGGAAAAGAAGGGGATGTTGTGTCCCCAGACTTCAGCAAGGCCTTTGACATGGTCTCCTGTGGTCTCCTTAGAGCCAGACTGGACTGAGAGCTGGACTGGACAAGTGAAACGTGGTGGGTGGGAAGTTGAATGACTGGTGAGGCTCAAAAGTCATGGCACAAATTCCTCTTGGCAGCAACTCCCAGGTGACATCCATCAGGGACCAGCCCTTGACCATTCCTATGGAACATCTTTATTATGTCTCTGGATGATGGGATGAAATGCACTTTCCACTCCTTTGTGGATGAGGCCAAGTTGCAGCGAGTCTGTGAGAAACCTCGTCTAGTTAATGGTGACTTGTACCAAAAATGTGGTCAAGATGACTGAGTTGGATAAACTTGTCCTGCCATCAGGTGCCCAGCAAGGCCCACGACAATGAAGGAAAAAGTCATGGGCCAGAGGAAAGGAAATCCAAAAGGGGAACAAAAAGACCAAACACAACCAGACCAAATCCAACCAAACACGGAATGAAAGAATATGCTGAGTTGGAAGGGACCCACAAGTATCGTCCAGTCCAACCCCTACCCTGCACAGGACCATCCCCAAGGGTCACACCATGAGCCTGAGAGGATCATCCAAACACTTCTTGAGCTCTGTCAGCCTTGGTGCTGTGCCCACTGCCCTGGGGAGCCTGGTCAGTGCCCAACCACCCCCTGGGGGAACAATCTTTTTCTAAGATCCAACCTGACCCTCCCCTGGCACAACTCCAGGCCATTCCCTCAGTCCTGTCCCTGGTCCCCCCAGAGCAGAGCTCAGGGCCTGCCCCTCCTCTGCCCCTCCCCAGGAAGTTGGACCTGCAGTGAGGTCTCCCCTCAGTCTCCTCCAGCTGAACACACCAAGTGCCCTCAGTGTCCTCACACGCCTTCCCCCCAAGGCCCTTCCCCATCTTCCTTGCCCTCCTTTGGACACTCTCCAATGGCTCAATCTCTCCCTTCCATTGTGTCCCCCCAAACTGCCCCAGTGGTGCAGGTGAGGCCGCCCCAGGGCAGAGCAGAGCGGGACAATCCCCTCCCTGGCCCGACCGGCCATGCTGGGCCTGATGCCCCCAGGACAGGCTTGGCCCTCCTGGCTGCCAGGGCACTGCTGACCCAGGGCCAACTGGCCACCCACCAGCACCCCCAGGGCCCTTTCCCGGCCCTGCTTTCCAGCCTCTCCTTCCCAGTCTGTCCGTCCATGCGGGGTTGCCCCATCCCAGGGCAGAATCCGGCACTTCCCCCTGGTGAAGTTCTCAGGACTCCTAAAGAGCCAGGAGGTCACGGGATGTCCCAGGGCTCTATGGTCACCTTGCTGGTGTCATGCTGAGGAATCTTCTGGAATCAAAAGACCACTGTGACCCTGCAGGGTCATATGGAGTCAAGGGGCCATTGTGACACTGGAAACTCATGGAATGAAGGGACCACTATTACACTGCTGAACCTTTTGGAATCAAAGGACATTGTGACCCTGCAGGGCCTTATGGAGCTGAAGGGGCCATTGTGAAACTGTCAAACCTCACAGAATCAAAGGCCCACTGAGACAATGCAGGTTCTCAATGAACCAAAGGTAATATGGGAAGCACAGAAACTCACTGCATCGAGAGGTCATTGTGACACTGCAGGGCCGCATGGAACCTTGTCTGTTGGGAAACACAAAGGGATTGGTGGGAGTGTTTCCCTGACAACAAGGAGAATTTGGGAGAGGGACCTTTCCACACCCAGCTATTGATGTGTCCACACATCTCTGCCTGGGTGTGGGTGTGAATTGACTGTGGGGTGAATGTTGTTCTTGTGAATCTATAATTCAGTCACTGTTAAAATTGTAGCAAATGCTATTGAATCACTTGATAACTGTTGAACTGGTTAATAATTAAATGCTACTAATCTCATTTGCTCCCTTATTTTTGGATCCAAATCCTTTATGTCCTGACCCTCTTGTATCCCAAGGCTCTGTGTAAATCATTTCCTTTCATAAAAAAAATATATTTTTCATGATGTCCACTTTAAAATCTTCCTTTTTGGCTAAACTACAAAACAACTCTAATTAGTTGTTGATGTCTTGGAGACGTGAAGACAATTAAAGGAAGACAAAGAAATTGTTTTTCAGTGTTTTAATGAGCCCCACGGTGTGTTTAGAGATGAGTCCCTCATCCTCACGTACTGAGAGAAGATTGAAGCAGCTGCTGAAGAAGTCAGAAGCCAAACTGCAAGTGCCTTGAAGCATTGCTGGGCCCCACTGAGGGCAGGCACTGCCAAAGCCTCCCCAGGGACTCCTTGGAGCAGCTCCTTGGAGGCCAGGAGTGCAGGCAGACAAAGGCTCTGGGCAGGCCCCTGCAATGCTGAGCAAAGCCTGCCTTGGTTTTGTGGAGCACAAAGGCCAAGGCCTGAGCCCCAGGCCCTGGCCCAGCAGATCCTGTCCCTCCCGGCTGGCTCAGGGCTGTTTGGGGGCACTGGGATGGGAGGGGAAGGAACAACAAAGGCCCAAAACTGGGCAACCCCTGCCAGGTTCCTGAGGGAGGGGCGAGGCAGAACCCAAGGGCAGAACCTGCCAGGAAAGTGGCTTGTGGTGTCCTGAGTGGCAGAGGCAGCTGCCAGAGGCAAGGGGACAAAGGCCTGGGTGCCTTTGGGCCTTGCAGCCCTGCCAGAGCCCTTGGCCATCTCTCCTGCAGGCTGTCCTGCCCTGGCCCTGCTGCTGCTCTGGCCTTGCAGGCTGCACACACCCCTCCTGCTTTCCCACCCCCTCCCAGCAGCATTTCTAGACCCTCCCTGATGGCTCTGCACCAGCTGTGGCTGTTCCCTGGAACACAAAGCCATGGGCTGATCCTGACTCCCTCTGGGTGACCTTTTGCAGCACAAGGGTCCCCATTGAGTGACATTTATTTTTCCTTTCCTTCAGTCCAACCTTCCATGATACTCTTTGTGGAGATTTCATCCTATTTCCAATATGGAGAAAAGCTCCATCCTGTCAGATCTCCTCTAGACCCTCTCCAGTTCTTCCTCATTCCTCCACAATGGGGAACCTCACAGACAGACAGACCAGTCCAGATGTGGTGACACCAGAGCTGAGTCCAGGGGGGTGACAACTCCCTTGTCTGGGTGCCCACACCCCCCCAAGGCAGCCCCATGTGCAGATGGCCTTAAATCAAGGGGCCATTCTGATTCTTTGTAAAGTCACAGAATCAAGTGGCACCGTGACACTGCAGGGCCTCCTGGAACCAAAGGAATGCAGGGACACTGTGGAATCTCATGGAACCAAGGGACCATTCTGATATGCGGAGTCTCTTTGGAACCAAATGAACCCTGAGACATCTCAGACCTTCATGGAACCAAGGGGCCACTGTGCCTCCCCAGAACTCCATGGAATCAAGCAGAGCCGCTGCCTCCCCTCTGCCGCCGCACGGACCGGAGTCGCCGGCTCTGCCCCGCTTGGACACCTCTGGGGTCAGCGTGTTCTTGGGCAGCACAACTGATCTCAGACCAGAGGGTTTCCCAGATTTTGCTTTGTCCCCTCTTTCCACTGTTTTTTTTTCTTGTTCTTTGTTCATTCAGGAGGAAAAGGGGGAAGGGAGGCACGTGTTGATCCCTGTTTTTACTTGTTTACAAAAGGGAGTTGGGGCGGGGGGAGAGAGGAGGCAATTTCTCTCTCTGCTGTTGCTTTGAATTGTCCTGTTGGTATTGCTGGTTTTGCTGCCATATTTCTTGTCAGTAAATTGCTATTTTTTCACTTTTACCACCTTGTATTTTTTTCTCCCTGTATCAGAGGGGAAAAAAAGAGGAGTGAATTCATTTTATTGGAGTTCCCACCCCAATAAGTGTCTTTAAACCAGGACAGGTTGCTCAAGGGCTCCCTGAAATTTGGCATCATTCACAAAGGACTTGAAAATACGTTTTGTCCCATTGTACAGAGAGACCTTGTACCTGCCCATGCTGGGCAGGAGCTGCCCCAGGATGGCAGCTCTGAAGCACTCCCAGGATGTCCCTGGGAACAGGAGGGGAAGAATGGATCTGAAAATGGAACCTGGAAAGCAGAGAGCAGGAGTGTCATGGGGACACTGCAGGAGAGTTGCAGCCCTGGAGCAAAGTGACAGAAGAAGTGACCCAGTCCATGCAGTGGCCTCAGAAGATCCCACAGCATCCTGGAGATGCTGGAAGGGAACCCAGCTCTGCTTCACAAGTTCCCAGGGCCTGTCCCTGCCTGTGCTCCAAGGGCTTCCACCCCCCAGGACTGTGCTCAGAGAGCACTCAGGCCTTACAGCGAGAAAGGGGCTCAGGAGGACAGTGTGGGAGTGGCAAGAGAGCAGCTCTGCAAAGACCAAGCCCTGCTGCTCCCTGGCAGTGCTGCTGGGCTGGGATTATTGTCCCCTTCCCCTTTGCAAATACCCCCTGTCCTGCAGTGTGCTGTCCTTTAGGAACATCTGAGAAGAAGGGTCTTGGACAAAGAAGGCACTGCAGGGTCCTTTATTTTGTTTAAATACTCAGAGAGCACAATTCATCATTTTTACATCTCTGGGTCAAATTCAATGGGTAGACACTAAAATAGAAGGCAGATGCATAATAATATTTGATTGCAGAGAAAATTATTGCAAGAAGAATCCAATGACCTCCATGAAAAACCTGAGCAGGAAGGCTGGACCATTAGTGAGTCCCATTCTCAATGCTATGAACCAGAACACAGGCACTTTATTGCTCCTGAAAAGCATCCAGTCATCATTTTCCTCAGGGCATCCTTGAGCTCCTGGTTCCTCAGGCTGTAGATGAAGGGGTTCAGTGCTGGAGGAACCACTGAGTACAGAACTGATAGTGCCAGATCCAGGGATGGGGAGGAGATGGAGGGGGGCTTCAGGTAGCCAAATGCAGCAGTGCTGAGGAACAGGGAGAGCACGGCCAGGTGAGGGAGGCACGTGGAAAAGGCTTTGTGCCTTCCCTGCTCAGAGGGGATCCTCAGCACAGCCCTGAAGATCTGCACATAGGAGAAAACAATGAAAACAAAACAACCAAACACTAAATAGGCACTAACCCCAATGAGACCAAGCTCCCTGAGGTAGCCTGAGTGTGAGCAGGAGAGCTTGAGGATGGGGGGGATTTCACAGAAGAACTGGCCCAGGGCATTGCCCTGGCACAGGGGCAGGGAAAATGTATTGGCTGTGTGCAGCAGAGCATTGAGAAAGCCAGTGGCCCAGGCAGCTGCTGCCATGTGGGCACAAGCTCTGCTGCCCAGGAGGGTCCCGTAGTGCAGGGGTTTGCAGATGGCAACGTAGCGGTCGTAGCACATGATGGTGAGGAGGGAAAACTCTGATGAGAAGAAGAACATAAAGAAAAAGAGCTGTGCAGCACATCCCATGTAGGAGATGGTTGTGGTGTTATGGAGGGAATTGTGCATGGCTTTGGGGACAGTGGTGCAGATGCAGCCCAGGTCTGTGAGGGAGAGGTTGAGCAGGAAGAAGCCCATGGGGGTGTGCAGGTGGTGGTCGCAGGCTACGGCGCTGAGGATGAGGCCGTTGGCCAGGAGGGCAGCCAGGGAGATGCCCAGGAAGAGCCAGAAGTGCAGGAGCTGCAGCTCCCGCCTGTCTGCCAATGCCAGGAGGAGGAACTGGGCCATGGAGCTGCTGTTGGACATTTGCTCCTTCCCCAGGGTATTTTGATCTGTTGAGGAGGAAAAGTCACTGCTGAGTTAGACCAGGCTTCTGCAGCCAAACATTACCCGTCTCAGCCACCCCACTCTCAGGCTCTCTCTCCTCTCTCAGCCCTCCCTGCAGCTCCCTCCCCTGAGCTCTGCCTTTTGCTGCCTGAGGGGACCATTGGAAGCAGGAACTCTGGGATGGGCTCCCAAGGACTCCTTCTTGCTCTGCTGAGAGAGGGAACTTGGAATGCAGGGTGATCTCAAATTAAATGTACTCGTGATACATCCAAGAGCTTCTCAGCTTTGCTGTTTGCAATTTGCCCAAATGAAGGACTGAGCTGAGGGAATTCTTTGGATTTGTTCACCCACTTGCACCTGCCACACTTAGGAGTGGTTGAAATCCCTGACATTTCTATTGCACTGCAGGTCAAGTCTTGTGGGTTCTGAGGGGCACAGGGACGGTCCCTTAGTGCAGAGAGAAGAGCTGCTCTGCCCATCAGTCCTGGGCACAGCTGCCCTGTGCTGGCAGCTTGGAGCTGGAGGAGCATCACACTCAACTGTTCCCCTCCAAAGAAACTGCCCAGAGATCCAGGAATCCATGTCCAAAGAACAGACTGACACACTCCTCACCTTTTCATCTCTCCCCTCCCAGAGTGAGACACAAAATGCTCCTTGCAGCTGCCCAGAGCATTTGCATGGATTTAGCACTGAGGAGTTTTCTCCATGGGGATCCTGTGCAGCACAGAGATACTGTGGCAGAGCTGTGCCCTTCTGGAGGGCACCTGCAGCCCTGTAGGACACCCAGGGAAACAGCTGAATACCCTGAAGGTGCCTGGAGGGCACTTGGCTCCCACAGACACATCCCCACAGCAGCACCCAAAGGGTTTGGGTCTGGACAGGAATCTGCCCCCTCCCCCCCCCCCCAAATCCCACACTGGCTCAGAAAACCCAATGGTGAGAACAGGGACAGCCCAGGCAGCAGGAGATGGCAGGGAGATGCCACAGTGCTGCTGCCAAGGGAGGAGGGACACAGAGAGACAGCTGGAAATCAGGGCCCTGTCCTTGCCTGGGCTCTGGCTGCTGCAGGGCAATGCACAGCCCAGCCCCCGTGGGCCTGAGGGCACAGGCTCTGCTTAGGCTGGGAAAGGAGCCCAGGCAGGAGCTGCTCAGGGAAGGGGTCTGTGCCACAGGGACAGCAGGGAGGGGCCCACATCCCCCTGCCCAGCCCTTGTGGCAGCAGCTGCCTCTCCCTGCCTGCCTGTCTCTGGGTGAGGAGCTGTTCCTGCCAGCAGCCCCTGCCTGTGCCCAGCTCAGCTCCCTGCCAGTGCTGCCAGAGCCATCCCCAGCCCAGTGCCCAGGGGCAGCTCTGCCTGGGCAGGGGCTGCAGAGCAGATCCCAGACCCCCTGCGGTGGCTGGGAAGGGGGAGGTGTTCTGGGGGGATGTGCTTCCTGAGAAGGGGCCCTGGAAATGGAGGAGGTGGAGCTGAAGCTGTGAGGAGCCCTGAGCCTGCAGCTGAAGGGCCCTGCCCAGCCCTGCCCTGCCCTGAGGGGTCACTCCTTCCACCCACCCCTTCTCCCTGCAGGGCCATGGCAGCTCCTTGGCCGGGCTGAGAGCTGCCCCTGGCAGGCAGCAGAGTCCCTGCCCCAGCACACAGAGCCCTGGGGGCAGGACCCTGCTCTGCCCCACAGCCCTGGGCACCCCTGGCTGCACCCCCACCTTCCCACCCCACAGCCAGCCCTGCCACAGGGAACCTTCTGGCCCTGGGCCTCTGAGGGGGCAGCAGCAAGTCCTGCTCTGCAGCAGCTTCTCCTGCTGCACCCCAGCAAATCCAGCAGAGCCATCCTGACAGCTCCTGCCACTGCTGCCATTTGGCAGCTGGCAGAGGCACCTGCAGGAACTCACCTGCACTGCTCTGCAGCCACAGCCTGACCGTGGCAAAGGGCTGGCAAGGTTCCTGCCCTGAGAAGCTCTGCCCTGTCCTCCCACCCCAGGATCCCTTGAACCTCCTGCTCCCTTCTCCTCTCTGCCCTTGCTGCCTGCAGCTCCTGCCCTGCTCTGCCATATGGCCACTTCCCCTGCACTGCAGCAACTGGGAGAGTCCTGCTGAAAGATCCTGGAAGCTGTGGGATGTGCCAGCTTGAGGAGATGCCTCCAGAAAGGCAAGTTGAACTTTCCTACAGCCAGAGAATTCTTCCTTCAAATCCTGGGAAGGTTTCTCCTGTAGTGAGAGCTCAGTCACCTCCCAGCCCAGGCTGCCTCTCATCTCTCTGCCTTCTCTCCTGTGCCCTGGGTGCTGCAGGCGGTGCCCTCATCCCTGCTGGGCTGTGCAGAGGAGCTGCTCCTGGACAGAGCTGTCTCTTTGAAGCTCTTCTTGCTTGCCAGGAGCTCCCTGTGTGCCAGGAGCCCGGCCCAGCTCAGCAGCACAGCAACAGCCCCAGGCATTTCATGACCCTCAGGGGGGTTGATGTTGTTTACATGAGACTCAGTCCCTGAGAGGAAGTTCAAACAACTTTTCAACAAATCAAAGTGAGATGGAAACACTGAAGTTTCTTGTAATACTAATGAGTCTCACTGAGGGACACAACTGAGAAAGTGTCCCCAGGTTCCAGTTAGAGCAGAAATCTGCAGACAGTGATGACAAGGATGGACAAGCAGGGGAAAGGTGGCTCTGATGCTGAGAAAACCTGGATGTGTTTCATTAATTCACTGGGCCAAGCCCTGACCCTCAGCCCCTGGGAAGGCAGATCCTGTCCCTGCCTCATTCCTCAGGGCTCTTCCTGGGGCACAGGGATGTGGAATGTGCAATGCCAAGAGCAGGACCATGGGGTGGCACCTGCCAGGCTGCTGAGCAGGGACAAGGAGGCCATGAGGCCCCAGGGCTGCAAGGGGCACTCCCCTCCTCCTGGCATCAGGGGCACAGACAGCAGCCCTGGCCAAAGGCCTGCAGAAGGTGGCTCTGTCAGGGCCTTTCAGCTTCTCCCCCTCCCTGTCTCCTCTCCAGCCCAGGCTGTCCTACGGTGTCCATGCCCTGCCCCTTTCCCTGCAGGCTGTCGTCATCCCCCCGGCTGCCCCACCTGGCTGGCACCTTCCTGCACTGACATCTCTGCGTCCTCCCTGGCTCTTCCTGCACACACAAAGCCTTGGCCTCATCCAGACTCCTCCTGGGTGATGTGTTGCAGCGTTTTCCATGGAGTGAAATTCCTTTTTCCTCATGTCCACTCGGGACCTCCCCAGCTGCACTTGGCATTAATTCTTTCTTTCTCATGCTCTTTTCTGCTATGACAAAAGGATCCACCATCTCTAAATCCTCCATTCAAGCCCTCTCAGGGCTGTCCTGTACTGTCTTCAGTCTCCACACCAGTGAGGCCACAGCTCCTTAGCCCCTCTCTAGTGTTCATGTGCTTGAGACCTTTCAAGCCCATCTTGGGAGATCTCTGGGCACTCACAGATGTTTTTGCAGATGAAAATGTCGTGCTCATAGTCTAAGGAAATCAAAGAGATACTTTTTACCAAGGGCTGTAGTGGCAGAACACGGGCAATGGCTTTGAACTGAAAGAACAGAGCCTTATATTGGATAATAGGAGGAAAGATTTAACAATCAGGGTGGCAAGAACTGGAAGAGGTTTCCAGAGAAGTGGATGTCCCATCCCTGCATTTGTCCAAGGACAGGGAGAGAGAGTAACCTGAATTAGTAAATGATGTCGCTGTGCATGTGCAGAGACTTGGACCAGATGACCTTTTATCTCCCTTCCAACCAAAAATCATTCTCTGATTCTTTTGAGTGTAAAGTCCCAAACTGCTTCTCCGAAGAATTTCCATGTTGAGGACATGAATTACCATGTTTTTGGAGAAACCCTTCTAAGCCCAAAAGGTAAAGAATCAATTCCAAGGAAGTTCCAAGGTATCTGTAGGAAACTTTAAGCAAGTGGGTCAATGGCAGAACCTCTCAGGGTGACCTTGCAACTGAGGATGGGGGATTCGGCCTCGGGCTCTGAGACTCATGATGGGCAGCCAGAAAGGGGATTTGGGGACTGGGCAAGACTTGTCCTGGGATGTCTAGGGAAGAGCCAAAGCAAGGGGAGGATCCCAGTGGTCACTGGAGGACCAAGCATGAGAAAACAAAGGGAAAAGAAACTGAAAAAGCTGGTCATGTTAAACAGGAGGCTGTTCAAGACACGTCCCTGGCTGTGCCCTGAAAGTGATCCCCACAGCCTGTCCCATTTTCTTAAGAACTCCATTGCCAAGAAGTTTCTGTGGGGAGGGACCTCTCTGCTCCTGGCACAGACTGTGGCCCAAGTTCCAGCCACTGCAGCAGGAGCCACAAATAGTCAGGTCTTGTGTTCTTTGGGGGGCCAGACTCTGCCCAGACTGGGGGGGGGGTGTGTGTTGGAAGCACAAAAGAGTGAAGCAAATGCAAAGCTAAACACCCAATGGAGCCTGACTTTGTCCCTAAGTGGGGGCTGAGAATTGGACCCAACATGTACAGGGACAGATGGAGGGGTTTGTCCCCCTGGCCCTGCCCAGAAGGGACACCTTTCAGGAAGGGTTGTGGCCTTGGCTGTGCTGAGGGTTGCCCCGGGCAATGCAGCTTGGGATTGCAGTGGCACTGTCAGGGCTCTGCAGAGCTCCTGGCAGTTCCTGCCTTTGTCCCCAGCAATGCCAGAGACCTGCAGGGGTTGCAGTCAATCCCTTGTGCTCTTTGGGACCCCGACTGGCTCTGCTGAATGTCAGCAGGCCTGGAGTTCCCAGACTGTTCCTGCATCCAGGGTCGGGCCTGCAGTGACGTTTGTGCAGCATTCAATTGGGGCAGTGGCAGGATGGCCATGGATCCATTCCTGCACAAACACAATGGGGCTCCATCCCAGGCAGGGAGAGAATGGGCCCACAAATGTTGGAAGGATAAGAAGCAGGGAGTTTTGTCACTGTGGAACCCCATGGAACCAAAGGAACCCTGGGACATGGCAGAACCTCATGGAATAAAGGGGACATTTTGACTCTGTGGAATCTGATAGAACCAAAGAGACTCTGGAACACAGCAGGGCTTAGTGGAAACAAAGGAACCTTCTGAGGACAAAGGGACCCTGGACACTGCCAAAAGTCAGGGAGACAAGGGAACCCCAGGACACTGTGGAATCTCCTGGAATCCAGGGGCCATTGGAATACACTGGGGCCTCCTGGAACCAAAGGGAACATGGGACACTGTGGAACCTCATGGAATCAAAAGGACCCCGGGACTCTGTGAAATGTCAGGGAATCAAGGGGCCAGTGTGACATCCCAGAACCTTTGGGAACCAAAGGTAACCAACGGGACATTGCAGAATCTCATGGAATCAAGGGTCCATTGTGACCTTGTGGAACCTCACAGAATCCAGGGGCCATTCTGATTCTGCAAGGCCTTCTGGAGTCAAAGGGACCATTGTGACACTGGGGAACGTCATGGAATCAAGGGTCCATTGTGACACTGGGCAAAATGATGGAATCAGTGGGCCATTGTCACACTGCAGGGCCTGATGGAGCCCAAGAACACTGGGAAACAGTGCAACCTCATGGAATCAAGGAGCCATTGTCCCACTGTGGAGCCTCAAGGAATAAGGGATCCAATCTTTGCCTCAGATTTTTTAACAAATTAAATTTAAGGAATTACAGAATTGTGATTGAACCACTTTTGTCCCACAGTTTTTAATGATTGGCCAAATGGGAATATTTCTATAAAATGAATCATTTATTTTTACAAATAATCAGACAAAAGATCTTATTCGGAATTATTTACTACACAGTATAAAGGCTAAAACTACTAGTAGTACAGTATAGGATAGGATAGTGTACTATATTGAAGCAATTATTGAAACAATTATATTAAAGCTAGCCAAAAGAAACAATTATTACATAGAGATCTGATGGAACTCACCCAGACAAACAGTCGTGGGGAGATTTCTTTTGCTCAACCTTGAGGAGTGTCCTTGGAGGGCATCCCCACCCAAGGCAGGAATCTCCACACATCTACCCCAAGAAGGGCTGTGTTAGAAGAACCTGCCTGGATGAAAGGGGACTGGACTTCTCTAGTAGGAAGGGATTGACTGCTCCTCACAAATGGACAGGCCAGTGAGCAGCTTCTCTGTCCCATCCAACTTCCAAAAGCAGGATGTGTGTTTGGAGTTGGGTGAACCAGGCTGGTTTGAGCATCATTCAACACCATTCCCAGGGTGCCACCAGTAACTCTCAGATCTCACAGACAGCTTGCATGAGAGCTGGCACTGTTGGCATTGTCTGAGGGGATGATGGCTGAACTAGAGATGTGGGCTGGCCTGGCAGATTGATCCCAGCACACTCCCCAAACCCACCAAGGCAAGCTCTACGTGCTGACCATGGTGGACACAACCCCTGGATGGCAGGAGACACCCCCTGTGCCTCCCACCACTGCCCACAACACCATCCTGGGCCTGGAAAAGCAAGTCCTGTGGAGACACGGCCCTCCAGAAACACTGGGGTTGGACAGCAGGACTCTTTTCCAAAACAACCTTGTGCACACCTGGACCAGAGAGCTCAGCATGGAGTGAATGGATCCTATTCCCTGTCAGGCACCAGCCTCTGGGAAAGTTGAATGGTAGAGTGGACTGTTCAAAACCACCTGGAAAGCAATGGGCAGTGGGACCTTCAAACCTCGGTATCTGCATTCAGCAAAAGCCACCCAGTTAGTTAATCCTGTAAGCTCAAGAGATAAAACTCCAGGCCAATTCAGTGTCTAAGATCAGCTCAAAAGAGCAGGTCCTTTAATCAGGCCCACAGGCCCAGGGGAACACACACGACGCGCCCTCCCAGGCAATGGTTCTACAGTTTTAGAAGATGGTTCCTCCAATGCCAGAACTCTCCACCCCCCAGTTCTGCCCAGTTCTGCCCCCTGACAGGCCCTTGGGGAATTGGGTTTGGGGTCTTTGGGACCCCTTCTTCCTCATCTTTGTCTTTACAGCACATGCAGTCCTTGGAGCGCCTCCAGAGTTCTGGGCTTGAAGGTTGCTTTGTCTGTTGTGGGATCTTGTTGTCCAGGCCTAGGGTGTGATGTTGTTCAATAGAGGTGTTTTTCTACAATTCTACCTTGAAAAGAGGTCTAAACATGCTAAAGGAATTTAGAAAGTTTGATAACAAATGGGGTAATAGGGTTGGGTCTTCTGTGTAAACTACTATGCTAATGGGTGGCATATGATACAGCTACATTAACATCTACATTTAGTGCACAACTACTTTTAAAATATAAAAAAAGCAAAAATATCCAGAAAGCTTTAAGGCATCACACAAACCTAGTTAGGTAACTCTACCAGTTGAACTGGTCCTGCCCAAAAAGAACCTCTACGTACCATAGAAGGGGAGAAACTCCCTGTGGTCCATATGAGGAATATGTTGGGGAGGACAGTTTGGATTAGTCCTGCCTTAAGCAAAGGCAAACCCACCCATGGGATTGTTTCTGCTCAAGGACTTGGGTGCACTTGGTGGATGATGCAGAGGGATGGGGAAACACTCTGTGTACCTCAAGGGGATTTGATCTTTGGGTCAGAACAGTCCGTGAGGTTGAATTGTAGAATATTGTTTGCCCAATGATGCTCCCACTGTGTGCCAGAAATCCCACAAACAGTGAGGTGTTTCCTTATGTACATTTTTTTATTTTCTATGCTTTTGATGTTTTCTTAAAAAAAAAAAGTCCTGTTTCCATTCCCTCCTTCTTCAGTAGCCCCCATCTTGTGTGTCCCAGAGATTTAGTCTAACTGGGGACTCTCATATTGGTTTTGAGTGACATAAATGAACCTGCAATAAACTTTTGTGTGAAATTCCTTTCCTGAGCAGAGCAGGACTGATCAGGAAATGAGAACAGTTTTCTGGTTGTCCCAGCTTAGGGACTGGCCCTGTGCCTGGAGCTGGAAGAGCTGAGACTATCTACTGTGCAAACTGGACTTCAGTGGAGGCAGTGTGGACTTAATACATAGCAGGTTTTTGGGTTTTTATTGAGCTGTGCCTTCCTTTGGTTTTGTTTGCTGGCAATAAATGAACATCCCTCTGTGTCTCAGGCAGCTCTTTCTCCAAGCCAAGCAGGTGGGAGTTGGTGCCAAGGAGCTGAAACCTGCAGATCCAGCCTTGAGTGGAGGGAGCTCAGATTTGCCCAAGGCTGCTTTGAGTGCCAGGGGTTTGATGAGGGAATGGTGGGGTGGGGATAGGGATAAAGTCTGATGGATTGTCAGACATAAATGGTGTTGATTTTCTTGTCTATTCAGACTGAATTGGGACGTGCCTGGGATAAATATCAACTGGGGATTGTTGATGTCAATGTATAAACAGGAAAAAAGTAAACAGGTCACAAAAAAGGAAATATTTTCTCATTGCTTCTTTAATACAATATATTCACTTTGAATGCACTTCTGAGATTCTGAGATCTAATTAACCAGAAAAGAAATGAAGACTTACAAGTAAATTATCTCCAAAGGGCTTGTCTGGTTAAGATGCCAAAACTGAAAAGAGCGTGTGGAGGAATGAGCAGACAAGGAGACCATCCCTGGGGCTGGGAAAGCAGGAACTCAGAGTCACTGGTTCCAGGTGGCAAATGGACTGTGGGATGTGGCTGTGAAATCTGTCTAAGAAACCACAAAAGAAAGGGAGACTTAAAAGTAAATTATTCCCAGAGTTTTGCCTCCTTAAGATGTTTTGAGTGTCAATGAGCCCACTGGCACTCAATTCCTGACTGAGTATCTGAAGACTGAACAAGCCTCTAGAGAGGTAAAATTCATTAGAAAACCTCCAAGTTGCTGAGGATGTCAGCGAGCCCCACTGAGGCCATCACTGAAAAGAGACCGCGGAGGGAATGAGCAGACAAGGAGACCATCCCTGGGGCTGGGGAAGCAGGAACTCAGAGTCACTGGTTGCAGGTGGCAAATGGACTGTGGGATGTTTCTGGGAGAGCCCCTAAAGGGTGTGCTGGTTTCAGGAGGAGTACAGTTAAATTTCTTCCCCGTGGCTGGTGCAGGGCTGTGTTTTGGTTTGTGCTGAACACAGGGTTGTTAATCACAGTATGACAGAATAGGCTGAGTTGGAAGGGACCCACAAGGATCATCCAGTCCAACCCTTAGCCCTGCACAGGACCATCCCCAAGGGTCACACCATGAGCCTGAGAGGATCATCCGAACACTTCTTGAGCTCTGTCAGCCTTGGTGCTGTGCCCACTGCCCTGGGGAGCCTGGTCAGTGCCCAACCACCCTCTGGGGGAAAAATCTTTTTCTAAAATCCAACTTAACCCTCCCCTGACACAACTCCAGGCCATTCCCTCAGACCTGTCCCTGGTCCCCACAGAGCAGAGTTCAGGGCCTGCCCCTCCCCTGCCCCTGCCCAGGACGTTGGACCTGCAGTGAGGTCTCCCCTTAGTCTCCTCTTCTCCAGCTGAACACACCAAGTGCCCTCAGTGTCCTCACACACCTTCCCCCCAGGGCCCTTCCCCATCTTCCTTGCCCTCCTTTGGACACTCTTTAATGGCTCAATCTCTCCCTTCCATTGTGTCCCCCCAAACTGCCCCAATGGTGCAGGTGAGGCCGCCCCAGGGCAGAGCAGAGCGGGACAATCCCCTCCCTGGCCCGGCCGGCCATGCTGGGCCTGATGCCCCCAGGACAGGCTTGGCCCTCCTGGCTGCCAGGGCACTGCTGACTCAGGGCCAACTGGCCACCCACCAGCACCCCCAGGGCCCTTTCCCAGCACTGCTTTCCAGCCTCTCCTTCCCAGTCTGTCCGTCCAGGCGGGGTTGCCCCATCCCAGGGCAGAATCCGGCACTTCCCCCTGGTGAAGTTCTCAGGGCTCCTAAAGAGCCGGGAGGTCACGGGATGTCAAAGAGCCCCACGGAGCTCAAGGGACCCTTGGGACACTGTGGAACCTCATGGAATCAAGGGGCCTTTGTGACATGTGGGGCCTCATGGAACAAAAGGAATCCTGGGCACCTGCAGAGACACATGGAAGCAAGTGGTCACTGGGACATGCGGGGCCTCATGGAGTCAGGGGAGCCCTGGGACACTGTGGAACCTCACTGAATCCAGAGGCCATTGTAACACAGCAGGGCCTCTTTAAACCAAAGGGGTTTGTGCTGGGCTGTCACAGGCCAGGGCAGGGGCAGCTGGAGAGTCCCTGGCCCAGCCTTGAGTCACGGGCTGAGCCATCAGCTCCTGCTGAGAGAAGGGACCTCACAGGCCCTTCTGAAGGAGTTAATAGTGGATCTATTGGCTCTCAGGATGAAGATATTGACTGGGGAAGCTTTCAGGTGTATCCTTGATGATAAGGAATTCAGTACACGGCCCTAATGGAGAAACAAAGGCAGACTGTAAAGTTGGTAGGCCTAGGATTTGGGAACTGCAATAAGGCCTTGAGCTTTGCCAAATGTATCACCAATAGATCCTAGCCAATGAAAATGCTGTTGCTTGCTTACCTAAAATAAGGTTACTGCTTGCTGCTAGCAAGGGGTATAAAAAGACAGATGAGAAAATAAAGAGAGACATCTTTTCTGCACACAACCAGACTCTTTGTGTCTTTATCGACCGTCACGACTCTTCACCGACAGTTTTGTTGTTGCTGGGCAGCACTTGCACAGCTCCAAGGCCTTTCCTGCCCCTGGTACAGCCACGCTGGGGAGGGAGCTGGGGGGGCGTGGGAGGGTGGGAGGAGACACACCTGGACCAGGTGACCCCCCTGACCCAAGGGCTGCTCCAGACCATGGACATCACACTCAGGGTGTGTAGGGGGGAACTTTGGAGTGATGGTGTTTGTCTGCCCAGGTCACCGTTACTCGGGACGGGGCCCCGCTCTCCTGGAGGTGCTGAACACCTGCCTGTCCATGGGAAGCTGGGAATGAATTCCTGGGTTGGCCTTGTGTGTGTGCACGTCTTTGACTCAACCCAGGGGTTTTGTCACTTCTACCCTTCTGATTCTCTCCCCCATCCCTGTGGTGGGGAGGGAGTGAGCGACTGTGAAGTGCTGAGTTTCTGGCTGACATTGCTCAGCCTTGACAGATGGAAAGTCCACAGGTCTCTGGGACCCTGTTCTGGTGCTGAACTGTCCCCTTGGTGAGAGATCTGGGAGACTGTCCAAGATCTGAATCACTCACCTTTACATGGTGAGGGGTGATCCCACTGGAAGTAAACCAGGCTTCTCTCTTCCAGGGAATCCAGTGGCTCTGATGCATCCAGGGGGCATTTTAGCAGGACAGGGAAGCAATGGTTTATGCAAAAATAACCAGGGTTCCTAACTGTGCTAAAAGACAGGTTAATGCAAGCAGTGCCAGTGTGTCCTGCAGTTTTCAGTCATCTGGAGAAGAAAGTGGTTCAAAGAGGGTGATCTCCCCACGGTACCTGATTTTCCTGAACAGGTCAGGTTTTTATAACTTCTGAAAGAGTCACGGATCATTCAACATTCCCAACCTTGCTGCTCTGTCCCTGGGATTCCTGAGCCCGTACAACACCCATTGAGAAGTCTTCTTAAACTCGGAGGTGTCACTGATGACAACAGCAGGTCAGAAAACATCAAGTATCCAATTAGCCAAGGGACAAGCACAGGGCATTTTTTCAAGAGAAAAAACTGAATTCACACAAACATGTCATCCTAATACTTTTCATGTTTTCCCACAGTATTTGTGCCATTTTCCTGTGAGTTTTATCTGTCTCATAGAGGTTTTCATTCAAAATTTCCAAGATCCAATTAAAGTTTGCATGAGAGAAAAGTCACTATGATTGTTTTCTAATCTACCAACTTCATAACATAAATATACAGAAAAATTAAATATTCTCATTTAAAACCCAAACAAATCATTGAGATACCCACATTTATTTTAATTTAATGCTTTAACTCAAAGCAACCATTCCCATGCAGATTCTCCACATACCAGCAATCCCTCCTTGTTCCCAAATGTTGTCAAAGACGCAGCCTCCTCTTTTTAACTCTCAGGTGTCTCCGTGCTCCAAAGATCTCGGGTGGAGCCCAGGACAGGCCAGTTTTGCTGCCAGGAACCTGCCAGAGCCCTTCTTAGGTGGTGCCAATCTCACAGGCAGCGTTTCCCAAAGCTGGAGGAAGCCTGAAAAGGAAGGAAACTTCCCCAAAGCCAAGCCAGGCTTTTCTCAGCATCTGAGCTGCTGCCCAGAGCCTTTGCCTCCCTGCACCCACGGCCTCCAAGGGTCTGCTGGAGAGTCCCTGGGGAGGCTTTGTCAGGAATGGCCCTCGGGGGGCTCCTTAAGGCTTCAAGGGACTGCAGGATTTTCAGAGCAATTTGGGTTTTTCTTTTGATTTTGCATTTCTGAGAGGTTTGTGCAACCACGGCCTCCAGTTCTCTGCTGTAACGAGTCCCGTGAGAGCCTCAGACAGTGACAACCCTCAGGGGGGCTCGTTAATGCTTCAAGGCACTCGGGGTTTATTGAGGTACTTTTTTTGACACTGAGCCTCTGAGAGGTTTGTTCAGTCATGGCCTCCAATGACCTGCTCTAATTAGTCCCCTGAGAGACTCTGTCAGTTGGGACACCCAGTGGGGCTCGTTAATGCTTCAGGGACTGCAGGGTTTTCACAGGACTTTGTGTTCTGCTTTCCACACTGAGTGTCTGAGAGGTCTGTGCAATCCTCTGCAGTTACCTGCTCTAATGAGTCCCTTGAGAGGCTTTGTCAGTTGTGACACTCTGGGGGGCTCATCAATTCTTTGAAGTAGTTCAGTTTTTAAGGGCACTTTGGCTTTTGCTTTTGACACAAAGTCTGTGACAGATTTGTGCAACCATGGCCTGCAGTGATGTCCTTCAAGGAGTCCTTGAGGAGCCTGGATTGGGAATGGCCCTCAGTGGGACCCATTAATGCTTTGAGATACTTTGAGTTTCTCTTCTGACTTGGACTCATGGAAAGGTTTGTGCAATCTCCTCTCAGAGGAGAACCTCACCTGAGGTTCAAGGACTCGGCACCAAGTGCACTGTGGGGACCACGGGGCTCCTTAAAATCCATCAAGTGCTAAGAAACCACAGCTCTGCCTTGATTCTCCTCTAGTCTAGTGCAGTTAATTAGGAAGTTTTCTTAAAACGCAGAAATACTTCAAAGAGGTTCTAATAAACATGCATTCCTATTTTCAAGGGTGTAGTTTATTATTTTTCTCCTTTGAGAAGAGTTGATTGCAGCTTTCTCTGATTGATATGGATCCAGGGTCTCTCCTAAGGAGGTTTGGACTGGTTGGAGCTTTCCCTTGAGGTCTGACACAGTGTGGACAACCTTGCTCCACATTTCCCAACCCCATCCTGTCTCTGCTCAGTCTCCTGGGTCCTGCTTTGCTCACAGAACTGGCTGCACACAGTAAAGAGGGTTTTTTCTTCTTTTTTTGCAGCAATCTGGAGCCCATAAGGTTCACCTTTGGTAACAGACCCTCCTCAGCTGTGAGCCAAGTCCCCGCTGCCACCAGTGAGGTTCAGCTCCCCCAAGGCAAAACCGTGCCAGAAATGTTTTAGACACCCAGGAAGTGAAATAATAAACAGGAATAAAGAGTTGGTACTGGGGGGACACTTGGGGATCCTGAGGGGCACTTATGGGGCAGTTTTGGGGGGACATTTAGGGGACACTTGGGCATCCAGGGGGCGCTTTGAGGTCGGGGTCCGCGCCGGGGCTGGATGCCTGAAGAATGGACACACAAACCTGGAACCATTGGATCTCCTGGATCATTGAAGTGCCTCTAACGGAAGGTGCAGAGCCTACCTGCCCCTCCTGAGCACCAGCTCCATCTCCTGCTCCTGCCCAGCAGCTTTCCAGAAATCCAGGGCTGGGTGTGGATTGAACACTATGGCAAGGGGCAGGATAAAGGTGCTTGGCTTCCACCCTTGATGTCTCAGTGTTTGTGATCTTGGGAATCCTCACGAGCCTGAAACAATGGCAGATTAGCTGTTCTCATAAGATGTGTACCTGGAGATTTTTTTTTGATCTGTGTTTAAGTCTTCCTTGAAAATACAACTGATAGAGAACAATGGAAAAAAAAAAAAAAAGGGGGTGGAAAAGAAAAAAAGCAAATACAAAGACAAAAAGGGAGAAAAAAGAGAAAAAAGAGAAAAAAAGAGAAAAAAAAGACAGAAAAAACAGGAAAAATGGGACAAATAATTAAAAAAAGAAAAAAAGAAAAAGGGGAAAAAAGAAAAAGAGAAAGAAAAAAGGGGGAAAAATAAAGCAGAAAATAAAGAAAGAAAAAAAGAAAGAAGAGAAAAAAAGAAAAGACAGAAAAAGAAGAAAACCGAAAAACGTATTATCCTCACTCCGCACGTGCAAATGGCCGCTGTGACCCGCCGCAAGGACTACAACTCCCGTGGTGCCCCGCGCAGTGCGCAGGCGCGGCGGTGGGCGTGCGGGGGCGTGGCCGCGCGCTGATTGGCTGCGGCGGTGTTCTCTAAAGGCGGTGCGCGCGCAGAGCGCCGTGTCGACTTCCGGGAATCGTTGATGGCGGCGGGGCCCGCATTGTGCTGTGAGAGCTGGGGGGGTGCGGGAGAGCGGGGTCTGGGGATCCCCTCGGGGGCTGCGGGGAGCGCGGCTGTGGGTGGAAAGGCTGGAGGGCTCGGGAGGGTTTGGCGGGGGGGCTCGGGGGTTCCCGAGGGTCAGAGCGCGGGGCCTTGGAACCCTCTCGGGGGCCGCGGGGCCCGGGGGCCTCCCAAGAACCCGGATGTTCGATTCGATTCCGAGAAAGTCCCTCGGGGAAAAAAATCAAAACCACCCAACGAAAAAAAAGAACCCTAAAAAAGGGAAAAGTGAGAGAAAGGTGAAGGAAAAACTGCAAGGGCCAGGATGATTTTATTGCTTTGCTTCAGTTTTTCCTTGGTCTCCTCCTTCTCAGATTCTTTGCTCCCTTCCTTTAATAATAATAATATAATAATGGCCAGTCTTCGCGAGCGAAGATTTTGGGAAAGGTCATTAACCCTTCCAGCCTGCGCAGTGGATTTTTTAGGTGAGACACAGCGTGCGCTGAACTGAGCCCACCCTTTAGTCCTGAGGTTCATCTGCTGGGGCCGAGCAAAGCTTGGACAGTGACAGTGAGGTCCCCAGGATGTAGGTTTGTTTTAGAGTGACCTTCTCTTAGGTGGATTGCCTACCAAGGCTGACGAGCTCCACCTGCCCAGGGGGCCGGGAATCGAACCCGGGTCGCAGTGGTGAGAGTCAGGCACTCTAACCACTAGACCACCAGAGGCCCTTCCTTTACAGAAAGCTGTTCTGCTGTTCTGTGGCTTTGGGGTCCCTGAGGGGGTTTTGTGGTCCCTTGGGGGCTTTTAGGGGTCCCTGAGAAGGTTTTGGGGGGTCTGCGAGGGGGTTTGGTGTCCTGAGGGGACTTAGGGTGGATGTTGAAGGTTCTTGAAGGGGTTTGGGAATCCCTGAGGGAGTTTTGGAGTCTCCGAGGAAATTGGGAGGTCCTGGGGGTCTTTGAAGCAGTTTTGGGAGTTTCTAGGGGGATTTTGGGAGTCCCAGAAAGTTTTGAGGGCCCCTGAAGAGGTTTTTGGGTCCCTGAAAGGGCTTGGGGGGTCCCAGGTGGGTTTTGCAGGTTACTGAGAGGGTTTAGAGGTCTGAGGAGGGGGGTTTTGATGTCTCTGAAGGGAATTGGGGTGTCCTTGATGAGGTTTTGATGAGTCCAGGGGTGGATTTCTGAGGGGCTTTCAGGAGTTTTGAGTCTCAGGACTCACCTGTTTGTGGTGCTGCCCCTCCTCTTTCCCCCCAGACATCATTAACCCCCCCAAATGTCTCCTAACCCCCCTTTTCCCTTTAATCCCCTTCCCTCACAGATCTCTTTTAACCCCCCAAGACCTCTTTTAACTCCCCTAAATGTACCCAAAGCCCCCAAAAAACCCCCAAATCCCCATCCAACCCCCCCAGATCTCCCACAGCCCCCCCCTCAAATCCCTTCCAACCCCCCCAAAGAGGGATCACCCACACCCTGGGACAGGAACACAGTGGGCTGTACTGGGGGCACTGGGCTGTACTGGGAGGGCACTGGGGGGGGCTCAGGTGTCCCCGAAAACGTGGCCCAGCTCCAGGAGAGATCTGGGGAGCAGTGAGGGGATACTGGACTGTCCAGGTCTGTGCTGGTCTGTCCTGGTCTGTCCTGGTCTGTACCCCCAATCCCCAAAGCCCCTCCCCAGCTCCCCCAGGACCCTCCCAGACCCCAAAGCCCCCCAGGCCCCCCAGGCCCCTGACTTGGTCCTGCTGCCCCTTGAGCATCTGCAGCTGCTGCAGAACCAGGCATTTCATCAGCAAATGTGCAGGTGACACCAAGCTGGGGGTGTGTTGATGTGCTGGAAGGCAGGAGGGCTCTGGAGCACAAGTGGTGTGAGGAGAGGCTGAGGGAGCTGGGGGTGTTGAGGCTGGAGAAGAGGAGGCTCAGGGGAGACCTCCTGACTCTCTGCAAGTCCCTGCTAGGAGGGTGTAGCCAGGTGGGGGTGGGGCTGTTCTGCCAGGAAGCAGCAGTAGGACAAGAGGGCTGGGTCTGGATCTGTGCCAGGGGAGGTTTAGGTTGGATATTGGGAAGGAATTTTTTGCTGAGAGAGTAATGAGGCCTTGGAATGGGCTGGGCAGGGAGGGGGTGGAGTCCCCGTCCCTGGAGGTGTTGAAGGTGAGAGTGGATGTGGCCTCAGTGCCATGGTCTGGGAAGCACGGCGGGGTTGGATCCAGGGTTGGACTTGATGATCTCAGAGGTCTTTTCCAACGTGGCTCATTCTGTGATTCCCTGATTGCCATTCCTGTGGCAGCACATGCTTGAGGCTCCATCCCCAGGGGGATAGAGATGTCTGTCCATATCTATCTGCAAGGTTAGTCTGTAAATGTGTGGTGTCAGAAAAGCAGGCTGACTTCTGGGCTGGTTGTAGAAGGGGAAAGAAGCCCCCAGCCCAGTGCAAGCAGGCAGCCCTCAGCTTGCACATGATGTCCCCTCCCTGCAGGTTCCTGTCCTTGAGCCCAGGCCCTGAGGTGAGGCTGAGAAGTGGCGCGGAGGTGAGCCCAGAGCTGTCCCTGAGGTGAGGCTGAGAATAAGTGCAAGGCAGAGGTGCTGCTGAGGAAGGAGAGCCCCGTGGTGGGGAAGGCACAAAGCTGTGTGTGCCCATCCCCGAGCAGGTGCTGTGTCCATCCCCTGTGTGCCAGGTGAGCTGGGGCTTTGCTGCAGAGCTGCGGGCGCTGATTTGAGCGGCTGCAAGTGCTGAGATGGTGGGCACCCAGGAACACCAACTGTACCTGGCCACGGAGCCTGCAAGGAGGAGCAGAGACAGCCCTGGCAGTGTGGGGGGCCAGGTTGTCCCTGTGCCTTCCCCTGCAGGCCCTGTCTGTCCCTGCTGGGCCCCTGTCCATCCCCATCAGGTCCCTGCCCGTCCCCCCGGGCTGAGCTCCCCCCAGGAAGTGTCGTGGAGCTGAAGCTGCTGCCATCCCCCCCCTGCAGCCGCTGCCCCAGGCAAGGGAGCAGCAAAGGCAGGGCCAGGAGCAGAGGCAGCAGCAGGGGAGCCCTGGGGGGGCCGGGAAGCTCTTGTGTGGGGCAGGAAAGAGGCGCTGGGCACGAGGCCGGGGCTGTGCTGAGCAGGCCCAGCCCTCACATCCCCCCAGCCAACACCGGCTGCCCGGGGGCTTGGGAGGGACCCCCAGCCCGTGTGCCCCACACTGAGCTGGCAGAGAGAGAGCCAAGGGACAGGGATGTGGGCAGGGCCCCGGGTGAGGGACAGGCAGGGCCATTGCAGGGCCATGGTGAGGGCACAGCCTGTGGCAGCAGAGCTGCCCAGGGCCGGGGGCAGCCGGGGGTGTTGGGACCAGCCAGTGCTGGGGCCGAGCAGAGCACGAGGCCTCTTGCAGAGCCCTGGAGCAGCCTCCCACTTGCCAGCCCCGCCCTGGTGGGGTGACTCTGTCCCCTCCCTACAGGACACTGCCCCAGAAATCTTTGTGGTGACCTTTTGTGTCTATTCCTGTTTTCTGATCCATCCTGGGGACCCAAGGGATCCTCTGCCATTCCATCCATGCAGCAGGAGTCACCCTCCTGCCCTTGACTCCCTGCAGAGGAACAAGGGCCCTCTCTCTGTTTGGGAGAAGCCAGATGCTGCCCCTGGGCCATCAGAAGTGGTGCTGAAGCCTCTTTCAGCCCAGCCCCAGGTGCAGTTTTCTCATCCCCTCACCAAGTGCCCGCTGCCCCAGCCAGCACTGACCAACCAGGGCGTTTGGCACACTTGGATTGGTGGTTTGGAGAAGGAGTCCCAGGCTGGCAGGGGGCCAGATAAGCTCCAGTAACAGCCCTGGTGAGTTTTAAATGAAACTACATTAATACAGCTTTTGATTAATATACAGCAACTCAATCAAGTGCTCATGAAATGATCTCATTCCCCTCATTCTCCTAATTAAACACTTTTCTTTTGACTGAATAGTCATATTCTGGAGTACTTTTTGGCTGAATCCTAACTTTTTGCAGTTTGGGAGGGTTCATCTTGCTATTTCTGAAGGGTTTTTTGCCTGAGTATCGATGGTTTGGGTTTTTCTGGGCTTAATCCTGGTGTTTTTGGAGGTTTTTATGGTCACAGGATGCCCGGTGAGTTCTAGAGATGGACTTGGGCAGGAGGAACCCCCAAGCCAACACACTCAGCCCTTGTTTTCCCCCCATCAGGATTTCTCCTTCCCAAAGCTTGGCCAGATGAAGGAGGCTGCGAGGAAGAGGAAGATGCCTTGGGCCCCCCAGGCAGGTGAGGAGGCAGTCAGTGTCCCTTTGGGCGGGTGTTGTGCTGGCTCTGTCAGCCGAGCATGGCCCCGGCTGCAGGACAACCCCGCTGGCGCCGCCGTCCTGCCGGGGCCGGAGTTGGGGGGATGTCCTTGGCCTTCCCTGTGGGCCGGAGGCAAATCCCCTCCCTGTCCTTCTTGCTTCCTGCCCCAGGCCCCGAGCTGAGGACGGAGAGCCCGGAGGACAAATCCCCCCGGCAGAGCCTGGTGGGAGAGGCCGTTTTGAAGGGCTCCCCGGCGCAGGAAGGCAGCGGGGAGGAAAAGGGCCGGAGATCCCCCCGCAGGAGGGGCTCCAAAGCCAGCCCAGGGTGCTCTGAGGAGGAAAGAGCCAGCCTGTGCCGGGAAGGCGGCCAGAGCTTGAGAGGGAGCTCTGAGCTGGTGGTGCCTGAGCAGCCTCCCAGCAGGGAGAAGCCCTTCAGGTGCTTGGAATGTGGGAAGAGCTTCAGGAAGAGCTCCAGCCTCTTCACTCACCAGCACTGGGGAACGGCCCTACTCATGTGGGGAATGTGGGAAGAGCTTCAACTGCAACTCCATCCTGATCCAACATCAGCGCATCCACACTGGGGAACGGCCCTACACGTGTGGGGAATGTGGGAAGAGATTCAGGCAGAGCTCCTCCCTCGTGAAGCACCAGCACATCCACACTGGGCAGAAGCCCTACAAGTGTGGGGAATGTGGGCAGAGCTTTAGGCAGAGCTTTGAAATGATCCTACACCAGCGCATCCACACTGGGGAACGGCCGTACATGTGTGGGGAATGTGGGAAGAGGTTTCAGACCAGCTCACATCTCAGGCATGAGCAGACACAGCACTCACCTTTCGTCAGCAGAAATGGCTCTAGGTTCTCATTCAGGCTCTCCTCATTATCCAGCACAAATTTGAGGATTGATGCCAGCTCAACCTGTGTCAGAGGAGCCATGGGGTCAGCAGCTCTGCTGCTGCTCACAGGAAGCAACCACAGCAGACTTGGGGCAGCAGGCAGCTCCCTTGCCTACCCATGCTGGTGCCCACACTTGCTGCCACAAGCCTTTGACAGACCAAAACCACCGGTGAGCACTGCAGTACCCACTCCACACTGTCTTTTAAGGGGACCCAGAATAGGAGGGCAGGTCTCAGAGCACCCCCTGAAAGCCACCGCTGCTCCTGCTGCACCCCAAGGGAGGGAACCCCAGAGGGATTACCTGGGTCTTGTAGTCAAACTCATGCCAGTCCCCAGGGCTCTTGCAGCTCATAGAGGTGTGATACAGGAGCAGCACAGCCACCTGAGCAAGGCAGGGAAAGTGTCACTGACCCCACGCCAGTCATCAGCACCTTGGTGCCAGCCAGGACTAAAGCATGGCACACAGTAACCTTGGCCAGAGCCAGCTCCTCTCCATCCACCAGCTTCTGTGCAGAGACCAGGTTCTCTGCAGCCCATTTGTGCCTGCAGTGCTCTGCAACAAGAAGCAGGATTCCCTCTGCCCGGAGTGCGGGAAGAGCTTCAACCAGAACTCCTACCTCATCAGGCACCAGCACATCCACACCGGGGAGAGGCCCTACAAGTGTGGGGAGTGTGGGAAGAGCTTCACCGAGAGCTCTAAGATGACCAGACACCAATGGACCCACCGGCAAGGGAAGCCCTCGAGTGCCCCGACTGCAGGAAGAACTTTCACCACTGCTTCCACCCCAAATGAACCCCCTGATGGGGAGGCAACCCCTGGAGTCCAGTGACTGTCAGTCCATCCCTTTTGACCACAAAGGGCCAGTCCCCTTTCCCAGGGGCAGGTTCTGCCAACAGAACCCTTCCTGGGGGGTGTGTGGAGATTCCTGCCTTGGCTGGGGACCCCCCAAGGTCACTGCTGGAGGTTGAGAGCAGAGATCTCCCCACGAGCGTTGGTCTGGGGGAGTTCCATCCATCTCTAATTAAGAATTCTTGCTTTAGTGCCAGCTTGAGTAGAATTGCTTCTACAATTGCTTTAGTGTAGAGCACTGTCCTCTCTTCTCCTGTACTCCTGGTAGTTTTAGTGTTTCTCTTGTGCAGTAAATAATTGTGATGAAGATCTTTTGTCTGATCATTTGTAACCCTAAATAATTAATTTCTATCAACAGATCTGATTTGCCATCCTTTAAATCTGGGGGACAGAAGTGCTTCAGTCACAGCTCTGTAATTCCTCTAAACTGAAAGTGTTGGCATAATCCAAGGCTGGGATTGGATCCAGCAGCCCCCAGCACCCCACAGGAAGTTGGGAGCTCCGGGGGGCCACCCCCCTTTGTGAACCCCAGTGTGTCCAAAGACCCCCATGGGACTGTTTGACCTGCCAGACCACCCCCCCTTTTCCACCCTTCTCCCTGTTCTTCCCAATTTCCCACTGTCCCCTCAATCTCCAATATCCCCCCAATCAGTTTTGGGGTCCCAACCCCCAGTTTTTGCCCCCTCTCCTGTGGGTGCTGAAGGAGAAAATGAGGCTGCACACACAGAGTTCCATTGTGGGACTTGTCCACCCATCTTTCCAGTGTCCCCCTTTCCTTGGGGTTCCTTTGGAAACAGCGCCTGGGCTTTGTCTTTTAGTCCACTGGAATTCCCAGCATGGCCCCAAAGCAGTGCCCTGATCCCACACATTCCCCTCCCCTCATGTGCTGGCTGTGTTCAGCCACCACAGAAAAACACAGGCTGCCCTGCAGAGCGTTCCAAGTGGTTTCCACTTTGGCAAACAGCCCTCTCTGGATGGAAAACACCAGTCAAGGCCAAAACACTCCTGGTTGATCCTGATTAAGTGAACGCAGCTGCTGCTGCCTTAACTTGTTCCCACAGAAATTCTCAGGGTTCCTTTGCTTCCAGGAGGCCCCACATGTCCCAATGGCCCCTGGATTCCATGAGCTTCCAGAGTCTCCAAAGGTTCCTGTAGTTCCATGAGGCCCTGCAGTCCCCAAATGCCCTTTGGATTCCAGGAGATTTCCCATTGTCCCAGGGTCCCTTGTGCTTCAGAAGCAGCTGCAGTGGGACAGTGGCCCTTTGGTTCCGTGAGCTCTGCAGTGTTCCAGGAATCCTTGGGTTCCAGGAGAGCCTGCAGTTTCACAAGGACCACTTGAATGCAGGAGGTTCTGCAGGGTCCCAATGGCCCCTGGATTCTGGGAGGTTCAGAAATATCTCTGGGCTCCCTTGGTTCCAGGAGGACACGCATGTCAGCAGGAACCCTTGGTTGCAGGAGGTTTGACAGTGTCCCAGAATTCCTTTGATTTCATGAGGCCCTGGATTGTCCCAATGGACTCCTGATTCCATCAGCCCCCTCAATGTCACAATGCTCCCTTGGTTCCAGGAGTTTCTGCAGCATCCCAGGGTTCCTTTTGTTCCATGTGTGACACCTGCAGTGTCACAATGGGCCCTGAATTCCAGGAGTTTTCCCAGGGTGACAGTGCTGCCTTGATTCCATGAGATTGCCCAGTGTCCCAGGGCTCCAGAAGGCCCTGCAGTGTCACAGTGGTCCTTGGTTCCATGAGGTTACTCATTGCTTTATTTGCCTCAGTCTTTACCACCCAAAGCAGTTGTCCTCAGCATCCCCAGCTCCCAGGGCTGGCAGTTGGTGATGGGGAGCTGAGTGAAGCCCCCAGAATGCAGGAGGAAATGGTCAGTGACCTGCTCTGCCAGTGAGACCCCCCCAAGTGCCTGGGCCCACATGGGATGCAGCCAAGAGTCCTGAGAGAGCTGGAGAAAGAGCTGGCCAAGCCACTCTCACTCATTGCCCAGCAGTGCTGCACAACTGCACAAGTCCCAGCTGACTGGCAACAAGCAAATGGGATGCCCATCCCCAGGAAGGGCCAAAAGGAGCATCTGGGGAACTCCTGGCCTGTCCCACTGACCTCAGGACCAGGGAAGTCCATGCAGCAGATCCTCCTCAGTGCCATCCCATGGCACAGGCAGGACAACCAGGGGATCAGGCCCAGCCAGCGTGGGGTTGGGAAAGGCAGGTCCTGCCTGACCAACCTCATCTCCTTCTCTGACAAAGGACCCGCTCAGCAGCTGAGGGAAAGGCTGGGATGTGTCTCTGTGGAATTCCAGAAAGCCTTTGGCACCATCTCCCCCAGCATCTCCTGCACAAACTGGCTGCTCATGGCTTGCCTGGGGACCTGTTTGCTGGGTGACAAAGTGTCTGATGGCCCAGGGAGTGGTGGGGAATGGAAGGAAATCCAGGTGGGGCCGGTCACTAGTGGGGTTCCCAAGGGCTCAGGGTTGGGGCTGCTCCTGTTTAACATCGTTCTTGATGATCTGGGCCAGGGGATCGAGAGCCCCCTCAGTAAAGTCGTGGACAACACCAGGTTGGGTGTGAGTGTGGATGTGCTGGAGGGCAGGAAGGCTCTGCAGAGGGATCTGGACAGGCTGGATCAATAAGGCCAAGTGTCAGGGCCTGCCCTTGGCTCCCAACAACCCCCTGGAACGCTCCAGGCTGGGGGCAGAGGGGCTGGAGAGCTGCTCAGCAGGAAGGGACTTGGGGGTGCTGCTTGGCAGCAGCTGGATATGAGGCAGAGTGTGCCCAGGGGGGCAAGAAGGCCAAGGGCATCGTGGCCTTTGTGGAGAAGAGTGTGGCCAGCAGGAGCAGAGAACTGATTGCCCCTCTGTGCTGGGCACTGGGGAGGCCCCACCTGGAGTGCTGTGTCCAGTTCTGGCCCCTCAGTGCCAAAAGGCTCTTGAGGGGCTGGAGCGTGTCCAGAGAAGGGAACGGAGCTGGGGAAGGCTCTGGAAAACATGTCTGCTGAGGGACGGCTGAGGGAACTGGGCTGGTTGAGTCTGGAGAAGGGGAGGCTCAGGGGGGACCTCATTGCTCTCTGCAATGACCTGAAAGGAGGTTTTAGTGGGGTGGGGGTTGGTCTCTTCTGCAAAGCCTTTAGTGACAGGAAGAGAGGAAATGGCCTTAAATTGCATCAGGTGAGGCACAGATTAGATGTTAAAAAAAAAACTTTTTCCCCTGAGAGAGTGTTCAGGCACTGGAACAAGTAGCCCAAGGAGGTGGTGGAGTCTCTGGAAGTGTTCAGGTGTGTGGTGGGTTGACCTTGGCTGGACACCAGGTGCCCTCCCAGCCGCTCTATCACTCCCCTTCCCAGCAGCACAGGGGAGAGAGTAAGGTGGAAAAAAAAATAGTGGATTGAGATAAGGCAGTTTTTTTAAAGCAAAAAGCAAAGCAAAGCTTGTGCACACAGAAGCCAAAGACAGCAGGGTTTGTTCTCTACTCCCCATGAGCAGCCATGGTCGGCCACTCCCGAGGAGCAGGGCTTGGGTACCTGTGAGGGTTCCTCAGCAGGCAGCCATAAGACAATGAATGCCCCCCTCCTGCTCTGGGCCTCAGCTTTTAGAGCTGAGCTGACCTCCCATGGTCTGCAATGTCCCTGTGGTCAGTTGGGCTCAGCTGACCTGGCTGTGTCCCTTCCCAGGGTCTTGCCCTCAACTGGGGAGGAATGTGACAGTGCTGATGTTGTGCCAGCCCTGCTCAGCAGTGGCCCAAACACCAGTGTGTTATCAACACCTTTCCAGCTCCCACTGCAGAGCACAGCACTGGCAGTGCTGCTCTGGGGAAATGAACTGCAGCTCAGCCAGGCCCAATACAGTCTCCACCCCTTATTCCACACCATTTGTGTCATACTGAGACCCCACATAATTTATTTATCTTCTGACTATTCCATTGTATTTATTCTTCATTACTGAGATCCCTCCTTACCAACACATGCTACTTAAACCACATTCCTAAACTGTCTTTAGACCCAACGTACATATTTATACATTTTCATTAACTGCTATTCCCTGCCCTTTTACAGATAGGTCTTATTTTCCCATTTTCATGGCCTTCTTCCACCCCTCCAGATGTTGGGCTCCATTCCATCAGGATGGGTACTCAGGACAGCAGAAGCAACACAATCAATCGTCGGGCACTGACACCAGCCCGTCCCGGGTCATCATCACACTCTCCTTCCTCCTCACACAATTGGTTCTTCATTGGTTCATGTCATTCCTGCTACTTTACCTCCTGCAACACACAACTCAGAACACAGATCATCTTTCCCCCAGGGTTAAATCTCCTCGAGGCACACACCAGGTCTCCCCATCTTCCCTCATTACCCACCAGGTACACCCTGGTCCCTGAGCAAAGACAATCCCACAGATGGGTTTGCCTTTTCTCATGGGAGGAGAACCCCACACTGACTTCCCCCCCCACTTCCCCATGTGTAGTACCAGGACTTTATCCCCTCCCACAGTGTGTAGGGGTTTTGTTTGGGCAGGACCAGGGCAGTTGGCAGATCCCCCAGTGTTGACCAGCCAAGTGGCCTCAGCTGAATTTCCTCCCAATGCTTCCATGTCCCATTACCTAATGCTCTCAACATGGTTTTCAACAGTCCATTATACCTCTCAGTCTTCCAGAGGCTTGTGGGTGATAAGGGATATGATAGATCCATTCCATGCCATGTTTCTTTGCCCAAGAACTTGTGAGATTATTCCAGAAGTGAGTCCCATTATCTGATTCAGTTCTCTCTGGGGTCCCATGTCACCACAGAATGTGCCTCTCGAGGCCTCAGATGGTGTTTTGAGCAGTGGCCTGGTTTACAGGATATGTTTCCAGCCAGCCAGTTGTTGCCTCCCCCATGGTGAGTCTGTAGCTCTTGCCCTGGTGTGTTTGTGGCAGTGGTCCAATGTAATCAATTTGCCAGACCTCACCATATTGGAAATCCAGCCACTATATTCCAGGCAGATTTTACTTGCATAGCTCCCTTAATTGCTGCACACTTGTCACATTCATGAGTGACCTGTGTGATGGCCTCCATGGTCAGGTCGACCCCTGGATCACGAGCCCACCTGTACCTCGCATCTCTTCCCAGATGTCCTGATGTTCCATGGGCCCATCGGGCTATAAAGAGCTCACCCTTCTGCTCCCAGTCCAAGTCTACCTGGGCCATTCCAATCTTGGCAGCCTCATCCACCTGCTTATTGTTCTGATGTTCTTCAGTGGCACGACCCTTGGGCACGGGAGCATCGACGTGAGGCACTTTCAGAGTCGTGTTTTCCACCCGTGCAGTGATGTCCTGCCACAATGCAGCAGCCCAGATGGCTTTACCCCTGCCTTGCCAATTGGCCTTCTTCCATTGCAGTAGTCACCCCCACAGGGCATTAGCCACCATCCAGGAGTCAGTGTAGAGGTGTAGCACAGGCCACTTTTCTCCTTTGGCAATCTTTAGGGCTGGCTGGATGGCTTTCACTTCTGCAAACTGGCTCGACTCACCCTCTCCTTCAGCAGCTTCAACGCCCCGTCGTGTGGGGCTCCACACAGCAGCTTTCCACCTCCCATGGTTTCCTACCACTCGGCAAGATCCATCAGTAAACAGAGCATCCCCTCTTTCATTTTCTGGGAACTCATTATATGGTGGTGCTTCTTGGGCACGAGTCACCTCTTCAGGCAGTGCTCCAAAATCCCTGCCTTCTGGCCAGTCCATAATCTCTTCCAGGATCCCCGGGAAACTGGGTTTTCCCATTCGCGCTCGCTGTGTGATCAAAGCTTGCTCCACTTGCTCCATGGAGCACTGGTTGCATGATGAGTTGAGGGGATGTTCCCTTTGAACATCCAGTGCAGCACAGGCAAACGTGGTGCCAAGAGGAGACACGCTTCTGTTCCAGCAACTTCTGAGGTGGCTCGAACCCCCTCAGAGGCTGCCAGTATCTCCTTTTCAGTTGGCTTCTGATCCTCGATAACCCCAGCTCCAAAACCCTGATGGTCGACCTCGGGTTTCTCCTGGTGTTCTGTGCCAGAGGCTCCAGGTGAGACCATGCTCCCCAGCTGCCTTGTAGAGGATATTTTGCACAGCTGTTCCCGTTCCAACAGGCCCCAAAGCTACTGCACGGGCTGTCTCCTGTTTGATCTGCTCCAAGGCCTGTTGTTGCTCAAGGCCCCACTCAAAATGGTTCTTCTGCCGGGTCACTCGACAGAGGGGGCTCCCAAGCTGACTGTAACCTGGAATGTGCATCCTCCAGAAACCCACAAGGCCTAGGAAAGCTTGTGCTTCCTTCTTGTTAGCTGGTGGAGACGTAGATGCTATTTTGTTTACTACATCCAGGGGCACAGGGCAGCATCCATCCTGCCATTTTATTCCCAAGAACTGAATCTCCCGTGCAGGTCCCTTTATCTTGCTTTGCTTTATGGCAAGAGCAGTTCTGAGAAGAATTTGGACTATTTTCCTCCCTTTCTCGAGAACTTCTTCTGCTGTTTTGCCCCATACAGTGACATTTTCAATATATTGCAGGTGCTCTGGAGCTCCCCCTGTTCCAGTGCAGTCTGGATCAGTCCCTGGCAGATGGTTGGGCTGTGCTTCCACCCCTGGGGCACTTGATTCCAGGTGTACTGGACACCCCTCCAGGTGAAGGCAAACCGTGGTCTGCACTCTGTTGCCAGAGGAATGGAGAAAAACACATGGGCAGTATCAGTTGTGGCCCCACTGGGCTGCCTCTGACTCCAGCTCATCTGAAGTTCCAGCACGTCCGGCACAGCAGCACTCAGAGGCAGCGTGACTTCTTTCAGGCCACGATAGTCCACTGTCAGCCCCCACTCCCCATTAGGCTTCCACGCTGGCCATATGGGGCTGGTAAAGGGTGAGCGGGTCCTGCTGATCCCTCCCTGTTTCTGCAGTCGATGAACTGGTTCCTGAATGGGAATTGTGGAGTCCCAGTTGGTGCCATCCTGCCTTCAGGGCACTGTTCTGGTGGCAATGGGCACTTGTTGGCCTTCGACTTGCAGCAATCCCACGATGGGAGGATCCTTTGAGAGGACAGGCAGGGTAGGTAATTGTTTGACCTTCTCTGTAGCCACAGTAGCCACACCAAAAGCCCATTGATACCCCTTGGGATCTTTGAAGTCTCCCCTCCTGAGGTAATCAATGGCAAGGATACAAGGGGCCTCTGGGCCAGTCTCAGTGGGGTGCTTTTCCCAATTGTCCCGTTAAAGTCACTTCAGCCTCCAACACTGACAATTCCTGGCATCCCCTGTCACTCCAGAGATCCAGATGGGTTCTGCACTTCTGTGCCTCGATGGCATCAGTGTGCTCTGTGCAGCCTTATCTACCTCTGTGGATCCCACGTGCCAGGCCATCCAACCCACACAGTCCAGCAGACCTGACCATCCCTTTCCTCCTCCTGGCCGAAGGCAGGGACCCTCCATTCCTGTTCCTGGTCAGAGTATTCACTGTCTGACCTTTGTGATGCCAGACCAGAGGTCCCCCCACCACAATCAAAGGAATTGGTCTCAGTCCTCTTATGTCTGAGAGGTCGCTGCTTTCTTTCTTGGGTCTCTGCAGCAACTCCATGGACAGCTTTCCTGGGTGACCCCTTCTTAACAGCTTGGGCACAGTCCTGCTGCGTGTCTGTGCTGGGATCACAGGCAGGGACAGGCCCTGGCACTGCTGGCACAGAGCTGGGCCCCACACCAGCACTTCATCAGCCAAGGGCATCTCCTGAGGGCAGGGCAGGAAGGGTTCAGGCTCTTCCTCCACAGTCCCTGTCAGCAATGTGCCCAAGGAATGCCCTGGCAAAGCAAATGCCAGTGCCCAGCTGAGAGTGGGGGTGTGCAGGGTGGGGGCACACAGCAGTGTCCTGGCACAGCCAGAGCTCCTGGCACAGCCCTGAGGGAGCAGCAGAGCAGGGGCTGGGCTGTGTCTTTGTTCCAGGGACAGCCTGGGAAGGTGCCCCAGGGCCACTGTCACAGAGCAGCCCCTGCCACCCCCATTCCCAGCCCTGGCCTCTCACCCCACCTGCAAGAGGTTGGTTGTCTCTCCACAGAGAGATATCAAGGGACCAGGTCAAAAATCCATCTTTGCTTAGTCCTGAGGAGACTTCAGTGTGGGCACTATGTGTGTGTGGGGAGATGAACCCCAGTGAGCACAAACATCAGCTGTTCCTGGGGGGCCATAAATCCAGAGGGACAAGCTCTCACTTGGAGAGTCACATGCCCTGGGAAAGCCTCTGGATGCAGCCCTGGGATGTGCTTCTGTGCACAGAGCTCCTTGTGTCCACCCCTCAGGCCGTGGGGCATCTCAGAGAGGGGCAGAGCAGTTGACACCCCCCAGGGCTGAGGGGCTTCCAGCCCCTGGCAGTGGCAGCAGGAGCCCAGGGAGACACTGCCCTGCTGCCAGGAACTGTGTGCAAGGGAAGGACTCCTGTCTCTGAACAGCCCTGGGGGAGGGGGTGAGCAGGGCGTGACCAAGCTCAGGTGTGGACACCTGACATTTCTGGGGGTGCCTGTAAGAGAAGGTTTGGGCAAGGTGACTGTGGTTAAACCTGTCTGGCCATCCAGTGACAACCAAGTTGCTCCCTCACTTCCCCTCCTCAGTCAGACAACAGGGGGAAAGCAGGAGAAAAAATCATTGGGTCAACATAAAGGGAGATTAACTGGGGAGGGGGAAGGAAAAAGCAGAGGCCGCAGGCAGGAACAAAGAAAACCCCTGGGAGGCAAGAATTCAGTCCATGGAGAGGTTTCTTTGGAAGACAAATGTATTAATAAAGAGCATCCACGTCTCTCCCCCTCCTCCCTGCCCTTTCTCCCTTCCTCTCTCAGTTATTGCTGATCATGCCATCCCATGGAATGGAATATCCCTTGGGTCAGTCCAGCCCAGCTGTCCCAGCCATGTCCCCTGTGAAACACTTGCCCAGCCCAGCCCATTGGGTGGGGGTGGTTGCAGAGACTCTTCCTGTGGGGCCAGCACTGCCCAGGGACAGCCAAAGCCTTGGGCTGGGACCAACAGCGCTGCAGCCACGAGCACCAACCCAGCAGGACAGGGGCTGCTCTGGGCAGAGGGAACTGCAGCCCAGCCACAGCCAGGGCAGTGCTGCTCAGGGGGCTCTGCCAGCCTCTGCTATTCTACAGTTCAAGGAATCTTCTCCTTGGAGAGCTCTTTGAAGAGAGAATAGAGAGAGAGGCAGAAGTGGAGCTATCAAATGCACCAGTGCAAACACAGCAGTTCCTGTGAGGAACATCTCCCTATGGAAATCCTGGGAATCTACTGGACAAATTTGAGGACACAAGTTTATGTGTGTGTGGTCCTCCACAAGGAGGGGGATGGTTGGGTACAGTATCAAGGGGTCAGTTGTGCCTCAGGAACTCATCCCCCAGTAGGAAGCTGGTGGCTGTGAAGGGGCTGTGAGGTCACTTGTGCCCCTGGAGGGGACAGGCCAAGAGCAGGAAGGTGGCTGGGGAAGGGCCTGTGAGGTCCCTTCTCTCAGCAGGAGCTGATGGCTCAGCCTGTGACTCAGGGCTGGGCCAGGGGCTCTCCAGCTGCCCCTGCCCTGGCCTGTGACAGCCCAGCACAAGGCCCCTGGCTGGCACAGGCCCTGGGAGATCCCCTCTGCCCGAGGGCCTGGGCTCCCTCCAGCAACGGGGCTTCTCTTTGGGCTGCCCCGTCCCTCGTGCTGAGCGCAGGATGGGACAGCAGCAGGCACAGCTGGGCCCTGTCTGTGCCCGCAGCTGAAAGGAGCAGCCTGGGCACAGCACGGGGAGGCTGCTGCTGGCAGGGCACAGCAAAGGGCCCGGGCAGGCTGGGCACTGGCACCCCCTTGTCCTTCCCTCAGCGTCACCCCCCCAAGGCAGTGCCCCCGGCAGAGCCCTGAGCCAGGCGGGAGGGACAGGATCTGCCTTCCCTGGGCTGGGGGTCAGGGCTGGGCCTTTCTGCTGCCTCCAACCAAGCCAGGCTGGGCTCAACATCTCAGCTGCCTGCACAGAGCCTTTGCCTCCCTGCACTCACAGCCCCCAAGGATCTGCTGGAGAGTCCCTGGGGAGGCTTTGTCAGGAATGGCCCTTTGTCAGGAAAGTCCTTAATGCTTCAAGGGACTGCAGGGTTTTCAAAGTCCTTTGGGTTTTGCTTTTGAATCTCAAGAGAAGTTTGTGCAATCATGGCCTCCAATTCTCTCTTCCAGCGAGTCCATGAGGAGCCTGTATTGGAAATGCCCCTCAGTGGGACCCATTAATGCTTTGAGATATTTTGGGTTCTCCTTCTGACTCTGACTAATGGAAAGGTTTGTGCAATCTCCCCTCAGTACCTGAGGTTCAAGGACTCAGCACCAAGAGCACCACAGGGGTCATTCAGACAAAGCAAGTCCTAACAAACCAGGGCTCTTCCTGTGATTTTCCTCTAGTCTAGACAGTACATTAGGAATGTTGTCCCATGGAATCAGGGGACCATTGTGACACTGCAGGGCCCCATGGAACTGTTTTGCCCACGACGAGGGTCAGCACAAGAGACACCGACACCAACTTTGGAGAACAAGTGTGTAATTTTCCTGCAGTGCAAAGCAGCAAAGAATGACAAAAGGCTGAGCTCAGTAACGCACCTCATCCTTCCTACCAAGAGTGCCTGGAGTGAGTAGAAAAGCTCCCTGCCCAGTTCCCTCATCTGTTCCCCTCAGCCAGGCCCGCACGGCAGCGGGGGAGCCCCGGTCGCAGCCAAGGGTTGGAGAACCCCTCCCGGGCACGGGAAATCCCACCCAGGGCGTCCACTCCTAGGGGAGGGCTCCATCTCTGCTGGGAGGGGGTCCAGCTTTTCTGGCCTTGGATAAACAAGCTCACAGAGCTACGAGTGTGCAAAACCATCTGGCTCCCTTCTCCTCCTGGGTTCCACCCAGAGCCTGGCCAGGGCTTAAGGGAAAACCAAGGCAGTCAACCTGCCCCATGTCCTGCCAAACAAGGCCACACATCGACTGCCATGGCCTTGACCACTCTCTAAAGACAGAAAGATAAAGATCACATTTTGCTCACAATCAGACATAAGACTAATGAACACATACAAATATCATTCACTAATGAGCTGAGACTCACAGATCTCACTAATAAGCACATTTATTTTGTTCATGGGCAGATACAGGGGTAGTCTTTGCACACAGTACATCTCTGACCAACAAACATACACAGTTTTAGCTAAGGAGCAAATACATGGATAAATAGACCAGTAGGTTGGAAGGTTCATCTAGAGCTCAGCTTTGACTCAGGGGCTGTTGTTCAGCCTCAGCACTTCAGGGACAGCAGACAGGGCTTTATATCACACACACACAGTTTCTATATTCCTTAGATATTCTCCCTTACTTTGCTTTACACAGTCACACCCCCTATTGCAAGTCCTTAGTTGGTCCTTTGGGGTCTTCTTCAGGGGTCTCTGGTGGGGGTTTTTTGGCATGTGGTGACCCCCAAAGTTGAGGTGTCCACTTCTTGACCTCGGTTCTGAGCAGACACAGTGTCATTACCTTTCACCACAAAGACTGGAACGTTTGGGTTTGATCTTCTCTGGGTGCACAGAGCTCAGCTTCCATCCTGTTTGCTTAGTTACATCCCCGATCGAATTCTCCAGGACCTCTCCAAGATTATGGTTTTCCTTCCTTGGCCATAGAGAAATGTTGGGAGCAGTGTTCTATGTCCCACATCAAATCCCTCCTTTTCTTCAGACAAAGCTCCTGAAGGGATGGAGTGCCTTAGGAGCTTTATTTCATTTTACAGCTCGAGGCATTAGAACAGCTACAGCACTGAGTCATGATGCAAGCTGAAATACAAATGCCCTTCCAGCTTTGGGGCAACCCTTCACAGGTGTTATTTCCACACAGCCAACACCACCCTGTTCCACTGGGGACCGGCCAAGGATCAGTCATTTCCCCAGCAGGAAGGGTTTGAGGACATTGGCTGTGATTTCCCACAAACGTGCCCCTTTCATTAACACAATCCAGTTCTCCTGTCCCTTCAGTGGGGGTCACAGCTTTGGACACAGGCAGGATTGTCAGAGATGGGGGGGTACTTGCACACTAACTGCTGGGTCTACTTTTTGGGGAACACAAGTGCTCACCCAGTGACCAGGAATCATTTCTGCCAGAATAGGGGAGGCAGAAATGGTGAATGGCTTCTTGTCTTTTCAGGTAAATGAGTGCACACCCAACAATCCCTTGGAGGCAACACTTGGGTCACATTTGATACTAAAAGGAGATGTAAATTTTGCTCCCAAGTCAAGACCCAATTAACTATTGTCAGGAGAGCAAAACAAGACTAAAGCATTTTGTTTCTTCTCAGACAACCTCTCAATTACCCAAGGGGCTCTGGTCTTTGGAATTCTGGAATAATGCAGCCATGATTTGACTTCTTGTACCACTTCTACAATCAAGTGGGAACCTCTGTCTGATGACATTCCCAAATGTACCTCGAATCCAGGGATTCTTGGATTCAACAATATTCCACTCACTTCCCCAGCCCAGTTGGTGTCACAAGGGAAAAACCTCTGGCCACTCAGAGAAGGTATCCCCCAAGACTAGGAGATCTTTACACCCCCCTTTTCTGGGCAATTCAGTGAAACCCATCTGCCAACATTCACCTGGAACATTTCCACACTGTACATCACCTGTTCCCACTGCATTGGCAGGGGTTGGATCATTTCTCTCACACACCACACTGCTGACTCACTGCTTGTACAACTGGGTCAGTTTTGCACCCCTAACCCACCTGTGCAAATGTTACAGTACAGAGACAAATACAAACACAAAACAATGATCAGTGGATAAAACAAAGCCAGACACCAAATCGTGGAATACCAAATAACCCACCCAAAGTGCTGGAAGATCCACACATCTTACATGAGCAGGATTCCCCAAAAGAATGCCTTATTATCCAATGGGATCTTCCCCACATCCCAGACTGGGCCAGGGATCTGTGCTCTTCTCCAGGAAAGTCCTGGGGCCGGCGTGAAGATCCAGAGATCCCTCGGATCCACGGGAGATCAGGCACAGGGTCCCACCTGGGGGCCAGAAATGATCCCCACAACCAGCAGAACCCAAGCCCTTCACCCCAGTTTGGGGTGTTAAGAAGCAGGCATTCTTTAGGGCAGCGTGCTGGACGCCTGCAGGAGAGTTCTTCTAATCCAGCCTGCTCAGGGACACAGGCAGGGCTTGGGATTACACACACTGATTCCAGAGGCATTGGATATTCTCCCTTACTTAACACATGTCCATTACTTTGCTTTACACAGTCACACCCCTATTGCAAGTACCTGTTTGGTCATTTGGGGTCTTCTCTGGGGGTCTCTGGTGGGTTTTTTGGCATCTGGTGCCCCCCCAAAGTCAGGTGTCCCCTTCTTGACCTCAGTTCTCAGCATCACTGCTTTTCCCCACAGAGACCAGCATGTTTGGTTTGATCTTCTCTGGGTCCCCAGAGCTCAGCTCACATCCTGTTTGCTTGAGTTCCAGCCCTGATCCAATTCTCCAGGACTTCTCTAAGATTCTATTGTTCCTTATTTGGCCAGAGCAGAATCTTGGGAGCAATGTTCTACTTCTCCCAAACCAAGGCTCCCCCTGCCCCATCTGCTGCCAAACAAGGCCAGACATCGACTGCCATGGCCTTGACCACTCTCCAGATACAGAAGGATAAAGATCACATTTTGCTCACAATCAGACATATTTCATTAATGAACAGGTACAAACAGGATTCACTAATGAGCCCAGACTAACAGATCTGACTAATAAGCACACCTGTCTGTTCAGGAGCAGATACACAGGTGGAGTCCCATCACAGCACATTTGTACCAACAAATAGACCCAGTTTTAGCTGATGAGCAGATACATGGAGACACAGCCCATTAGGTTGGGAGGTTCATCTGGAGCTCAGCTTTGGCTCAGGGGCTGTTGTTCAGCCTCAGCACTTCAGGGACAGCCAGACAGGGCTTTACATTACACACACAGTTTACAGATTCATTACAGAGTCTTGCTTACTTAATACAGACACTTTTAGACAACACTTGGATCACATTTGGCACTAAAAAGAGATGTAAATTTCCCTCCCATGTCAACAGTGTTTGAACTGTGTTCAGAAGAGCAAAACAAGAGTGAAGCATTTTGTTTCTGCAATAAGTGGGAACCTCTGTCTGATGACATTCCCAAAGGCATCCCAAATACAGGGAGGATTGCATTGAACAGGATTGCAGTCTCTTTCCCAACCTGCTTAGTGCAACAAGGAAAAGCCTCTGGCCACCCAGAGAAGGTATCCCCCAAGACTAGGAGATCTTTACACCCCCCTTTTCTGGGCAATTCAGTCAAATCCATCTGCCAACATTCACCTGGAACATTTCTACACTGTACAGCACCTGTTCCCACTGCATTGGCAGGGGTTGGATCATTTCTCTCACACACCACACTGCTGACTCACTGCTTGTACAACTGGGGGCAGTTTTGGACTTATAACCCACTTGTGCAAATGTTTCAATGATTTGCTTCACTCCAAGGAATACCCTCATGTTCCCCATCCACCAGGTCACACCAGATTGGTTCAGGGACTATTATTTGCCCACCTGGGGTAACTGCCCAGCCTCCTGGAGCCAATTTTGCTCCTAAGGTTTCAATGAGCTGACAATCCTTAGCACTAGACTCATTTTTTTCTACTGGGAGAGGTATCTCTGTCAGGGTTATTAAAGACAAAACTTTACTCTCTAAAGTGCCTTTTTCTGCAGCCTCTTTGGCAGAATTATGGGCCAAATGATTCCCCAGTTCTGCTTTGGTCTCCCCCTCTTGGTGCACTCTGCAGTGCAGGACAGCAGCCTCTGTTGGTTTCTGGAGATCTTCAAGCAAGTCCAAGGATTAACTTGTTCTCCTTGACTCAATCCCAAAGCTGGAGTGAGCACAGTTGGTTCTGCTTTCTGGGCTGAGGCACTGCAGAGGAGTGCCCCCAATTCCATGACCTGCTGGGGGAGTTCCTGTGCATCCAGAGAATTGTTTTCCACGCTGGACAAAGCTGCCCCCACTGGGAAACAATTCCCAATCAGGACTTTCCCAGGGGCTGTCTCCTGAGTCAGCTCTGCCCCAATACACTTCTCCTCTAGTCTGGAAGCAATCCCGCTCTGGGCTTCCTTTGCTGGGGCTGGGGCAGTTGACAGGTTGCTTCTCTCATTCCTGGCCCAGCCTCCATTGTCCTTGGAGAATTCCAAAGCCCAGGGAGGCTCCTGGGGTCTGGACTACTTGCACTTTGTGTTTGGGACACCCCATATCCACCCAGTCCAAGGAAATTCCATAGTGTCTGATCCCAACATTGCTGCTCAGCATCAGTGGCTATCAAAATATCCACACACTGGAACAAGGCTCCAAGAGGGGTTTGACTTTTCCATTCCTCCAGTTCCTTTGCCAATTGAGTTCCAAATATTGGGGGGATATTTTTAAACCCCTGTGAGAGGACCACCAAAGTCAGCTGGGTTTTCCTCCCTGTCTTTGGATTTTCCCATTTGAAAGCAAAAAGCTCTTGACTTTCACAACTCAAAGGGAGACAGAAAAAGGCAGCTTTCAAATCTAATACTGTGAAACATTAAACTTTCATTTAGGGGAGTTAGCAAAGTGTAAGGATTTGCTACAACTGCTTGTATATCTTCTACTCTATTATTTACAGCTCTGAGGTCTTGGACTAACTGGGATAGCCTTCCATTTGCCTGCTTGACTGGCAAAATTGGAGCATTCCATTTAGATTCACATTCTTTTAACAAGCAAAATTTCATCAGTTTTTCTACAGAGAGTGAGAATCCCTCACAACTTTCCATTTTCAAAGGCTATTGCTTTGGCCTGACCAACCCTGCTCCAGGTGTCACTGGAATTCTCACAGTTCTGCTCTTTTGGATCATGGGGGCACCTCTCCAGCCCATCCTACTGGAATCACTGCATCCCCAGGTGACGTTGGCAGATGGATTAGTTCTGCTTTTGGAGACTCTCATGCAAAACTAGAATCTTCCACAGAATTAGGCTCTGGAATAATAACCTATATTTTACCATTTTTAAATTGGATTGTGGCATTTAATTTTGCCAAGAGATCTCTCCCAGGCAGAGGCTTTGGGGAATTGGGGAAATACAAACACTGGGGAGCCAACCACTGTTTTCCCAATCTCAAATCCACAGCATTAAAAATGGCCCAGTTTCCCAATTCCCTGGCACACCAGACAATTGTTCTAGAATTGTGACTTGAGTTTCATTTTCCCTTATTTAAGACAGGGGAACAAGTTCCCACAGCCACAACCAATTGTACTTAGCTTGGCTGGAACCAGATGTTCTGATGGGGAAGAATCCTCTGGTGCCCCCTCAGTCGTCTTCAGTGATGCCAGGAGAGGGTTGGGAGGGTTCTGAAGTTTCACTTGTGGACAATCCCATTTCCAGTGTCCATCTTTCTTACAGGATGCACAGGGACTGATCCCAAGTCTCCTGGGGGGGATGTTTGAAGCAGGCTGCCCATGCTCTCATCCTCTTCCTCTCCCCGGGGGCACCATTTCCTCAGGGATTTCTTCCAGAACTGCAACTCCTTCCTGATTAGCTGATTCCCGCTGATTCTCCCAACCTCCAACAATGTCCCTAAATTAGATTGATCTTGTCCCTCAGCTTTTTGTCATTCCCTCCTAACCACATCTGAGGACTGCCCCACAAATATGGGGGCCAGTTGAGTCCTTCCCCCCGTGTTTCAGGATGGATATAAGTATATTTTTGTGTTTCTTCCAGATGATTTAAAAATTCAGTAGGCTATTCCCTGTGATCCTGCTTCATTGCAAAGAATTTTGATGTGTTCATTGCCTTTGGCCTGGCATGTTTCATTCCGGATAACATCCACTGCAGGTATCTATTGAACCTTTCTCTAAAAATAGGGATGTTAGGATCCCATTCAGGATCTGCAGTGGGAAAGGGAATGTCCAATGTACTCTGGATATTCCCCACCAAAATCTGCTCTTCCAAAAACCTCTGACTAGTTTTAACAACCATTGCTTTCTCCCTACTACCAAACAACACTTCTAACATAGGATCCTTCTAGCCCGGATCCTGGGTTTGAATCATCATTTTGAAGGCTTTTGCCATTTAGTCTGGGTTCTATCACACAGGGGGGCCACTCCCACCCCTCCTTGTTCAGCTCTAGTTCTTCCTGCAGCTGCACTGAAGCTCTCTGCTCTCTCTCTGACACATTCTCTCTCCCTTTTCTTCTGGACATGCTAAATCTGCCTCTTCACATGCCAGTTCCCCTGCAAGATTGGTTTCTGCATCTTGATTTTCTGTTCCCCCACTCAACCTGCCCGTGGGGCCAACCAGAAGATCTGAGTCCTCCTCCTTATCGGGGAGACGATGAGAACAAAGTTCTCCTGTGCTCCACATTGAACAACAAGGCTTTAACCATTTCCCTTGATTTTCCTTTCCGGGCTCACACCAAGGGCTCTGAGGGCGCTGCATTCACACCACAATCCTTCTGCCATTTCAGAGGGTTCTGCAAAGTGAAAAACACATCACCAGACATAACCTCCTTCCACTTCTGTTCCCCTTCTGAAACAGCACCAACTGTAACAATGGATTAGAATTCAATGTTCCAGAACAGCCACCCATTGATTCCAACACTTCATTAAATTCTCCCTGGGAGCTGTTCCTCCGGGGGGGCTGCCAAACTTCATCCAAAATTGCAAAATGCAACAAAGTGGGGACTTCTTCACAATTCCCCCTTCAGACTGCCCACTCCCCATCTCTAAACAGTAGACCCAAAATGTTACAATACAGAAACAAATAAGAACACAACAATATTGATTGATAAAACAAAGCCAAATACCAAATTCCAAAATACCAAATAACCCACCCAAAGGGCTGGAAGATCCACAGGTCTCAGATGAGCAGGATTCCCAAAATACCAAAGAGCCCACCCACTGTGCTGAAAGATCCATACATTTGACATGGGCAGGATTCCCAAAGAGAATGCCTTATTATCCAGTGGGATCTTACCTGTGTCCCAGACTGGGCTGGGGATCTGTGCTCTTCTCCAGCAAAGTCCTGGTGCTGGCATGAAGATCCAGTGATCCCTCAGATCCATGGGAGATCAGGCAGAGGTGTCCTGTTGGAGGGTCCAAAAATTACACCCAAAAGCAGCAGAAACAAACTTCTTAACCCCAATTTGGAGATGTTAAAAAGGGCACTCTTCTTTGTTCAGCATGCTGGAGGTTCAGAGGAGAGTTCCTCTAATCCAATGTGCCAAATGACAGACAGGGCTTTTTATTACACACACTCTTTACATGTGCATTTGATAGCCTTGCTTACTTAATACATATTCATTACTCTGCTTTACATAGTCACACCCCTACTGGAAGTCCTTTTCTGGTCCTTCCAGGCCTTCTCTGTCATCTGTGCTGCTCAGTTCTTGAGCAGCACAGCACCACTGTGTTTCTTTTATCTGGGTACACAGGGCTTAGTTTACATCCTGCTGGTTTGGGACATCCCTTATCTAATTCTCTAGGACTTCTCCAGGATTACATTGTTCCTCATTTGGGCACTCCAGGGTACTGGGAGTAGAGTTTCTATTTCTTCTATCAGTGGTTTGATGGAGACCATGATGAGCTGGGAACTCGTTGCAGGGAAAAGAGGGAGCAGCTGGGAAGTAACAGGCAGGTGGGGGAGAGAACTGTTCAGAGAACAGCTGAGATACAGCTCGAGCAAGGTGAAAACTAAACTGTCATTTGGGGTCATCCCAGATCGACTGGATTTCAGAAATTACTCAACACAGGTGCCACCTCCTCCAGCCAAGCCCAGGAGATCAACCTCCTCAGCAGCTGCAAGAGCGGGATGTTCATGTGCCTGCTGCCATCTCCCAAAAGCCATTATCCCACTCCTGCTGACAAGATGGGCAAGATGAGCATCTACCTCACAAGATCTGCTGCTGGAAGAAGAGCGTGTCCCAAAGGATGTCCTCAGCCTTCTCAGAGGGGACGTCAGATCCACTCCAGGGATGGTCCCAGCCCTTCCCAATCCAGACTGGGCACCTGCTACAACTCTTCCCTCGAAAACAAACAACAAATTCATGACAAGAGATTACAAACAAAAAGTGGAAACAAGACAAAAAGGTAAAATGTTAACATTGTGTCAGGGTTCTGAGGAAGGCCCAACCCCTCCAGGCCAAAGAAAAACCCCACCTCCTCCAGCTAAGGAAAACCCAGGCCTTCTCCCTGCCCTGCTGCACTGGCCCAAAGAAAGGCTCCTAAGCCAAGGCAGCCCAAGCCTTTCCTGGCCTGCAGCCCAAAGCAGCTGGTGTTCTGCAGCCCCACCTTTGCTCCCCCCACGGGGGTTTGTTTTTGGCAGGCTGGCTGCCCCTGCCCCAGCCCCGCCCAGCAAAGGGGCAGTGGCAGAGGCTGGGGGCAGAGCCGGGCTCCCATTTCACACCCAGCCCAGAGCACCCGCCCGCCCTCCTGCCAAGAAGCAGCTTGGCAGCCGGCTGAAGAATTCATCGGGTTCCCCGCCAGCAAAGGGGGAACCTTTGGTGCCCAGCCAGGCTGAGCAATGCCCGGGAGCACCCCCTGGGTGTGGACTCATCTGCAAACGGCGTGTGGAGCACGGCTTGGAGGAAGGGGCCAGAATCAAAGTCCATCATCTTCAGCTCGCCGGTGTCCAGGTCAACAACAAAGAGCTTGTCATCCCTGACGTGGTCCTCGATGTCTCCAGCAGCAGCCCCACCCGGCACAGCTTCTCCAGAGGCCCCTTCTCCTTCCCTGGGGGCCAGACCAGGCTGTCAGTGTTCTGCCGAGGGCCCAGCTGTCTGTGAAGCAGGATGAGCAAAACCAGGTTGGATGGTGGCCACCAGCACTTGGGAGACCGGGTCTGCAGCCCAGCTCCAGCACAAAGAGGTGCATATTCCCATGTGATGATCCCCCCTCAGTGCTACAGGCATGACAAAAAAATCTGGTTTTCTTTACTTCTTATTGCCAAGAGATGTGTGGAGGTGTTACTTGCCAGGCCCCTGGATCAAAGTGAGCACGTGGATCTCTCCTGTCTTCTAGAGCAGGTGAATGCCCTGCACCCAAGGATGGCACAAAAGGTCTTCCAATGATGGCCTGTCCGAGGGGCGGATGGACAAACACCACCTGATAATGTGCTGGCACCCTGGGGGGAAAATCGCCGGTCAGTTGGAGAAGGATCCTGTCCCCTTTGTCCCACTGTCCACGTGCCCAGGCTGTGCTGGCTGTGCTCAGAGCTGTGCCCAAACTTCTCCATTGATTCTCCCTTTTGGAGGAGAGCAGGATGGCAGGACACAGGCCACCTCCTCCAGCCACCCATGGGACACAAACAGCTTCAAGAGCGGCGTCCTCGTGAGCCCGCTGCCCTCTCCCAACACCATTATTCCCCCCGTGCCACAAAGAGTGGTATCCACCTGGAGAGACCCGTGGTGGGAACGGGAGCTGGTCCCAGATGGTGTTGGTGCCTCTGCAGAACGGGTGCTTCCCGCAGACCATCTGGTAGAGCAGGATGCCCAGGGACCAGACCGTGGCCGCCTCGCCGCGGTAGCGTTTGAAGCAGATCCACTCTGGCGGGCTGTATGACGGTGTTCCTACGGAATACAGATGCAGTTCATCAGGTGGATGCTGCCTGCTCCCAGAGCCTCACCCCAGCATCCCTGGCAACGTGGGGCCTGCCCCAGTGGCACACGCTGTGCCCCACTGCCTTCTCACCGGCCCCTGACTCTTGGTTACAAACTTGGGGTTGGAGAAGAAGCCACTGGTGTCCAAGAGGGCAGCAGAAGCCCTGGCAAGGCCCAACCATTACACGCAAGGGAAAAACCCAGCCAGTGGTGAGGAAAAGCCATGCCTTCTCCCCGCCCCACTGCACTGCCCCCAACAATTCATCATAAGCCAAGGCAAACAAGGCGAGCGGAGCAGCCCAAGCCCTTCCTCACCTGCACACCAAGCCAGCTGGTGCACAGTTCTGACCCCCTTCTCTGCTACCCTCATGGGGGTTTTGGTCAGGCTGGCTCCCCCCTGCCCCAGACCCAGCCCAGGACAGGGTGGGTGGCACAGGCTGTCAGCAAGGCTGGGGCCCGTCTCACAGTCACCCCCCAGCCCCATCCAAAAGCAACTCGGCTGAAGAACTAATCCTGTTCCCCCTCAGCCAAAGGGGCAATCTCTGGTGCCACACCCGGGCATGGCCATGCGGTGCCCGGCACCAGGAGCATCCCCCGGCTGTGGGCTCACCTGCAAACTGGGTGTAGATCGTGTCCTGAAGGAAGGTGGCACATCCAAAGTCAAGGAGCTTCGCCTCGCCGGTGGCCAGGTCGAGGAGGATGTTCTGGGGCTTGATGTCCCGGTGCAGGACGCCGCAGCTGGTGCAGTGCCGCACGGCCTTCAGCACCTGGCGGAACAGCCCCCACGCCATCTCCTCCGGCAGGAACCTCCACGCCGTGATTACGCGAGAGAGGTCCCGAGAGCGCTCCGGACGCTCCATCACCAACAAGAAACTGTTGGGGAGCTCGAACCACTCCAGGAGCTGGATGACACCACGAAAGCCATTGGACACCTTGTCCAGCAGCACGATCTCCAGGGGTGCCAGGGTGCCGTCGGGCTGCGGGGGGACCACGGGGTCGTCAGTGGGGCTGATGCCGTGCCTGTCTGCCTGCTACCCCTCTGCCAGCCCTGGATGCTCCCCGTCCCCCACCGACCCCACGCCCACTCTCCCTCCAGGTGTCCCGGCGGCTTCCACCCTCCCGGGCCTCGGCTCGTCCCCGCCCGTCCCGCCCCGCTTTCTCCCGCTGGCCCCGCTCGCTCACCAGCTCGCCCCAGCGCCGGATGAGATCCCGGGGCACGGCTTTGATGGCCACCTGCAAGCCAAGGGGAAGGGCGGGTTGAGCTCGCCGCCCGTCCCGCTCTCCTCCTCCTCCTCCTCCTCCTCCTTCTCCTCCTCCTCCTCCTCCTCCTCCTCCTGCACTCACCGGGGCTCCGTCCGCCAGGCGGGTCCCCGCGTAGACGCGGCCGAAGCCGCCGCTGCCCAGCAGCGAACCCAGCCGGTAGCGCTTCTGCAGGGGCCCCTTCGCCTTCCGCGCGGGCGAGACGTGGCCGTCAGCGTTCGGGCCGGGGCCCGGCACGGCCCCCGAGCGCCCCTCGAGCGGCCCGGGCCGGGCTTCCCCACCCGCAGCGGGCAGCGGCGGCGGAGCTCTGCCCGGGGAACCCGCCGAGGAGGCGGCAGCGGCCGCGGCGCCCGCGTCCCCCGCCGGCCCCGGCAGGCGCCGGGCTCGAGCCGGGCGGAGCCAAGGGGCGGCGAGGCCGAGCCCGCCCCACTGCCCGCCCCACTGCCCGCCCCACTGCCCGTCCCACAGCCCGTCCCACAGCCCGCCCCAAAACCCGCCCCACAGCCCGCCCCACTGCCCGTCCCACAGCCCGCCCCAAAACCCGCCCCAAAACCCGCCCCACAGCCCGCCCCACAGCCCATCCCACAGCCCGCCCCACAGCCCGTTCCACAGCCCGTTCCACAGGAGCGCCCAGCAGCGCCACAACCGGCGCGCCGGGAGCCGGGCGAGGGCGGGACCGCGCCGGGCCGCCCAGGGCCGGGGACGGGGCGGCCCCGCCCGGCAGAGGGGAACGGCCGGGGCCATGGGCCGGGCCGGCAAGGGGAGGGGGGACCGGGACCGAGAGAGGGACACCGGGAGAGGGACACCGGGACAGGGGCACCGGGAGAGGGACACCGGGACACCAGGACAGGGACACCGGGACAGGGACACTGGGACAGTGGGACACCGGGAGAGGGAGAGGAGGAAGAAGAGCAAGAGCAGGAGAAAGACCGAGAGCTCGTCTCTAGAGTCGCTGCTGCTGCCGCCGCTGCTGCTGCCGAAGCGCCGGGGCCGTTGGTCCGTTCGTCGGTTCGTCCGTTTGTCCAGTTGTCCGTTCCCCGTTGGCCCCCGCGCGCCCCGGGGGCAGCCCCGGCTGGAGTCACGGAGCTCCCCTTCCTCCCGCACCCATGCCGAGACCACGGGCTTTTTTAGCTGCTTCACTTTATTTTGACTTCTTTGCTGGCAAGTTTGCAACTTCCCGCCGCTGCTCGGACCCCATCCCGCCCGCTCGGCCCGCGCTGCTGTCGCTTCCTCCCGGGCCAGCCGGGGTCTGGACTTGCCCCTGAAGTTTGGGAAGGGGTTTGCTCAGTGAGGAGCCCCGGCACGTCCGGCCAGCGCCAGGCAGAGCCAGCCCCGGGGGAGGGCAGAGCAGGACGATCGGCAGGGGAAATGCAGCCCTTTGGGGTCAGCGCTGCTCCCCGACCACACCAGGGCTGTTCCTGTTTTCCTGCCCGCTTAGAGGGGAAAACCGGCGACTGCAGAGAGGATTAAAAAGAAGAGAATTAGAAGACTATTCTTGCTGCCATTTGGATGCCAGTCCATCCTAATAAATGCAGGCTTAATTTGGAATGGACACGATGTAGCAGCTTTTTCAGCACCCAATATTTAACAGCTCCCTTCAGGGGACAGTGGAAAAAGGGGGGGAGAACGGGAGAAAAGGGGGGGCTGGGACCTCCAAACTGAGCAGGGAAGGGGTTGAGACTCTGAAACCGAGCAGGGTAGAGGGGAAGAAACAGCCCCAAACCGAGCCAGGGAGGGAGCTGAGGACTGTGAGGATGATGAGAAAGGGGTGGGAGAGGGGAGAAAAGGGGTGTTGGACAGTGGGCAGGGGGACAGAGGGCGGGGGGTTCCCATATGGGTCCCCCCTGTCCCCCATCAGTTGGGCCTGGAGCGGTTCCCTGGGGCTCTGGGAGGGGGCAGATCCGCACTGGGAATGTCCACTGCTTCTGTAACCCTTTCTGTGCTTGCTCTGGTCACGATTCTCCACAGGTCCCCAACCCTGGGGGCTGATGGGGGGACTCCCCCCACCCAGCAGCTGGTGCTGCAGCAGCTGTGGGGCAGAGGGGGGTGGGAAAGGGGGGTCCGGGGTGGCCCCCTGAGCTCCCAACCTGCTGTGGGGACAGAGGGCTGCTGGGGGAGCACCCCCTGACCCGTGTCCCTGCACACACAGGGCTGTTCCAGTTCCTGGGAAATTAGCTCATCCATATTCATTGCACATTTTTACATCTTCCCGAGCTACCCCAGAGTGGGCGGTGTTCCATGGAAATCTCGGGACGCGCCTTCTGGCGCCTGCGCACTTCTCTCTGGTGCTCCTCTCGGGTGGTCGCAGGGGATGAAGGCTCAAAGTCTTCCTCTCCCGCTCGCCCGATGCCTGGGCGAGACCGCCCGCTGATTGACTGTGGGGGTCTCTCTGGAGGCGGGGAGCGCACAGAGCGCCATGTTGGCTGTGGGGAAGTGATGGAGGAGGCGGCGGCGGGTGCACTGCACTGTGAGTGGAAAGGCTGGAGGGCTCGGGAGGGTTTAGCGGAGGGGTTCGGGGGTTCCCGAGGGGCAGAGCGCGGGGCCTTGGAGCCCTCTTGGGGCTGCGGGGCCCGGGGGCTTTTCCAACGCCCTGGCTGCACTGCGCAGGCGCGCCGGCGGAGAGCTCATGAAAGAACTACAACTCCCATGAGGCCCCGCGTCACGTGCTGGACCCGCCATTTCTTGTCGGGCCACAGCGCCCCTGCCGGCCCGGCGGACCGACCTCAGGGAAAGGGGATCCTGATGCCCGCCCTGAACCCCAGAGACCGCGAAACTCAGCACACAGAGATCCTACAGGGAGGGTTCAGCAGTGGGGTTCAGGGGGTCCCCCAGCCCCCAGGGGAGGGGGCCTGGTGGTGCCCCCCAAAGTCCAGGGTCGAGATGTACCACATCCGGGTAAGGGGATCCCAGTGTCCCCAGTACAACCCAGTGACCTCCCAGTGACTCTCAGTACGGCCCAGTAACCCCCTCAGTGACCTCCCAGTGCATCCCAGTGACCTCCCACTGCCTCCCAGTGTGGCCCAATGATCCTCCAGTGAGCACCCAGAAACCCCCAGTGTGGCCCAGTAACCTCCCAGTATCCCCCCGTGTGTCCTGGTAATCCCCCAGGAACTCCTCAGTCATCTGCCAGTGTCCCCCAGTGTGCCCCAGTTCACCTCCAGTCCCTCCCAGTGTCCCCCAGTGTGCCCCAGTTCACCTCCAGTCCCTCCCAGTGTCCCCCAGTGTGCCCCAGTTCACCTCCAGTCCCTCCCAGTGTCCCCCAGTGTGCCCCAGTTCCCCCCCAGTCCCTCCCAGTGCCCCCTGGTTCCCCCCAGTGTGTCCCAGTATCCCCCAGTAATGACCCAGTGCCCCGCAAAGCCCCCCAACTGTCCCCAACATGTCCCCAAATGCCCCCAAATTGCTACTAGGCAACCCACTTTTATGCTTAAAGTTTGAATCTCTCCTATGTGCCAACCTGTCAACACTAATTTTTAAACTTTCCTACACATTGGAGGGGAAATGTTTAAAAAATGCATCTTTTTTCCACTGCCAGCTGAGTCCTGAATATTTCATGTCACTGGGGAAAGTTTCACAAAGGTGCAGAAGGAGGGTTTGATGCACAATTGAAGAGCTGAGTTCAAGGACTGTGGATGCATTTTTGTGGTGCTGGTTGAGCAGCCTGGGTCCATGAGAGTGATGTCAGACAAAATAACTTTGCTCCTGCAGGATTCTGTGTGTGGAATGTGTGAAATATGGTTGTTCTTCTGGCAGGATGAGAAGTTTTGCCTTCATTGCTGTGTCTAAAATGGGGTCTGGGGCTTGTGTAAACTTCAGTGAAATCCCAAGTGAATCCCTCAGGCTCCATGAAACCATCCCACCTTCACCCTGCTGGAGTCTGTCCGGGGGCTCTGGTGCTGTGGCACGGTGTCATCCAGGGAGAATTGGAGCAAGAAGGGACTGGGTACAAGGCAGGTTTACAAAGAGTTTTACAAAACTGCCCCCCCTCCACAAAACCTCAGAAAATAAGTTTGTCATGTGTTACCAGAAGAATCACTGCAAACACCCTTTGTGCCACTCTGTGAACACCAAAATCATGGAATTGCCTGGACTTGGACCGTGAGTAAATCAGAGATTGTTTGTAGGAATCCCCAAATTAGAAGAAAATGCAGATCACTCCTCTGTGGTGAAATGTCCTGTGAGCAGGACTGAAATGTGCTGCACACACACGTGTTAGAGCACATCCTGGGAATAGGGGAGATTGGAAAACCGATTTCAGATTTAATAACATTTCAGTTTTAACTGCTCATTTAAAACTTGAATAACAATGTGTAAATCCAAGGAGTTTCCCTTAAAAATTAATTAAAATGTTGATTTTCTAGAGTTTTTGTAATTCTGTTTTATCTGGGTTTTGTAGAGGACTCAGATGTGAATATTCAATCTGCTGCCTGTGACAATACCTGACTTCACTTCCAATATTTTTAATGGTTATATACTGTTTAATGTCATTCTCATAGCTGTGATCTTAGACTTGTGTGATTCTGCTGTTGTTTGTAACAGAGAATTTCCTTTGATTCACTGTGAGAGCTCTCCATGGAATGATGAATAGTAGTAATAATATTAATCATTTATAGAGGGCTTTATATGTTTGAAATACAGGATAATCTTTAAATGAGCTCAGCTTTGCTCTCAGATATGTGAGTGAACTCTTCATTGATTTGAAAAAAATTGTGACCTGACATACAATTTGTTTTTATTTTCTAATCTTAGTAGGTATTTTGGAAAGGGTTTCTTTATTTTTGTAGGGCAGAATATTGTCTGATCTTAGGTTTGAGACCTTAAAAGGTTTGCAGAGGACATGGAGGTTCTGTGGTGTCCCCTGATGGTTTCAGCTGATCAGCTGAATGCTTCCAATCCTTTTACCTGTGAGGGGACTGCAGGCCGTGCTGGAAAGCAGGTGTTACTGCAGGGGACTTTCTGCTCTGTGCAATGAGTTAGCTGATAAACTCCTAAGTGAGCATTTTTCTGGTGAATTCAGAAATTGTTACCAGTGTATCAGAGGCACAAGAATTAACAGCAATGTTTGGAATTTGCAGTTATCCCACAGCTTTTCCAGAAGATCAGTAATTTCTGAGAGCTGGCTCCTGTTTGCAGTATAGAGCAGTCAGCTCTGCAGCTGCAGGGTTGCTTCATGGATTGGTTGGGTTATTTTCCAAGGTTTACAGGTACCATAAACTGTTGCCAAAAGCAGGAGAAATGATGAATAATATTTTTTTCTACCCAATAACCAAAATTTCTTGTGTGTTTGTGTGTGTGTTATTGGTATAAACAGCAACTCTTCTTTTGAGTAGGAGTAAGACTTAGTTCCTAAAGGCAGTGAATTGTAGCAGACACAAGGTCTAACATTTGTTCTGCTCCCCCTTTCTTGTTTTTTCCTAACAGATAATGCTCATTATTCTGTGGTAAATGACACTCAGATGTTCTGCAGCAGCAGGAAATTCAATGTATTGGTACCATTAAAGGCCTGATTCCATTTTCTAACTCCACAGTGCAAGTGAATGCATCCAACAGCCAGGGCACCTTGATAAGTGATGCTGTAACAATTGTCAGGCCTCCAGGGGGTGAGTGTGAAAAAGTGCTTTTTCTGTGCCTGTAACAATTCCACAAACACTCTGTTGAACAAAATGTGATTTGTTGTCTCAACTGAGGACTGGGAGTTCAGAAGAATAGGTTTGCATTAGTAGTTCTCACTACCAAAATTGTTCTTTTTGGCTTCTAATTTGTCACATGGTTAACTTTAAGAACTAGAGAATGAAAACAGTTGTATAGTTAACATATTGTGAAGGGGAGAGGTGTATTATGTATTTCATTTCTTTCCTGTGAATGGGGGTGTATTCTATCAGAAACAGCTAATCTAGTCCAGAAAAGGACACAATTTAGGTGAAGTATGCCATTTTTATATATTCTCAAGGGTATTCATGCTTGGGGGGTTTTTTTGTGTTGGTTTTTCTTTTCATTCTGTGTAAATCAACTGGACTTTTCAGTACTGTAATTAAAGTCAACCTTATTTATGTGACAAATTAGGTTCTTCTGTTGAAGGAATTCTACAATAAAATGACATTGAAATTCCTGGTGAAAACCTGCAGAAGACATCTGAAAAATCACACTGTGAATTTTCTCTTTAGAACCATTTCCCAGATATATGTAAGTACAGGAATTGGATCCATTTTTATGTTACTTTACTCCTGTGGTTTGCACTGCTTTTCTAAAAAGCTCCCTTTTTAATATTTTTTATTTTTGACAACTCCTGCCCCTACAGTTTTCAGAATAAAAGGGCATTTTCATTAACTGTCAGCAAAGGCAAATGTCTGTGAGCTGTTTGTTGGCTGGTTGGGGTTTTGTTGTCATGTTATTCTGTATTTTCTGCCCTTGAATGCAGATTATGGAAGTGAGCCTGGTCATCACAAAGCACTTGAGTGAAGGGACAGGGTTTGAAGGTTTGAGCCACTTGGCACAGCTGAGGGAGCTTTGAAGTTCCTCTGCTTGCAATGAGCTCTGTGTTCCTCCAGCAGAGTTCTGTCACCCTGTGACATTTTCATCACCTTTCCACATTAGGAAACAAAAAAAAAAGCTGAAGTGGGGGAAAATGAAGGTTCTTTTAAGATCTTGCTGAGGCTGAAATGTAGAGGGAATCAAATCACTGCTTTGTTCCTGTCTTTAGCTGGGGACAAAACCAGAGATGATCTTTGTTAAACATGACAGCCATAAAAGTGCTTTTGCTTTATTGCTGGTTCCAGTTACAGTTAAAAATTACTCTGTGGGATTTTTCTCTGTAGTTTCGAAAAAAAAAAAAATATCTGAAATTGAGTTTTAAAAATTTGAACTTTTATATGTGAATTCTTGAAACCCTTTGCTTAATTAAAATATTTTTCCTTCCTATAGCTTGTTTCCAACCAAACATCAGCTTGGCTACCACGTAAAAGGGGATATCCTTGTGCTGTAAGGTGTGGAAAATGTAAATACCTGCAAACTTCTGAGACAATGAGACACAAAGGCCACTGAGAATGAAGAGAGAAAAGGAGAGAGAAAGGGAAGATACAACAGTTTATTCTTTTCTGTAGTAATGACACCTGCCAAACATACCCTAATGTCTGAGATTTCTGATGTTGTTTGTTGGCTTTTTTACTGTCAACAGAGGAGTGAATAAGACCTTTATGCAAAGTAAGCCAAGAGTACAATTTTTTTTCAAACTAAAAATAACCTCTGAATTTTCAGCTTGTGTTAAAGAAACCTTTTTGCAGAGTTCTCTGCTGTCTTGCCATAGAATTGAAGTGGGGGAATGAAAAAGTATCCAAAAACATCAATAATGCCAAAGCCAAGGAAATCAAGATTTGGCCTTCTACCTGCATTTCAGAGAAAAACTGTCACAACTGTCTCCCAAATAACTTGGATAGAAGACAAAAGGAAACTGGACTTGAGTTCAGTTCATGTTCCTCTCAGGAGATGTCTTTCCTGACACCGTCCCTGCTCTTCTGCACTCCCAGGCAGCACTGGGACTTTGTTTTTCAGGGTGATTTGCTCCCTCCCAGCCCAGTCTGCAGCCACTTGGCATTTCTGTGTGATCAGAAGTTCTGCTCAGCTTTACTGAACGAGTGAGAAGCAGAACTGGCACACAAACCCTCAGTGGTCTGTGGTGTATTAATCAGTAAAATTCTCCCAGTTTTAAGCAGACAGTTTTGCTATTTATCACAGCAAATAAAGTAAGGAAGAATTAGTCAAAATGGAGCAATGCTTGTAATTCTTCTGCATATCTCTAAAATATTTCTTTGTGTGACTTCTCTTTCATCACTTAATATTTGTGTCTCAGTTGTTTGCCTTTTCTGTGACTGTTTCAGAACGAGGGCTTTTCTGTTCTTGTCTTCCCAGCTCATAACTTTTATTCCTAGGATCAACTCTCTTCTCACATTTTTAAGAAAGCAGATTTTGATGATGTGGTAAGGATTACTGAGCACAGTAGGAGTGAAGTCTTGCCAGAGATCTCATTACTACTTCCTTACATTTACATCCTACATGTATAGCACTGTGTTGGCTTTTAAATTTATTCCTAAAGTTGTCTAGACTTTAGAGAAAAAAAAAAGAAAGAAAAAACAAGAAAAAATGAGAAAAAAAAAAAACAAACCAAAAGAAAGAACAAAGAAAAAAGAGAAAAAAAAAGAAAAAAGAGAAAGGAAAAAGGGGACTAAATAAAGAAGAAAGAAAGAAAAAGGAGAAAATAAAAGAAGATAGAAAAACTAAAAACCAAACTCGTCCTATCGAGTCCCGCCGCAAGGACTCCAACTCCCACAATGCCCCGCGCAGACGGGGGCGGGACGGGGCCGTGGCCGCGCGCTGATTGGCTGCGGCGCGGGTCAGTCCAGGTGGTGCGCGCGCGGAGCGAGCGCCATTTTGTCCGCGTGGCCGCGATGGCGGAGGAGGCGGCGGGGCGGCCTCTGCGCTGAACTGTGAGAGCTGGCGGGGGGGCGGCGAGAGCGGGGCTCTGGGGATCCCCTCGGGGGCTGCGGGGAGCGCGGCTGTGGGTGGAAAGGCTGGAGGGCTCGGGAGGGTTTGGCGGAGAAGTTCCGGAGTTCCCGGGGACGTTTTGAGCGGTCCCGGAGGGGGTTCGGTGTCCTGAGGGGACTCAGGGGGGAGGCTGAAGGTCTCTGAAGGGGTTTGGGGGTCTCTGAGGGGGTTTTGGTTTCTGAGGAGATTTGGGGTGTCCCAGGTGGGCTTTGGGGGTCTCTGAAGAGGTTGGGGGGTCGTGGGGGTTTTGCTGGGGGGTCGTGAACCTTTTAGGCAGTTTTGGGGTCTCTGGGGGGTTTAAGGGGTCTCAGACGGTTTTGAGGGTCCTTGAGGGGGATTGGGGGGTCCCTGAATGGGCTTGGGGGTCTCAGTGGGTTTTGCGTGTCACTGGGAGGGTTTAGGGGGTGCTGGGGAGCGATGAGGTCTCTGAGGGGATTTGAGGGGACCTCGAGGAGGTTTCAATGGATCGAGTGGGGGATTTCAGGGGTTTTGAGGGGATTTTGTGGGGTCCCCTGAAGCTCAGCAGTGGGGTTTAGGGTGTGATAAACAAAGTCTCGAGTTTTTATAAATTTCGAATAATAGTTTATTATATGGTAAAAGCAAGCAGCCGGCTGGGTGACAGAAATGAGACCAGTTTCCCAAATCTGCACACCCCTACTACAGGGTACATTTAGTATTTATCTTAGCTACTTCATGCATATTAATTATATCATATACATATACATTCTACAGGTTTTTGCTAAATATTTAATATATGGGTTTTCTTACAGCTAAAGCTAAAAGGGTTATCTCTACAACCAGTCATAATTCATGCATTCTTGGACGAACAGGCACCTAAAGATTTAAAGTTCTACTATATTTTATCCTTAGGATAGTAAGGAGGTTTTAGGCCTCTTGACCTTGTGAGGGTCTGTTTTATTTCTTTATGGGGGTGTAATTAAGTTTTACAATCCGTTTGTTTTATTTTGATGTAATCACCCATTTGTTCCACGAATCACAATTATTTATATATCACAATTCCCTCCCCTTTTTTATTATTAACTTATTGATTCGTGACTTTTTGATTTTTATAACATTAACTTTGTATATTTTGTCTTATTTATTGTATACAGTAATAGAGTCAAAAGTTTAAAAAATGTCTTTAAGTTTCCATTTGTCGGTTTATGTCTTAATTTTCTTTTAAATTTTCTGTTGGTGATGTTGTCTACGCAGATCTTGGCGTTTTCTTGACTTTGGTGTAATGTATTTAAGGAAGTTGCTTTTTTAATTTTGATTGCAGTTCGTGTAATTAGCATCACTTGATATAGATTTTTCACTGTGGCTCCAGGGATTCACCTGTAAAAGATCTTACATATATAATCTCTAGGTACAACATTATGAATTGGCCTCTCGAGGTTATAAGCTTGTTTCGAGGATTAGCTCTTTAACATTTCTAAGTTGTTTTTATAAATGTACAATATAATTTTTAATAGTACTTTTATCATGTTTCTGGCTACATTAGTTTGACAAGGATACGCCTCAGGTCAACCTGAAAAAGTGTCAGTGAGAACAAGTAAATATCTATACCCTCCTTTTTCTGGGTAGTTCTAAAAATCGATTTGCCATTTCTGTCTTGGATAATTATTTTTTCTATTTGTCTTAGTTGAATTTTGTTATGCGTCTCCTGTCTCACAATGGTATAGAGATTTCGTGTTACTATATTTTGGCTTAGATATCTGTATAGAGCTTCTGCTCCTAATGTGTTCTCTTACGTTCTGTTAAGTGTTCATGAAATAGAAGAGGATATTACTAACTTACCCTGTGGTGTCTTGACCCATTTGTTTTTCTTCTATTTTTCCTCTTAAATTCTGGATTAACTTTCAGTCTTCTTTAGAGTATCTAGGCTCTGTCTTTGACTACTGAATTTGAATTTTACTGTCAGGGATCAAATACTGGATTTTGCTTTCTTCTGCTTTTACTGCCCTTTTTACTTCCGATCATTCATGGCATTTCTTCTTTCAAGGCCAGTAACACCCTTTTTGGTAAGCCTTTCGATACATAATAGCAACTTTTCTGGCAACTGAAGTGTTATAATCTGGTTATTTTCCGAGTTAAGGTATTGACAAGGAGGGCTCTTGCCTTTATTACTTCATTTATCGTGGTTATTGCATATCTAGCTTTACGTCCTCTTTTGTAGAGGAAATTTTTCTGTGAACCAGAAGTCTTTAGCATCTTTCAGGGGTTCTTCTTTCAAGTCTGGTCAGCTTGAGTACGTTGCTCTTATTGTCTCTAAGCAGTCACGTGCAACTGTATTTTTGGTGGCTTCTTGAAGAAAAAGCTGGATTGATTATTTTGGTCAATCAGTGTGGCTTGGTACTTCAGAAAGCGCTGAGGTGAAAGCCAATGATTTAAATCAAGGGCTGGAGCCCTCATTAGTTTTGTTTTAGCTTATGAAAAGCTTTTTCAGTTTCTTTACTCCAAGTGAGTGTGTTGGACTCACCTTTATGAGCTCACACAGGGGCTCCACCAGAAGTCCATAGCTGTAGATCTACAAACGACATTATTTGGTCCCTCGGAGCAATGTTTGGAGCTCTTCCTTCTCTGGTGGCCAAGGAGTCCGGCAGACAGCTTCTTTCTTTGCTGTTTTTAGGGTTCGTTGTCCTGCAGCGACCTTGCAATTGAGGTAGGAGACTTGTTGCACAGCTCTTAGTACTCAACCAATCTGAGAAAGTTTAGCATGTGAACAGTTCATTCAGTACATATTATTTTGGATTTTCTTTGTCCTGCAAGGATTTTCTCATTCAAAAGCGAACAGTGATTAACTTCTCAGGGCTCCAGGCCAGGCAGAAGAAAGCCTCCTTTAGATCCAGGACAGTAAACTATTTTAGCTCTGGTGTCAATTTAGTCAGCCGTGTACATGGATCTGCAACTATGAGGTGCAAGCTCCCAGCCATCTCATTTATTGCTCTAAGATCTTGCACTATTTTATACTTCCCATGAGGTTCCTTTACTGGTAAGATGGGAATATTATATTTTGATTTATATATTTTTTAATAACTCATGTTTAATAAACTTTTCTATATTGTGTTGAATCCTTTCCTGATTCTCTATTTTAGGGGATATTGTTTAATCTTTATTGGCTGTGCCCCTAATTTAACTTTTACTTCAATTGACAATGTTATTTTTGCTCTTCTTGAAGTTTTCGAAGCTCATACTTTGATCCGTTACTACTTCATGTATGCTGCTTGAACTTTGAGTCTCTATTAGGGCAAGATTTAAAATCTCAATCAATTGCTCCTTTTTACTTTGAATTTTATTTTGTTCTGTTCAAATTTAATTTCAGCTCTCAATGGCTCTAGTAAGTCTCTTCCCAGTAAACAAACTGGTGAGTTTGGCATATATAAGAATCTGTGGATTTCAAATTACTTTCCTAATTTGTATTTTAAAGGTTTCAAGAAATGAGCTTTTTCTGTTTGACCCATGGCTCCCCTTATCAATACAAAACTTACAGCATTGGGTACTAAAGTTTGATTAATACTTAAAATACAGCTCTTGTATTGATTAGAATTATGCTTCCTGATTTTTGTTCTTTTAGCCTTTTTGTATTGGGGATCTTGGGGCTATTTACAGCTTTTTAGGATTCAGCACAGCCCTTCAGGATTCGGTCTAGCCCCCCCTTTCCCCCACCCCCGGGTACAAAGGAGTTAATAAATTCTCTCCCTGCTCCCTTTCCCCAGGATAGCTGTAGTAATCAGGAAGTATAAAAGGTTGTTAAACTGCCAGGACAGAATATTTACAAATCAGAAGATAACAAAAGACGAATATAATAGTCATGGTATTATCTAGTGTTCTGACAGTATTATTCAAAATTGCACTTCAATTCTGTATATGCATCACTTTTTGGAGATTGGTATTTGTTCATTTTCGCACAAAAATCTTTTTCATCCATACCACCTCCAGTCCGAGTTTTGGTGTCTTTGCTTGGTTACCAGGTCTGTCTGCTGAAATGAACTTTTTATAAAGACTTAATTTCCAATATTATTGCTAACCCATATCAAGAGTAAAGCAGTGGTTCCTCTTCTTATTTCACTATAGCCCTCCCTTTTCTCATGTTAGCTTGTTTAATGGGTGAGGATCTCTAAAAGTGCCAAACTTGAGACACAGGTAAGCAAAGTAATCCATTTTATCACTTGCAAACACATATCAGCTCCTCTAAAATCAAATTTTTAACAGTAAAAACCTCACAACGCTTTCTTCTACTACCTTGACAAACACAACCACAGACTCACTACAGCAGGGTTTCCAACACAGCATAAATCAATCACTTTCTCTCCTCCTCTCTCCTTATCACTGTTAAATCTTCTCCAAATTTAATTGCAAATATGGGTGAAGACATTCAACTGCATACATATACATACTTTTAGGACCTGGTGTTTGTTGTTCTAAAGGACAAAATATATTACAGAAATAACTTTCCTCTTCTCAAGTCACCAAAATTAAAGTTATAGACTCTCTTGTCCTGCTCCTGCAGGACACCTCTTCAGTTTTCCTCCTTCCCCCCCTCGTCCCGCTCGGGGAAGACAGAGAAGCAGCAGCCAAGAGCCGAAGCTGACAGTTCACTCCGCGGTGTCTCCGGGGTGTGTGTCGGGAGGGGACGCCGACTCTGCGATGGCACACAGTGTCCCCAGCTCGTGTGCCAGGGCAAGGTAGATGACTCAGCACGGGCAGGCCGCCGGCAGCCGGGCTGAGGAAGGATCTGGCGTTGGTGAGCTCGGGGGGTCCCGGCAGTGTGAGCCCGCTCCTTACAGAGATCTGTCTGTTTATCACAGGGTTTGGGGCACTGCTCGGACGGTTGCTGGGCTGATCCCAGCGTGTTTTACGTGGGTTGGTAGTGCAAAAGGGAAGGTCTAGTCATTCTCTCCAGTATCTGAAATAAACTGCTAAATTTAAACTTGTTTTTTTTTTTTGAGAGGTATTGTGAATTATTTTTTTTTCTTCTTTGTTTTAATCACTTTGATTGTAGTTTTACTGGCTTTATAATTTTGGGGAACTTTGGTTATATCTTTTCGATTAGATTCAGTCTTTACTATAAATTTATATTTTTCACCTTGAGGTTTCAATTCAGTTTTGTCAAGAGCTGGTTACAGTGTGTTATTCTTGCAAAATAGAGCTCTTGACACTTTTAATCTCATTTATTTTATTCAAATAGTTTCAAGTCCCTCTGTCTTTTCAGACAATTTCTTTTTAGATGACCTTTTCTTTTACAATAAAAACATTTTACTGCCTGGACTCTTGAAACAATTTGTTGGGGTCTGCTTATATATACTTTTTGGGCTTCTCTCAGTAAGTCTTTGAGCTCCCCTTTCTCCCATCCATCTAATTTCTTTAGTTCTCTTTTAATATCACTCCAGGCATAATTTATAAAGTGGACTTTCAACAATATTAGGCCAGCTGGTGTATCAGGACTAATGCCTAAATATTGCTGTAAATTTTTCTTTAGTCTTTCTAACCAGGTAATAGGGGTTTTATTTTTTTTCTTGCTGATCTTTAAATGCCTTTTTGACATTTTTCTCATGGGGAACAGCCTTTCTGGTTCTTTCGGGCAAGGGAGTACAATACTCAGTCAGGGCTGAGTTACATTCCCAATCGAGTCCTAAGAATTTGTTTAATTGTTCAGCTACTCCCAAGAGGTCTTCCATCAGTTTCCCTACTTCTTTTGTTGTTTTTAAACTTTTGTCTTCTTCACCAGAGCTTTCCTGATCTACTAAAAAGGTTCTGACGTTTCTTAGGGCTGTCTGTTTTTTTCTTTGGGCTTTAGTTCTTTTGGGACTTCCATAGCCCTGATTTAACAGGGCTGTGAGGTTTACAGCTGAGGGGAGTTGTGGAGAGGGAGGGGGAGTATTTCTTGGGGCTGTGGGAACTACAACCGAGGGAGTTTGTAAACAATAAGAAGGGTTATAGGGGAGAGGTAAGTTACCTAGTAGTTCCCATTTCACTTCTTTTGATCTCTTTTCTATTGGCCTTTCTTGGGTTAACTTACTAATATTCTCAATATCTTCCCAATTTGATATCATTACCCCCAGAGGACTGGTAGGGGTAATATCCAGCAATGCCTGCTTGGGCAATGCCTGCTTGCTCCCTTTTCTCTTGGGGCTGCCTTTCTTACTGAATCCTTGCCCCATACTTTTCCGAGGTCCCTTCTAGAATCTCTCCACCGACTCTCTGGGATCCCTTCTAAACTCTCCCCACTGACACAAAGGTCTCTCCTTAAGACTTTCCACCGACCCCAGAGGTCCAATCAGCAATTCTCTCGCTTCGCCCGGTCACTGGCTGTTCCGTTCGCACGGGGACAGAAGCGCAGTTCAAAGGGCTGCCGCAGTCCCTTGGCAGCAAAGCTGCGTCTCATCCACTCATCCACCCCGACCTCTTACCCGCCCAACCAGGGAATACTCACAGTCCGTTGTTCTTCCCTGGGTCTTCGTGCACGAGAATTATGGGCCCTTTTTGCTGCAGCAATCTGGGAGCAATCCTTGCTTTTACCATATAACCATAGAACGTGTTACTCCAGTCCTGTGGAAAATTAGACCCAAAACAGGCCGCTGAATTCAGCGGGGGCCCCCCTGTTTCGAGTACTAATTAACCCAGCAGGGATCGGAGAACATCACATCGGGAAAGTCACCAATTGTGATAAACAAAGTCTCGAGTTTTTATAAGTTTCGAATAATAGTTTATTATATGGTAAAAGCAAGCAGCCGGCTGGGTGACAGAAATGAGACCAGTTTCCCAAATCTGCACACCCCTACTACAGGGTACATTTAGTATTTATCTTAGCTACTTCATGCATATTAATTATATCATATACATATACATTCTACAGGTTTTTGCTAAATATTTAATATATGGGTTTTCTTACAGCTAAAGCTAAAAGGGTTATCTCTACAACCAGTCATAATTCATGCATTCTTGGACGAACAGGCGCCTAAAGATTTAAAGTTCTACTATATTTTATCCTTAGGATAGTAAGGAGGTTTTAGGCCTCTTGACCTTGTGAGGGTCTGTTTTATTTCTTTATGGGGGTGTAATTAAGTTTTACAATCCGTTTGTTTTATTTTGATGTAATCACCCATTTGTTCCACGAATCACAATTATTTATATATCACAAGGGGTTCCCCCAGCCCCAAGGGGAGGGGTCCTAGGGATGCCCCCTAAAATCCAGGGAGGGAGATGTACCACATCCGGGTAAGGGGATCCCAGTGCCCCCAGTATATCCCAATGAGCTCTCAGTGACCCTCAGTATGGCCCAGTAACCTCCCAGTGTCCCCCCGTGTGTCCTGGTAATCCCCCAGTAACTCCCCAGTTCTCTGCCAGTGCCCCACAATGTGCCCCAGTTCCCTCCCAGTCCCTCCCAGTGCCCCCTGTTTCCCCCCAGTGTGTCCCAGTATCCCCCAGTAATCCCCCAGTGCCCCCCAAATCCCCCCAACTCTCCCCAAGGTGTCCCCAAATGCCCTTGGCCTTTCTGTGAGCGGGGGGGGGGGGGCGTTTTTGGTCAGAGGGTCCGGGGGGGCTCCTGGGGTGAGATGGAGGGTTGGGGACAGTGGGGAGGGGTTTGGGGACAGTGGGGAGGGGTTTGGGGACAGTGGAATTGGGGGTGTCAAGGGGGGAACTGGGGACACTGAAAGGGTCTTGGGGACACGAGGGGGGTCTCAGGACTCACCTGCTCTTGGTGCAGGCCCTCCTCTCCCCCTCTAGGCCTCATTAACTCCCCCTAAAGGTCCCTCAACCCCCCCTTTTTTTCCTTTAATCCCCTTCCCCCCAGATACTTTTGACCCCCCAATGCCCCCAAGACCCTTTTAACTCCCCCAAATTCACCCAAAGCCCCCTAAAACCTCCCAAATCCCCATCCAACCCCCCCACAGATCCCCCCAAATCTCCCGCAGCCCCTCCCTCAAATCCCTCCCAACCCCCCCAAAGAGGGATCACCCACACCCTGGGACAGGAACACAGTGGGCTGTACTGGGGGCACTGGGCTGTACTGGGAGGGCACTGGGGGGGCTCAGGTGTCCCAGGATAGATCCGGGAAGCAGTGAGGAGGTACTGGTCTGTCCTGGACTGTCCTGGTCTGTCCTGGTTTGTACTCCAAATCTCCAAAGCCCCTCCCCAGCTCCTCCAGGACCCTCCTGCACCCCAAAGCCCCCCAGGCCCCTGAGTTGGTCCTGCTGCCCCTTGAGCATCTGCAGCTGCTGCAGAACCAGGCATTTCATCAGCAAATGTGCAGCTGACACCAAGCTGGGGGTGTGTTGATGTGCTGGAAGGCAGGAGGGCTCTGCAGAGGGACCTGGCCAAGCTGGATCCATGGGCTGATTCCAAGGGGATGAGGGTCAAGCAGGCCAAGGGCCGGGTCCTGCCCTTTGGCCACAAGAAGCCCCGTCAGCCCCCCGGGCTGGGGCCAGAGTGTCTGGAGAGCAGGCAGGCAGAAAGGGAGCTGGGAGTGGGGATGGGCAGGAAGCTGAACAGGAGGCAGAGTGTGGCCAGGTGGCCAAGAGGGCCAGTGGATGGTGGCCTGGCTGAGGAAGAGTGTGGCAGCAGGAGCAGGGAAGGGATTGTTGGGCTGGACTGAGCGCTGGTGAGGCCACCCCTGGAGTGCTGTGTCCAGCTCTGGGCCCTGAGTTGAGGAAGGCCCTGGAGGGGCTGGAGCAGGAGCAGAGAAGAGCAGCGAGGCTGGGGAAGGGAGTGGAGCACAAGTGGTGTGAGGAGAGGCTGAGGGAGCTGGGGGTGTTGAGGCTGGAGAAGAGGAGGCTCAGGGGAGACCTCCTGACTCTCTGCAAGTCCCTGCCAGGAGGGTGTAGCCAGGTGGGGGTGGGGCTGTTCTGGCAGGAAGCAGCAATAGGACAAGAGGGCTGGGTCTGGAGCTGTGCCAGGGGAGATTTAGGTTGGATATTGGGAAGGAATTTTTTGCTGAGAGAGTCATCAGGCCTTGGAAGGGGCTGGGCAGGGAGGGGGTGGAGTCCCCGTCCCTGGAGGTGTTGAAGGTGAGAGTGGATGTGGCCTCAGTGCCATGGTCTGGGAAGCACGGCGGGGTTGGATCCAGGGTTGGACTTGATGATCTCAGAGGTCTTTTCCAACGTGGCTGATTCTGTGATTCTCTGATTGCCATTCCTGTGGCAGCACATGCTTGAGGCTCCATCCCCAGGGGGATAGAGATGTCTGTCCATATCTATCTGCAAGGTTAGTCTGGAAATGTGTGGTGTTAGCAAAGCAGGCTGAGTTCTGGGCTGGTTGTAGAAGGGGAAAGAAGCCCCCAGCCCAGTGCAGGCAGGCAGCCCTGAGCTTGCACCTGATGTCCCCTCCCTGCAGGTTCCTGTCCTTGAGCCCAGGCCCTGAGGTGAGGCTGAGAAGTGGCGCGGAGGTGAGCCCAGAGCTGTCCCTGAGGTGAGGCTGAGAATAAGTGCAAGGCAGAGGTGCTGCTGAGGAAGGAGAGCCCCGTGGTGGGGAAGGCACAAAGCTGTGTGTGCCCATCCCCGAGCAGGTGCTGTGTCCATCCCCTGTGTGCCAGGTGAGCTGGGGCTTTGCTGCAGAGCTGCGGGCGCTGATTTGAGCGGCTGCAAGTGCTGAGATGGTGGGCACCCAGGAACACCAACTGTGCCTGGCCACGGAGCCTGCAAGGAGGAGCAGAGACAGCCCTGGCAGTGTGGGGGGCCAGGTTGTCCCTGTGCCTTCCCCTGCAGGCCCTGGCTGTCCCTGCTGGGCCCCTGTCCATCCCCATCAGGTCCCTGCCCATCCCCCCGGGCTGAGCTCCCCCCAGGAAGTGCCGTGGGGCTGAAGCTGCTGCCATCCCCCCCCTGCAGCCGCTGCCCCAGGCAAGGGAGCAGCAAAGGCAGGGCCAGGAGCAGAGGCAGCAGCAGGGGAGCCCTGGGGGGGCCGGGAAGCTCTTGTGTGGGGCAGGAAAGAGGCGCTGGGCACGAGGCCGGGGCTGTGCTGAGCAGGCCCAGCCCTCACATCCCCCCAGCCAACGCCGGCTGCCCGGGGGGCTTGGGAGGGACCCCCAGCCCGTGTGCCCCACACTGAGCTGGCAGAGAGAGAGCCAAGGGACAGGGATGTGGGCAGGGCCCCGGGTGAGGGGCAGGCAGGGCCATTGCAGGGCCACGGTGAGGGCACAGCCTGTGGCAGCAGAGCTGCCCAGGGCCGGGGGCAGCCGGGGGTGTTGGGACCAGCCAGTGCTGGGGCCGAGCAGAGCACGAGGCCTCTTGCAGAGCCCTGGAGCAGCCTCCCACTTGCCAGCCCTGCCCTGGTGGGGTGACACTGTCCCCTCCCTCCAGGACACTCCCCCAGAAATCTTTGTGGTGACCTTTTGTGTCTATTCCTGGTTGCTGATTCCTGCTGGGGACCTGAGGGCCCCTCTGCAATCCCATCCATGGGGCACAGTCTCCTCTCCAGAGCTCGACTCACTGCAGACTTTGTCGAGAAATCTGTGCTGGCAGCCTGAGTATGTCCTGACCCCCTCTGCTCCCCCCAGGATATTTGGGACGAGTTCCCCCTTCCCAGGCACCTGCGGGGTGGGAGGTGATTGTTTTCCTGTTGCTATTTTTGCTCCACCGTTGGAGGCTCTTGGGGGTGGGTGGGAGGTGTTTTTTGGGGGGCTGGGCTGGGTTGGGGGCAGAGCCCTGGCGGTGGGCAGGGGATGTGGGTCCCCCCCTGCCGTGGGGGTTGGTGTTGCTGGGTCAGGCCCCGCCGGCTCCATTGTCAGCCCGGTGCCGGCGGGGGGGACACAGCGGGTTTGGGACCCCCCAGGAGTGCCGGGGGTGGGTGTGGAGCTTGGGAGCTGCCGAGTGTGGAGGGCAGAGCGGGGAGATGTCAGAGCTGGAGGACCCCCGGCAGCCTGGAGGGGGGAGCATGGAGAGGGAGGAGCCCCGGGACCCCCGGGAGCCTGAAACAGGGGGTGCGGAGAAGGGGAAGCCTGGACAGTGGGGACCCCTGGGATCCCTGGGACAACAGAGTGGAGAACCTGGAGAGGGGGAATGTCTGGGAACGTGGCACCCCGAAGGTGAGAGTCAGAGGAGAAGGGACCCCTGGGACCCCCAACACTCCCAGCATTTTTAAGTTGGACCCCCAGCATCCCAGACAGGAGAGACCCCTTGAACCCCAAAAGGAAGAGACCAGAGAGGGGGAACTTCTAGGAGACAGTTTTGGGCCAAGTCTTCATATTTTGGAGTATTTTCTGGCTGAACCTTAACTTTTTGCAGTTTGAGGGGGGGGTTCATCTTGCTGTTTCTGAGGGGGTTTTTGGCTGAATCTCAGAGGTTTGGGTTTTTCTGGGCTTAATCCTGGTGTTTTGGAGGTTTTTATGGTCACAGGATGCCCGGTGAGTTCTAGAGATGGACTTGGGCAGGAGGAACCCCCAAGCCAACACACTCAGCCCTTGTTTTCCCCCCCATCAGGATTTGTCCTTCCCAAAGCTTGGCCAGATGAAGGAGGCTGTGAGGAAGAGGAAGATGCCTTGGGCCCCCCAGGCAGGTGAGGAGGCAGTCAGTGTCCCTTTGGGCGGGTGTTGTGCTGGCTCTGTCAGCCGAGCATGGCCCCGGCTGCAGGACAACCCCGCTGGCGCCGCCGTCCTGCCGGGGCCGGAGTTGGGGGGATGTCCTTGGCCTTCCCTGTGGGCCGGAGGCAAATCCCCTCCCTGTCCTTGTTGCTTCCTGCCCCAGGCCCCGAGCTGAGGATGGAGAGCCCGGAGGACAAATCCCCCCGGCAGAGCCTGGTGGGAGAGGCCGTTTTGAAGGGCTCCCCGGCGCAGGAAGGCAGCGGGGAGGAAAAGGGCCGGAGATCCCCCCGCAGGAGGGGCTCCAAAGCCAGCCCAGGGTGCTCTGAGGAGGAAAGAGCCAGCCTGTGCCGGGAAGGCGGCCGGAGCTTGAGGCGGAGCTCTGAGCTGGTGGTCCCTGAGCAGCCTCCCAGCAGGGAGAAGCCCTTCAGGTGCTTGGAATGTGGGAAGAGCTTCAGCCTGAGCGCCAACCTCCTCAAACACCAGCACATCCACACTGGGGAACGTCCCTACACATGTGGGGAATGTGGGAGGAGCTTCAGTGACAGCTCCACCCTCCGCAACCACCGGCGCATCCACACCGGGGAACGACCCTACAAGTGTGGGGAGTGTGGGAAGAGCTTCACGCAGAGCGCCAACCTCCGCAAACACCATCGTATCCACAGTGGGGAACTGCCCTACACGTGTGGGGAATGTGGGAAGAGCTTCAGGGACAGCTCCACCCTCCGCACCCACCAACGCATCCACACTGGGGAACGACCCTACTCATGTAGAGAATGTGGGAAGAGCTTCAACTGCAGCTCCCACCTACGCAACCACCGTCGTGTCCACACTGGAGAACGGCCCTACGTGTGTCAGGAATGTGGGAAGAGCTTCAGTGACATCTCCACCCTCGTCAAGCACCAGCGCATCCACACCGGGGAGCAGCCCTACACATGTGGGGAGTGTGGGAAGAGCTTCAGTACGAGCTCCAGCCTCCTCACCCACCGGCGCATCCACACTGGGGAACGGCCCTACAAGTGCTTGGAATGTGGGAAGAGGTTTCAGACCAACTCAAATCTCCTCCAGCACCAGCGGACGCACAGGGATGAGAGGCCCTTCCGCTGCACCGACTGCGGGAAGGGCTTCAAGCAGAGCTCTGACCTCAACACCCACCGGCGCATTCACACTGGGGAACGGCCCTACAAGTGCTTGGAATGTGGGAAGAGGTTTCACACCAGCCCACATCTCCTCCTGCACCATCGGACACACACGGATGAGAGGCCCTTCCGCTGCACCGACTGTGGGAAGGGCTTCAAGCAGAGCTCCGCCCTTGTCACCCACCGGCGCATCCACAGCGGGGAGAGGCCCTACAAGTGTGGGGAGTGTGGGAAGAGCTTTGCCCAGAGCTCTGCCTTAACCTCACACCAACAGACCCACTGTTAAAAGAAGCGCTACGAGTGGCCCGACCCCCATTGGATGATCCATAGGAACTCATTTTGGGCACAGACCTGGTGACCCTTGTTCCAGGTGATCCATGCTGGGCACAGACCTGATGACCCCTGTGTCCAGCCCTTGTCCCGACCCCCCTGACAGCGAGAGTGACCCAGGGTCTTGTTAACTGATCCCTTGGGGAAGATTACAGTTAGTTTATCTATCTCTCTCTCTCTCTCTCTCTATCTCTCTATCTATATGTAGGGTTCACTTTAGATCAGTTTTGTTTCCCTGTAGAATAGGTTTGGGGCAGTTTTGGCTCCTGTCTATAGTGATCTAAAAGCATAAAAATAACACTTCCTCTCTCTGGCTCCAAGCCCAGCCTGTCCCTTCCAGATGTGGGTGTTCCCCCCCCTTCCCCGGGTGGTTCCTTTGCCCCTGGGCAGCAAAGCCCCCGCTGCTTCTGCAACGGGAGAGTGTTGGAGCCGTGGACCATTAACATTCCAGTCTCTCCCAGCTCTGCACCCCAAAAGTCGAGTGGGATCAATGTGTCCCCTCAAAGTGGCTCAATCCCGTAGCAGTTCAGATTCCAGGCAGAATGCCGAAGGGCATCCTGGGACTCAGAGTCCTTCGGTCTCTGTCGCACAGTGAAGTGCTCGGATGGGAGTGCTTGAGGAGGTCCCATGTCACCGTTTGAAGTGTCTGTATAAGCTTGTGTTGATCTTAATAAAGCTCATTGGGTTACTGCACCCCCGTGTCGACTGGGTTCGTGCAAGACAAATGCTCTAAATGGCCGCCCCAATCGGGACATTCAACAGGCGTCGGTAACCAGAGGCCAAAGGCCTTGGGACATCTTGCCATGGCATCCGTCCTGATGGAATTCCAAGGAAAAAGGAAGAGCTCTTCGACAAATCGTGCACATCAGTCACCTCTGCAGAAACAGGACAAAAAGGGAAAAAGGACAAAAAAGGACAAAAGAAGAAAAATCCGGCTTCGGCAAACAAGAGGTGACCTATTAGGATGGGAGGGATGTATTCCCACGAGGGGAGGTGTTCCCCAGAAATTAAAGAAGAAGCTGAAGCCATCAGCCAGTCCTTAAAAACGCTGGACAAAGACGTAGCAGAAAATAAACTGTTGGTGCTCTTAAATTGGATCATCACAAATGAACCGGCACCTCCATCAACCGGAACCCATCAGATACGATCTTGGCGAGGAATTGGAAACGGACTCATCAAAAAAGCGAGTTCTGGAGGCGTTGGAGGCATTTAAGAACTGGGCTGCATGGAAGGAAATAACGATGGCCTTATATGCTCGCTACGGGGGAGCAAATCCAGCCGCAGCAATGGGCCCTGCTTCCCCTGTCCCTCCTGCAGCCCCTGCTGTAAGGGGGGTACTTTTGAATTAGATGATCAATGGAGCACAGAGACGTGAGAACGGGATCATATTAGGATGTGAAACCAGCTGGAGTATGGTACAATGTAACTTCATGGCACAGGCTAATTGGAAGGTCCATTGTGCTTTTTAGCAAGTCAGCTTGATATCCCCTATTATCAGAGCTGAGTTCTTCCTTGGTTTTGCTACATATTGCAAGATAGATACATCTACCCTTGAAACACAATGGTAGAGGTCATCCATAGGGGTGAGAAAGATGATGATGGGAGGAAGATGATGTGGGCAGGGGTCGCTGGCCCCTTGCCCTACAAGTGGGGCAGGCACAGACTGTTGCCATGAGGTGATGATCAGGGGGGGTTTGGCTGCCATTCAGGCATCACCTTATACTGGGTACTGGCCCTACGTGGTGTAATGTGGAACTGATAAAATGGGGTGTCAGAGCTGCTGAGTTGAGCGATCCTCATCCTGCCACCGAGACTGTGTTGCTCCGCGGGGACGCCCGCTAAGCACGGGCACCGACCAGCTGCTGCAGATCCTGACAGCCCTGGCCTGTCTGTGTGGGTAAGCACAGGTTATTGAGAGGAATCAACTGAGAGAACAAACTTTTTAATATCCTTTTAGTGTTCCTTTAATTCCCCCTTTATGTTTATAGTATTTTTCCTTTAGTTTCCCTTTTTACTAACCAATATCGTGTTATCCATAATATTGTGTCAAGATCCTTTTTTGGTATCCCTTTTCACTAGTTAATACTGTATTAAATGCTGTTTGTAGTATTTGTTTTAATGCCACCCGATAAGGTAGTTATTTTGTATCCTTTTTTAGTTTTTAATTCCTCTTGCTCAGTTTATTACTATTATTTTTATTCTTGCTGTAATAAAAGATATTTTGTGTGTTTGAATATTTCTGGCACTTGTCTTTATTCTGGACATGTATCCAAACAAACTGCTGCACCTGCTTGCCCCGCTGTACTAGGGAGGGTTCGAGACGTGCTGAAGCTTGAAAACCAAGGCACCGTTGGAGCTCAATAAAACAGATATTTATTACAAAAAGTGGCTGACATAAACGGGCACCCGGGAGAAGGAGAAAACCAAGGAGGAAAGTATGATACCCTGCTCACCTAGGTGTCATTTATGAGATGATCTTTACCCACTCGAGAGACTATAAAACCTCTGCAGCAGCAGCGTTTTCCAGAGGATTAGCAGGCTCCCACGATAGCAGGCGTCCCCACTAAAGGCAACTTGATCCTTCGTGTAGAGCAAGCCAAGCCCAACGGAAAACCTGTCTGCTTTTCTACGATCAGTTGAGCACCTCTGCCCGGGGAGGTGTGGCCAGTACTGCCCCACCAGAGGTTCTCAGTCCCACCCCCTTGGTTGTGTAAGTTCATCCCTTCAGCACACGCGTGAGAACTTTGGAAATCCTTTAACACACGTGCAGGATGCTTTGGGGGTCTTTCCCAATTGAGTCGGGGGTCGAGCCTTCCTCCCCTCCTCTTCGATTTCTCCTTCAAATGCCCTTGGCAGACAATGAACCAATAGTAGAACACCCATTAAAATAGTTTATACAGAAGTTCTCCCTCCGAGGACGAATTCACTGTTTTATCAGTGAACTTGGCAGGGAGAATTTAAACTACTGCAGGTGGCTGGGGCCAAACACAGACCAAAAAATATCAGCATTCCTGGTACACCTGATGCCAATTTGTGCCCCAAAGAAGGCGCAGAGAAACTGCTCAGAGACAGAATTTTCAGTCTATAAGCAGGAGGTATTTATTTTCACGGCCGGGGAGCAGCCAGGTCGCCCTGGACAAACTGCTCCAATCGAGAAACTTACAATTGAGCTTTTTATACACTTTTTGCCAAGCAATTACATCACATATTATGAATATTCATTATATTGCAACATCTACTTTTAATATAACATCTACTTTTAATATTCATAACAGGCAGAGTTGAGGCGGAGTTAGAGGCGTGGTCTTTATTTGGGGAGAACTTCGGTGGTCGTTCCTGTCTTACTTCATCATGAACTCAGTGTCCTTTCATCATCATCTTCATTAACTTTTGAACCTTCCCTAATTTGGGTAGTTTCCTTGTGCATTTGGCAGGAATGGGAGGTTCGGCGGGGTAACGCCGCGTGGCAGGGGGTGCATGGCTCCTTGCTCTGAGAAGGAGTCCACAGATCCCACTCTGAGGAATGCTGCATCCGAGTTAAAGGTGGCAGAGACAGAGAACGGGTGTTATGGGATTAGCCAAGGGAGAGGAGGTACCAGGCTCCAAGAGGCCTGCCTGCGTTTGGTATGTTCTGTTCTAATGAAAGACAACAAAGAGGTCAGCTTAGTAGTCATAAATTAGACAGGATGGACATTTGGGGGGATGAAAAGGTGAGTTAAGGGGTTTTTAGCAAGACCTCAGCACACAGGAAAAGTTGAAGAGTTCATTGACAATGAGAAGCAGAGAAACGACCTTCATGAGGCTGAAGAAGCAGGAACGACCCCCAGGAATCTCCCCAAAAGGATGACTCTGCCTCAAGCTCTGCCTGAACCCTGCCTAATATGAATATTAGATGTAATTGTAATGAATATTCACGTGAAATATTGTAGTCCCTCACCAAGACTGTATAAATTGCCTGCCTTTTTACTGAAAACTTTAGAGCCATTTTGTCCAGGGCGGACTGGGAGCTCTCCAGCATTGCACAGAATAAACACCTTTGCTGCTTAAAGACCAAATTTTGTCTCTGAGCAGTTATTTCCTGCCGGTTTTGGCACCACCACCACGACTGCCGGTGCAACTCCGTTCACCGCGGCGCAGCCTCTCCCGCTCACCATGGCCGCTGGCCCGGCTTCGTTCACTACCGCTGCCACGCCACCAGCCACTGGATTTGCCGCGGGGCGGTGTGGGGAATGTGGGAAGAGCTTCAGTGACAGCCTCCCAAATATACTGGTCATCATCATCATGGCCGGGCTTCGCGAACGAAGATTGGGAAGGGCTCTACCCACGTTTGTTACAAGCGTGCTGGTGGCTAAAAAGGCCAATACGAGACAGACACGTCCGGTTGCAAAAGGCACAGCAGAGAGACTCTTTAGATGGTATATTCTGTAAGACACGATTCTTTCTGCGTTGTCTTTTCTCCTCAAGGGTGATCCTGCGTGCTTTCTCAAAAGCATCAGCAGCGTTATAGATGGGGTGTCTCCAGACCTCCCAACTGGAGGCCAGAGTAGACCTGTTATGTTGATCAATATGACCAAGGCTGAGATGTTGTTTCAGGGAGTCCTTGTATCTCCTCTTTGGGGCTCCTCTCATGCAGCAACCAGTGGCAAGTTCCCCATAAAGCAAGATCTTAGGGAGGGGGTGGTTGGTCCTCCATCCTGGAGACGTGCCCTGCCCAGCGCAGCTGTGTTCTCAGCAACATGGCCTCAATACTTGTGACTGCTGCCTGTTCTAGAACAGACACATAAGTCACATCATCTGACCAGTGGATGTTTAGGATTGTTCAGAGGCAGCGTTGATGGAAGCGTTCCAGGAGTCGCAGGTGGTGGCGGTAGATGACCCATGATTCAGATCCATATAAGAGAGTAGACAGCCCAGTGGCTCTGTAAACACTGATCTTTGTACTTTTCTTCAAACTCTTTGCCAAACTCTTTTATAAAGCCTTCCGAAGGCACTCTATGCCTTTGCTAACCTGTTGTCTATCTCTCCATCAATCTTACCATCCAAGGAGATGAGGCTACGTCGGTACCCTCAAATATCCACCGTTACTGTAAAGCTAGCGAATAAATACAAAAAAACCCAAATGAAATACTTCCCTGAACAAGACAGCAGAACTAACTCCCCACGGCTCCCAAACAGAACGGCGATAACGGCGGGTCGGAGCAGCAGGCCCTGGCCTAGAGGAGCAAAGACCGTCTGCAGAGAGAGACCTGTCGCCTTCGGCCACTGGAAGAGAGAAGAGAGCGAAGGCCTCTTATCTGCGATGCCTAAAATCTGTCTAATGCAGTTTTACACTCTTTTGGCTGTCTTTTAGTTGTTAAGAAGGACAATCTGACTGCATTATAAGTTTGAGGCTTTATTCTTCATCCTCGTTGTCCCCAGATAAATGGCAGAAAAGGCATCCAATGTTTACATTAACATACTTTTATCACACTTAGAGCAATGATTTCTAAACTACAGAAAAGAAGGCACACAGGGATCTACTTTTTATACTGTTACACACATTTTTTAAGTTTACACACTTCTTTCAAACCTTTTAGTAACACACTTCTGTTGTTAAATATATACCAGTATATATTGTATAAATGGTGTTAGCTTAAAACAATTTTTTCCGTCTTATTTTTATCTTTAAGTGCAGGTACGTCCACTTCCACCCCCGCCGGTTGTAAAGCAGAGCAAAGCTAATGTAGGATAGCAAAACAAGAATCAGAGAGTTAATTTAGAATGCATACTCTGAGCAAAAGCATAGAGAACTAAGTCTCAGGAACAACGGAGATAATAACTCATTAAAGAATGCTAAACACATTGACAAAGAACATGGAGTGCACAGGAAAGCAGAGAGAACAAAAATGCTGACATACACATAAAATAGATGTATGGAGGGGAAACAGAAGGAGATAAGGGAAAGAAGAAGAGCCAAGGACTAGGCACTCTTGCCAAATATCAGAAACTCCTGCCAGGAACATGTGAGAGTCAGCCAAATTAAAGGGAGTTCAGAAGTTCACCTGAGTAAGAGGAGTAGATTCGGGACCATTGAGGCCAAAGTAACAGGATGTACCCCGGAAAGCCTCCCCAAAATGAAGACTGCACCCCTGACTCCACCTCAACTCCTCCTGTTACGAATATTATAACTAGACATTGCAATATTATGAATATTCATGAAAAGTGATGTAATCTTTTAGCAAGAATTGTATAAATACTCCAGCTGTTCACTGCTTGCTTTGAATAAATACCTCCTGCTTATAGACTAAAAACTCTGTCTCTGAGCAGTTTCTCTGTGCCTTTTGGGGCAAAATTTCAGCATCAGTTGCGCAACCGACACGCGGCAAACACGTGGCCACAGGGGCACCGCCGCGTTGCTCCCGCCGCAGAACGGAGGCGAAACCTTCACTTCGCTGCCGCCACGTTCTGGCATTCCTCCGGATGGGGTGGGGGGTGAGTATGATGAGCAGACAGCTGGAGCCGGTTGTAGTTGGCTTCCCGCCAAACCCCACGGACCACAGAAGAAAAGCTCCGAGAGGAGAGAGAAGAAAAAAAACCAGAATAGCAGAATCTATATAAAATATATGTATTTTACATATATTGCAGATATACAGTTAAGGTATTATATACATATGAAGACAGGAACCCCAAATCGCTCCCAAAAGGGAAAGAGGGGAAGGGAAAAAGGGAAAAAAACCCAGTAACCAGCAAAATAAAGAACCAGCAAAATCTCACCACTTCCCTTGAGAAAAGCAGGACGGCCGGACCCAGCCCAGCGCTGTCCCCTCACGCGTGGCAGACACAGCAGTCGCTGCAGCCTCAGCTCCAGATCAGCAGGGCCGACACAGGGACCCGCCGTTCCCAACCCTCGCCGGGAGAAGAGAGAGCGAGGTCTCTCTGGCCAGTTTTATTTATACCTCGGGTTATGTGAAGGAATAGCACGGTGTGGCAGTTTGAGCCACGTTAGAAATCTAAAATCCAATTTCCAGGCTTCCCCCACCCCTTCCCAACAATTCATCCTAACATCGGAGAGAAACTTTCAGACCAGAGGCTTCTGTGGGGGAAGGGGGAAGTATATACATTTATTTACACAAATAAATACTATACAAACTAAAGGCAACTATATATATATATATATATATATATTACATTACTATCAGTCAGTCCTTTCAAGCTCCTCTTTTAACTTTAGTCCAGGAGCAGCCTTCAAGGCTGACATGTAACACAGTCTTTTGCTGTGGGAGTGTTCTGGGCTCCTGAACACTCCCCCCTCACCAAGTTCCAGCAGTTGTTTTGTTGCAGTCTCTCTTCATGGAGTCCAAGAAGATAGCTTTGAGTCCTTGCTCTTCTGCTGCTTTGATTCCTCCCTCTCGGTGTCTCACCTCGGTCCGTAGGCTGCTGCAGGGTAGTTCAGCTTATCAAGCGTCCACATCCTGGAATCTTCATTCCTCCACATCAGTTCTCAGCTGCCCCTGGTCAGCTTTGGCAACTCTTGAGCTCCTGGCTCGTCTCCAATTTCGCCTGGGACCCTTCTCCCAAGCGCCGGGCCTACTTCCACGGCCCGTCCACTTGGCTCAGCTTCAGGGCTGAGCCTCAAAGCCCCCCCTCTACAGCTTCACTGCAGAAAAGGAGGGGGAAGAGGGCCTGGCTGCAGAGCCTGCCCCTCTCCTCTTACCTCCGGTGCTGTGAATCTCTTCCTTCACAGCACACACCCCAAAATGCTGACTCTAGCTAAAGACTGAGCTGGGGGGTCGCAGGGCTCCCCCCTCCCCCCCGGAGGGGAAGAGAGGGAGCCCAGCCACCCCCTGGCCTTGTCCACCTACACGCAGCAGACACCAACAGCACAACAACCAAGGCCACACTGCCAACCGCTCCCGGTGCTGTGATATGTGATTTTTGAGCAGAAGTGAACAACATGAGTGGTGATTGGCTCTCCAGGGAACGCTGTCCTGGCACCCAATCACCTCTGAACCCCCCCAGCCTCTCAAGGGGGGCCAATTTCAAACCATGACACACGGAATACTTCCTTGGTCACTTCCCTCGTTCCTTCTGAAACAGGAGGCCAGGCCCAAAAGAGTTAACTGAGAAATTTGGGCCTGCTAACAAGCTCCCAACATCCAAAACCATCTGTGCTTGTTCTGTTCTACTTACTGGACCAAAACTTCATAGAATGGTAAAAGAAACATATAATAGGCCTAGAGGTAATAAATTAAGATGCAGTAGGATAAAGTAGACATTTGAATAGAAGAAATAGGCCGGGAGCCAAGGCCTTCTCCAAGCCTCAGTGAGTGTTGAGAACAATGGAAGAGAAGAAAGGTCAAGCTGATGAAGATGAGTTTAAGCCCCCAGACCCAGGGAGGAAGGATGGAACTACCCCCGAGATTGAGGGCCAAGAGAAGCACCGCCCCAAGCCCCACCTGAGCTCCACCTATACTCCACCTGTTATTAATATGCAGAGATAGATGTTGTAATCACTTGAATATGCATTTAATCATATACAAAAATTGTATAAAAACTGCTGATTTTGTGTGAAGCCTTTGAGCAGGTTTTTCCAGCAATAGCGCTCTCAATAAATACCTTTGCTGCCCAAAGATCAAAAGCCTCTGGGCAGTTCATTATACCCGATTTTTCGGATTCACTTCGGTTACAAGCTGGTCTCCAGGAAGGCCTACACTGAAACCATCACAACAGTGAGTGGCAATGGAACTGCTCAGAGGCAAAATTTGGTCTTTAAGCAGCAAGGTATTTATTTAGGCAGCGTTGGAGAGCGAGGTGGTTCGCAGCACACAAAACTTGCTCCGCCTTAGTTAGACTATTTATACAATTTTTGCGAGAGATTACGTCATTTTTACGTGCATATTCACATTATTGCAACATCTAGTTAAAATATTCATAGCAGGTGGAGTTAGGGCGGAGTCAGGGGCGGGGTCATCATTTTGGGGAAGAATCTCGGTGGCACTTCCTGTTACTTCAGCCTCAGGGGTCGTCTTTTTGCTCTTCTCCCTCCCTTTTGAACTTTCCTTAATTCTGCTGACTCCAACACGCATTTGGCAGGAGTTTCTGGACTCTGGCCCTTCTCCTTCCCCTTCTCTCTCTGTGTTCCTTCCTTATGTCTATTTATGGATGTGTGTTAGCATTTTTGGTGCTCTTTATATTCCCTGTGCTCAGAATATAAGTCAGAATATAGGAATATAAGTCAGAATATAGGAATATAAGTCAGAATATAGGAATATAAGTCAGAATATAGGAATATAAGTCAGAATATAGGAATATAAGTATAAAAAAGAGCACGAAGAACTTTGCCAGTACTTAGCTAGGATGTGCTGCCAGAACCCAGAGATAGAGATTAAGTGGTGCTGTACACAAAGAATGCACACACACCTAACTTAAGTAAGATAAGGGGGCAAAGTGGGGCTCGAGTGCAAGAATCTTGCAGAATTCACCATGAAGTCTGCCAAAATCAAGAAAGTTGAAAAGCTCATGAAGATGATGGAGCCTGGGCCAGGGGCAAGGAGATGAAGAAACAGGAACGACCCTCCTAGATTCTCCCCAAATCGAAGACCATGCCCTAGACTCCGCCTAGACTCCGCCTATTATGAATATTACAATTAGATGTTGCAATTATATGAATTTGTATGAACGTGTTGCAATCGCCTGTAAGAAATTGTATAAAAACCTGTAAATTCACTGGAGAGACAGAGCAGTTTGTCCAGCGCTCTGAGTGGAGGAATAAAGAACTAAAACTCAAGGACCAACGGAGATAATTCACCAAAGAATGCTGAGACTGACACAAAGAGAACATAAAGTGAGTACACAGAGAAACAGAAAGCACCAAAAATGCACATAAATACACATAAAGGGACATATGGAGGGAAAACAGGGAGATAAGGGGAAAGAGAAAGGGCCAGGGTCCAGAAACACTTGCCAAATATCAGAAGCTCCTGCCAATACATGTTGGAGTCAGCCAAATTTAGGAAAGTTCAAAAGTTTACCGAGGAAGAGGAGCAAAATTACGACCGCCTGTGGCTGAAATAACAGGATGTACCCCCGAAAATCTCCCCAAAATGATGACCACGCCCCTGACTCCACCCGCTATGATATTATAACTAGATGTTGCAATAATATGAATATCCATGAGAAAATGATGTAATCCCTCACAAAAATTGTATAAATAGTCCAGCTTTTCGCTGACTGCTTCGGAGCTCTTTGTCCAGGGCGAGCTGGGAGTTCCCCAGCATTGCCTTGAATAAAAACCTCGCTGCTTTAAGACTAAAAACTTTGTCTCTGAGCAGTTCCTTGCGCCTTTTGGGGCACAAAATTGGCACCAGAAGCGCTGGGCTAACGAATGTCGGTCCCGGGGCGGCGATCGGGGGGAGGCTCCAGAGAGCCAATAACATCTCCCACAGTGGCTTTGATACCCACTGGGGTCTGGGGGCCCTGGGGGCGGGAGTGCAGGCCCTACTGATGCCCAAAACAGCATAAAATGACTGCTCAGAGACAGTTTTAAGCCTTTAAGCAGCAAAGGTATTTATTTCCAGCAACGTTGGAGAACTAACCAGCTCTCACTGGACAAACTAGCTCGGAAGTTCTCAGTGAAAAGTCGGGTCATTTATACAATTTTGGTGAGGGATTACAATATTTGACATGAATATTCATTACAATGACATCATCTAGTTATAATACTCATATCAGGCGGGGTTCAGGTGGAGCTTGAGGCGGAGTCATCCTTTTGGGTAAATTCCTGGGGTCGTTCCGTTTTCTTCGGCCTCATGGGGGTCGTTTTCTTGTTCTTCATCTTCATGAAGAACACAGAACTCAGACACTTTCATCTCCCAAACCACCGGCCGTGATAAAATATTTAATATCGAGGCAACGGTCATGTAAGAAATAAAAATACTATTTTTTATGGGTTGTAAGATCTCCAAATTAAAAAAAAAAACTGGACTTGAGCGTCAGGAAAATGCAAGAGTTCTTAAAATCTTTTGGGGCCATTTTTGTGCAAAAGGGGTTCTTCTCTCTCTTCGGGCTAAGAACAAAGGAAGATCCACCATCCTTGACAGGGGATGCCCAGCAGGCAATCAGGATAAAAGAAAAGCCCCTTTTCGGAGAAAAGAAACCTTTTTAGGCAAAAATGAATATATATATATTATATATTATGTATATATTATATATATAATATATATATTATATGTATTATATGTATTATATATTCTATATATTCTATATATTCTATATATATATTATATATTATATATTATATATTATATATTATATATTATATATTATATATTATCTGAAAAAGGGTGGGAGTTTGTAAAACTATAAAATGTGTGAGGTGTAAAGCCAAAGGGTCTTTCTCCCTGGAAACCTGGTGAGGAATGACCTGGAGCGCCGAATAAATTCTTCTTTGTTTCTTTGTTCCCTGAGTTTATGCCATGTTTCTAAATTTAAAAGAGGATTTTTCCCACAGTCAGGACCAGCAGATCTCGTACCCTGGGGGAGGGGATATGTCTGTGTATCCACTAAATTACAATGGATCCCTTCTAGAGGTGTCAGTCCTGAAGGGAAGAAGGAAAGATCCTTCCCACTTTGAGGGCAGCAGTGTCTCTCCTCCTCCAGGCAGCAGTCGTGGCTGGAGTTGTTGTAGCTGGAAAATCTCCCTCTCTCTCCATTACAACACGGGGGTTTTGTCTCCCCCTCTCAGCCCTTCGGCTGAGACAAAGCAGGGACAAAACTCGCCTCAGCACGGTCGTATCGCGGGGTGCAAGACATCCCCTGACAGTCCCTTCCTCAGGGGATTCGAGTTCCCCCTGAGCCAGAACGTTCAGGGCAGCTCTCAGCTCTCAGATTCGAGTTCCTCCTGAGCCAGAACGTTCAGGGCAGCTCTCAGCTCTCAGATTCGAGTTCCCCCTGAGCCAGAACGTTCAGGGCAGCTCTCAGCTCTCAGATTTGAGTTCCTCCTGACTCAGAACGTTCAGGGCAGCTCTCAGCTCTCAGATTCGAGTTCCCCTGACTCAGAACGTTCAGGGCAGCTCTCAGCTCTCAGATTCGAGTTCCCCCTGACTCAGAACGTTCAGGGCAGCTCTCAGCTCTCAGATTCGAGTTCCTCCCGAGTCAGAACGTTCAGGGCAGCTCTCAGCTCTCAGATTCGAGTTCCTCCTGAGCCAGAACGTTCAGGGCAGCTCTCAGCTCTCAGATTCGAGTTCCTCCTGACTCAGAACGTTCAGGGCAGCTCTCAGCTCAGTCTTTACCGCAGATGTTCCACCAGAGCTCCTTTGCTCTGTCTCAGCTGCCAGCGGGGCAGCAGCAGAGGGCAAGGCCACCTCCTCCACATTCCATCCTGGTCCAGCTCTCGGGACGCCTCTGAGCTCTCAGCTCTTCTCTCTCTCTCGCTGCTGCCGCATTTTGGGACTCCCCAAGGGTTGGGAAGTCCACCCCTCCTCTCTAGGAGGTCTCAGGGTTTGGGAAAGTAATTCAGTCTTACCCCCAAAACTGTCCCTGTTGAGCTGAGCTCTCTCTCTCTCTCTCCATCAGACGTCTCTGTGTCTCTCAGCTTGGCTGCAATTCCATCTTTGCTGCTCGTTGTCTCTTTTTGGCTCTGGGCCACAGTTCCCTGGTCAGTGCTGCTCCACCACTGGCCCCTGTCTGCTCGTGGTCCCAGACCACGGCTGCCTCTTTTCAGCTCCCTCATCTTCCCTCTTTCCGGTCTGCTGTGACATGTTTGAATTTTGGAGGTGAAGCAAATGTAACACAGCAACACCAAAAGCAGGGAGTTAAATCTGAACACAGATTTTAAGCAAAGGCACAGAGAACTCGGTCTTAGAACCAGCGGAGGCAATAATTCATTAAGGTCTGCAGAACACAGTGACACGGGAGAACAGAGGGAACTAAGGGGCTAAATTAAGTATAAAGAAGGAAAATAGGGGCTAAATTAAGTATAAAGAAGGAAAACAAGGGCTGACAGAGAAGGAAAGTGAGTCCAAACATGGGCACACCTCGCCAAGACGTCAGGAACTTCTGCCAGACAGGTTAGAAAGGGAGCCAAAGCAGGAAAGTTCACAGAGTTCATGAAGAGGACGGAGGCTGGGCTGGGACCCGTGAGGATGAAGAACAGGAATGACCCTCCCAGATTCTCCTCAAACTGAAGACCACGCCTCTAACTCTGCCTAAACCCCACCCGTTATGAATATTAAAGATGTCTGTTGCAATATCATGAATATTCATATTGCATTATGCAATTAATTGCCAAAAATTGTATAAAAGTCCAGCTGTGAGCTGCTGGATCGAAGAGGTTTCCCAGGGCAATAAAATACCGAGAATAAAATCCCTCCTGCTTCAAGGCTACAAACTTTGAGCAGTTTCTCCCTTCGTGCCTCCTTGGGGGCATAAAATTGGCGTCACAGGGGGTTGATTGGGTCAACACCAATAAACATCCCCCCCCTCGGGGTTACTGCTTTTATTTTTATTTTAAATCCAGGGGAAAACACTCCACGGACATTCCAGGGACTGTGACATTCCACAGACTGTGACATTCCAGGGACTGTGACATTCCACGGACTGTGACATTCCAGGGACTGTGACATTCTAAGGACTGTGACATTCCAGGAACTGTGACATTCCAGGGACTGTGACACCCACGGACTGTGACATTCCAGGACTGTGACATTCCAGGGACTGTGACATTCCAGGATTGTGACATTCCAGGGATTGTGACATTCCATGGACTGTGACATTCCAGGGATTGTGACATTCCAGGCACTGTGACATTCCACAGACTGTGACATTCCAGGGACTGTGACATTCCACGGACTGTGACACCCACGGACTTTGTCAATCAGTTCTCCGACACTCAGTCCATGAGAATCCCTCAGAATTCCCTCAGATTTTCAGGGAATAAATCTCTCTGGAGTATCACTGAGGTCACTGTCCCCTGGCTGATGCCCCAACTCGTCCCCTCCCCTCTCACAGCAGCCCCTGGGTCCCCTTTTCCTGCCTTTGGACCCCCGGGACTCTTCATTTCTGGGTCCCTGAGGGGTCTGTGGGGATCCAGGGGAACTCACACCCCCCGTGCCACCCCCAAGGAGCACCGGGGGCAGCGGTGATCGGTGATCCCACCAGCCCTGGGGTGTCGTGGCAGCCCCGGTGCCTTTAGGCAAGAGGGAAGGAGCTTTAAATCGGAATTTTGGTGGGATGGGGCGGGCAGGGACAGCCCTGGGGAGGCTGCGAAGGGACCAGGGCTGAGCTCCTGTGCCCAGAGATGTCCTGCAATCCCGCTGCCCAGCCTGGGCCCCGAGGGGCTGCAGCAATCCCTGACAGACAGACTGACAGACAGACAGGCTGCTGGGACTGCCAGGAAGGGGTGTCCTCCCCCCGGGGAATCCTCGGAATGTTCTGGACTGCCAGGGAGGGTGTCCTTTCCCCAAGGACTCCTCAGAATGTTCTGGACTGACAGGAAGGGGTGTCCTCCCAGGAAGGGGTGTCCTCCCCCTTGGGATCCTCAGCTGGGCTACGGAATGTTCTGGGCTGCCAGGAAGGGTGTCCTTTCCCCAAGGACTCCTCAGAATGTTCTGGACTGCCAGGAAGGGGTGTTCTCCCCCTGGGGACTCCTCAGCCAGGCTACGGAATATTCTGGACTGCCACGAAGGGTGTTCTCTCCCTGGGGACTCCTCAGAATGTTCTGGACTGCCAGGAAGGGTGTCCTCCCCCTCTGGGGACTCCTCAGAATGTTCTGGACTACCAGGAAGGGTGTTCTCCCCCTGGGGACTCCTCTGAATGTTCTGGACTGCCAGGAAGGGGTGTTCTCCCCCTGGGGACTCCTCAGAATGTTCTGGACTGACAGGAAAGGGTGTCCTGCCCCTGGGGACTCCTCAGCTGGATAAGGAATGTTCTGGGCTGCCAGGAACGGGTGTTCTCCCCCTGGGGACTCCTCGGAATGTTCTGGGCTGCCAGGAAGGGTGTCCTCCCCCTGGGGACTCCTCAGCTGGGTAAGGAATATTCTGGGCTGCCACGAAGGGTGTTCTCTCCCTGGGGACTCCTCAGAATGTTCTGGACTGCCAGGAAGGGTGTCCTTTCCGCAGGGACTCCTCAGAATGTTCTGGGCTGCCAGGAAGGGTGTCCTTTCCGCAGGGACTCCTCAGAATGTTCTGGGCTGCCAGGAAGGGTGTCCTTTCCCCAGGGACTCCTCGGAATGTTCTGGGCTGCCAGAAAGGGGTGTCCTTTCCCCAGGGACTCCTCGGAATGTTCCGGGCCGCCAGGGAGGGTGTCCTCTCCCTCTGGGGACTCCTCGGAATGTTCCGGGCCGCCAGGAAGGGTGTCCTTTCCCCAGGGACTCCTCAGAATGTTCCGGGCCGCCAGGAAGGGTGTCCTTTCCGCAGGGACTCCTCAGAATGTTCTGGACTGCCAGGAAGGGTGTCCTCCCCCTTGGAATCCTCAGCCGGTCCAAGGAATGTTCTGGGCTGTCGATCCCA